>NC_057798.1:474853463-475476323 GCF_018294505.1 Triticum aestivum | reverse complement strand
GCAGAGCTCGTCGCCGCTGCTTACTGCTGCCACAGCCACCGCCTCCCCCTCACTTCTCCGACGTGCCCAAAAGCTTTGCCTCGACCCCTCTTCCTCCCCACCAAGCCGCGCCTCGCCGGAGACCCTGGATCGACGCCATCTTCATCACCTTCGTCGCCGGCCGCCAGAGATCCCTCTCGCCTCCCCACTCGCTCCGGTGCTTCCTCGAGCACGCCGAGGCCACCTCTGCACTCGTCGTGAGCTCCTTCCCCTTCTCCCCCTCTCAGTTCTCGCTCTCACACGCCGTAGCCGTCGCCCCGTTGTTGACCGAAACCCGCCGCCGCCTGGGCTCATCGCCGGCGAAGCCCCGATGACCTTTTGGCCCAGCGCGTGCATCCGTTGCACTCGCAACATCCCGTAGAGCAAAATTAGCGCGGCAACCGGCTCGTTTGTAAGCCGCAGCGCTAACCCCTCACCCACCCGAGCTACGGCCGCCGCCTCGCTCGCCGCCGTTGCTGTTTCTGACCGCCCATGGCTACCACCCGATGCGCCCCATCGCGCCGCAGCCGTAGAGCCCAACCCCACCTCCTCCCGTCATCGGAGTCGCCGGAACAAGCGACGTCGCCGCGTCTGTGTGTCACCGGCGGTTAACCGCCGACGTGGCCGGCTTAATTAGTGCCTAATCACACTGCTAATTACCCAGCACAGTCACTGACAGCTGGGCCCCACTGCCTAACTAACCACAGTTTATTTTCCTGTCTACTTTTAATTAACAACAGCAACCCCACGCGTCAATTTTGACCAAGCTGACATGGCCGTTGACTGGGCCAACATGTCAGCGGCACTAACCAGCCTCAGTCACTGACTAGTGGACGCCACTGCTCAGGTTTGACCTGCAGCAGCGCCTGTTGACCTGCTGACGTCACAGTGATGTAGTGCTTACGCAATAAATCATTTACTGGATTTATTCTTATTCAGGTAATTCCAGAAAATGTTCAAAATTCTAAAATTCATAGAAAATCAACCGTAACTCCAAATGAAATAAATTATATATGAAAATTGATCAGAAAAATCCAATCTATCCATCTGTACCATTTTCATGCATGTTAGAACAACTTGTGACTAATGTTTAGGACAATTCAATTAAATGGCATTTAAGAAATCACATATGGAGTTTGAATTTGAATCTTTGATTCAAACCAGCTTCATTTAATCTGGTTGCTAGTTGCATTAGCTCAAACCACAGCAGATTGCCATGTCACACTCATGCATCATATTGTTGCATTGCATTGATTGTGTTTCCTTCTGTGTTGCCGGTGTTTGTCCCCCCCTCAGTAGACGTTGTTCCGACGATGAGTTCGATGACACCGATGAAGATTATACTATCTTCAAAAGTGCCAGGCAAGCAAAACCCCCTTGTTCATTCCTATACAATCCCACTCTCTCGCTCCTGCTCTCTTTTACTGCATTAGGACAACAATGATTCAACTGTTAAATGCTGCGGTAGTTGAACCCCTTTCCTCTGCATGACCTGTCATTGCCACAGTAAATAGATGAAACCCACTAGCATGAGTAGGAGTTGTTTGAGCCCTGATGTGCCTACTCCTTCATGCTTGTTTGTCATGCCTGCTATTGCTTAGAGTTGTGTCAGGTCTGATTCATCGGGGATGAATTGGAATGTGGTGAACATGTCCTACCGTTGAGAGCTAAGTGTGTGAACACGATTTGGTAAAGGTAGCGATGAGAGGCCATGTAGGAGTACATGGTGGGTTGTCTCATTGAAACCGTCCTCAGGAACTGAGTTCTGTGTTTGTGATCCATGAACAGTTACTACCACACATTGGGTTCCGGTAACTCGACCCCTCTCGACTTATTAATCAACATGATCTCTGTCCAGGAGTTGCAAATAGTTTCTGTTGTTTGTAGGTAGTGTTAGTAGTCTACCAAGTGGCACCCGGGACAAGTGGGCTTTGGACAGACTAGGCACCATGGCACGGTGTACCAAGCGTAGATCCACCCGTCGAGGTGGGCTTGGGAACCCTGCACACATCGTTTGGGGCCGTGAGCGACACCCCGGCCAGATGTCCTTGCGGATGGAACCCGAATAGGCGATAAACCTGGACGAGAGACTTGTGTGGTTAGTCAGGTCGTGGCCGACACCCTCGCTGGGCTTCCACTTGAAGGTTGCCGAGTACATGTCGTGTAAACGGCGGTAAGTGGTGAGAGCGTGTGTGAAGAAGTACACCCCTGCAGGGTTAATATGATCTATTCGAATAGCCGTGTCCGCGGTAAAGGACTTCTAGGTTGCCTGTACAGTTCATAGATAACTTGAAGTGGATACTCTAAAATGCGCAAGATAAGCATGAGTGCTATGGATGGCGTTCTTGTAGGTAGACGGGAGCGGATCCATAGTGGTGTATTGATATGGTGAATATGTGGACTCGTGTGCGCCACCTCAAAAGAGTTACTTGCAGTCCTAGTTCAGGATAGCCACCGAGTCACAGCTGGCTTGCTGCAGTTAAACCCCACCACCCCCTTTGTTGAAAATGATGCATATGTAGTTAGTTCTGATGTAAGTCTTGCTGGGTACGTTTGTACTCACGTTTGCCTATTTTATGTTTTGTAGAGAGACTTCAGCCTCACTAGTAATTCTGTGTGGACTTCGACGTTTAGCTTGTTACCTCAGCTACGATCTTGTGCCCTCAGCAGGATCTGGTAGATAGTCAGGCTTCCCAGCCTTTTTCATTTATAGTTGTTTGTACTCAGACATGTTAAGCTTCTGCGTGTGCTTTGACTTGTATCCTCTGAATGTTGGGTCATGAGACCCATGTTTGTAATATCTCGCTCCTCGGAGCCTATTGAATAAATACTTGAGTCGTAGAGTCATGTTGTGATGCCATGTTGTATTTGCACATATCGAGCATATTGTGTGTATGTTATTGAAATGCTTGCTATGTGTGGGATCTGACTATCTAGTTGTTTATCCTTGGTAGCCTCTCTTACCGGGAAATGTCTCCTAGTGCTTCCACTGAGCCCTGGTAGCTTGCTACTGCTCCGGAACACTTAGGATGGCCGGCATGTGTCCTTCTTCGTTCCTGTGTCTGTCCCTTCGGGGAAATGTCACGCGGTGTCCACCGGAGTCCTGTTAGCCTGCTACAACCCGGTTTACCGGAGTCCTGCTAGCCCAGTTGCAACAGCCCGGATTCACCCGCTGATGACCGACACGTTCGTTGCTGGGTCATGTATGCCTGTCCCTGTAAGTTAGTGCCACTTCGGGTCACGACTAGCCATGTCAGCCCGGGCTCCTTGTCATATGGATGCTAGCGACACTATCATATACGTGTGCCAAAAGGCGCAAACGGTCCCGGGCCTGGTAAGGCGACACCCATGGGAATACCGTGCGTGAGGCCGCAAAGTGATATGAGGTGTTACATGCTAGATCGGTGTGCCATTGAGTCGGGGTCCTGACAAGAATCCCTTCTACGGTTGCGGGGCGCGGGGATCGTGAGAAGAGCGGGACTAGTAGACAACATAAAGGGGATTTACCCAGGTTCGGGCCGCAAAGATGCGTAAAACCCTACGATCCTGCTTTGGTGGATGTATTTAGTGTTCTTGAGCTCTTGAACTAGTTCTGGGTGCTGCTAGGTTCGAAAAGTTGAATCCTTCTCTAGTGCGCCATGGGCCTCCTTTTATAGGCGAAAGGGGCAGCCACGGTGGCACACAGGAGGTGGAAAGTGCTACAGTGTCACGAGCTTATCGTTGGTATTATAGGAAAAATCACATTTAATGCGAGGCTTAGGTGTCCCTTCACTTTATCGGGGACGGGGGCGAGGCCCGTCACGTCCGTCGCCGCTCCTCCTTGCTCCGACACACGCCCTGGTCAGTGATGCATGCGGTGCCATGTAGGCAGGCAGGCAGCTGAGGTGGCGCGATGGTGGAGCCTCCACAAAGGGCTGCACATTGCCACGCAGGTGCTGCATGTTGCCATGCTGGTGCCTTCCCAGCTGGTTGGGTCGGCAGCTGCATGCGAACGGCCGTGAAGACTTGTCTGGCACGGGCTTGGAAGTGGCCCCGCTGGCATGCTTGGCGAGGGCCTTGCCGGGCGGCCCGACAAGGGTCTTGCCGGGTGGCCCGGCAAGGGTCTTGCCGTGGCGCGCAGGCGTCCCCGGCAAGGGTCCTACCGTGGGTCTTCTGGGTTTCTTCGGTGAGGATGGTTGGCTTCCTATCCTCATTTGATCTTGGCTATTCTTTGTCTTCACAAAGATCTGCATGCCACCACGGAGGTGCCTCCTGAGACCAGTCCCAACGAGTTTGTTTTAGTGTTGGTGGGCTCAAAGGTGGCTCGCTCGGCTGGCAGGGGCGAGCTTCCCCGGCAAGGGTCTTGCCGGGGCTGCTGAGGCTGCCCCGGCAAGGGTCCTTGCCGGGGAAACCTGCTTCATCCATCTTATCTTTGTGGCCTTGGTCCTTGTCGTTGCTCTGTCTGCCTTGTGTCTTCGGCTTCTCTCCAGATTCCTTCCCTGCCCTGTTATGCGTGGCCGTGGCGGGAGGCTCTGACTGCCCGTCCATAAGTAAAGGGGTCAAAAGGAGGGCCCCTACTTTTGTACACCGATAGGAGCCCCCGGGCTTGCGCCATTCATAAGCGCAACACGTTGTTGGGCTAGGCCCAGAACGGTGTGTGGGCAGTTGGGGCGGATTTTTACTGCGGCCACTACTCCGTCCGCTGTGCTTCCCCACGACCCGTGTTGAATGCGTGACGTGGGGGTCGTGCGCGCGCGCATGACGGAAGCATGCCGGCGTCACCTTGTGGTGGACAGTAAAGAGGCGGCTTGCGTGTCTCTTTGAGACCGCAGGGCCACCTCCCATTTACTGCCCTCGCTTGGGAACCGTCGCTCCACGCGTCCCACTGCGCCCGCCCGTTGCGCCATGTTCGCTGTATGCATAATGCAGAGCGAATGGCAGGCGCGCGGGATGTGGGAAGTCACGCGCGTGCGTGGGTTGATTCCCACGCGCCTTCAATGGAGCGGGGAGGGTGGTCGAGCCTTGCCCCTGCCCCTTTATAAAGAGGGGAGCGGGAGGAACGGTGCCTCTCAACCCTTCGTCATCTGCCTCTCCCCATTCCTGCTTCCTCCTTTCTTCTGCCATGGCGAGGGGGCGCGATGATGCTTCATCGGTGGCGGCAAGGGTGTTGGCCAGACAGCGTATCACTCCTCCCCAAGAGCTCATAGTGGCAGAGCCGGCCGCTAGAGGAAGGGGTGGGGCGAGGTCGAGGCCATCGTGGTGCTCGAGGGAGAGGAGGACAGAGCGGCAGATCAGCCTCGCCTCCGCCAGCAGCCACTCCTCCGATGGAGGGCCACGCCGGGGACAACCCCTGCGAATTCTTCGTCAGGCTGCGCCAGCCACCGCGCCATCGCCTTCGCCTCCCGACTCCATTTGCGCGGGAGATGGAGCTGGATCCGCCACAGGCGTTGCGGCTGCATATGAGGGGTTGCGGGAACAGCGGCACATGGGCTGACGTCGAGTTCCCCGCCCCTCACGTCATGTATCTCCACCGAGGGTGGAAGACCTACGCTCGCCTCCACAGCTTGACAGATGGGCTCACTCTCCATTTCAAACTAATGGAGGGTGGCCTCCTCTCCGTCAAGATCTTCGGGCACTTCGGGACTCGTGTAAGGTGCTGCATGGAGAGCTCTTATGACGATGAAGATTCCTCCTCGAGCGAGAGTGGCGAGGAAGACAATGGCAGCGACGATGAGGCTAGCGGGCGGCAGGATGACGGGTCCGACTAGGCATCGGGCGCCACTCCGAGTGGCACCGGCGACCCCATCATCCATGTCGCCGGCTCCTTGAACTTCTCGGGGTCGTCTCTTTGGGCGGCTGGTGTTGGGAGGCTCCGGAAGAGGAAGAGGGCGGGCGGCAAGGCCGTCAAGTCGGAGTACGCGGGCACCGTCGCCTTCGTCGTGTATTGACGTCCTGTCGCCTCGTCTTCGAGCTCTGCCTCTGGCGCCGCCATCACCATCCATACCTTGGACGGCCACCGAGATGTACCCTTGGTGTCTTCTACCACTCATAGCTCGCCTAGGCGCCCCTTTTGCCCTTCTGCTTTCTTGTTCCATTTCCTGAGAAGAGGGACAAGAAAGGGGTTACGGGCACCTTGTATCTTTTTAATCTTGTAAGCCTTTGGGCCTTTGTTAACTTTAGAACTTGTAATCCCCTTGTTCATGTTTTTCATTTCGTATGAACTGTACCTGTATGGGATGTTTTTTTAATGAAAAAGGGATGTTTGTCGGGTTTTTCGTTCGCAGGTGGAACCCACAACAAGGAGTGAACCCTTGTTACCTTTAAGATAAACATTTTTTGCCCGGCAACAGGCCTTGCCATCTCCCCACTTCGCTCGACCTTTCTCACGCCCTTCGCGGAGACAGGGATGCGGTGGGCTTAGGCTCCTCGGTCCTCTTCATTGCTGCCGCGGCTACGACCAAATTCAGACCCAGGGGATAATCCTTGGGTGCCGAAAAAGCGGGAGAACAGTACTCAGGGATAGAACAGGGTTTCACGTATCCCAGTCCACAACGAAATGCATGATAGGGGATAGATAACTTATCTGGATCTGCAGCCCCCGGCAACCTCGTCTTGCCGCGTATGAATCCTTGTCCTTGTAGCCCCCGGCAACTTTGGCTTGCCGGGGCTCGGACGCCGGTCCGTCCCCTTTCTTTCAAAATAGCTCGGCAAGGATATTTATGTGCCCTGCAAACCAAATAAGATAGAGAAGAACAGAGAGACGCGCACTCGACCTCTACGCTAGGGGTTAGCCACCGCTAAGCACTATTAACCCAAACCAAGGAAGAGACTCAACCTAGCGTGCATGCTATAACTTAGGGCGCCAGCGCTTCGTTTATTTATGCTTAGGGTCTGTGCCTGGCTTTGTACAAAGGGTTACATGCCTTGCCGGCAAGGCTTGTACAAAAGGGTGGCTTGCCGGGAGGCCCGGCAGCCACGCCTTATGGGTAAAACTTGCGGAGATGCTCGATGTTCCAGGAGTTGCTCACTGGAACGACATCTTCGGTCTCCAGTCTGACTGCGTCGGTCCTGGTGACTCGTATTACCCGATAAGGGCCTTCCCACTTTGGCGTCAACTTGTTGGAATTCTTGGCCGACTGAACATGATGAACAACAAGGTCGCCTTCCTCAAAGCTTCGGGCATGAACCTTGCGGCTATGGTAGCGGCGCAAGGCTTGCTGGTAGCGTGCTGCTCTCATAGCCGCCCAGAGATGATCTTCCTTAAGGAGCGTCGCGTCATCTTGCCGCAATCGCTCTTGCTCAAGTTCATCATAAGAGAGCACTCGAGGTGACCCATATATGAGTTCGGTGGGGAGAACTGCTTCTGCCCCGTAAACCAGGGCAAAGGGTGTCTGGCCGGTGGCTCGATTTGGCGTCGTTCTAATCTACCAAAGAACCGCTGGCAACTCATCAATCCAGCGCCTTCTGCTCCTATGCAGCCTGTCAAAAGTCTTTGTTCTTAAGCCTAGCAGGACTTCAACATTTGCTCTCTCCGCTTGACCGTTGCTCCGTGGATGTGCCACGAAAGCAAAACAGACCCTACTACCGAGATCTTCAATGTATTGCATGAAGGCATGGCTTGTGAATTGGGTGCCGTTGTCGGTGATGATCCTATTGGGCACCCCGAAATGGCACACTAGTCCCTTGAATGTCAGGACCGGATTTTCGGGATATTAATTTCCCAGAAAATGGTCCTTGTGCTCACCAGCCCCAAGATTACTGTTAGCTGATGAGGCACCAACTTGATACAGACGTTCCAAGCAAATACAAAATATGGAGTACAAGACCATTCTGGCCTATGAGTACAACAAATGGTTTTTAGTGGCTGATGGCGGAAGAGGTGTGTGGTCTTTCAGCGTCTATGGGACACCATTTCCCACAGGAACAACTGACCTGGATAACTCCTATCTTCACGAGGCTGCTATCATCATTGCGTAGGTTCTGGGGTCGTCATCGCAATGCTCCTCTCCATGCAAGAATCTGGCCAAGACAATAGCTAGGGACAAGCCAGTGAGTACTTTGAATGTACTCGCAAACATTATGAACACGGGTATAATATAACAAAAGATAATCATGCTCTGAAATATTCTATGATCACAACGTCAGTCATAAAATAAAATCCCTGATGCATGCAAGCAGGTTATTTATATACAACATGAATATGCAATAACATAGTAGAAATAAAATGCACCAATCGGGTGTCTGAAGCGACGCCTCGAAAGGATAATAATTTCAAGCATGCCTCAGTAGGGCGTCTGAGCGACACCACATAAAGGGCTTATAAAGTGAAATAACAAGTATGTCACAGTCGGGCGTCTCAGCGACACCACATAAAGGGCTTGTAAGTAGTTTAAATAGCGAGCATGCCACAGTCGGGCGTCTGAGCGACACCACATAAAGGGCTTATAAAGTAAATAAAAAACAAGCATGCCATAGTCAGGCGTCTGTGCGACACCACATAAAGGGCTTATAAGAAAGTAATCAAAGTGTAATATCCAGGAGGTAGAACCGTCCCAGGGATACTCAATAATTCAAATAATGTAAATGGTTAGTCCATAATAATAATCATAATCACCATAAGTCACAAGTCATGATCCATGTTTTGGTTTAGCAGTTTCTCCTCCGAAGACCGACACTAAGACCGACACTTGACCCATCCCAGACTGTAGTCCTTAACCATGGACACGGCTATTTGAATAGATTTAATCTCTGCAGAGGGTGTACTCTTTACCCACGAGTAACGGATTCCTTTAGTCCATTGGGACTAATTCCGTCTACGGTCTTTTAATTGAAAACACACCTGACCCGCACACACCAGCTTAACTTACTGGTGTCTGGAATCACCCACGACACCTGTCAAGCAAAACTCTAAGTGGGGAGGCTACAACCTCGATTAGCATGGGATCAAATTTATACCGCACGCTACTAAGGGGTGCCCCCTCTCGGTCCCAACCGGAAACACCCATGCCCTCGGACCAGGTGGCCTGCCTATCGGATGCAGCCGGTATCTTCCACCATGGCCTCTCTGTACGGTGTGTGCCAAGAAAGGGGTTGACAACTTACTGAACCGTACCCTACCTGTGGTAGGGACAAGTGGTAGTACGAAATAAGTATGGGGGTTACTGGAACAAGACTCGATGTACGGCTGACTCAAGAGGTTTAAGCATTCCCTGCATGATTAGCATGACAAATATATTACAATCAACAGACAGAATCACCACTCATCATGCCTAACCGGACACCACTGTCTCGATGAGGAACTAGAGACAAGCTCGTGTCTACCCAAGACAGAGACTTTCCCGGCTTCCTTCCGATAGGCATGAAAGGCATACGAGGGTGATTACTATCACAACGTATCAAATTCCAAAAGCACGAAATCATCAATATGCACTTATGAGTATGTTCATATCATCACATAAAATAATGAAAACTCCGAGACAAGGGGTGTTGCAACCGTATCAAACAACACACGACAACATTATGCCAGGGCTCAGAATGCTTGCCTTCAAGTTGTGGAGAGCCAGGGTGCATTCCAAAACTTTTGAGAGTTTTTTCTCTCTCCAAAATCCTATTTTTTGAAAATATTCAAACTTTAAAAACAGTACAAGAATTTTTCCTAATTATTTTTGAAATAAAACTTAAAATAAACTAGGTGAAATTTGAGAGAGGTAGGAAAAAGAATCAACTCATTTGGAGTTATATTTAAAAAGTTATAGCCAGTCAAAGTTTAGTCAAATTTCTGTTTTAAACATAATAATAAAAGAAACAGAAAAAGAAAAAACGGTTCGGGCGGGGGGAAACGTACTCCGGGCTTTACGTCTCCACTAATGCTAGCGTGGACCGGCTCAGGGTCACAGACAGTGGATCCAGGGGGCCCACTGGTCAGGTTTGACTGGTCGCCCGTGCCTCCTTCCTCCTCTGGCCGAACAGAGGCGGGGCTCCGGCGATCGGCGTCAGCGAACGGCGGCTCCTCGCGGTGTTATGAGGGCGGGGATGGATCCGCGAGTCCAGGGCGGTCCTCCCGGTGGTCGAGAGGCTGGCGGGGACAGAGGGAGTCGCCGGCGGCGAGCTCCGCGGCGGACGACATCTTCAGGAGTATTGGGGCTTCGCGCTATGGTGGCTCTCCGTCGAAGCTGAGGGTTTGGGCGGCTCCGCAAGATCAAGTGGAGTCGGGTGGTGGCGCTGGATGGACGGGGGAGGGCCTGCTCGCAACGAACTGAGTCGGAGAGTGGCGGCGGTCGAACTGGCCGAAGGCGAGGAAGAAGGCTTCCCGCCGTTGCTTGCTGGTCGTGGGGCGCACTAGTGGGATGGTAGGAGGTCGCCTGAGTGTCCGGATGGGCTCGGGGCTCCTTTTATAGCCTGATTAGGTCGGTTTCGCGGCAGCCGGAGATAAGATCGATGGCGAACCGCCGTTCTGTAGCTGCGGGGCGACGTGACGATGGCTGGCGGGGTCTGGCAGGGCGAGGGGATGAGCTCGAGCTATTCAGGGCGAGCTGGCGCACGGCTGTGGCTTGGGCGGCGCCGTCCATGGTAGAGGCCCACTGTGGCTGGCCGCTAGCTGCCATGGCCGACCTGACGGCGATGTTGTGGGGCTCCTGGGGCGGCTCTGCAGCGAGGGAGGGGTCGGGCGCGATGGCTGCAAGAGGGGAGGGGCCAGAACGAGCGCGGGGAGGCGGCAGTGGGACGCGGTGACTCGGTGCGCGCGCGTGCAAAACGTGCGCTCTAGGCGCGCCCAGAGCACGCACACGAGGTGCTCGACAAAATGCCAATGCCTGCCAGGGGGCTCTAATCCACATGAGGTTTAGCAGGTCTAGGTTAGGGTTTTCAAGGATATTAGTGGACATGGTGGTTTGGTTAGGGGATCAAGTCCACAATGCAAACTAAAAACCAAGCCAAAACTGGCCATGCACACAAGGTGTTTGACAGAATGCCATGTGCATCTAGGCAACTCTTGGGGTAGCTAAACTCTCCAGATCAGTGTCTCTTTAGGTGTAAAAGAGGGTGGCAAGGTTAGTTTGGCAAAAGTGGAAACTAGTTAGTGCATGCATTTGAGAAAACCAATTCTAGACAGAAACTAGAGGCTATCATTTCATGGACCAAAACTACCCCAATGGGTCCACTCTCCTGGACTTAAGGGTTTTGCAAGGTGGTTTATAAGCAAGAAAAAGAATCATGGGCAACAGATCAAAATAAAATGGGGCTGCAGCAGAAAATGCCAAACAAGACCAGAGAGCAAAAGAGGATGATTTGCTCAAATTTTTCAAAGAACATTAGTGGGTTTTTGCACAAAGATGAATAGCATACTCCTACTAACATCCCCTAATTTTGGTGGAAGTTTTAAAGAAATATTTAAATAGGTTGTAGTGTAAAAGTGCAACTGGACCAGATTTGAATACTTGGGGTAAAGCTCAAAATCTCCAAAAGACTAAGGACTATTTTTGCACAAAAGTGATTGAGGGACATCACATGTCATCCCCAAATTTTGGTGGGTTTTTAAAATAAATTTATCAAAGGGTTGCAGTGCAAATGGGACCCTAAATCTTATGAAAAATCATTTTTAGAGAAATAAAGCTCAGGGGAAAATAATTATATAAATAATCCCACTGATAAAAGAAATGTTTTCCTTGAGAGAGTATATAAGTCCAACAATACTTTTGAAAAGTTTTTACTTGGGGTGAAAACTTCACAATTTAGGAGAAAGAGTGGTTCTGAAATCCAAAAAAAATCCAAAAAAAAATTAATTTCTTGGCAAAATTTTAATAAACAAAACATGGTTAAATTTTTGGGGTGTTACAACACTACCCCTCTTAAGAAAAAATCTCGTCCTCTAGGTTTGCTATGGGTTGTTTTTGAAAATATTACTCCCATTAGATGGAACCAAACAGTTTACTCATAGCACAAACTTTGTGCCGTCGGGGTTGGTTTTTGGTGGCTACACCCAGAATAAAAAAAGCAATCACACACCAACATACTTATGCATGGCTACTATTTATAATAGGGGCGCACAAGCAAATAGCATTTAATTATGGCGAAACAGGATCACACAGTTACAGGGCGTAGACATACTAAGACTCGGTACTACTCGAGTGACTCAGTCTACCTCGTTAATATCTAAGCGGGCGTGCCTTGTGGACGTCAAGGCTCCTCCACGGGTTTCACCGCCGGGGTTAGTTGGAGGGGGTTGAGGAACTACCGGGTCGGGGTAGCGATGATGACCCTTGTGGGGGTTGTTGGCCACAATCCCGTTGGAGCGTGTTCCCAAAAGGCGACGAAGCACTTCTAGGGACATCAAAGTATTTTGGTCGATGACTGGGGCAGACCTCAAGGAATCGATCGGTTGTCCGAACAGCACGACTGGGTTGTCAGCATCGGGCTCATCTTCTCCTCTTGCCGGGGCTCGGCGTATCAGCTCTCCACGAGCTGCGATCAGATCAAGAGTGACTTGATTGAACAGATCCTCTAGTGCACTTACATAGCGCACCAGATGCAACCATGCAGGATCCGTCTCGTGATTTCCGTTGGCAACCTGGGGTGGCCTACCATACCCGTCACGGCTGGGGTAGTAGTAGAACGAGCGACAACTAACTCTGGGCGACAAGTGCCGGAGTTGAACTATAGCCTCTCGAGCAGCTAGTTGGATGGCTTGTGGCTCAAAGGATATTGTCCTTCTGGTGAACCTGTAGGGGCATTCTATAGATAGAACGCTACCATAGACGTGCACGGTGGCCCAGAATTGACGGCTCTCACCGCTCATGGGTCCTTGGTACACAACATATTCTGGGGGCTCTTCTAATGCAAAGGCACGACGGGTGAGGTTTGCTAGCACGGTCACAAAACCTCCAAGGTTGGTTGTTGTGGTCTCATTGTGAACAATGGGGCCAGGCATTATAGCTCGGCTTTGGGGTAGAGGCTGTGCTATGCTATGTTGAGGCTAGCGTGCCTTTTCTATAGAGAAAGGGGACGGAGTCTTCCTTCGCACGCTTGCGAATGAGACAATTTAGGTGTCGGTCACTGGCGCGTGATCGACAGGCTAGGCTGATAGGTTGGGCACCGACTGCCAAAAGGTGTCAGGGTCACTGTGTGGCTATCTTACGCGAGAAGCTTGGCCGGGGTTAGGTTAAGGTCTGTTGGGTTGGTTAACCTAGGTTTTTCGACCTGGCTAAGATAGGATTAGCCAATGGTCAGCCTGGCTCTGATACCAAGTTTGTTAGGACCGGATTTTTGGGATATTAATTTCCCAGAAAATGGTCCTTGTGCTCACCAGCCCCAGGATTACTGTTAGCTGATGAGGCACCAACTTGATACAGACATTCCAAGCAAATACAAAATATGGAGTACAAGACCATTCTGGCCTATGAGTACAACATATGGTTTTTAGTGGCTGATGGCGGAAGCGGTGTGTGGTCTTTCAGCGTCTATGGGACTCCATTTCTCATAGGAACATCTGACCTAGATAACTCCTATCTTCGCGAGGCTGCTATCGTCATTGCGTAGGTTCCGGGGTCGTCATCACAACGCTCCTCTCCATGCAAGAATCTGGCCAAGACAATAGCTAGGGACAAGCTAGTGAGTACTTTGAATGTACTCGCAAACATTATGAACACGGGTATAATATAACAAAAGATAATCATGCTCTAAAATATTCTATGATCACAACGTCAGTCATAAAATAAAATCCCTGATGCATGCAAGCAGGTTATTTATATACAACATGAATATGCAACAACATAGTAGAAATAAAATGCACCGATCGGGTGTCGGATGTGACGCCTCGAAAGGATAATAATTTCAAGCATGCCTCAGTCGGGCGTCTGAGTGACACGACATAAAGGGCTTGTAAAGTGAAATAACAAGTATGCCACAGTCGGGCGTCTCAGCGACACCACATAAAGGGCTTGTAAGTAGTTTAAATAGCGAGCATGCCACAGTCGGGCGTCTGAGCGACACCACATAAAGGTCTGATAAAGTAAATAAAAAACAAGCATGCCATAGTCGGGCGTCTGTGCGACACCACATAAAGGGCTTATAAGAAAGTAATCAAAGTGTAATATCCAGCAGGTAGAACCATCCCAGGGATACTCAATAATTCAAATAATGTAAATGGTTAGTCCATAATAATAATCATAATCACCATAAGTCACAAGTCATGATCCATGTTTTGGTTTAGCAGTTTCTCCTCTGAAGACCGACACTAAGACCGACACTTGACCCATCCCAGACTGTAGTCCTTAACCATGGACACGGCTATTTGAATAGATTTAATCTCTGCAGAGGGTGTACTCTTTACCCACGAGTAACGGATTCCTTTAGTCCATCGGGACTAATTCCATCTACGGTCTTTGTCACGACCGGTTTTCCGGGTAATAAATTTCCAGAAAAGACCGTCGTGCTCATCAGCCCCAGGATTACTGTTAGCTGATGAGGCTCCAACTTGATACAGAAATTCCAAGCAGAAAACAAAATATGTAGTACAAGGCCATTCTGGCCTGTGAGTACAACAAATGGTTTCTAGTGGTTGATGGCGGAAGCGGGTTGTGAAACATCAGTGTCTATGGGACTCCATTTCCCACGGGAACAGCTGACCAGGTTAACTCCTATCTTCGCGAGGCTGCTATCTCCATTACTTAGGTTCCGGGGCTGTCATCGCGTCGCTCCTCTTCGTGCAAGAAAATCTGGCCAAGACAATAGCCAGGGACAAGCCAGTGAGTACTTTGAATGTACTCGCAAACATTATGAACACAGGTATAATATAACAATGATGTGCTGAAAATATTTTATGCTCATGACGTCAGTCACAAAAGATAAATAAATCTCTGATGCGTGCAAGCAAGTTATTTATAAAATTGCAATAACATAGTAGTATTAAAATTTATGAAATAAATAACAAGCAAAGCCACAGTCGGGCGTCTTAGCGACACCACATAAAGGGCTTTAAAAGAAATGCCACAGTCGGGCGTCTGAGCGACACCACAAAGGCTTAAAGAAAGCGGGCTTTAGGACACCAAAGGCTAAAAATGCCACAGTCGGGCGTCTGAGCGACACCACATAAAGGGCTTTAAAAGAAATGCCACAGTCGGGCGTCTGAGCGACACCACATAAAGGGCTTTAAAAGAAATGCCACAGTCGGGCGTCTGAGCGACACCACATAAAGGGCTTTAAAAGAAATGCCACAGTCGGGCGTCTGAGCGACACCACATAAAGGGCTTTAAAAGAAATGCCACAGTCGGGCGTCTGAGCGACACCACATAAAGGGCTTTAAAAGAAATGCCACAGTCGGGCGTCTGAGCGACACCACATAAAGGGCTTTAAAAGAAATGCCACAGTCGGGCGTCTGAGCGACACCACACAAAGGGCTTTAAAATAAACAATCATAGTGAATATCCCGGAGGTAGAACCATCCCAGAGATACTCGATAATAACAATAATATCACGGGTTAGTCAACAATAATAATAATCATAATTATCACAAGTCACAGGTAGTAGTTCCAGTTCTGGTTAACAGTTTCACCTCCGAAGACCGACACTAAGACCGACACTTGACCCATCCCAGACTGTAATCCTTAACCATGGACACGGCTATTCGAATAGGTTTAATCTCTGCAGAGGGTGTACTCTTTACCCACGAGTAACGGATTTCTTTAGTCCATCGGGACTAATTCCGTCTACGGTCTTTTTGTTGAAAACACACCTAACTTGCACACACCAGCTTATCTCACACGTGTCTGGAATCACCCACGACACCTGTTAAGCAAACTCTAAGTGGGGAGGCTACAACCTCGCGTAGCATGGGATCAAATTTATATCGCGCGCTCTAAGGGGTGGCCTCCCCTCTCGGTCCCAACCGGAAACACCCATGCCCCCGGACCAGGTGGCCTGCCTACCAGCTACAACCGGTATCTTCCACCATGGCCTCTCTGTACGGTGTGTGCTAGAAAGAGGTTGACAACTTACTGAACCGTACTCTACTTGCTGTAGAGACGAGTGGTAGTACGAAACAAGTATGGGGGTTACTGGCACAAGACTCGATCTACGGTCGACTCAGGAGGTTTAAGTATTCCCTGCATGATTAGCATGACGAATATATTTCAACCAACAGAGTCACCGCTCATATCACCTTGCCATGCCATACCAGACATAACCGTCCCGACGGAGACCGGCGACAAACTCATGCCTACCCAAGGCAGAGGTTTTCCCGGGTTCCTGCCGGTATGCATGCAAGGCACATGAGGGTGATTATCATCACAAGTGTGTCCATTTCCAACAGCATGGAAATCAATAACATGCACCCATGCATATGATCATATCACATGAAATAACAAGTTTCTCCAAAGTGAGGTGATGTTATGAACGTGTCATCGAACACACAAAAATATTATGCCGGGGTTCAGAATGCTTGCCTTCAATGTGTGGAAAGGCAGGGTGCACTCCAAAACTTGAAACATTTCTCCTCTCTTCAAAAATCCTATTTTAGCAATATAAAAGAATTAACACACAAAATAAAAACAGCACCAAAAGTTGTTCTGAAATTTTTTCAAATAAATCTTAAAATAAACTAGGTGAAATTTGAGAGAGGTAGGAAAAAGAATCATTTCATTTGGAGTTGTATTTAAAAAGATATAACCAGTCAAAGTTTTGGTCAAATTCTGTTTTTAAAAATAAAACAAAAGAAAACGTTTCAGCCACGAATACGCTTTCTAAGTAGGGGTTACGTACTTGGGGTTTTACGCTATCACTTAACACGCGTGGCGGCGGAGTGGGTCACTGACAGTGGGTCCACGGGGCCCACTAGTCAGGTTTGACTAGTCTTTCTCCCTCTCCTTCCTCTGTCCCGAGCGGAGGCGGAGCTCCGGCGATCGTCGCCGGCGACTGGCGGCTCCTCGCGGGGCCCCAAGGGCGGGGATGGATCCGCCACTCCAGGGCGGTCATCCCGGTGGTCGACAGGTAGGTGGGGGCGGAGGGAGCTGCCGGCGGCGAGCTTCGCGGCGGAGGAGGCTTCGGTGGCGAAGTGGTTTTGTGGCGGCGATGGCTCCCGAACCAAATTGAGTAGGGGGATCTGTTCACGGGAGGAAGAGAGGACTTCTGGTGAAGAGAGTGGAGAGGGGGAAGCCCTGGTGGCGCCGGAGTGAACGAGACAGTGGCGGCGGCAGGAGTTGCCGGAGACGAAGAAGGCGGCGTTTCCCTGACGATTGCGGGCTATGGGGGTTCCATGGGGTAGCCTGAGGTTGCGTGCGTGCTCAGAGGGGCTCGGGGTCCCTTTTTATAGCGTGGCAAGGCGGTTCCGCGGCGGCTGCGGATAAGGTCGCCGGCGACCGCCATTCTGTAGCTAGGGCGTCGTGGCGGCGACGAGCGCTAGCGGACACACTCGTGGATGAGCTCGCGCTGTTCCAGGGGCCAGGTGGCGAGCGGAAGAGGCTTGGGCGGCGCTGAACGGAGCAGGGGCTGTCGGCGGCCGTGGCGGCTAGCTCCTGGCCTGTCGGGGACGTGGCGAGGGGCGGCTTGGCGTGTTGCGGTGAGGAGGGACGTGCGTGGCGTGGCTCTGCAGTGGAGGCAAGGCCAGGGGCGCGACGCGTCGGCTCGGGCGCGGCACGTGCAAAACGCGTGCCAAACGCACGCTCTGCTCGCGCTCCGGGCGTGCACGGGACGTGCTCGACGTAATGCCAGAGCATGCTAGAGGTCGCGGTTGAGGCTGGGAAGAAACAGGGCTAGGTTAGGGTTAGATAGAGGGTGAATGGGCATTGTTGTTAGGTCAGGTGACCAAGTTCATAGTGTAAACTTGAATCCATGCCAAATCTGGCTATGCTCTCCAGGTGTTTGACAAAATGCCACAGGCACCTAGGCTCTTCTTGGGGTGGCCAAATCCTCCAGATCAGGGTCTCCTTAGATGCAAGAGAGAGTGGTGAGGTTAGTTTGTGAAAAGCACAAACTTGTTAGTGCAAGTTTTGCAAAACTACAATTCTGGACAGGAAATAAATGACATTATTTCATGAACCAAAATTAATCCAATGGGTGCATGCTCCTGGATTTAGGGGTTTGGTAGGGCTGTCTACAAGTAGGAGAAAACACAAGATCTTTGGAGCAAAATTAAATAGGGTTGCAGTAGAAATCACAAGGCTGGACCAGAATGAAAAAGAGGATGATTCACTCAATTTTTTCAAAGAACATAAATAGGTTTTTGCACAAAGTGGAATAATATGCTCCTACTGACCTCCCCTAATTTTGGTAGAAGTTTTAAATAAATATTTAAATAGGTTGTAGTGTAAAATTGCCCACTGGACCAGATTTGAAAACTTGGTGTAGAACTCAAAATATCCAATGAATGAAATATATTATTGCACAAAAGTGATTTAGAGACATCACATGATATCTCCAAACCTTGGTGAAATTTTTAGTTAAATATATCAAATGGTTGTAGTTCAAAAAGAGCTCCAAATTTTAAAACAAGTCATTTAATGAATAAAGCTCAGGGTGAAATAATTTTATAAATAAATCTCCTGATTGAGAGATGTTTTTTTAAATGAGAGGGAAAATAAGTCCAATATATTTTGGAAGGATCCACTTGGGAAAAATTTCTTAATATTAAAAGAAAAGTTTTGAAATCAACAGAGATATACTTGCATGCAAAAATTTTAAACTCTTGGCAAAATTTTAATAACTAAAACCTGGTTAAATTTTTGGGGTGTTACAATACTACCCCCCTTAAGAAAAATCTCGTCCTCGAGATTTGCTAAGAGCCGTTGTGAAAAACAAAAGTTCCATATGCGTTCGAGCGGTTGTGAGACTGCTGCCGTGGTGCTGCGTGAATAAAAATAATAATAATCCACGTAGTGAGGGGATAAATGATGCAGCAATTCAGTAAAAAGAAAACTCATACTAGGATCTTTCGCGGTTACACAAGTTAATCACGAAGAAAAATTACTCATACCAGTAGAAACTAAATACTCGACTCGTCGCACAAATTTGGGGTACCATGCATAAGATACACGCAAATATAAATGCTGCAAAAACAAATACAGTAGTGACGTCTAAAATGAAAACGGTAACTGGGTGGGGTCCTGATAAAATGTCTCTGGTAAAGGGATACACTCCTCTTCTATCGGAGGAAGTGGATTGACCAGTCGATGTATGCGTCTCTCCGGGTCGGGCCTCAGTGGTCTGCCGATGGCAATCTGAGGATTCAGATCAGTGAGATTCTGGAGATAATCCATCACTCGTTGGTTCAAATGCTCTTGAGCGATGATGTACTGGATAAGGTTGGCCAGAACTGGGTCTCTCTCAATACGCCCACCGGGAAAAGACGTTACTTCTCCGGGTGCTGCACGGCTCGGAAAGTAATAATATCCTCGTTCGCGGGCATAGGGTACTGCGGATCGAAGACGAGCAATCGCTTCTTTCGCAGCAGCTTCTATGGCCAGGTGTGGGGTTGGCATAGATTTCCCCACGAAGGAAACTTCTGTTGGATCTTGGTTGGGGTCTACAGGAGGAATGTGTACTGCTGCCCAATATTCCGAGGTGGATGGGGTGATTCTAGATTTGAACAGCTCGTACTGGGGTGGCTGGGTAGAACCCATGGTACTGCGGGTAAAGTCCCACAATATTTTGACAAAGCTACCTGGGGTTGCATCTGGGGTTCTCAGGTGAATGCTGGGGCTCGGCATGACAGGAAAAAGTTGTGAGTGTGGTGCACAAGGTGAGGGTTGCTGGGTAAGGTCACAAGGTGGCCTTTATATAGCAATGGAGCCGGATTCGTTTTACCGTGGTGAAAGGTAATAAATTTGCCAGCTTAGCTCCAAAGGTCAGGTCAGTGTCAGAGATACACATATCTCATAAAGAGACGTGTTACTGTGGTTGTCGTCGGGTTGGTTTTGGTAGTTGTGCCCGGAAAATGTGCAACTATGCGCTGACAAAGAAAATACGCAAGGCTACCATTAAAGCAGAGGCACAACGACAGGCTGCGTTAATATACATGGTCGCACGATTACAACGCGAGGATACACTGAAACTCGGTGCTACTCATACGGCTTAGTCTACCTCGTTTATGTCTAAACGGGCGTGCCTGGTGGATGTCGAGGCTTCTCCACGTGTCTCACTGCCGGGATTAGTCGGAGATGGCGGAGGAACTGCAGGGTCGGGGTAGTGATGATGACCATCGCGGGGATTGTTGGCCACAACCCCGTTGGAGTGTGCTCCCAAAAGGCGACGAAGCACTTCTGGGGTCATCAAAGCATCTCGGCTGATGGCTGGAGCTGATCTCGGGGTCTCGATCGGTTGTCCAAACAGCACGACTGGGTTGTCGGCGTTGGGCTCGTTTTCTTCTCTCGCCGGGGCTCGACGAACCAGCTCTCCACGAGCTGCAATTAAATCAATAGTGATTTGATCGCACAGTTCCTCTAGTGCACTTACATAGCGCACCAGGTGCAACAATGCAGGATCTTTCTCGTGATCTCCGTTGGCAACTTGGGGTGGTCTACCATACCCTTCACGTCTGGGGTAGTAGTGGAACGAGCGACAGTTAACTCTGGGCGACAAGTGCCTGAGATGAACTATAGCCTCTCGAGCAGCTAGTTGTATGGCTTGTGGCTCAAAGGAAGTTGTTCTTCCGGTGAACCTGTAGGGGCGCTCGGGTACTATACCCCTACCGTAGATGTGTACAGTGGCCCAGAATTGACGTTCTTCACCGCTCAAGGGTCCTTGGTACACAACATATTCTGGTGGCTCCTCTAACGCATAGGCACGACGGGTGAGGTTTGCGAGGATGGTCACAAAACCTCCAAGGTTGGTTGCTGTGGTCTCGTTGTGCACTATGGGGCCAGGCATTGTGGCTGGGTTCGGAGGTTGTGCTGTGCTGGGTTGAGGCTAGCGTGCCCTTTTTATAGAAAAAGGGACGGAGTCTTCTTCCGCACGCTTGCGAATGAGACCATTTGGTGCCATGGTCACTGGTGTGCGATCGACAGGCTAGGCTGATAGGTTGGGCACCGACTGCCAAAAGTGTCGGGATTACTGTGTGGCTATCTTGCACGGGAAGCTTGGCTGGGGTTTGGCTAAGGTCTAGTGGGTTGGTTTGCCTAAGTTTTTCGACCTGGCTAAGATAGGATTAGCCAATGGTCAGCCTGGCTCTGATACCAAGTCTGTCACGACCGGTTTTCCGGGTAATAAATTTCCAGAAAAGACCGTCGTGCTCATCAGCCCCAGGATTACTGTTAGCTGATGAGGCTCCAACTTGATACAGAAATTCCAAGCAGAAAACAAAATATGTAGTACAAGGCCATTCTGGCCTGTGAGTACAACAAATGGTTTCTAGTGGTTGATGGCGGAAGCGGGTTGTGAAACATCAGTGTCTATGGGACTCCATTTCCCACGGGAACAGCTGACCAGGTTAACTCCTATCTTCGCGAGGCTGCTATCTCCATTACTTAGGTTCCGGGGCTGTCATCGCGTCGCTCCTCTTCGTGCAAGAAAATCTGGCCAAGACAATAGCCAGGGACAAGCCAGTGAGTACTTTGAATGTACTCGCAAACATTATGAACACAGGTATAATATAACAATGATGTGCTGAAAATATTTTATGCTCATGACGTCAGTCACAAAAGATAAATAAATCTCTGATGCGTGCAAGCAAGTTATTTATAAAATTGCAATAACATAGTAGTATTAAAATTTATGAAATAAATAACAAGCAAAGCCACAGTCGGGCGTCTTAGCGACACCACATAAAGGGCTTTAAAAGAAATGCCACAGTCGGGCGTCTGAGCGACACCACATAAAGGGCTTTAAAAGAAATGCCACAGTCGGGCGTCTGAGCGACACCACATAAAGGGCTTTAAAAGAAATGCCACAGTCGGGCGTCTGAGCGACACCACATAAAGGGCTTTAAAAGAAATGCCACAGTCGGGCGTCTGAGCGACACCACATAAAGGGCTTTAAAAGAAATGCCACAGTCGGGCGTCTGAGCGACACCACATAAAGGGCTTTAAAAGAAATGCCACAGTCGGGCGTCTGAGCGACACCACATAAAGGGCTTTAAAAGAAATGCCACAGTCGGGCGTCTGAGCGACACCACATAAAGGGCTTTAAAAGAAATGCCACAGTCGGGCGTCTGAGCGACACCACACAAAGGGCTTTAAAATAAACAATCATAGTGAATATCCCGGAGGTAGAACCATCCCAGAGATACTCGATAATAACAATAATATCACGGGTTAGTCAACAATAATAATAATCATAATTATCACAAGTCACAGGTAGTAGTTCCAGTTCTGGTTAACAGTTTCACCTCCGAAGACCGACACTAAGACCGACACTTGACCCATCCCAGACTGTAATCCTTAACCATGGACACGGCTATTCGAATAGGTTTAATCTCTGCAGAGGGTGTACTCTTTACCCACGAGTAACGGATTTCTTTAGTCCATCGGGACTAATTCCGTCTACGGTCTTTTTGTTGAAAACACACCTAACTTGCACACACCAGCTTATCTCACACGTGTCTGGAATCACCCACGACACCTGTTAAGCAAACTCTAAGTGGGGAGGCTACAACCTCGCGTAGCATGGGATCAAATTTATATCGCGCGCTCTAAGGGGTGGCCTCCCCTCTCGGTCCCAACCGGAAACACCCATGCCCCCGGACCAGGTGGCCTGCCTACCAGCTACAACCGGTATCTTCCACCATGGCCTCTCTGTACGGTGTGTGCTAGAAAGAGGTTGACAACTTACTGAACCGTACTCTACTTGCTGTAGAGACGAGTGGTAGTACGAAACAAGTATGGGGGTTACTGGCACAAGACTCGATCTACGGTCGACTCAGGAGGTTTAAGTATTCCCTGCATGATTAGCATGACGAATATATTTCAACCAACAGAGTCACCGCTCATATCACCTTGCCATGCCATACCAGACATAACCGTCCCGACGGAGACCGGCGACAAACTCATGCCTACCCAAGGCAGAGGTTTTCCCGGGTTCCTGCCGGTATGCATGCAAGGCACATGAGGGTGATTATCATCACAAGTGTGTCCATTTCCAACAGCATGGAAATCAATAACATGCACCCATGCATATGATCATATCACATGAAATAACAAGTTTCTCCAAAGTGAGGTGATGTTATGAACGTGTCATCGAACACACAAAAATATTATGCCGGGGTTCAGAATGCTTGCCTTCAATGTGTGGAAAGGCAGGGTGCACTCCAAAACTTGAAACATTTCTCCTCTCTTCAAAAATCCTATTTTAGCAATATAAAAGAATTAACACACAAAATAAAAACAGCACCAAAAGTTGTTCTGAATTTTTTCAAATAAATCTTAAAATAAACTAGGTGAAATTTGAGAGAGGTAGGAAAAAGAATCATTTCATTTGGAGTTGTATTTAAAAAGATATAACCAGTCAAAGTTTTGGTCAAATTCTGTTTTTAAAAATAAAACAAAAGAAAACGTTTCAGCCACGAATACGCTTTCTAAGTAGGGGTTACGTACTTGGGGTTTTACGCTATCACTTAACACGCGTGGCGGCGGAGTGGGTCACTGACAGTGGGTCCACGGGGCCCACTAGTCAGGTTTGACTAGTCTTTCTCCCTCTCCTTCCTCTGTCCCGAGCGGAGGCGGAGCTCCGGCGATCGTCGCCGGCGACTGGCGGCTCCTCGCGGGGCCCCAAGGGCGGGGATGGATCCGCCACTCCAGGGCGGTCATCCCGGTGGTCGACAGGTAGGTGGGGGCGGAGGGAGCTGCCGGCGGCGAGCTTCGCGGCGGAGGAGGCTTCGGTGGCGAAGTGGTTTTGTGGCGGCGATGGCTCCCGAACCAAATTGAGTAGGGGGATCTGTTCACGGGAGGAAGAGAGGACTTCTGGTGAAGAGAGTGGAGAGGGGGAAGCCCTGGTGGCGCCGGAGTGAACGAGACAGTGGCGGCGGCAGGAGTTGCCGGAGACGAAGAAGGCGGCGTTTCCCTGACGATTGCGGGCTATGGGGGTTCCATGGGGTAGCCTGAGGTTGCGTGCGTGCTCAGAGGGGCTCGGGGTCCCTTTTTATAGCGTGGCAAGGCGGTTCCGCGGCGGCTGCGGATAAGGTCGCCGGCGACCGCCATTCTGTAGCTAGGGCGTCGTGGCGGCGACGAGCGCTAGCGGACACACTCGTGGATGAGCTCGCGCTGTTCCAGGGGCCAGGTGGCGAGCGGAAGAGGCTTGGGCGGCGCTGAACGGAGCAGGGGCTGTCGGCGGCCGTGGCGGCTAGCTCCTGGCCTGTCGGGGACGTGGCGAGGGGCGGCTTGGCGTGTTGCGGTGAGGAGGGACGTGCGTGGCGTGGCTCTGCAGTGGAGGCAAGGCCAGGGGCGCGACGCGTCGGCTCGGGCGCGGCACGTGCAAAACGCGTGCCAAACGCACGCTCTGCTCGCGCTCCGGGCGTGCACGGGACGTGCTCGACGTAATGCCAGAGCATGCTAGAGGTCGCGGTTGAGGCTGGGAAGAAACAGGGCTAGGTTAGGGTTAGATAGAGGGTGAATGGGCATTGTTGTTAGGTCAGGTGACCAAGTTCATAGTGTAAACTTGAATCCATGCCAAATCTGGCTATGCTCTCCAGGTGTTTGACAAAATGCCACAGGCACCTAGGCTCTTCTTGGGGTGGCCAAATCCTCCAGATCAGGGTCTCCTTAGATGCAAGAGAGAGTGGTGAGGTTAGTTTGTGAAAAGCACAAACTTGTTAGTGCAAGTTTTGCAAAACTACAATTCTGGACAGGAAATAAATGACATTATTTCATGAACCAAAATTAATCCAATGGGTGCATGCTCCTGGATTTAGGGGTTTGGTAGGGCTGTCTACAAGTAGGAGAAAACACAAGATCTTTGGAGCAAAATTAAATAGGGTTGCAGTAGAAATCACAAGGCTGGACCAGAATGAAAAAGAGGATGATTCACTCAATTTTTTCAAAGAACATAAATAGGTTTTTGCACAAAGTGGAATAATATGCTCCTACTGACCTCCCCTAATTTTGGTAGAAGTTTTAAATAAATATTTAAATAGGTTGTAGTGTAAAATTGCCCACTGGACCAGATTTGAAAACTTGGTGTAGAACTCAAAATATCCAATGAATGAAATATATTATTGCACAAAAGTGATTTAGAGACATCACATGATATCTCCAAACCTTGGTGAAATTTTTAGTTAAATATATCAAATGGTTGTAGTTCAAAAAGAGCTCCAAATTTTAAAACAAGTCATTTAATGAATAAAGCTCAGGGTGAAATAATTTTATAAATAAATCTCCTGATTGAGAGATGTTTTTTTAAATGAGAGGGAAAATAAGTCCAATATATTTTGGAAGGATCCACTTGGGAAAAATTTCTTAATATTAAAAGAAAAGTTTTGAAATCAACAGAGATATACTTGCATGCAAAAATTTTAAACTCTTGGCAAAATTTTAATAACTAAAACCTGGTTAAATTTTTGGGGTGTTACAGTCTTTTAATTGAAAACACACCTGACCCGCACACACCAGCTTAACTTACCGGTGTCTGGAATCACCCACGACACCTATCAAGAAAAACGCTAAGTGGGGAGGCTACAACCTCGATTAGCATGGGATCAAATTTATACCGCGCGCTACTAAGGGGTGCCCCCCTCTCGGTCCCAACCGAAAACACCCATGCCCCCGGACAAGGTGGCCTGCCTACCGGATGCAGGCGGTATCTTCCACCATGGCCTCTCTGTACGGTGTGTGCCAAGAAAGGGGTTGACAACTTACTGAACCGTACCCTACCTATGGCAGGGACAAGTGGTAGTACGAAACAAGTATGGGGGTTACTGGAACAACACTCGATCTATGGCCGACTCAGGAGGTTTAAGTATTCCTTGCATGATTAGCATAACAAATATATTTCAATCAACAGATAGAATCACCACTCATCATACCTTATCATGCCATACCGGACACCACTGTCTCGACGAGGAACTAGAGACAAGCTCGTGTCTACCCAAGACAGAGACTTTCCCGGCTTCCTTCCAATAGGCATGAAAGGCATATGAGGGTGATTACTATCACAACGTATCAAATTCCAAAAGCACGGAATCATCAATATGCACTTATGAGTATGTTCATATCATCACATAAAATAACAAAAACTCCGAGACAAGGGGTGTTGCAACCGTATCAAACAACACACGACAACATTATGCCAGGGTTTAGAATGCTTGCCTTCAAGTTATGGAGAGGCAGGGTGCATTCCAAAACTTTTGAAAGTTTTCTTCTCTCTCCAAAATCCTATTTTTTCAAAATATTCAAACTTTAAAAACAGTACAAAATGTTTTCCTAATTATTTGTGAAATAAATCTTAAAATAAACTAGGTGAAATTTGAGAGAGGTAGGAAAAATAATCAACTCATTTGGAGTTATATTTAAAAAGTTATAGACATTCAAAGTTTAGTCAAATTTCTGTTTTAAAAATAATAATAAAAGAAACAGAAAAAGAAAAAACGGTTCGGGGGGGAACATACTCCGGGCTTTACGTCTCCACTAATGCCAGCGTGGACCGGCTCGGGGTCACTGACAGTGGGTCAAGGGGGCCCACTGGTCAGGTTTGACCGGTCGACCCCGCCTCCTTCCTCCTCTGGCCGAACAGAGGCGGGGCTCCGGTGATCGGCATCGGCGAACGGCGGCTCCTCGCGGGGTTCTGAGGGCGGGGATGGATCCGCGGGTCTAGGGTGGTCCTCCCGGTGGTCGAGAGGGTGGCGGGGACGGAGGGAGTCGCCGGCGGCGAGCTCCGCGGAGGACGGCAGCTTCGGGAGAATTCGGGCTTCGCGCTATGGTAGCTCTCCGTCGAAGCTGAGGGTTTGGGCGGCTCCACAAGATCAAGTGGAGTTGGGTGGTGGCGCTGGATGGACGGGGGAGGGCCTTCTCGCGAAGAACTGAGCCGGAGAGTGGCGGCGGCCGAACTGGCTGAAGGCGAGGAAGAAGGCTTCCCGCCATCGCTTGCTGGTCGTGGGGCGCACTAGTGGGATGGTAGGAGGTCACCTGAGTGTCCGGATGGGCTCGGGGCTCCTTTTATAGCGTGATTAGGTCGGTTGCGCGGCGGCCGGAGATAAGATCGACGGAGAACCGCCGTTCTGTAGCTGCAGGGCGACGTGGCGATGGCTGGCGGGGTCTGGCAGGGCGAGGGGATGAGCTCGAGCTGTTCAGGGCAAGCTGGCGCGTGGCTGTGGCTCGGGCGGCGCCGTCCATGGCAGGGGCCCACTGTGGCCGGCCGCTAGCTACCATGGCCATCCTGACGGCGGCGCTGTGGGGCTCCAGGGGCGGCTCTACGGCGAGGGAAGGGTCGGGCGCAATGGCTGCGAGAGGGAAGGGGCCAAAACGGGCGCGGGGAGGCGGCAGTAGGACGCGGCGAGTCGGTGCGCGCGCGTGCAAAACGTGCGCTCTGGGCGCGCCCAGAGCACGCACGCGAGGTGCTCGGCAAAATGCCAATGCCTGCCAGGGGGCTCTAATCCACATGAGGTTTAGCAGGTCTAGGTTAGGGTTTTCAAGGAGATTAGTGGACATGGTGGTTTGGTCAGGGGATCAAGTCCACAATGCAAACTAAAAACCAAGCCAAAACTGGCCATGCACACAAGGTGTTTGACAGAATGCCATGTGCATCTAGGCAACTCTTGGGGTGGCTAAACTCTCCAGATCGGTGTCTCTTTAGGTGTAAAAGAGGGTGGCAAGGTTAGTTTGGCAAAGCTAGAAACTAGTTAGTGCATGCATTTGAGAAAACCAATTATGGACAGAAACTAGAGGCTATCATTTCATGGACCAAAAATACCCCAATGGGTCCACTCTCCTGGACTTAAGGGTTTTGCAGGGTGGTTTATAAGCAGGAAAAAGAATCATGGGCAACAGAGCAATATAAAATGGGGTTGCGGTAGAAAATGCTAAACTGGACCAGAGAGCAAAAGAGGATGATTTTCTCAAATCTATTATTTAATTAAAACGATAGGCAAACAAGCCACCACGTGCGTCCACATAGATTAAATTATCTTGATCATTGATTTTATGTATTGACGGCTGAGATTAAAATATGAAAGCGTTACGTAAGAATATAATACGTGTACATATAGCAGAACATGCCACGTTGAAGTACTGCACATAGGTTCCAAAAAAATAATATAGTAGAAAAAGAACTTCCCATCGATGGATCAATGATAAGCGAAAAAAATATTACTCTAACCTAAACAAATAAGGAGCCTATTCTTAACAAACAAGGACAACCACCTCACGTGAGGAAAGTTCCAGATCAGGAACAAATACATGCAAATAAAACAAGTCTGATTTGCACACGGTGCATAAGTCTGATTTGCACACGGTGTTGGCATCTGATTTGTAGCCGGTCTCAGCCACCACAATCCAAGACACCTAAAAGTATATAAATAAGTACACACGGACGCACAAGTACCCACCAAACAATTACCCAACGACCACGACGACTTGAACACATCACACGCGACTCAACGTCCAGACGAAAAAGCCACCTCCAGCCGCTTCACTCGACGCCCTACATAGTCACGTGAAAGCACGCTCAACGCCCGACGAAGCGACGCCTGCTCCAATCTAAGTCGAAAGAATTGACGCCAAAGCAAATCTAGCCTGAATCATCAGATTTGGTAATTGTTATTTCACAAGCTTACTTTTGATGGATATAATCTTCATAAATACTATATCAATTGATAAATTGTTCCCTGTTAGTTTTGAAGATATAATAATATGGCATACAAGAAGTTGAGCGACTTAACTACAAGGGGACATAATTGGAATATTCAAGTGAAAGTAATGAGAATGTGGGATTCAGTGAATCCTACGACCGATGAGCTTATTAGCCTAGATATGATACTCATGGATGAGCAGGTCTGTTTTCTAATATATTAAACTAGAATTTTTTTGTCAGATGAAGCAACTTACTAACCCTATTTGATTCTTTTAACAGGGTGAAACAATCCATGCTACTATCTGGAAGAATCTTATAGACACTTTTAGATCAAAGATCAATGAAAAGTCTATTTATGCATTCAGCAATTTTAAGGTCGTGGAATCCACAAAATATAGGCCAGTGAGCAATGAAATTAAAATATATTTTGCATACAATACAAAGGTAAAGGAAATAAAAGGATCTTCGGAAGTTTTCCCAGAATATTGCTTCGAGTTTGCTACCATGGACACACTAGAAGAAAGGGCGGAAAAAGATACACAATGCTCAGGTATGTTTATGGATGTAATTAAGACATCCAAATAATGGATATTTCTAATTTTTATATCACTATAATCTCCAAATATGCAGATGTCATTGGACTACTAACTCAAATGAAGCCAGTGGAGACAAGAATAACAAAAAGGAACCCACAACCTTCATATATCCGCGAGATTGAAATCCTAATGCCAGAGTAAGTGCATATGCATGTCTAAAATTTAACTAAACCTCCCCCATGTGGTTAGCACTAACTTTTTAGATTATTTTATTTAGGGGTGATAAAATCAGAATCACGTTGTGGGGAAAGTTTGCTTATTTTTTGACCGAGGATGTAATCGGCAGCCAAACTGTCCTTATTATCACATCAATGATGGTGCAGAGATTCAATGGTAAGTGAATAAATCTTACATGCTATTCTTATCATTTACAAATTCTAACGGAATGATTAAATAGGTTTGTGCCTAAAGTCAACGAGTGTCACAAGGATATATATAGAGCTGGATATACCAGAAACACAAGAACTTCTTGATACGTATGAAACACCACCGATTTATATTTTTGCACTCATAATTACTAAGTCAGGTTGATTAAAGGTTGTATATTCTTATTTACTTCATACATGTGCAGGAACTCAGCCGAAGAAACCTTACAAAAGATGGGCAATATAGATAGAAGTAATCAAGGAACACTAGAAGAACAGATGTTTTATAGGAGGAGAACATTAGAAGAACTTACTGCAATGAGGCATGGAAACCAGCCAGACCAGGTAACGCATAAAAATTCCAATAAATGATATCATCAATCTCCGTGATACGCGATAAGACCTGCATGGACAATTCATTTAATATTAGTTACAATGAAACCATATTGTGCTTATATATGCCTCTTAATCCCACACCCCAACCAAATGCTAATATTTTTTTAGGATTTTGTGCTCACCGTCATAGGTACAGTGGATCGTTTGCAAGAAAATATTCAATGGTGGTACATGTCATGTGATAAGTGCCACAAATTGGCTACCAAGGAAACCGACAATTATTATTGGAAGAGTTGTGGTATATATCCAGAAAAGGTCACACCACGGTAAGCATATTATATTACTAAAATATGAAAAAAATGTTATATTATATTTACTCTCCACTAACAGGTATCATGTGTTAGTCACCGTGTTCGACTCCAAATTAGTGACCATACATTTACTACAAGTTGCACTTTATTTGATGAAGAGGCTGCAAGATTGCTTAATACATCTGCATCTAATCTGCTGGACACACAGGATGGGAAATCGGAAGAAGCGCCAAAGGTTATTCAACAATTATGTGGAAAAAGACTCATATTTAGATTCAAGCTCAATGATAATAATCTCACATTTGGCACACAAAACTATGCCATAAAAAGAACATTTGTGCCTGATGATAGGCTTGAGATGCTCTATTTGGACAATAAAGCTGATGAGGTAAAGCTGCATTAACTTTTTACCATTTTCAGAATTCCTTAACTAATTCATCTTATATATGTTTCACAGGAATTGATGGATGATGAGGTGGACACTGTGTTAATGAATAAGCAAAACATGCCAGATAGAAAGGTGATTGTTTTTTTAACAATGTACACACTTCAAATTTTAGAGATGTGTCTAATTTTCAAAATGTTTATCTTTGCAGTCACAGAATAATAAAGTTTCATCTGGCAAACTTTCATGTGAACTGGTGCCTGTGAAAGAGAAGCCACATGGCAGCAATGGGACTACATTAAGTAAGGATAAGCGTCAAGACAAAATACCATCGTCATCACGTGAGCTCCGCAGTGACACTAAAAGGATACTGAGATCTATTGTAATATCAGATGAGTCAGAGGATGAATGCACTGAGACGAATTTTCCTGAAAAAAAGGAAAAGGTGTTTGCAGGAACAAGAAACATGTTAAAGCAAAAGCCCAAAATACAGTGCTTGAAGATGAAGATGAAGTACCGAAATCAAAGGCCAGGAGAAAAAGGATGTTATCCAGATAATTAGTGGATCAGTAGCTTATGAAATAAATAGTGCGACAGTCTATTTGTATCGACCAAGATAAGTAATAGTATTTGACTGACATCAACCATGATAAGAAGGATACTTATTAGATTCAGGGTGTGGACGTTACCAATGTTCTTAGTTTAAACTATATTGATAACTTTCTTCATGTAGTTTCCTTTATGCACATGCTATTTTAGGAAAATCTTTACGAGGCCAACGCAATAGACAGGAACATACTACAAGACCAGACTTTCGCACATTAGGATTTACTTCACAATTTGAAGAAACTATACTTTAGCAAACCTATATAACACCAGCACAATAGGAAGGAACATACCTTGCTTCATCAGCAACTTAATAGCATGACTGGATATAAGCAAATCAATGGCGTCTTGCTGGCACAAGTGAGCTACTCAACAAACCAATAACAAAATTTATATCCAAGGTGCCAGATTAGCACACAGAAGGCAAGGACTTTGCATTTTAAGAAAATAATTGACACATATGAACCAACTTGCGGCTCATAAGGCCTTTATTAAGAGAAAAGGCATAATTTCTTGCAAAGAAAAAATTAAAAATACATGGAGTACAATACTGCTACGGATGAAGTACAAGAAATAATTTTCAGTTGGCACTTACAGTTAGTAGTAGCCTGACCGCAAGAACAATGAGTTAGTATTGGCCTGACAACAAGAACAACGAGGAGGCCAGCATCTCATGGTTGTCAGCTGCTATTTGTATTCTTTAGATGTCAGATCTAATAACTCACTCAGCAGTTGACTCGGTGATTTCCCTCACAGCCTCCTCCTCTGGGCCAAACTACAACACCTCTGCCATAGACCTCTAGCCGTAAGCCAAGAAGAGGTCATCAGCTTGGCCGAAACTTGAGAACGCACTGCCGGACTCAACGAGGTTGTCGAGGATCCACATCATCGAGAATGTGACGAACGCATCCGTGCACCCTGCTCAACGGCAAACTGCGCCAGTACCTACACGAAAAGAAATAGGAAGGAATGAATCAGCCATAATGGTTTCGGAATCAATTTGGTGATGGCAAGCGGCCTCCATTTCTTTTTTTCCCATTAAGGATGAAGGAAAGAAGGAACTATGTTTTTCCCCTCTGCTAGAAACTAAGGAGAGGTGTACATTCAGGAAAAAAATGGTAAATGAAATTATGATGAACATTATGCAAAGCAAGAGGCGAATGGGAGAGCACAAAGCGATTCATACCTGTCAGCATGTCCGCACCCTAAGACGACAGGAACGACACACAGAAGATGGGCCCTGAACCCAACGACACAGCCATATGTCTCAGCGGCAATGAACTACATAGGCAAAAGTGAGATGCCGCATCGCTGGTGGGAGACGCCAGATCCGCAACGCATGTCCTGGCCTCGACAAAAAATGGCCACAAAGATCACCTCCTCCAAGATTTGGCCATGGATGGGCAAGCAAATCAAACTGCGACAATAGCTACACTGGCGAATTGGTAGAGCATCTCCCCATGGACGGGCAGGGTACTCAGATTTGGAGCAGCAACTTCAATTTCTTTTTCCCCTTGCGATTTGGTACAGCATCGCCCCATGGACGGGTAGGGCACTCAGATTTGGGGCAGAATCACCCATGGAAGGGCCGCCTCAGTTTCTTTCAACTACCCTTCAAAGGCAAAGAAGAAATGTGCGCATTCTTTTCCTCTAGCACAACTAAGAAGGAGCAGCGTACATCCCTTGAAAAAAAAGACGTGCACATTTCTTCTAAAAAACATGGTGGGATGGGAAGCACGTTACACAGTTTCTTTTTTAAATGATGAAAGACGTGTTACATAGTTTTGACTAAATAAACTGAGACGGGTAAAAAATAAATATGCAACATCATATTTTGTTTCTGATACGATTGGGTCCATTTGCTTCATAAATTCTTAAAAAATAAAACGATCATTACCATATATATTTACAAGAAATAAAAAATAAATGGACTAAAGATCAAACATATAACAGATACATAATTTAAAAAACAACGCATATGTAAAGCTAAATAAAATACATGAGAACCTTCAAAAAAAAACAATACTCATCCATTCACTTTTAGAAGTTGTTTGAAACAAGTGAAATTGAGCTGTTTTGCATAATGTGTGAAACAATCTACAAAGCCTTATAAAAGTGAACAGAGGGAGTAATTTAAATGTTACGTGAATGTCACAAGAAAAAATAAACATGTTGTACAAAAACTATATGCAGATCATTTATCAAAAATATAAAATAGATCAAATCTACATTACATTGCCAACACCATTCACAATTTTCTATTTCTTCATCAATCTAATTAATATTAGTTAACAGGTGTACCATCAACTAAAAGTAAGGTGCGTGTCAATAACTACAGGGCTCTCATCACATATGACCTTATGCCAATGAAATAAAACCAAACCGGACTGATTAGTTATTTTCCGTGATAAAGCTCAAATCACCCTATTAAGTGTGCATGTCGTATCTCAAGGAAGCAAGATGAATGTCATAATAAACATATCTATTTTCGGGGATGATAATAGTTATTTAAAATGCACCAAACGGTGTAGTTTCCTAAAAAATAAGACTGGCATATGTCATCCTGTTATGTTAAATAGTTTTAAATAAACAAACTAAAAATGGGAAAACAACAAATATTAAAAAACAAAAAAATAACATTAAAACTTTATAAAAACATTAAACAAGTGTGTAAAAAACAAGAAAAATACATAATATATAAAAATTAATCTAGCTGCGCAAATGCGCGGGTACAGCCGCTAGTTTTTCAAAGAACATTTGTGGGTTTTTGCACAAAGATGAATAACATACTCCTACTAACATCCCCTAATTTTGGTGGAAGTTTTAAAGAAATATTTAAATAGGTTGTAGTGTAAAAGTGCAACTGGACCAGATTTGAAAACTTGGGGTAAAGCTCAAAATCTCCAAAAGACTAAGGAATATTTTTGCACAAAAGTGATTTAGGGACATCACATGTCATCCCCAAATTTTGGTGGATTTTTAAAATAAATTTATCAAAGTGTTGCAGTGCAAATGGGACCCTAAATCTTATGAAAAATTATTTTTAGAGAAATAAAGCTCAGGGGAAAATAATTATATAAATAATCCCACTGATAAAAGAAATGTTTTCCTTGAGAGAGTATATAAGTCCAACAATACTTTTGAAAAGTTTTTACTTGGGGTGAAAACTTCACAATTTAGGAGAAAGAGTGGTTCTGAAATCCAAATATAAATCCAAAAAAAATAAAAATTTAATTTCTTGGCAAAATTTTAATAAACAAAACATGGTTAAATTTTTGGGGTGTTACATTGAAGAAGTTGATGGCTGACTGCGCTGTCACCTTCCTCACGGCTTCCACCTCTGGCCACTTTGTGAACTTGTCGATTGCGATGTACAAGTACTCAAAGCGCCCGATAGCACGGGGGAAAGGGCCCAATATGTCGAGCCCCCAGATCGAGAAGGGCCAAGAGAGAAGGATAGTTTGAAGAGCTTGAGCTGGTTGATGGAGCTTCTTCGAATGGAACTGGCACGCTTCACACTTGGTTACTAGTGCCGTCGCATCCTGGAGGGCGGTGGGCCAGAAGAAACCTTGCCGGCAAGGTCTCTCAACCCTATGTGGGAGCCACATATACCTCCATGTATCTCTGCCAACAGCTTTAGTCCTTCCTCCCGGGAGATGCACATAAATTTCACCCCATTCGGTCTTCTTCTGTACAATACGTTATCAACGAATTGGTACAGGGCATACCGGCGAGCTACTCTTTCTGCCTCTTCCTGCTCCTCAGGAAGCTCTGCTTTTTGAAGGAATCAGAAAGTGTGCTACGCCCATGCCGGAGCCTGTGGCTCAACGACAAGGACCAAAGGCATCTCTTCTGCCACGGGAGCGGCCGCCTCCACGGCCATGACCTGAGGTCCTGCCGGAGTCGGTTGCCCCGTGGCAGGATCGGCATCCACGGCAACATCTTCGCCGGCGGCTCCGGGGAGCTTGGCGGGGAAGTACTTGCCGGGGCCTAGCTTCCTCCGATTGTTCTGCCCGGTCGACGGCTCAACGGATGGTTGGGTTAACTGAAGCACAAAAGTACCTGGTGCCACAGGTAGCTTGAGGGCAGGGCGCTTTGACAGGTAGTCGGCGATGTTGTTCCGCCCGAGGGACATCCTCCGCTTGTATACCGTCAAAGCGCTCCTCCAGTTTCCTCACCTCATCTACATAAGCTTCCATCAGTGGGCTTTGATAATCTTTGTTGATTTGCCCGACGACGAGCTGTGAGTCGCCCCTGACGATGAGCTTTTTAACTCTGAGGTCTACCGTGATCCTGAGACCTGCAAGCAAGCCCTCGTACTCGGCGGTGTTGTTGGTTGACATCTTCCGGGGGAAGTGCATCTGGATGACATACTTGAGGTGCTCTCCGGTGGGCGCGACAAGCAGCACACCAGCCCCGACGCCTTGCAGCGAGAAAGCACCATCAAAGTACATGATCCAGTTGCGGCTCGTTTCCTTGCCGGGGAGAGTGGTCTCTTGTACCTCTTCGTCGGGCGTCGAGGTCCATTCCACAACAAACTCCGCCAAGACTCTGCTTTGAATCGTCGAGGTACTTTCAAACTTCAAACCGAAACTTGACAGCTCCAGGGCCCATTCCACGATCCTCCCTGTTGCATCTGGGTTATGCAGTATCCATTACAATGGGAGGCGGGTGACCACCGTGATCTTGTGTGCTTGGAAGTAAGGGCGCAGCTTCCTCGAAGCCATAAGGAGGCCGAAAAGCAGCTTTTGCACACCTGAGTACCTCGACCTAGCCCCCCTGCAAGACGGAGCTGAAGAAGTAGACTAGGCATTGTACCATTTTCTTCTTCTACGCCTCTTCACCCGGTCGCGTGGGTCCTGTCATGCTGGCGTCAGCCTCTGCCGGGGACTCAATCTTGCCGGGATCAAGCCCTGCCGGAGAGGGTTTCGGCTTGCCATCTGTTGGCTCTGCCGCTGCCGCTGCCTTCTTGTCGACCTCTCTGTGCCCCACTAGTGCGGCGCTAACCACCTGATTTGTTGCCGCTAGATAAAGCAGCAGTGGTTCTTTTGGTTTGGGCGCAACCAACACTGGGGTAGAGGAGAGGTATCTCTTCAAATCCTGTAGCGCTGCCTCGGCCTCTGGGATCCACTCCACTGGCCCAGCCTTCTTCAAGATCTTGAAAAAAGGAAGGGCACGCTCCGCGGACTTGGAGATGAACCGGCTCATGGCGGCAACACAACTTGTGAGCCGATGCACGTCCTTGATCCGTTTGGGTGCCTCAATCTGCTCGATGGCCTTGATCTTATCTGGGTTTGCTTCAATCCCGCGCTAGGACACAAAGAACCCGAGAAGCTTGCCGGGCGGGACGCTGAAGACACACTTCTCAGGGTTCAATTTGAGGTTGATCTTGCACAGGTTCCCGAACGTTTCCTCCAGATCTTGCACAAGGGTTGCTTTGTCCTTGGTTTTGACCACTATGTCATCCATATAAGCTTCCATATTTCTATGTAGCTGGGCCTCAAAACCAATTTGGACTGCTCTTGCAAAGGTTGAGCCAGCACTCTTCCACCCGAAAGGCATCCGTAAAATGGAATACGTACCACATGGGGTGATGAATGCTATCTTTTCCTCGTCTTCTTTTGTCATAAAGATCTGGTGGTATCCCGAGTAGGCATCAAGGAATGATAACAGGTCACACCCGTGGAGTCAACAATCTGGTCGATGCGCGGTAACGGGAAGGGATCCTTTGGACAGGCCTTATGGATGTCTGTGTAGTCAATACACATCCCCCACTTCCCATTTGCCTTGCGCACCACTACCGGATTGGCCAACTACATCGGATGGAGTACTCCTCTCACCAAGCATGCCGCCTCTAGCTTTCTGATTTCCTCCATGATGAACTCCTGCCTCTCTAGAGCTTGCTTCCTGACCTTCTGCTTGACGGGCCGCGCATGAGGACAGACAGCAAGGTGGTTCTCAATCACCTCCCTGGGAACACCGGGGATGTCAGAGGCTTGCCATGCAAACACATCGACATTTGCCCGTAGGAAGGTGACGAGCTCGCTTTCCTATTTTCCGTCGAGGGTGGAGCTTATGGTAAAAGTTCCCCCCGTGCCGTCCCCCTTGACGAGCACCTTCTTGGTCTCTGGTGGTGTAGCTCTGGACTTCTTGCTCTTGCCGGCGGAGCTCTCTAGCACGTTCTCAACAGAAACACAACACCCCGAAGAGGTGCGCTTACCGGAGTGGGTGCGAGGGGTCTCCTCGGTCTTCTTCCCCCCTGGGGCTCCGTCGGTAGGCTAAGGCAACTGCTGCAACTACTTCCCGGTAGAGTTGATCGGCACAGATCAACGCATCTTTCTTGTCGGAGGGGACGGTGATGATGTTCATTGGCCCGGGCATCTTCAGCATATTGTAGGCGTAGTGTGAAGCCGCCATGAACTTGGCTAGTGCCGGGCGGCCGAGGATCCCGTTGTAAGGCAAGGGGGTCTCGGCTACATCGAAAACAATCTTCTCCGTCCTGTGGTTCAGCTCGCCTCCAAATGTCACGGGCAGCATGATCTTTCCTTTTGGCTGGCTCCTCCCCGGGTTAACCCCTTGGAACGAGCCCGTCTCCTCGAGGTCTCCATCAGGGATCTGCAGCCTTTTGACCACAACAGGAGAGATCAAGTTCAGGCCAGCCCCACCGTCAACCAATATCTTCGTCACCTTGAGGTTGCGGATTGTTGGTGAAACCAACAATGGCAAGCACCCGACCGCAGTAGTGCGGTCAGGGTGGTCCTCGGTGTCGAAAACGATGGGCATGCTGGACCATTTCAGCGGCTTCCGTGCGTCGAACGATGGCTCCACCACTGTAACCTCACGCGCCCACTGCTTGAGTTGGTGGTGGGATGTATGTAGCGAGGCTCCACCATCGATGCACATGGCCTCTGTGGCTTTCTGAAACTCGTGGTCGCTGGACTCGTCGTCCTCGTCATGATCATCGTCTTCCTGCTTCTTGTCACGGCCCCGGGAGGGCCTCTCTTGCTGATTATCCTTGCAGCGGCGTCTGAGGGAGTCCTGGATTAGGGGGTATCCGGACAGCTGGACTGTGTACAATGTCGGAACTATTGAAGCGTGAAGATACAAGACTCAAGACTTTGGCCCGTGTCCGGATGGGACTCTCCTTGGCATGGAAGGCAAGCTTGGTGGTCCGGATATTGTGTTTCCTTCCTTGTAACCGACTCCATGTAAACCCTAGCCCTCTCCGGTGTCTATATAAACTGGAGAGGTTGGTCCTTAGAAGGCCGATCACAATTACAATCATACCATCATAGGCTAGCTCTTAGGGTTTAGCCTCTACGATCTCGTGGTAGATCTACTCTTGTACTACCCATATCATCAATATTAATCAAGCAGGAAGTAGGGTTTTACCTCGATCGAGAGGGCCCGCACCTAGGTAAACATCTGTGTCCCTTGCTTCCTGTTACCATCAGCCTTGATGCACAGATCGGGACCCCCTACCCGAGATCCACCGGTTTTGACACCGACATTGGTGCTTTTATTGAGAGTTCCTCTGTGTCGTCACCTCAAAGCTCGATGGCTCCTTCAATCATCAACGACACGGTCCAGGGTGAGACTTTTCTCCCCGGACAAATCTTCGTGTTCGGCGGCTTCGCCCTGCAGGCCAATTCGATTGGCCATATGGAGTAGATCGGCAGCTACGCCCCTGGCCATCAGATCAGGCTCGGAAACCTGAACTACACGGCAGACGTCTGTGGAGACTTGATCTTCGACGGCTTCGAGCCTATGCCAGGAGTACTGGACAGTCACGACATGCATGGCCTAGACCTGCTATTGGACAGTGCTTGGGATATCACCCCTACGGTAGCCCTGGACTCGAATCCGCGGCAGGCTGCGTTGCCCAAGGACGGAGGGATGGACCCCGCCCCACAGGCCGAACCCTCATGGGCGGTAGAGCCGAGCACGGGCCTCACTTTTGGGGAGGCATGTGACTCCGAACCCCCAGACTCGTATCCGGTTGTAGGTTCCTGTTCGCACACTCCTGAGCCAGTCGAGCCAGGTTGGGCTCCAGTAATGGAATTCACCGCTGCGGACACCTTCCAGCACTCGCCCTATGGCGACATGCTGAACTCATTAAAAACTCTCTCTTTGACTAAAAATTCCGGGCCGAACTATGTCCGGCTCGAGTGGGAAGCAGGCGACGAAGAATTCATTACCCACCCACCACCCACTTCATAGCCATGATTGATGATTTAACCGACTTCAACTTCGAAGGCATCGACGGTATGGACGACGATGCAGGAGAAGATTCAGATTCTATGGGGTGCCGGACTTCCGCCTTGTCATACGACATATACATGGTGGATACGCCCAAGGAGGACGACGGCGATAATCCAGAAGATAAAACCCCCGGGCAAAAGTCAAAATGACGGCGCAGACGCCGTTCCAAGTCTAGCAACAGTAAAAATATCAGTAAGAGCGCCAGAAGAATCGATACTCCGGTCAACCCCGAAGGCAACACAGACCATACGGAACCAGCGATGGAGCAGGACGAACCAGGTCATGCCGAACACAGTTCGGAGTAGATGCCCGAGGACAATGATCCAGAGGGACGAGTTCATCAAACCGGCCCAGGACAAGAAGATAGTCCGGACGATGATGCATTCATCATTCCGGAAGAACGCGTGGAACGAGATAACCTCCACAGAAAGCTTATGGCCACAGCAAGAAGTCTGAAGAAGCAGAAGCAACGGCTTAAAGCCGCACAGGAAACACTCAACCGCAGATGGAACAAAGTGCTAGACACTGAAGAAAGATACGACGATGGACGCTATACAAAGAGCTACCCAAAACGCAGGCTACTGCCAGAATTCGACGACGAGGCCGTTCCACCAAAGAGTGACACGACCAAGAGGCCAGTCGTACCACTTCATAACCACAGCAAAGCAGCTACTAATGCCACGCACAATCTACGTGAGCACCTGGGTAAGAAAGCGGGCGCAGCTAGGTCCATCTACGGATCTAAAGGACACACCCCGGCGAGGGAGTATGGTCGTCAAAACGATTATGCCAATCAATCACCAGTTCGGAATAAACACCGGACACAACAACAACTGACAGCATGCCACAACACGTCCAGATACAGAGGGGCTGCTCACCCCCTGTGCTTTACCGAAGAGGTACTGGACCATGAATTCCTACAGGGCTTTAAACCTGTGAACATAGAGGCATACGACGGAACGACATAGCCAGGGGTCTGGATCGAGGACTTTATCCTGCATATACACATGGCTCGTGGGGATGATCTCCACGCCATCAAATACCTCCCCCTCAAACTGAAGGGACCAGCTCGGCACTGGTTGAAAAGCCTCCCCGAAAATTCAATCGGGAGTTGGCAGGAACTCAAGGACGCTTTCAGGGCCAATTTTCAAGGGACTTCTGTCCGGCCTCCGGATACTGACGATTTAAGTCACATAATCCAACAACCCGGAGAGTCCGCCCGCAAGCTTTGGAACATATTTCTCACTAATAAGAATAAAATTGTCGATTGTCTGGATGCCGAAGCCTTAGTGGTATTCAAATACAGCATCCGCGACAAGTGGCTCGCGAGACACCTCGGTCAAGAAAAGCCAAGGACAATGGCAGCCCTAACAAGCCTTATGACCCACTTTTGCGTGGGTGAAGATAGCTGGCTAGCCCATAAAGGCACCAGCGACCCCAGCACATCCGAAATAAGGGATGGCAATGGGAAGCCACGGCGTAATAAAAATAAACGCCAAAACAAGGAAGAGAGCCCGTACAACACAACGGTTAATGCCGGATTCAGGGCTCTCGACCTAATCAACAAAAGAATCCATCTAAAGGAAGCAAAGAGGGACCGTCCGGTCTAAACAGAGTCCTGGACAGACTGTGCCAAATTCATGGCACCCCTGACAAGCCTGCAAACCACACACACAGAGAGTGTTGGGTCTTTAAACAGGCCGGCAAACTAAATGCCGAAAACAAGGGAACGGAGACACCAAGTGAAGACGAGGATGAACCTCGCCAGCCGAACACTGGGGGACAGAAAAAATTCCTGCCAGAGGTTAAAATTGTGAACATGATCCATGCGACTTGTACATCCATGAGAAGGCATGAACGCACGCGTAGAGACGCACGCAATATAGAGCCCATCCTACCTACACTTAACTACTGGATGTCTTATCCAATCACCTTCAGCCGCTTGGACGGCCGAACTAGTATTCGGCGCGAAGGATCAGAGGCCTTGGTGCTTGACCCAATAATCGGCGGATACCACCTCACTCATGTCCTCATGGACGGCGGCAACAGTCTCAATCTAATATATGAGGACACTGTCCGCAAGATGGGGATAGACCCATCCAGAATTAATCAAAGCAACACCACCTTTGAAGGGGTGATACCAGGCGTTGAAGCCCACAACCGGGGCTCCGTCATTCTGGAGGTAACATTCGGCTCTCCAGGCAACTCCAGAAGCGAAGAACTACTCTTCATCATCGCACCCTTCCAAAGCGACTCTCACGCATTGCTTGGAAGAATGACCTTCGCCCGCTTCAACGCATTGCCGCACTATGGCTACCTCAAACTTAAGATGCCCGGTCCACGTGGCGTCATCACCATTAGTCGAATAACAGAGCGCTCTTCATGCGCAGAGGAACACACGACGGCCCTAGCGGCCGGACTATAAACAACCTCCAATCTAAAAAAACATGACTGGTTGTTAAGACAACAGACATGGTTAGACAAGTCCGGTAGCCCAGATAAAATAAACCAGGGCACTATATACATAATCCCATAGCGGATACCAGGGGCTATAAACACTTAATAAAGCCCCACATTTGGCTCAACCTTATCGGCAGGCCAACATCTTACACTTTTACTATCCATCGCATACTTACGTTGCACTCTCCTATGAGTTTTCTTTTTTCCACAAACAACGTTCATGCGATACCCTTCCAGGATACGGCACAACGGAGACAAAGTCGTAGACGTGCAGCAGGGCCCCATTCAACAGGTTTCTTTTTAGATTAAGCCCCTGTGTAAACTTTTTCTATTGCCTCTTGTTGTTTAACCATCCCATGGGTTCCATACCCACAGAGGATACTGTCGTTTTTGGCATTTCGCCACGGCAGATAAATGCACGTACCTAGAAACACGGGGTTTATAATGAATGGGCATTCTTGAGCCCATCATCTATTATAAAGTCCGAATACCTTCGGGAGTGTTCGGCATCACGAGTTTGACCTTATATGCATCAGCTCCGAATCATGTCTTTGGTCAAATGTTGGGTTTGCCCGGCTCCTGGGTTTGCCGCCTTAAGTTCCGTTGTTATCGGCTAAGGTGGCCAAAGGAGAACTACTACAATTGTGCCCTGGTTATTCGGGATGAGCACCTCAGTAGAGAAAGCCGAAAACTGACTGTCATGATGCAGCGAGAGACTGTTCAACCACTCGACGACTCACCGGAATCTTTAGGATTCCTCCGCATTAACGAAGGGCCATTTCCCGGCTAGGTACATACGCACCCATATTCGGATGCATGCGAGGGTACCAGGAGCTACATAGTAGCCCCAACGTTAGAATCCCGCGGCTGAGCGAAAGTGTTACAACTATATAGTCCGGTTGCCTAGTTCGACGTGTGATCACCTCCTTAATGGACAAACACGTTGGATCAAGTGTGAAGCCAACGACTGCTAACTTTCGGATTACACACACACACACACACACACACACACACACACACACACAGATATATATATATATATATATATATATATATGTATATATATAAACGGCTGCACAGGGGACACAATCATATTTTCAGGCAAACAGTATAAATATAACCTTATAATCAAAATAAACATTGTTTTTACAATGATTCAACTCATCACTCGAACATGACATTCTTCGAGCATTGCGCCTCTACTAGGCGGGCACCTTCTGTGACCTGCGCCAAGTAATGCTCGGCCGGATATTGGCCACCCACGGGATCCTGGTCCGCTATAATGGAGGCATCCATATCCGTCCAATAGGCTTTAACGCGGCCAAGAGCCATCCGTGCACCTTCTATGCACGCCGACCTTCTCATGGCATCGATCCAGGGCACGGCCCCAAGGAATTGTTGCACCAAGCCAAAGTAATTGTCCGGCTTAGGTCCCTTTGGCCAAAGATGGTCTATTACAGACCGCATTGCAAGCCCGGACATCCCATGGAGCTCCGCTACAGCAGCCATCTTGTCACTTAACGGCAGCGGGCGAGTGGGAGCATGGAATTGCGACCAGAAAAGCTTCTCCACTTCCTTATCGCCTTGATCTTTGAAGAACTCGGCAGCATCAGTTGTACTCTTCGCTAGGTCCGCATATGCGTCCGCAGGACTCCAGCGTCCATCCAGGGGAGCGTACTTCGGATCGAAAAACTTCGTCCGCAGCAAATAGGAGCTCCCAGCTGCAATTTTACCGGCCTGTTGAAGCTCCTCCAACACACCCCTGAGCTCGGTCCGTATTTCCTTGGAGGCATTAAGTGCCTTGTTTAGGTCGGCCGAACTATCCTCATGCTCCTTTTTAAGGAGCTCATACCGGTCAGCAGCATTTTTTAACTCGATAGCCATTTCGGCTATCTTTTCCTTGCTTCGGCGATGAGAATCCTGTTCGTCCTTCAATTCCTCGGCCGCCTTTAGGGCAGCCGCATTACTCACCCGAGCTTATTCCTTGGCTAGAGCAAGTTCCACCCTCAGCGCCTCCACGGCAGTAGCACCATCTGCAGTCCAAACACATTACATTAATATATGCCACCCTAATATTTTCCTATACAAGGGAAGGCATAGCACATACGTTGTGATTGGTCCAGCCGCTCATTCACCAGCGTGACATCGGCATTAAGCGATCCAATTTGCCTTGCTAGTTCGGCAACTTCAATGGATTGGTCGGCGGCCGGACCCATAGTTACCTGCATGTATTTACAAATCAGTCATTGGTTTATGATCCCCCGTTTGCCGCCTAGGGCGGGCAACCAGGGTCTCAGGGGCTACTATCCATATGGAGCACACCTAGCGCGTGCCTCTCAGCCATAAAAATGGTGTATTCTTCACTACATACCTCAAAGACTCTGAGCAGGCTTGTAAATGCTTCATTCAAACCGCTTGTAGTTGATGAAATCTTCTTGAGCACCACGCTCATTAACAGGCGGTGCTCCTCTGAGAGCGTAGCTCGCTCCAGTAAGCCCGTCAGTACATCCGTCTAGACATCGAACTGTGCTGGACCCTTCCCATCGCCCCTTATGGGAGCCAAACGCTCCGGGTTTAGGGAAGCTGACACATTGGCTTCCGGCTTCGGCAGATCCGGACTCCTCCGTGAGGACACCTCGGTGTCGCCCGCTTCATGAGCCGGAGAGGTGGGTGGGGTCTCGCTCTCCATCATCTCCGGAGGAAGATCCCTCGAAGATGAACTCTGCCTGGAAGAGCTGCTGGCCGGACTGCAAAATATGAAACCTGGTTATTGACCTAGGATAAATACAGTACCTTCGAATTAACGATTGACTTACATCTCGTCGGAGGGCTGGCCCGTTGGTAGGCATAACGCGGAGAGGATGCCCATCGCGGCATAGACCCTCGGTGATACCTTTCCCCTTGTTGGGGCGTCTCCGCCTCCACGTCTTCGGAGGCGGCCCTCTTCTTCTCGCGCGGGGAGGAGGCCTTAACCTCCCCTCCCCAACTATCCTCCTTAGGGGAGGTAACAATCCCCGGTTCAGATGCGTAGCGTGTGGAGTTCGGTTTCTTCGTTCTTCCCCTTATCCTTCCCTGAAGGCATTCTGCTGAGTACCTGGTCAAGCTTCTTGGCCATGGTAGGGCCAGGCAAGCCTTCGGGAAGTGGCGCTGGACACCTGATCCTCTCCGCCTTGCTGAGCCATTCCTGGCCATAATTGATTTTTAGAATAAACAATTATGCCAAATGCAAAACAAGGTGTCCGGTGTCAAGATTACTTACTTGGGTATCTAGGCGATTGCAGCTTAGGCCCGCATCCTCCATGGTGTCCGGACACTCTACTTTCTGTCCGAAGAATAATTTGCACATCTCGGAGAGGCCGGCGTTGGCACGGGAACATTCGTCGGATTAACATCACTTGCATTATGCTGACGAGGTTAATGTCCCTCTCAAGAAGCTCCCGGATGCGATTCTGCAGTACGGGTACATCACCAGCGGGCCCCCAATTCCGTCCTACGTCTGTCCAAGATGCCAACTGTGACGGAGGGCCCGAGCGGACCTCGGGGGCAGCTACCCACTTTGTGCCTTTGGGAGCCGTGACATAAAACCACCTCCGTTGCCATACATCGGATACTTCTGGGAAAGAACCCTCTGGCCATGGGGCATCGATGTTCTTGCTTATTGCGGCACCTCCGCACTCCGCATGTCGCCCCTCAATCATCTTTGGCGTCACATTGAAGGTCTTGAGCCATAAGTTGAAGTGTGGGGTGACGTGGAGAAAAGCCTCGCACACGATGATGAACGACGAGATTTGGAGGATAGCGTCTGGAGCCAGATCATGAAAATCCAACCCATATTAGAACATGAGCCCCCTCATAAAGGGATCGAGGGTGAAGCCCAAGCCGCAGAGGAAGTGCGGGACAAAAATGATGCACTCATTAGGCTCCGGTGTGGGGATGACCTGCCCTGGAGCAGGAAGCCTGTGTTGGATATCGGCGGTCAAGTATCCGACTGTAGGACCTTAAAGTATGTCTAGAGGGGGGTGATTAGACTACTTGACCAATTAAAAACTTAACCTTTTCCCAATTTTAATGTTTGGCGGATTTTAGCTATCTTAGGACAAGTCAAGCAATCATCACACAATTCAAGCAAGCATGCAAAGAGTATATAGGCAGCGGAAATAAAAGCATGCAACTTGCAAGAAAGTAAAGGGAAGGGTTTGGAGGATTAAAACACAATTGGAGACACGGATGTTTTTGGCGTGGTTCCGATAGGTGGTGCTATCGTACATCCACGTTGATGGAGACTTCAACCCACGAAGGGTAACGGCTACGTGAGTCCACGGAGGGCTCCACCCACGAAGGGTCCACGAAGAAGCAACCTTGTCTATCCCACCATGGCCGTCACCCACGAAGGACTTGCCTCACTAGCGGTAGATCTTCACGAAGTAGGCGATCTCCTTGCCCTTACAAACTCCTTGGTTCAAATCCACAATCTTGTCGGAGCCTCCCAAATGACACCTAGCCAATCTAGGAGACACCACTCCCAAAGAAGTAACAAATGGTGCGTTGATGATGAAGTCCTTGCTCTTGTGCTTCAAATGATAGTCTCCCCAACACTCAACTCTCTCTCATAGGATTTGGATCTGGTGGAAAGAGGATTTGAGTGGAAAGCAACTTGGGAAGGCTAGAGATCAAGATTCGTATGGTAGGAATGGAATATCTTGGCCTCAACACATGAGTAGGTGGTTCTCTCTCAGAAATGGTAAGTTGGAAGTGTAGGTCTAGTCTGATGGCTCTCTTCACGAATGAAGAGGAGGTGGAGGGGTATATATAGCCTCCACACAAAATCTAACCGTTACACACAATTTACCAAACTCGGTGGGACCGATTCAATAGACTCGGTCGGACCGATTTAGTAAACCTAGTGACCGTTACTGATTTTCGGTGGGACTGACATGCAACTCGGTGAGACCGATTTGGTTAGGGTTAGGGCATAACATAATCTCGGTAACACCGATTACACAAACTCGGTAACACCGATTTTGGTAATAAGCTTTCCAGAGAGTTGGTCAGGTAAACTCGGTGGGACCGATTTGCTCTTTCCGGTGAGACCGAAATGTTACAAAAGGGAAATAGAGAGTTTACATTGCAATCTCGGTGGGACCGATCGCTCACTTAGGTTAGACCGAAACGTTACGAAGGGAAACAGAGAGATTACAATCCCATCTCGGTGAGACCGAGATCCCTATCGATAGGACCGATTTGCTTAGGGTTTGTGGCAGTGGCTATGACTTTTGGAATCGGTGGCGCCGGATTGGAAGAATCGGTGTGACCGATTTTGGCTTTGGGTTTAGGTCATTTGTGGATGTGGGAAAGTAGCTGAGGGTTTTGGAGCATATCACAAAGCACATGAAGCAAGAGGCTCATTAAGCAACACCTCATCCCTCCTTGATAGTATTGGCTTTTCCTATAGACTCAATGTGATCTTGGATCACTGAAATGTAAAATGAAGAGTCTTGAGCTTGAAGCTTGAGCCAATCCTTTGTCCTTAGTATTTTGAGGGATCCACTTTCATCATCCATGCCATGCCATTCATTGAGCTTTCCTGAAATAATAGTCTTGGAATAGCATTAGCTCAATGATCTATATGTTGTTATGAATTACCAAAACCACCTAGGGATAGTTGCACTTTCAATCTCCCCCTTTTTGGTAATTGATGACAACATATAGATCAAAGCTTCAACAAAAGATAATAAGAATAAAAACATCGTCGCTTTGAGAAGTATGTGATAAGCAAGAGCTCCCCCTAAATTTGTGCATAGTTTAAAATTTGCTTTGGACTGCAAATGCACAAGGAATTAGGCTCATGGGTTACTGTTCCATGTCACATACATCTTGGTGGAGCGCTCAAAATGGTAAGTATTGAATACATGCACTCATCACCAAGCAAAGTGAATGATCACAAAAGATAGATAGGATAATATCATCAAACATGCATAAGTGTAGCTTATGATCAAACACATGATCATCAATGTCTCACAAGCATACCATCTCAACCAATCAAAAAGCAAACAAGTTTAAACCAACAAAGAAATAAAGAACAGAAGCAACACTCTCTCTCTCGAAGCCTATGATCTATACATTTTTATCCCCCTTTGGCAACAAGTTACCAAAAAGTTCATAGAAAATGCATAGTGCTAGATCGACTCTCAGGCTTGATCTTCAGTTGGTGGTGTAGAGATGGCTCCTTGGACGAAGGCTTCACTTGATGTAGAGGGTGCTAGAGTTGATGCTGAAGCTGGTTGCACTGGAGCTGAAGGGGCAGTAGCTGGTGCTGAAGATGTTGCTCTAGTGTCTGGCACTGGCACAGCAACTGACCTCTGAGCTCTAGGCACTCTGGCAAAGACATTTGTGGTTGTCTTGCCCTTCCTCTCCTGCATGTCATCCTGTAGTTGCTCCACAACTGACTGAATCTCAGTTACTTCGACATCTAGATCATAGAGTTTTTGTTCCATGATTCTTTCCAAGCTCTCCTGATTCTGAGTGAGGGTGGCCAGCCCCTTCTCAATCCTCAGAGATGATGCTATCAAGTAACCAAGCTGCTCCTTGTTTTCCAAGAAATACTCCGATGCCTCCTCTTGAGTTGGCATCTTGGCAGGCTTCTCCTTCCTTGCCTTCTCCTTCTTCTCTTGAGCTTGAACTGATGATGGATCATCCTCATTCATGACAATCTCATTTTCCAGTTCCCATCTTTGAGTTGATCAATTCCTGAATTTGAGGTGCATAACCACAGCTCCTCTTATGATCTGCTGCAGTCCTCTTAATGGTTTCAACTATAAGGCCCATGACTTTGAGTTTCTGTGGCACATCAAATAAATGCAACTTATTGATGGCATGCCCTCTGATCATGTAGTGGTCACCAGACTTGGGTAACAGAGTGTGCCTCAGAATCCAATTGATAGTAGGCAGCCCTGACAACAGAAAATGGACTCATCCAAAAGAGAAAGTCTCTAGGGCTTTGTGTGGGATCTCCTTGTACATGTGTGCCATGGTATTGTGTCCCATTTTTTTCTTGGCATATACATCCAGATCATCATCATTTTCCTTTGGGGCATTTATCAGTTTTGCCCATTCTTCAATAGTGGATTGGTACCTTGTACCTTCAGACATCTAAACAATTCTTCCATCTAGGTAAAAATGTGCTGTGGAGTAGAATTGCATGATAAGTTCATCATTACAGTTTGTGAGCTTTTGCCCAACAAAATCTGCAACTCCACAAGCAACAAAGTTGTCTTGCACTCCAGGATAGTGCTCTTCATTCTCCTTCATGTAGGTCCAGTCGATCCACCTCATATCACAAACTATGGGCTTCTTGTCCAATAAGATTGTCTCATAGAAGTCCTGCTGTTCCTTTGTATGGAACATGTAATCAACAGCAGTTCTTCTCCTTGTGGCATATGGATCTGCCATCCTCCATAGCCTCAATCCTGAGTCTTTTCTGATGTTCATGTCCTCAGCCACATGATGGGCATCATTGTGATCTGGTATCTTTGGCTGGAGCTTCCTTAGAACCTGTCCTTCTTCATCTTCCTCCTTAGCAACCTCGGGCACTAGGGCCTTGTTCTTCTCAGCAGCTGGAATACTCCTGGTATTCCTCTTTGGTGCAGACTTGGCCTTGGGGGCAGCTTTGGGTGCTTCCTTGGGCTTAGATGTTGCAGCCCCAGACTTAATAGCATCACCCATAAGCTTTGGTGCCATTGGTGCTGGTGCAGTAAGCTCTTCTTCTTCCATCATGGAAGGTTGCCCAACAACTCTGGCCATGGTCTTGTTGACCCTTTCCTTCCTCTTCTTGCCTTCAGCAGCTGGCTCTTTGGGATCAGTATTTTCAGGCAGTTGAGTTGATGCTCTGGCCTTGGACATTGGTTGTCTTCCTGCAAGCCTTTTAATCTTCATGCCTGGCTTTATAACCTTTGCTGAGCCATATTCCTTCTTGAGCACCACTTTCTTGGAAGTAGCCTCATCTTCCTCAGCTTTGTAGTCCTCATCTTCTGATTCTGGGGTTCTCTTTCTCCTTTGCCTCGTAGCAGCCTTAGGCAGGTTGCTAGGAGTGCTTCTGCTCCCTTCATCTGAAGTGCTGGAGGGACTAGTGCCCTCACTCATCTGAACCTGCTCTGCTGACTTGTTCTGACTGTCACTCTGGTCTGACATGCTGCAAAAGCTGACTGCTGACCCTATGAAGAGTTATAGATGAGATAGAGTGGATGAGCATCACAAAATGCAGAGATTTTTCAAAGGAATGATTCAAAATTTCAGTTTTAGTTTTCCACAGGAAGCATTTCGGATCAACCGATTTTCAAACTCGGTGATACCGAAGCAGTTTTTGGAACCTAAACTGATGAACTCGGTTGGACCGAGTCATAGTTCGGTGGCACCGAGACTGCTAGGGTTTCATAGAATCCTAAAATCGGTCGCACCGATTAGTAATTCTCGGTCAGACTAAGAGTCACTTGTGCTATGGCATATGCCAAATCGGTGAGACCGAGTTTTTCAACTCGGTGGGTCTGAGATGGTTTCGGCGGAAACCTAACCCTAAAAATTTGAATCTAATCTACTCTACGGACTACTTTGGCTGGATAGGATTGTTTCAATCGTGGCAAGAATCAATAAGAGTACAATGTGCTAGGAATCATATGTGGATAGCACAAAGATCGAGTCCATACCCTAGTGCGGCGATGAACTCGCTACGGTGGCAACAGTGGGGTTGAATTCCGTTGACGGCGGCGGAGACCAGCGACAGGAGGCGGCTGGCGACGAGGAGACGATCCGGAGACCTTCGATGGCAGAGCGAGCTATTGCGTGGGCGAAGGGGTTCGGAGAAATTTCCAAAAAATTTCCCGTGTCTATATATAGCCCGACCCTGTCGGTGTGACCGAGTGGAACAACTCGGTGGCACCGAGATGCATAACTGTGTTCAGTTACAGCAACTCGGTGTGACCGAAAAGTTCAAATCGGTTGCACGAAGATTGAAAACTCAGATCAACTTAATGATCTCGGTAGGACCGAAATGGAGGAATCGGTCAGAACAAGAATCACAAAGAGGTTTTGGAAGTTTAAGTCTATGACGAATCTGGGACTCCGAGTGCTCCTCACACAGAGTGGTTCGATTCTGACTTGATCAAATTTTGTGATGTAGCATGAATAGAGTTTGAGACGAGAAAAGCATAGATAGCTAGAGAGGTTTCTTAGGCATTCTTGTCCATCCACTTGGCCAAAAGAAGAATGAACCAAACAATCAAAACAACAAGTGGATGTCCTTGAATGAGTAAAATATGCACCAACATGCTCACACAATAAAATGGCAAATGAAATATGTGGAAAAGCATGCACAACCAATTCTAGCATCTATCAAACAATTGGCGATGACTAGGTCATCTATATATGAGTATATTGACTTAGGAGTCAAATGAGAACATTTGATCATAGGTCATACTCATCGTTTAAGCTCAAGTGGGGTTACCACTTTTACATAATGCATTGATGTGTTCACACCATTAGAGTTGCTTTGACTCATTTTTGAGTTAAGCTCCCCCTAGATGTGAGATCCCCCCTTTACAGGGATGAACTAACCTTGGGTTTTGTCGATGATGACTTCATGTAGGTGTTGAAGATGTGGATGCTCAATGTTGAAGTAGATCATTTGGAGCAATCCTTTGGAGTGAGTTGCACTTTCAACTTACCTACATGGGCTAGTCCCACAAGGAACAAACAAGAATATCCATAGACATAGAGTGATGCACACACAAGATGATGTCTATGAAACCATTAGGTTACCTTTTCCCTTGCCTTACCAACATGAGGGTTTGTGACTCCTTGAACTAGTGCAAGATGTGGAAGTTGATTGCACTTGTCCTTGCCATAAAGATATGAGTGAAGAATGTTGGCGGAGTCACCCTCAAGAACTCTCTAGTTCTTCTTCTTCGGGATCCACATCATCTTGATGGGAATCCTTGGAGTTGTAGTTGTACTTGATGAAGTAGAACTTGACATAGTCTTGGGAATCCACTTGACCAAGACCTTAGGTGCTTCTTCAAATGCATCAATCTCTTCTTGAAGCTTATCCTTGCCTTTGTTTGTCGGGGGTTGGGTACGACATATGCCAAATGATGGCTTATCATGGTGGGAGCGAGTAGAACGTCGCCGGTGCCCGGAAGCGGGATGAGGCGAAGACATGCACGCCGGCGGATCTTACCCAGCTTCAGGGCTCTCCGTGTAGATAACACCCCTACTGCTGCTCTGCGGGGTCTCCGCATGGTCACTATGGCAAAGTGAGTACAATGGTGCTCCTGGAGCTGTTTCTGGAGGTAGGAGAGGGCAAGGCTAGCTCCCTCCTTCCTATATTCTGGGGACTAGTGCTATCTGGGTCCGAACCATTTGCATGGGCTTATATAGGCCTATCCCCAGGGGTACAACGGTAATCCGGCTGGGCATAGGTCCCAGCCGTCTGTCTCTCAGGCTATCATCTTCTCCGCCGACTACTGGGGCCCACCGACTGGCGGGCCCCATGGACAGGCTTGGTACTGTAGCGGTGCTTCTGATGATGCTGGCTTGGTCATCGGGTCATGGCAATAGTGCCGCCGCCTGGCGGGCGTTTACTGTCGCCATTCCCCGTCTTGTCTGATTAATGGCGTGTGGGGCCCGTGGGAGGGGCCGGCCGACTCCAGGGAGCCGACTCCCACGGGTCCGTCTTCAGGGGCGCGCTCGCCGTCTTCTATCTACCCGCCGACAGGCGGTCCCGCCGTCCTTGGGCCGTACAGGCAGGCGTCGTGGGCACAGTGCACCGCCCACCAAGGCTGAGGTCAGGGCCGGCATGGCAACAGTGTCGCGCCACGATGGAGATCTCGAGCGATATGGCGCACTGTAGCCATGTTGGTCCTTCGTGGTCAGGGTGGAGACGACCACGCTGCGACCGTCCCCCGCCCTGTCCACCGCGGTGAAGGCAGGGGGTGGTTGAAGTCACAAGCCGACTACCCTCAGCCGCCTTCCCTGGAAGTCGTCAGCTGAGAGTCAACAGATCTTGGAGTCGGCTCTGGGACTCGGCGGATCTTGGAGTCGGTTCTGGGACTCGGCAAATCTTGGAGTCGGTTCCGGGACTCGGTAGGTCTTGGAGTCGGTTCTGGGACTCGGCTTGAGGGGCGCAGCCTGTCCCGATGCCTTGAAAGGTTCTGGGGCTCAGGTTGGCCTACCCATGGCCCATTACTCCGACAGTAGTACCCGAAGCTGGTGGGGCTCCGCGGATACTGCGATGTGGGGCTTCAACAGTTTCATTCCTCTGGTGGTAGAATCTGGGCTTCGCTTGCCGTCTTCCTTCTGGCCGACTATCCAAAGTCGAACTCGCAGAGGTCCGTCTTGCTCCCTAAGGAGTTCGAACATCACGGCGGGAAACCAGGCGGCATGCCTGATACGCTTCCCCGTGGTCGCGCATCGCGGCCCCGTCGCTCGGTGCCACGCGGCGAGGCCAGTCTGCCTACCCACGCGCGTGAGGGACATGCCGTCAGGTGGGGCCCGCCACTACCGTGCCTCGGTATCCGAACGGATCCGTTGCGTCCATGCGGATGGTTGGGTTTCCCATGTAGTTACTGCGTGCAGTAACTTCGTGGGGTAAGTCGTGGGGGAGGCGTGGGGTCCCATGCGCAGTTAATCCCATGCCTGCCTCATTGGCTTCTCAGCTTATGAGGCTATAAGTAGGCGGTGGGAGAGGAGCGGCGAAGCACGCGCGCCCATCTTCCCTGCTCCCCCGCCTCCTCCTGCCTCCTCTACTTCCTGTCTCCTTCTTGCCGTCGTCGTGCTGCACCACGCCGCGCCCGCCACGATGAGTTCTTCCTCTGCCGCCGCGGCTCCTGTCGTGCGCTCCGGCGTGTGGGACGGCTCCGACGTGGACGACGACCTCATCGAGTTTCTTCGCAAGACGCGCCGCCTCCCCGACGCAAACCTCGTGCGCGCCCACGCCGCGCCGGCGGGGGAGATACTGCCAGCGCCGGAGGAGGGCGAGCGGGTCATTTTCCGCTCGGACCTCATGCGCGGCCTGGGGCTGCCGGCGAGCGGCTTTTTCCGCTCCTTCTTGGAGCTCCACGGGCTCCAGCCGCACCACCTCACACCAAACACGGTGGTGCTGCTGGCTGCCTTCGCCACCCTGTGCGAAGGCTTCCTCGGTGTCCTCCCCACGATCGATCTATGGGGAAAATTCTTTCAATCCAAGCTCGGCACGGACGTCGCCGGCGTGCTGACCCAGTGCAGCACCTTCATCGTGATGCGGCGAACGACATCTGACAATCCGTTTCCCACCATCCCGCTGATCAAGTTGGTGAGGATGTGGCAGCGGTCTTATTTTTACGTGAAGAACGTCGCCCCAGATGGCGACTGGGTCAATCTGCCGCCCTACGAAGCCGGCGCACCGGCTGGGAGGCTCCCCAGCTGGTCCCACCGAGTGAAGACGCTGACTCCCGCTGGAGCCGCCGCCGTCGCGCGACTCCAAGTTCTGACGCAGTCGGAGGGACTGGTTGGATCCGACTTGCTGGCCACCTTTGTGGCGCACCGAGTCCTCCCTCTCGAAGGTCGGCCTCATCTGATCAGTCAGATGAGCAACCATCGAGACCCGAGTCGGATGTGCACCAGGGACATGCCCCGCGCGGAAGTGGCGAACATGGTGAACCACATCGCGAACTGTGAGCTTGCGGCGGACTGGCAATTCGGCAAGGAGCCGTACTCGCGCGCCAACCCCTCTCTCTTGGTAAGTCACATCTCTTGTTGCCCTTGTTTTCTTTGTAGCCGAATCCGACTTCTGATCTTTTCGGTTTCTTTGAGTCAGAATCCCCTCATTCAGCCTTCAGCCGGCGTCGAAAGACCACCCCGCGAGTTCGTCCCCGACCGAGCGGAGAGCGATGTCGATGACCCCGACTTGGGGGCGGCGGCGATGGAGGCCGATGCCGAAGGCGGAGCAGGGGGAGCGGGAAGTGGCTTCAGGCCCTCGGCCACCTTCGTCGACTGGCCTGAAGACGATTTTGAAGGGGAAGTCGCCCCGCGCCGCCAGCCAAGGGCAGGCTCGCCGGGTGCGGGTCCCTCCACCGGCCAAGGCGGCGCGAAGAGGCGCCTCGCCGGGCCGAGTTCACTCGGCGGCAAGCCGAAGAAGTTCAAGGGGGCGGCCGCCGCGACCAGACGGGAGGAGGCGGCCGCGAAGGCCAACCGCTTCCGCAAAGAAGTGAAAAGGCCGCCACTGGTCTCTGCGTAAGTGCTTCTGTCTTTGCCTTATTTTCCTTTGATGAATTCTGTCCGAGTCTTTTACACCCCCTCCTTGCTTCAGGGCTCCTCTTACCCTTGAGAGGGTCGCCGCCCCCTGCGTCATGGGGTCGGTGGAGACGTCTGCCAACACTCGGCGGATTGACTCCGCCGCCGACCTCCGGGAGGCGACGGAGCGAAACGCGCGGGAGAAGCGCGACGAGGAGGAGGCGACCGCCTGCAGAAAGCGGAGGCTGAGAAGGCGGCGGCCTCCGCCCAGAAAAGACTGGAAGAGGCCGAAGCCGCCGTTGCAGCAAGGCGGCAAGCCGAAGAGGCCGCCACCGCCAATCGGCGCTGCTTGTCATCCCACTGTCCTCCGCACCGCCGCCTCTAGAGTTCACGGGGCAGACTGGGGAAGCCGGCGCCGAGAACCCCATCTAGGAGAAGGAAAGCGGTGAGGCCTCCATGTCGGACACGCTTGTGCCGCCACCGCCGCCTCCGCCGCCATCTGGGAGCGTGCATGGAGAACAGCCGGCGGGCCCGCCAGTGCCGCTGACTGCGAACGAGTCTGAGGCGAGGATGCTCCTCCAAGTTGCCTCGCTAGTGCACCGCCGTCTTGAGAGGGGGACTTCAGCGCCACGACCCATGGAGACCGGCGCCGCCAGCTCATCAATCCCAGATGCCGAGGCGACAAGCGCCGCGCTCGTTGGGTGGTTGCGCGGAGGCGGCACGGGTCCGCTGAACCAAGCGCTTCTGGACGTCCAGGCGAAGCTGCGAGCCGAGGGCGACGCCCTTCAAAACTGCACCAGGGTGCATCTGGCAGCGCGAACGGCCGTCCGGGTATGTCTCCCTCTTTGACTCTTTGTTTTTCTTGTTCTTCTCTGTGGGGGCGCGCCAGCGCACCCACTAGGTGCAGTCCCCGAGTTTTAGGCCGGCTGCTGAGCAGGCGATTCGGAACTCCCTCTGGCGAGTTCCAAATATTTAACTTTGTCCGAAATGCTTATTATAGGAGTATCACAATCTCCGCGCGACTTTGTTCAACCGTAATGTTGAGGAGCTGGGCAAGCGGACCGCCGACTTGTCGGAGAGCCGGAGTGAGTCCTTCTTCTTTTTCGCGGGGGCGCGCTGGCGCACCCACGGGCTGTAGTGAAGGAAATATGCCCTAGAGGCAATAATGAAGTTATTATTTATTTCCTTATATCATGATAAATGTTTATTATTCATGCTAGAATTGTATTAAACGGAAACATAATACATGTGTCAATACATAGACAAACATAGTGTCACTAGTATGCCTCTACTTGACTAGCTCGTTGAATCAAAGATGGTTAAGTTTCCTAGCCATAGACATGAGTTCTCATTTGATTAACGGGATCACATCATTAGGAGAATGATGTGATTGACTTGACCCATTCCGTTAGCTTAGCACTTGATCGTTAAGTATGTTGCTATTGCTTTCTTCATGACTTATACATGTTCCTGTAACTATGAGATTATGCAACTCCCGTTTACCGGAGGAACACTTTGGGTGCTACCAAACGTCACAACATAACTGGGTGATTATAAAGGAGTACTACAGGTGTCTCCGAAGGTACATGTTGAGTTGGCGTATTTCGAGATTAGGTTTTGTCACTCCGATTGTCGTAGAGGTATCTCTGGGCCCTCTCGGTAATGCACATCACTATAAGCCTTGCAAGCAATGTGACCAATGAGTTGGTTACGGGATGATGCATTACGTAACGAGTAAAGAGACTTGCCGGTAACGAGATTGAACTAGGTATTGGATACCGACGATCGAATCTCGGGCAAGTAACATACCGATGACAAAGGGAACAAAGTATGTTGTTATGCGGTTTGACCGATAAAGATCTTCGTAGAATATGTAGGAGCCAATATGGGCATCCAGGTTCCGCTATTGGTTATTGACCAAGAATAGTTCTAGGTCATGTCTACATAGTTCTCGAACCCGTAGGGTCCGCACGCTTAACATTTCGATGACAGTTTTATTATGAGTTTATAAGTTTTGATGTACCGAAGTTTGTTCAGAGTCCCGGATGTGATCATGGACATGACGAGGAGTCTCGGAATGGTCGAGACATAAAGATTGATATATTGGAAGCCTACGTTTGGACATCGGAATGGTTCCGGGTGAAATCGGCATTTTACTGGAGTACCGGGAGGTTACCGGAACCCCCCGGGGGGTTGATGGGCCTACATGGGCCACGAGGGAGAAGAGGGAAGGAGCCAGGAGGGGGCCGCGTGCCCCTCCCCCTCCTAGTCCGAATAGGACAAGGGAAGGGGGGCGGCGCCCCCCCTTTCCTTCCCCTCTTTCTCCTCTTTCCCCCCCTTCTCCTCCTCCTACTTGGAAAGAGGGAGTCCTACTTCCGGTGGGAGTAGGACTCCCCCCCTTGGCGTGCCCTCTAGGCCGGCCACCTCCTTCCCCCTGGCTCCTTTATATACGGGGGCGGGGGCACCCCAAAGACACACAAGTTGATCTACGGATCGTTCCTTAGCCGTGTGCGGTGCCCCCTTCCACCATATTCCACCTTGGTCATATCGTCGCGGAGTTTAGGCGAAGCCCTGCGCCGGTAGAACATCATCATCGTCACCACGCCGTCGTGCTGACGGAACTCATCTCCGGAGCCTTTGCTGGATCGGAGGGCCGGAGATCGTCATCGAGCTGAACGTGTGCTGAACTCGGAGGCCCCGTACATTCGGTGCTTGGATCGGTCGAATCGTGAAGACGTACGACTACATCAACCGCGTTGTGCTAACGCTTCCGCTTACGGTCTACGAGGTTACATGGACGAACACTCTCCCCTCTCGTTGCTATATCATCACCATGATCTTGCGTGTGCGTAGGAAATTTTTTGAAATTACTACGTTACCCAACAATGGCATCCGAGCCTAGGTTTTATGCACGAGTAGAACACAAGTGAGTTGTGGGCGATACAAGTCATACTGCTTACCAGCATGTCATACTTTGGTTCGGCGGTATTGTGAGATGAAACGGCCCGGACCGACATTACGCGTACGCTTACGCGAGACTGGTTTCACCGTTGCGTGCACTCGTGCTTAAAGGTGGCTGGCGGGTGTCTGTCTCTCTCACTTTAGCTGAATCGAGTGTGGCTACGCCCGGTCCTTGCGAAGGTTAAAACAGCACTAACTTGACGAACTATCATTGTGGTTTTGATGCGTAGGTAAGAACGGTCTTGCTAAGCCCGTAGCAGCCACGTAAAATTCGCAACAACAAAGTAGAGGACGTCTAACTTGTTTTTGCAGGGCATGTTGTGATGTGATATGGTCAAGACATGATGCTATATTTTATTGTATGAGATGATCATGTTTTGTAACCGAAGTTATCGGCAACTGGCTGGAGCCATATGGTTGTCGCTTTATTGTATGAAATGCAAACACCCTGTAATTGCTTTACTTTATCTCTAAGCGGTAGCGATAGTCGTAGAAGCAATAGATGGCGTAACGACAACGATGCTACGATGGAGATCAAGGTGTCGCACCAGTGACGATGGTGATCACGACGGTGCTTCGAAGATGGAGATCACAAGCACAAGATGATGATGGCCATATCATATCACTTATATTGATTGCATGTGATGTTTATCCTTTATGCATCTTATCTTGCTTTGATTGACGGTAGCATTTTAAGATGATCTCTCACTAATAATCAAGAAGTGTTCTCCCTGAGTATGCACCGTTGCGAAAGTTCTTCGTGCTGAGACACCACGTGATGATCGGGTGTGATAGGCTCTACGTTCAAATACAACGGGTGCAAAACAGGTGCACACGCGGAATACTCAGGTCATACTTGACGAGCCTAGCATATACAGATATGGCCTCGGAACACGGAGACCGAAAGGTCGAGCGTGAATCATATAGTAGATATGATCAACATAGTGATGTTCACCATTGAAAACTACTCCATCTCACGTGATGATCGGACATGGTTTAGTTGATTTTGGATCACGTGATCACTTAGATTACTAGAGAGATGTCTGTCTAAGTGGGAGTTCTTAAGTAATATGATTAATTGAACTTAAATTTATCATGAACTTAGTCCTGGTAGTATTTTGCAAATTATGTTGTAGATCAATAGCTCGCGTTGTTGCTTTCATGTGTTTATATGTTCCTAGAGAAAACTGTGTTGAAAAATGTTAGTAGCAATGATGCGGATTGGATCCGTGATCGGAGGTTTATCCTCATTGCTGCACAGAAGAATTATGTCCTTAATGCACCGCTAGGTGACAGACCTATTGCAGGAGCAGATGCACACGTTATGAACGTTTGGCTAGCTCAATATGATGACTACTTGATAGTTTAGTGCACCATGCTTAACGGCTTAGAATCGGGACTTCAAAGACGTTTTGAACGTCATGGACCATATGAGATGTTCCAGGAGTTGAAGTTAATATTTCCAGGAAATACCCGAGTTGAGAGATAGGAAGTCTCCAACAAAGTTCTATAGCTAAAAGATGGAGGAGAATCGCTCAACTAGTGAGCATGTGCTCAGATTGTCTAGGTACTACAATCGCTTGAATCAAGTGGGAGTTAATCTTCCAGATAAGATAGTGATTGATAGAGTTCTCTAGTCACCATCACCAAGTTAGTAGAACTTTGTGATGAACTAAAGTATGCAAGGGATGACGAAAACGATTCCCGAGCTCTTCGTGATGTTGAAATCGACGAAGGTAGAAATCAAGAAAGAGCATCAAGTGTTGATGGTTGACACGATCACTAGTTTCAAGAAAATGGCAAAGGGAAAGAAAGGGAACTTCAAGTAGAATGACAAGCAAGTTGTCAGTCCCGCGAAGAAGCCCAAAGCTGGACCAAAGCCTGAAACTGAGTGATTATACTGCAAAGGAAATGGTCACTAGAAGCGGAAATGCCCTGAATATTTGGTGGATAAGAAGGATGACAAAGTGAACAAAGAGTATATTTGATATACATGTTATTGATGTGTACTTTACTAGTGTTTATAGTAGCTCCTGAGTATTTGATACTTGTTCGGTTGCTAAATATTAGTAACTCGAAACAGGAGTTACAGAATAAACAGAGACTAGTTGAAGGTGAAGTGACGATGAGTGTTGGAAGTAGTTCCAAGATTGATATGATCAGCATCGTACACTCCCTATACTTTCGAGATTAGTGTAGAACCTAAATAAATGTTATTTGGTGTTTGCGTTGAGCATAAATATGATTAGATCATGTTTGCTGCGACACAATTATTCATCTAAAATGTAGAATAAATTGTTATTCTGTTTACATGAATAAAACCTTCGATGGTCATACACCCAATGAAAATAGTTTGTTGGATCTCAATCGTAGTGATACCCATATTAAAAATATTGATGCCAAAAGATGCAAAGTTAATAATGATAGTGCAACTTATTTGTGGCACTGCCGTTTGGGTCATATCGGTGTAAAGCGCATGAAGAAACTCCATAAAGATGGATTTTTGGAATCACTTGGTTATGAATCATTTGATGCTTGCGAACCGTGCCTTTTGGGCAAGATGACTAAAACTCCGTTCAACGGAACAATGGAACGAGCTACTGACTTGTTGGAAATAATACATACCGATGTATGCGGTCCAATGAGTGTTGATGCTCGTGGCGGGTATCGTTATTTTCTGACCTTCACAAGATGATTTGAGCAAATATGAGTATATCTACTTGATGAAACATAAGTCTAAAATAGTTGAAAGGTTCAAAGAATTTCAGAGTGAAGTGTAAAATCATCGTAGCAAGTAAATAAAGTTTTTGCGATCTGATTGTGGAGATGAATATTTGAGTTACGAGTTTGGCCTTCAGTTAAAACAATGTGGAATAGTTTCACAAACTCATGCCACCTGGAACACCACAGTGTAATGGTGTGTCCGAACGTCGTAACCGCACTTTATTGGATATGGTGCAATCTATGATGTCTCTTACCGATTTACCACTATCGTTTTGGGATTATGCATTAGAGACAGCTGCATTCACGTTTAATAGGGCACCATCTAAATTCGTTGAAACGACACCGTATGAACTATGGTTTAGCAGTAAACCTAAGTTGTCGTTTCTTAAAGTTTGGAGTTGCGATGCTTATATGAAAAAGTTTTTCAACCTGATAAGCTCGAACCCAAATCGGAGAAGTGCGTCTTCATAGAATACCCAAAGGAAACTATTGGGTACACCTTCTATCACAGATTCGAAGGCAAGTTATTCGTTTCTAAGATGGATCCTTTCTAGAGAAGGAGTTTCTCTCGAAAGAAGTGAGTGGGAGGAAAGTAGAACTTGATGAGGTAACTGTACATGCTCCCTTATTGGAAATTAGTTCATCACAGAAATCTGTTCCTGTGACTGCTACACCAATTAGTGAGGAAGTTAATGATGATGATCATGAAACTTCATATTAAGTTACTACAGAACCTCGTAGGTCTTCCAGAGTAAGATCCGCACCAGAGTGGTACGGTAATCTTGTTCTGGAAGTTATGTTACTAGACCATGACGAACCTAAGAACTATGAAGAAGCGATGGTGAGCCCAGATTCCACAAAATGGCTTGAGGCCATAAAAATCTAAGATATGATCCATGTATGAGAACAAAGTATGGACTTTGATTGACTTGCTCGATGATCAGCAAGCCATGTTAAATAGATGGATCTTCAAGAGGAAGACGGACACTAATAGTAGTGTTACTATCTACTAAGCTCGACTTGTTGCGAAAGGTTTTCAACAAGTTCAAGGTGTTGAATACGATGAGAGTTTCTCACTCGTATCGAAGCTTAAGTCTGTTTGAATCATGTTAGCAATTGCCACATTTTATGAAATCTGGCAAATGGATGTCAAAACTGCATTCCTTAAATGGATTTATTAAAGAACAGTTGTATATGATGCAACCAGAAAGTTTTTGTCAATCCTAAAGATGCTAACAAAGTGTGCAAGCTCCAGTGATCCATCTATGGACTGGTGCAAGCATCTCAGAGTTGGAATATACGCTTTGATGAGTTGATCAAAGCATATGGTTTTATACAGACTTTTGAAGAAGCCTGTATTTACAATAAAGTGAGTGGGAGCACTACATCATTTCTGATAAGTGTATGTGAATGACATATTGTTGATCGGAAATAATGTATAATTATTCTGCAAAGCATAAAGGAGTGTTTGAAAGAAGTTTTTCAAAGAAAGACCTTGGTGAAGCTACTTACACATTGAGCATCAAGATCTATATAGATAGATCAAGACACTTGATAAGATTTTTACAATGAGTACATACCTTGATAAATTTTTTGAAATAGTTCAAAATGGAACAGTCAAAGAAGGAGTTCTTGCCTTTGTTGCAAGGTGTGAAGTTGAGTAAGACTCAAGACCCAACCATGGCAGAAAATAGAAAGAGAATGAAAAGTCATTCCATATGCCTCAGTCATAGGTTCTATAAAGTGTGCTATGCTGTGAACCAGACCTATTGTATACCTTGTTCTGAGTTTGACAAAGGAATACAATTTTGATCTAATAGTAGATCACTGGACAGCGGTCAAGAATATCCTTAGTGAGGACTAAGGATATGTTTCTCGATTATGGAGGTGATAAAAGAGTTCGTTGTAAAAGTTACATCGGTGCAAACTTTTACACTGATCCAGATGACTCTAAGTCTCAATCTGGATACATATTGAAAGTGGGAGCAATTAGCTAGAGTAGCTCCATGCCGAGCATTGAAGACATAGAATATTTGCAAAATACATACGGCTCTGTATGTGACAGACCCGTTGACTAAATTTCTCTCACGAACAAAACATGATCATACCTTTGTACTCTTTGGGTGTTAATCACATAGAGATGTGAGCTAGACTATTGACTCTAGTAAACCCTTCGGGTGTTGGTCACATGACGATGTGAACTATTGGGTATTAATCACATACACATGTGAATATTGGTGTTAAATCACATGGCGATGTGAACTAGATTATTGACTCTAGTGCAAGTGGGAGACTGAAGGAAATATGCCCTAGAGGAAATAATAAAGTTATTATTTATTTCCTTATATCATGATAAATGTTTGTTATTCATGCTAGAATTGTATTAACCGGAAACATAATACATGTGTGAATACATAGACAAACATAGTGTCACTAGTATGCCTCTACTTGACTAGCTCGTTGAATCAAAGATGGTTAAGTTTCCTAGCCATAGACATGAGTTGTCATTTGATTAACGGGATCATATCATTAGGAGAATGATGTGATTGACTTGACCCATTCCGGTAGCTTAGCACTTGATCGTTAAGTATGTTGCTATTGCTTTCTTCATGACTTATACATGTTCCTGTAACTATGAGATTATGCAACTCCCGTTTACCGGAGCAACACTTTGGGTGCTACCAAACATCACAACGTAACTGGGTGATTATAAAGGAGTACTACAGGTGTCTCCAAAGGTACATGTTGAGTTGGCGTATTTCGAGATTAGGTTTTGTCACTCCGATTGTCGGAGAGGTATCTCTGGGCCCTCTCGGTAATGCACATCACTATAAGCCTTGCAAGCAATGTGACCAATGAGTTGGTTACGGGATGATGCATTACGTAACGAGTAAAGAGACTTGCCGGTAACGAGATTGAACTAGGTATTGGATACCGACGATCGAATCTCGGGCAAGTAACATACTGATGACAAAGGGAACAAAGTATGTTGTTATGCGGTTTGACCGATAAAGATCTTCGTAGAATATGTAGGAGCCAATATGGGCATCCAGGTTCCGCTATTGGTTATTGACCAAGAATAGTTCTAGGTCATGTCTACATAGTTCTCAAACCCATAGGGTCCGCACGCTTAACGTTTCGATGACAATTTTATTATGAGTTTATAATTTTTGATGTACCGAAGTTTGTTCGGAGTCCCGGATGTGATCACGGACATGACGAGGAGTCTCGGAATGGTCGAGACATAAAGATTGATATATTGGAAGCCTATGTTTGGACATCGAAATGGTTTCGGGTGAAATTGGCATTTTACCGGAGTACCGGGAGGTTACCGGAACCCCCCGGGGGGTTGATGGGCCTACATGGGCCACGAGGGAGAAGAGGGAAGGAGCCAGGAGGGGGCCGCGCGCCCCTCCCCCTCCTAGTCCGAATAGGACAAGGGAAGGGGGGCGGCGCCCCCCCTTTCCTTCCCCTCTTCCTCCTCTTTCCCCCCCTTCTCCTACTCCTACTTGGAAAGAGGGAGTCCTACTCCCGGTGGGAGTAGGACTCCCCCCCATGGCGCGCCCTCTAGGCCGGCCGCCTCCTCCCCCCTGGCTCCTTTATATACGGGGGCGGGGGGCACCCCAAAGACACACAAGTTGATCTACGGATCGTTCCTTAGCCGTGTGCGGTGCCCCCTTCCACCATATTCCACCTCGATCATATCGTCGCGGAGTTTAGGCGAAGCCCTGCGCTGGTAGAACATCATCATCGTCACCACGCCGTCGTGCTGACGGAATTCATCTCCGGAGCCTTTGCTGGATCGGAGGGCCGGAGATCGTCATCGAGCTGAACGCGTGCTGAACTCGGAGGCCCTGTACGTTCGGTGCTTGGATCCGTCGGATCGTGAAGACGTACGTCTACATCAACCGCGTTGTGCTAACGCTTCCGCTTACGGTCTACGAGGTTACATGGACGAACACTCTCCCCTCTCGTTGCTATATCATCATCATGATCTTGCGTGTGCGTAGGAATTTTGTTGAAATTACTACGTTAGCCAACATGTAGTCCCCGAGATTCAGGCCGACTGCTGAGCAGTCGGGCCGGATCTTCTCAGTGACTTCCTTTGTTGGCGACTTATCGTCTTTCTTTTTTCTTCTTCAGGGGACAACGCCACTCTTCAGCGGCAGCTGGGCGAGGCCAACACCTCCTTGCGCACCAAGGGGGAGGAGTGCAGCAAGCTTGTCACGGAGTGTGATCTGCTGGTTGCGCAGCTGGCAGAGCAAAAGGAGCTGCTCAAGAAGGCGCAGGAGGAGGCAGATAGGAAAGAGGCTGCGCTCCTGGCCGAGTTCGAGAGCGAGCTCTCCTCCTGGACCGACAAGGAGGCGCAGCTGACTTCCGGCTTCCATGAGATCGAGAACATCGTCGATGGTGAGTTTCTTGGTTTCCTTTGAGCCGTCGGCTGTGGGTCGGGCCGACTTTTGACTCTAACTCTTTTTTTTGTCTTGGCAGATTTCTTCCCCGGCCATTCGCAGGCAGTCACATAGGCCATCGAGGCTGATCGTGAGGCACGGAGGGAAGATGGCGTGGAGATCGCTGCTAACGCCCCCCTGACCATCGACGAGCAGCTTCTGAGTATCGAGGCCCGTCTTCGACCGGCCCATCGGTTGATGCGCCGGCTTCAGCGTGCCGGCGCCCAGGCGGTTGCCGCTCTGTGGCCAGAGGCGCCAGCTCTACGCACTGCCAGTCGGACTGCCGACTGGCTGGAGGTCACAGCCGGCCGTCTTGAAGCCTGGAAGGGTTCCTCGGCCCGGGCCGGACGCGCCGGGCCTTGGAATTTGTCAAGGCGTGGTATCCGGGGCTGGACCTGGACCGGCTAGCCGCATTCTGGTCAGAGGCCCAGGCGGAGTTGGTGGCTGTGGAGGGCGCCCTCATCGAGCATGCAGCGGCGATTGCCAACTACACAGACACCAGCGTCTTCGTCCCTGAGCGGGCTGCAGGCGACGAGGAGGTGCCACCGGAGTGGTTCGGGATGAATCCGGACTATGACGAGGACTCGGCAGAAGTGATTGGCTCCAACACCGAGGAGTAAGACGAGGCGGAGGACGAAGGCGAGACGGAGGCGCCAGAAGACGGAGCGGGCGACCAGCCTCAGCTCGACCGCGCCTCCATCAATGAGTCACGTCTGGAGAAGGCGACTGCTGCTAGAGACGGTCAAACCGAGACTGCCCAGCCGGCCGCCCCGGCGCCTAACACCGCCGTCTCCTCCGATCCTCCGAACCCGGATGCCGCCTCCTAGGCTGCCGTCTTTGCCTTCGCTTTATCTGCCTTAGTAATCTTTGACAAACTTTGTTAAATTCGAAGAATTCCACCCGCGGGGTGTATCTTGAATTTCTACTTGATGATTCGGCCAAGGGCCTATGTAAATATTCATCTGAGATCTATCTTTCCTTGCTCATTGCCATTTTGGCTTTTTCCTTTGCCGCCTTCCCTTAGTCGCTGCCTTGCCAGTCGGACAACCGCTCTGCGGACTGTCGCTGGATCAAACGCTTGGCTACTTTGGGAAGGCAAGTACTCGGCCATTTTAGAGTCTCTTTAACAAGTTGGATAGAAAGCGGCAAGCCGACTACTAAAGAGTCGGCTCTCCTTAATAGAGGCTAGTAGAAAACGGCAAGCCGGCTACTCATGAGTCGGCTTTTTGCTTCAAAGCTGCTGGAGGCCGTCTTACACTATGTTCATGCTTTGGGTCCTTAGCCATTTTCCGTGTGGGCGCCCGTTCTTCCTCACTCCTGCCAACCAAACAGTCGCTCTGCGAGCTACGGCTTTGACAGGAGACGGATTAGGCACCGCACACTACTTGTCTGACTGCGGGAAGCACCTCATAGCGCGAGGCGGCGAGTCCCCGGGCCGACTAGTCAGGCCCGGTGCCAAGCGGCATTAACAAAGAGTAATATACTCGAATGCATAATTCTTATCATATAGATAACAAAAAGGGCAGTCCCCGAGCTCGTCTCGGGGGGCCCAAAGTCTTGGTATTTTAATACACAGGGTAGCGTGATACATACTGCTTCAACTGTAAAATCTTCGGAGAAGATTTGCATTCCACGGGCGTTCTGTCTCTTTGCCGGAGTCGTCCCTTTTGCGTGCTCGGGGCTTCTAAGCGTCGATCAGGTAGTAGGAGTCGTTTTTCAGCACCTTGCTGACAATAAAGGGGCCCTCCCAAGGTGCCAACAGCTTGTGCTGGCTGGCTGTTCGCTGGATCAGTCGGAGCACAAGGTCGCCCTCTTGAAAAGATCTTGGCCTGACCTTCCTGTTGTAGTATCGGCGCAGACTCTGCTGGTAGATGATGGACCGGCTGAGTGCCAACAACCAGCCCTCTTCCAGCAGATCAATGCCGTCTTGACGTGCTTCTTTTGCTTCTTCCTCGGTGTACATGGTGACTCACGGGGAGTCGAACTCTATGTCCGTCGGGATGACGGCTTCGGCACCGTAGACGAGGAAGAAGGGTGTGAAGCCGGTTGACTTGTTTGGAGTCGTGCGCAGACTCCAGAGGACGGCTGGCAATTCGTCAAGCCAACAGCCGGCCGAACGCTCCAGTGGTTCGACCAGTCGAGGCTTTATGCCAGACAGGATGAGGCCGTTTGCTCGCTCTACCTGGCCGTTTGACTGCGGTTGGGCAACGGACGCTAAGTCCAGTCGGATGCCCTGAGTCACGCAAAAACGGGCCAAGGCACCTTTGGCAAAATTTGTGCCGTTGTCGGTGATGATGCTGTGCGGTATGCCATACCGAGTCGTGATGTCGACGATGAAGGTCACTGAAGTCGGACCATTCAATTTCTTGATGGGCTTTACTTCTATCCACTTGGTGAACTTGTCCACCGCGACAAGTAAGTGAGTTAGGCCGCCTCATGTTGTTTTGAATGGTCCCACCATGTCCAAGCCCCAAACCACAAAGGGCCAGGCAATGGGGATAGTCTTGAGTGCAGAAGCCGGCTGCTGTGGCTTGGAGCGGAACATCTGGCACCCCTTGCACTTTTGGACTAACTCTTTGGCCTCTTCCAGGGCAGTTGGCTAGAAAAAACCGTGTTGGAAGGCTTTGGCGACGAGTGCTCTCGAGGCCGCATGGTGGCCGCACTCGTCTTCATGAATGTCTTTGAGAATTGCTTGGCCTTGCTCTGGCTCGACGCAGCGTTGGTAGACCCTAGTGACACTGCGCCTGACCAGCTCTCTGTTGACTATGGTGTAGGCTGCCGCTCGGCGTTGTACTTGCCGAGCCAGGATTTCGTCAGTTGGTAGCTCTCTGTTTACTAGGAACTTGAGGATGGGCTGGGCCCATGAGGGTGCTGCTATTTCTTCAACCGTCAGTACTGCGACTTGGACGAGGGCGGCTGGGCTGGGAGGCGGCAGGCTGGAGTCCGCAGCAGCTTGCTGACTTGACGACGTCCCTGGGCCGACTGCAGCAGTCCCCGGGCCGAGTTCTGGAGTCTTAGGTCTGGCCGCTGCAGTCCCCGGGCCGGGTTCTGAAGTCCCCAGGCCGGCTTTGACCGCAGCGCTCTTGGAGTCGGATCCGACTTCTTCGGGTGGAGTCGGCACAAAGATTGAGTCTGACTCTGGTGAAGGCTTGATAGACGACTTAAGGAGGTGCTGAAGGGCGACGCCGGATGGTATTGCTTGGCGGGTGGAGCCGATTCGTGCCAAGGCGTCTGCTTGGTCGTTGTCGTTCCTTGGCACGTGGAGGAACTCGCACCCCTCGAAATATCCGCTGAGTTGCTGCACAAGGAAGCGGTAGCTCGCCATGTTTGCGTCCTTGGCGTCCCAATCGCTAGATGATTGCTGGACCACCAAGTCAGAGTCGCCATAACACAGGATCCGGCGAATGCCGAGTTCTTTGGCAAGCCGGAGCCCGTGGATGAGCGCCTCGTACTCGGCCACGTTGTTGGAGGCGGCGAAATGGATCTGCAGCGCATATCTGAGCTTGTCGCTCTTGGGGGAAGTGAGGACGACGCCGGCTCCCAGGCCGGTGCGCATCTTGGAGCCATCGAAGTGCATCCGCCAATGGGTGGAGTCGGGCGCTGGCGGCAGATACTGGGTCTCGGCCCAATCGACGAGGAAGTCGGCCAGTGCTTGCGACTTGATGGCGGTGCGGGGCTCGTAGTAGATGGTGTAGGGAGCCAGGTCGATGGCCCATTTGGCCACTCGGCCAGAAGCATCTCGGCTTCCGATGATCTCGGCTAGTGGGGCTGTGCAGACCACAGTGATTGGATGCTCCTGGAAGTAAGGCTTAAATTTCTTGACGGCGAAATGCACGCCGTAGCACATCTTCTAGTAGTGGGGGTAGTTTTGCTTGGAGGCCGACAGTACTTTGCTCAGGTAATATACCGGTCTCTGGACAGGTAGCGCCTTGCCTTCCTCCTTGCGCTTGACTACAATGACTGTGCTGACTACCCGGATGGTGGCGGCAATGTATAGGAGCATGGGCTCTTTGGGAGTCGGAGCCGCCAGCACAGGGGGAGTAGTCAACATTTTCTTCAGTTGGAGAAAGGCCTCGTCCGCCTTGGGAGTCCATTCAAAAAAGGTTGTCTTCTTCATGAGCTGATTCAAGGGGAGAGCCTTCTCGCCCAGCCGACTGATGAATCGGCTGATGGACGCCAAACAGCCAGTGAATTTCTACACATCTAACAGTCGTCTGGGTGCTTCCATCCTCTCGATGGCCTTGATCTTCACAGGGTTGCACTCTATGCCGTGTTCAGAGACCAGGAAACCAAGCAGCTGGCCGGCTGGTACTCCGAAGACGCACTTCTCGGGGTTGAGCTTGATGTGGAATCAGCGCAGGTTCTCAAAGGTTTCCTTGAGGTCCTCCAACAGTGTCCCCCGTTTTTCCGTCTTCACAACCACGTCATCCACATAGACGTGGGCGTTTCTGCCGAGTTGCTTGAGGAGACACTTCTGCATGCAACGCTGAAAGGTGGCGCCAGCATTCCTCAAGCCAAACATCATGGTCAGGTAGCAAAAGGCACCAAACGGCGTGATGAAGGCGGTCTTCAGTCTATCAGCAGGGTTTAGCTTGATCTGGTGATATCCAGAATATGCATCTAAGAAACTCAATAGCACGCATCCGGTTGTGGAGTCTATCACCTGATCAATCCTCGGCAGAGCAAATGGGTCCTTGGGACAGGCTTTATTGAGGCTTGTGTAGTCGATACACATCCGCAACTGCTTGTTCCTCTTCATCACCAGTACTGGGTTTGCTAGCCACTCTGGAAAAAATACTTCGATAATGAAGCCGGCTGCCAGGAGCCGGGCTATCTCTTCTCCGACAACTCTTCTCTTCTCTTCCGAAAGGCGGTGCAAGGGCTGCTTGACGGGCTTCACATCAGACCGGACATGTAGTTTGTGCTCGGCGAATTCCGTCGATACACCTGGCATGTCTTTAGGGGACAATGCAAAGATGTCTCGGTTCTCACGGAGGAAATCGACGAGCTCGCCTTCCTATTTGCTGTCAAGGTTTGTACCCATGACAGCATACCTCTCTGGGTGCTTCGGGTCCAAAGGTATCTTCTTCGTTTCTCTGGCTGGCTTGAATGATCCTTCTGCTTCCGACTCCTTGGGATCGTGCGACAACTCGAGCCGCTTGCTGGCCATCGCCACAACCCGATCAAGAAGCCGTTTCTCAGCCGCGACCACCAAGGACTCGGCCAACCGACTGCTTTCGGCCGCGCAAGCGGACGACTTTCTATAGTCGCCGGCCACGGTTAGAATTCCCTTGGAACTCGGCATCTTCATCTTGAGGTAGGCGTAGTGGGGGACCGCCATGAACTTGGCCAAAGCAGGTCGGCCAAGCAACGCATGGTACGGGCTTTCAAGGTCCACCACTTCAAACCAAACTGGCTCTCGGCGGAAATGATCTTTGTCCCCAAAGAGAACGTCTATCAGGATCTTGCCGATTGGTGAGCAGGAAAGGCCGGGAACAAGGCCGTGGAACACAGTCCGGCTGCTCTGAAGCTGTCTTCACTTGATTCCTAACTTCTCCATAGTATCCTTGTACAGGATGTTGATATTGTTGCCTCCGTCTATCAGCACTCACGAGAAGCGAGCAGCCCGCCTATCTGTGGTGAGGGTGGCGCCTAAGACAAGGGCATAGGAGCCCGGATTCGGCATCACCTCTGGGTGATCAGCCCCGCTCCAACTGATAGGCCTTTCGGACCAGTGCATGAACTCCGGAGTGCTTGACGCGACTGCGTTCACCTCTTGCTGCTGCTGGCGCTTGCTGCGCCGATCGTCAGCCACACTGGTGAACACCACATAGGCTCCATGTTCATCTAGGAACTCATCTTGTATCGCGCCGACTGGCCTGACAGCCGGCTGCTGGGGCGGTGGTGGAGGAGGCGGCCCAGCAGGCGGGGGAGGGAATAAGCCATCTCCCTTGGCGATTCTAGTCAGCCAGTGGCATTTCCGGGTGGTGTGGTTCGACGGCTTGGCGCCGTTGTGGAACTTGTAGGGGCCATCCAGGGTCTGCTCATAGGAGAAGGCTGGCAACCAGTTGGACTTGCTGCCTTTCTGCCGCTTCATCGGAGGCTGCCCCTCCGGCTGTTGGTCTTCGACTGTCGCCACTTGCCGGCTGTTAGAAGCCGGCTGCGGGGCCTTGCGCTTGTGGTCGTTCTGCTGCTGCCGCCGACTTGTGTCTCCAGCTGGAGTTCTTGGAGCCCGAGGGGCGACTTTGCCAGTCGCGCTGACTTGAATCTCTGCCTTCATGGAGGAGTCGGCCGTGGCGTACTTTTCTGCTGTGATCAGCAGCTCATCGAGGGTTTCCGGCTCGTCGCAGAGGAGCTTGTGCTTGAGGAGGGTGCCTTCTCTGCACCCGGCAGTAAAATACTCGATAGCCTACACCTCGTGCACGCCCCCACAGGAGTTCCGGAGCTCGGCCCAGCGCGTGAGGTAGTCGCGAGTGGACTCGTCGGGACCTTGCACGCACAAGGAGAGTTGGCGAGGCTTGGGAGGTCGCTTGTACGTGCTCGTGAAGTTGCGTACGAAGGCCTCGGTGAAGTCGACCCAGCTGTTGATGCTGCGAGGCTTCAGACTGTTCAACCATGTCCGGGCCGTGCCCTGGAGCATGAGCGGGGCATATCTTATGGCAACACGCTTGTTGCCGTTCGCTATATTGACGGCTGTGGAGTAATCAATCACCCAGTCCTCCGGCTTCACGGTGCCGGTGTATTTGGGCGTGTCCCGAGGGAGTGTGAACCCTTTGGGAAAAGGCTCATCTCGGATGCGGGGTCCGAAACAGGGAGGACCCAGCTCGTCTTCTTCTTCCAGCACCATGGATCGGTGGAGTCGGTCGATCCGGTGGCGGGCATCATTCTCTCTGACTCCCTCTTGGCGTCCAAGGCGGTTGCCGAGAGTCGGGTGCTCTACGGGCGGCGGGGAGACTCGCCTTTCTCTACGAGGAGGGGGAGGCAGATAGTCGTCCCGCCGTTCCACCGCGTTGGGGCGGCCGTCTTGGTCGCGCTCAATGGTGATGCGAGTCCGACTGTGGCTGACAGCCGGCTCCTTGTCTTTCTTTCCGTGGACCCCGCCAGTCGGCGTCCGAGACATCGCGCCTTGATCTCGGCGGGGTGGCGGGTCGTCATTTTGTCGCCGCGGCGCCTCCATGCGGCAGCCGGCTTCATTCTGCGCAGCGGCAGCATCGAGGAGTTGCTGAACTCGCTCGGTCATCAGGCGGCGCTTTTCGCCCTTGAAGTTGTCGAGCTCGTCTGCCGCCGCCTGGGCGGCGCGGATGTTCTCCGTGGGCGTGGCATATACGGGGCGATCGGCCGCGAACAGATTGGCGATTGCCACGCCGCGTTGCCGGATCGCGCCTAGGCGGCTAGGGCAGCGGAGCCGGGCGAGCCTCCCACGGAGCGATCCATCTCGCGTTGGTAGGCTTCTGACAAGCGTCTCATGCTTGCCAGCTTCTTTGCACCCTCGATAAGCTGAAGGCGGCGCGCCTCCAGCGTCTCGGCGTCAGCATCTCCCGGAATCGGCGCGGTGAGATCTCGCAGAGCAGCATCGAGCGGGTCGTGCGCTCCCTCGCCGGAACGCTCGCCGTGGTCGAGGACGAGGACCTCCGTGACGGTGCTTCCGCCGCTCTCCGCGCAAGGGAGCGGCTCATCATAGACCACCACGTTGGTGGGGAACGCGTCGAACGACGCGGTGTCAAAGTCGACCAGCATCGGGTCGGTGGATCCTATGGACTCCAGGTCCACGGCAGGCTCGCCGGCGACGTGGAGTTGGTCGAGGAGGCCCGCGAGGAGGCTATCGGGGCCGCTCGTGCCTGCGCCGGACGCAGGCTCATCGGAGAGGCGAACCTCGCCAATAAGCTCGGCGAGGCAGCTGGCCGCGCAGGCGATCTCAGCACCGTACAGCGCGTCGGCACAGACTCCATCTGGCGTGCCAGGCTGGCTGTGCTCGCCAGGGAGAAAAAGGATTCCCGTCCAGAGCAGGTCTCCGGACGACGGTGCACCTCGCCCCATGGTGGCCGCCAAATGTCGGGGGTTGGGTACGACATATGCCAAAGGATGGCTTATCATGGTGGGAGCGAGTAGAACGTCGCCGGTGCCCGGAAGCGGGATGAGGCGAAGACATGCAGACCGGCGGATCTTACCCAGCTTTAGGGCTCTCCGTGGAGATAACACCCCTACTGCTACTCTGTGGGGTCTCCGCATGGTCACTATGGCAAAGTGAGTACAATGGTGCTCCTGGAGCTATTTCTGGAGGTAGGAGAGGGCAAGGCTAGCTCCCTCCTTCCTATATTCTGGGGTCTAGTGCTATCTGGGTCCGAACCCTTTGCATGGGCTCTCCTGGGGGTTTATATAGGCCTACCCCCAGGGGTACAACGGTAATCCAGCTGGGTGTAGGTCCCAGCCGTCTGTCTCTCAGGCTGTCATCTTCTCCGCCTACTACTGGGGCCCACCGACTGGCGGGCCCCGCGGACAGGCCTTGTACTGTAGCGGTGCTTCTGATGACGCTGGCTTGGTCATGGGGTCATGGCAACAGTGCTGCCGCCTGGCGGGCGTTTACTATCGCCATTCCTCGTCTTGTCTGATTAGTGGCGTGCGGGGCCCGTGGGAGGGGCCGGCCGACTCCAGGCAGCCGACTCCCACGGGTCCGTCTTCAGGGGGGCGCTCGCCGTCTTCTGTCTACCCGCTGACAGGCGGTCCCGCCGTCCTTGGGTTGTACAGGCAAGCGCCGTGGGCACAGTGCGCCGCCCACCAAGGCTGAGGTCAGGGCCGGCATGGCAACAGTGCCGCGCCACGATGGAGATCTCCATCGATATGGCGCACTGTAGCCATGCTGGTCCTTCGTGGGCAGGGTGGAGACGGCCACGCTGCGACCGTCCCCCGCCTTGTCCACCGCGGTGAAGGCAGGGGGTGGTTGAAGTCGCAAGCCGACTACCCTTAGCCTTCTTCCCTGGAAGTCATCAGCTAAGAGTCGGCAGATCTTGGAGTCCGCTCTGGGACTCGGCAGATCTTGGAGTCGGTTCTGGGACTCGGCAGATCTTGGAGTCGGTTCCGGGACTCGGTAGGTCTTGGAGTCGGTTCTGCGACTCGTCTTGAGGGGCGCAGCCTTTCCCGATGCCTTGAAAGGTTCTAGGGATCGGGTTGGCCTACCATGGCCCATTACTCCTGAAGGAAATATGCCCTAGAGGCAATAATAAAGTTATTATTTATTTCCTTATTTCATGATAAATGTTTATTATTCATGCTAGAATTGTATTAACCGGAAACATGATACATGTGTGAATACATAGACAAACATATAGTCACTAGTATGCCTCTACTTGACTAGCTCATTAATCGAAGATGGTTATGTTTCCTAACCATAGACATTTGTTGTCATTTGATTAATGGGATCACATCATTAGGAGAATAATGTGATTGACATGACCCATTCCATTAGCCTAGCACTTGATCGTTTAGTATGTTGCTATTGCTTTCTTCATGACTTATACATGTTCCTGTAATTATGGGATTATGCAACTCCCGTTTACCGGAGGAACACTTTGGGTACTACCAAACGTCACCACGTAACTGGGTGATTATAAAGGAGTACTACAGGTGTCTCCGAAGGTACATGTTGAGTTGGCGTATTTTGAGATTAGGTTTTGTCACTCCGATTGTCGGAGAGGTATCTCTGGGCCCTCTCGGTAATGCACATCACTATAAGCCTTGCAAGCAATGTGACCAATGAGTTGGTTACGGGATGATGCATTACGTAACGAGTAAAGATACTTGCCGGTAACGAGATTGAACTAGGTATTGGATACCGACGATCAAATCTCGGGAAAGTAACATACCAATGACAAAGGGAACAACGTATGTTGTCATGCGATTTGACCGATAAAGATCTTTGTAGAATATGTGGGAGCCAATATGAGCATCCAGGTTCCGCTATTGTTTATTGACCGAGAATAGTTCTAGGTCACGTCTACATTGTTCTCGAACCCGTAGGGTCCGCACGCTTAAGGTTTCGATGACAGTTATATTATGAGTTTATGAGTTTTGATGTACCGAAGGAGTTCGGAGTCCCGGATGAGATCGGAGACATGACGAGGAGTCTCGAAATGGTCGAGACGTAAAGATCGATATATTGGACGACTATATTCGGAGTTCGGAAAGGTTCCGAGTGATTCGGGTATTTTTCGGAGTACCGGAGAGTTACAGGAATTCGCCGGGGAGTATATGGGCCTTATTGGGCCATATGGGAATTGAGGAGAGAGGCTGAAAGGAAGGAGGCGCGCAGCCCCCCTCTGGTCCGAATTGGACAAGGGGTGCAGCCCCTCTTTCCTTCCTCCTCTCCCCCTCTTTCCCCCTTCTCCTACTCCAACAAGGAAGGAGGGAGTCCTACTCCCACCGGGAGTAGGACTCCCCTTGGCGCACCTCTCCCTGGCCGGCCGCCTCCTCCCCTTGCTCCTTTATATACGAGGGCAGGGGGCACCCCATGACACACAAGTTGATCTGCTGATCGTTCCTTAGCCGTGTGCGGTGCCCCCCTCCACCATATTCCACCTTGGTCATATCGTCGCGGAGTTTAGGCGAAGCCCTGCGCCGGTAGAGCATCATCATTGTCACCACGCCGTCGTGCTGACGGAACTCATCCCCGAAGCTTTGCTGGATCGGAGCCCGGGGATCGTCATCGAGCTGAACGTGTGCTGAACTCGGAGGTGCCGTACGTTCGGTACTTGGATCGGTCGGATCATGAAGACGTACGACTACATCAACCGCATTGTTTCGCTTACGGTCTACAAGGGTACATGGACAACACTCTCCCCTCTCGTTGCTATGCCATCACCATGATCTTGCGTGTACGTAGGAATTTTTTTTAAATTACTACGTTCCCCAATAGTGGTATCAGAGCCTAGGTTTTATGCGTAGATGTCATATGCACGAGTAGAACACAAGTGAGTTGTGGGCGATACAAGTCATACTGCTTACCAGCATGTCATACTTTGGTTCGGCGGTATTGTGAGATGAAGCGGCCCGGACCGACATTACGCGTACTCTTACGCGAGACTGGTTTCACCGTTGCGAGCACTCGTGCTTAAAGGTGGCTGGCGGATGTCTGTCTCTCTCACTTTAGTTGAACCGAGTGTGGCTACGCCCGGTCCTTGCGAAGGTTAAAACAGCACTAACTTGACGAACTATCGTTGTGGTTTTGATGCGTAGGTAAGAACAATTCTTGCTCAGCCTGTAGCAGCCACGTAAAATTTGCAGCAACAAAGTAGAGGACGTCTAACTTGTTTTTGCAGGGCATGTTGTGATGTGATATGGTCAAGACGTGATGAGATATAAGTTGTTGTATAAGATGCGATAGCAATAGTTGCAAGAGCAATAGTTGGCGAGACGACCATGTGACGACACATTGATATAGATCAAGATGATGAAGATCATGGTGTCGTGCTGGTAACGAGGGAGATCATGACAGTACTTTGGAGATGGAGATCAAAAGGCGCAAGATGATCATGGCCATATCATGTCACATATTTTGATTGCATATGATGTTTATCTGTTATACATCTTATTCTGTTTTGTTTGACGGTAGCATTATAAGATGATCTCTCACTAATTATCAAGAAGTGTTCTCCCTGAGTATGCACCGTTGCGAAAGTTCTTCGTGCTGAGACACCACGTGATGATCGGGTGTGATAGGCTCTACGTTCAAATACAACGGGTGCAAAACAGTTGCACACGCAGAATACTCGGGTTAAACTTGATGAGCCTAGCATATATAGATATGGCCTCGGAACATGGAGACCGAAAGGTCGAGCGTGAATCATATAGTATATATGATCAACATAATGATGTTCACCATTGAAACTACTCCATCTCACGTGATGATCGGACATGGTTTAGTTGATTTGGATCACGTGATCACTTAGATGACTAGAGAGATGTCTGTCTAAGTGGGAGTTCTTAAGTAACATGATTAATTGAACTTAAATTTATCATGAACTTAGTCCTGGTAGTATTTTGCAAATTATGTTGTAGATCAATAGCTTGCGTTGTTGCTTTCATATGTTTATTTCGATATGTTCCTTGAGAAAATTGTGTTGAAAGATGTTAGTAGCAATGATGCGGATTGGATCCGTGATCTGAGGTTTATCCTCATTGCTGCACAGAAGAATTATGTCCTTAATGCACCGCTAGGTGACAGACCTATTGCAGGAGCAGATGCAGACGTTATGAACGTTTGGCTAGCTCAATATGATGACTACTTGACAGTTTAGTGCACCATGCTTAACGGCTTAGAATCGGGACCTCAAAGACGTTTTGAATGTCATGGACCATATGAGATGTTCCAAGAGTTGAAGTTAATATTTCCAGCAAATACCCGAGTTGAGAGATATGAAGTCTCCAACAAGTTCTATAGCTAAAAGATGGAGGAGAATCGCTTAACTAGTGAGCATGTGCTCAGATTGTCTGGGTACTTCAATCGCTTGAATCAACTGGGAGTTAATCTTCCAGATAAGATAGTGATTGACAGAATTCTCTAGTCACCATCACCAAGTTAGTAGAACTTTGTGATGAACTATAGTATGCAAGGGATGACGAAAACGATTCCCGAGCGCTTCGTGATGTTGAAATCAACGAAGTTAGAAATCAAGAAAGAGCATCAAGTGTTGATGGTTGACAAGATCACTAGTTTCAAGAAAAAGGGCAAAGGGAAAGAAAGGGGAACTTCAAGTAGAATGACAAGCAAGTTGTCACTCCCATGAAGAAGTCCAAAGCTGAACCAAAGCCTGAAACTGAGTGCTTACACTGCAAAGTAAATGGTCACTAGAAGCGGAAATGCCTTGAATATTTGGTGGATAAGAAGGATGGCAAAGTGAACAAGGGTATATTTGATGTACATGTTATTGATGTGTACCTTACTAGTGTTTATAGTAACCCCTGAGTATTTGATACTTGTTCGGTTGCTAAGACTAGTAACTCGAAACAGGAGTTACAGAATAAACAGAAACTAGTTGAGGGTGAAGTGACGATGTATGTTGGAAGTGGTTCCAAGATTGATATGATCATCATCGCACACTCCCTATACTTTCGAGATTAGTGTTGAACCTAAATAAATGTTATTTGGTGTTTGCGTTGAGCATGAATATGATTTGATCATGTTTATTACAATACGGTTATTCATTTAAAATCGGAGAATAATTGTTGTTCTGTTTAAATGAATAAAACCTTTGATGATCATACACCCAATGAAAATAGTTTGTTGGATCTCGGTCGTAGTGGTACACATATTCATAATATTGATGCCAAAAGATGCAAAGTTGATAATGATAGTGCAACTTATTTGTGGCACTGCCGTTTGGGTCATATTGGTGTAAAGCGCATGAAGAAACTCCATAAAGATGGATTTTTGGAATCACTTGGTTATGAATCATTTGATGCTTGTGAACCATGCCTTTTGGCAAGATGACTAAAAACTCCGTTCTCCGGAACAATGGAACAAGCTACTGACTTATTGAAAATAATACATACCGATGTATGCGATCCAATGAGTGTTGATGCTCGTGGCAAGTATCATTATTTTCTGACCTTCACAAAATGATTTGAGCAGATATGGGTATATCTACTTGATGAAACATAAGTCTGAAATAATTGAAAGGTTCAAAGAATTTCAGAGTGAAGTGGAAAAATCATCATAACAAGAAAATAAAGTTTCTACGATCTGATCGCGGAGACGAATATTTGAGTTACGAGTTTGGTCTTCAGTTAAAACAATGTGGAATAGTTTCACAGCTCACGCCACCTGGAACACCACAACGTTATCGTGTGTCCGAACGTCGTAACCGCACTTTATTGGATATGGTGCGATCTATGATGTCTCTTATCAGTTTTACCACTATCGTTTTGGGGTTGTGCATTAGAGACAGCTGCATTCACATTAAAAGGGCACCATCTAAATCCGTTGAGACGACATCGGATGAACTATGGTTTAGAAGTAAACCTAAGATGTCGTTTCTTAAAAGTTTGGAGTTGCGATGCTTATATGAAAAAAGTTTCAACCTGACAAGCTCAAACCCAAATCGGAAAAGTGCGTCTTCATAGAATACCCAAAGTTAACTATTGGGTACACCTTCTATCATAGATCGGAAGGCAAGTTATTCATTGCTAAGAATGGATCCTTTCTAGAGAAGGAGTTTCTCTCAAAAGAAGTGAGTGGGAGGAAAGTAGAACTTGATGAGGTAACTGTACCTGCTCCCTTATTGGAAAGTAGTTCATCACAGAAATCTGTTCCTGTGACTACTACACCAATTAGTGAGGAAGTTAATGATGATGATCATGAAACTTCAGATTAAGTTACTACAGAACCTCGTAGGTCTTCCAGAGTAAGATCCGCACCAGAGTGGTACGGTAATCTTGTTCTGGAAGTCATGTTACTAGACCATGATGAACCTATCAACTATGAGGAAGCGATGATGAGCCCAGATTCCACGAAATGGCTTGAGGCCATAAAATCTGAGATATGATCCATGTATGAGAACAAAGTATGGACTTTGATTGACTTGCTCGATGATCAGCAAGCCATGTTAAATAAATGGATCTTCAAGAGGAAGACGGACATTGATAGTAGTGTTACTATCTACTAAGCTCGACTTGTTGCGAAATGTTTTCAACAAGTTCAAGGTGTTGAATACGATGAGATTTTCTCACTTGTATCGAAGCTTAAGTCTGTCTGAATCATGTTAGCAATTGCCACATTTTATGAAATCTGGCAAATGGATGTCAAAACTGCATTCCTTAATGGATTTGTTAAAGAAGAGTTGTATATGATGCAAACAGAAAGTTTTTGTCAATCCTAAAGATGCTAACAAAGTGTGCAAGCTCCAGCAATCCATCAATGGACTGGTGCAAGCATCTCGGAGTTGGAATATACGCTTTGATGAGTTGATCAAAGCATATGGTTTTATACAGACTTTTGAAGAAGCCTGTATTTACAAGAAAGTGAGTGGGAGCTCTGTAACATTTCTAATATTATATGTGGATGACATATTGTTAATTGGAAATGATATGGAAATTCTGGATAGCATGAAAGGATACTTGAATAAGAGTTTTTCAAAGCAAGACCTCGGTGAAGCTGCTTACACATTGAGCATCAAGATCTATATAGATAGATCAAGACGCTTGATAAGATTTTTCAATGAGTACATACCTTGATAAATTTTTGAAATAGTTCAAAATGGAACAGTCAAAGAAGGAGTTCTTGCCTGTGTTACAAGGTGTGAAGTTGAGTAAGACTCAAGACTCAACCATTGCAGAAAATAGAAAGAGAATGAAAAGTCATTCCCTATGCCTCAGTCATAGGTTCTATAAAGTATGCTATGCTGTGAACCAGACCTATTGTATACCTTGCTCTGTCTTTGGCAAAGGAGTACAATTTTGATCTAATAAGTAGATCACTGGACATGGGTCAAGAATATCCTTAGTGAGGACTAAGGAGATGTTTCTCGATTATGGAGGTGATAAAAGAGCCCATCGTAAAAGTTACAACGATGCAAGCTTTTACACCACTCCAGATGACTCTAAGTCTCAATCTGGATACATATTGAAAGTGGGAGCAATTAGCTAGAGTAGCTCCGTGCAGAGCATTGTGGACATAGAATATTTGCGAAATACATACGGCTCTGAATATGACAGACCCGTTGACTAAGCTTCTCTCACGAGCAAAACATGATCATACCTTAGTACTCTTTTGGGTGTTAATCACATAGCGATGTGAACTGGATTATTGACTCTAGTTAACCCTTTGGGTGTTGATCACATGATAATGTGAACTATGGGTATTAATCACATGCAGATGTGAATATTGGTGTTAAATCACATAGCGATGTGAACTAGATTATTGACTCTAGTGCAAGTGGGAGACTGAAGGAAATATGCCCTAGAGGCAATAATAAAGTTATTATTTATTTCCTTATTTCATGATAAATGTTTATTATTCATGCTAGAATTGTATTAACTGGAAACATGATACATGTGTGAATACATAGACAAACATATAGTCACTAGTATGCCTCTACTTGACTAGCTCATTAATCAAAGATGGTTATGTTTCCTAACCATAGACATGTGTTGTCATTTGATTAATGGGATCACATCATTAGGAGAATAATGTGATTGACATGACCCATTCCGTTAGCCTAGCACTTGATCGTTTAGTATGTTGCTATTGCTTTCTTCATGACTTATACATGTTCCTGCAACTCCCGTTTACCGGAGGAACACTTTGGGTACTACCAAACGTCACAACGTAACTGGGTGATTATAAAGGAGTACTACAGGTGTCTCCGAAGGTACATGTTGAGTTGGCGTATTTTGAGATTAGGTTTTGTCACTCCGATTGTCGGAGAGGTATCTCTGGGCCCTCTCGGTAATGCACATCACTATAAGCCTTGCAAGCAATGTGACCAATGAGTTGGTTACGGGATGATGCATTACGTAACGAGTAAAGAGACTTGCCGGTAACGAAATTGAACTAGGTATTGGATACCGACGATCAAATCTCGGGCAAGTAACATACCAATGACAAAGGGAACAACGTATGTTGTCATGCGGTTTGACCGATAAAGATCTTCGTAGAATATGTGGGAGACAATATGAGCATCCAGGTTCCGCTATTAGTTATTGACCGTGAATAGTTCTAGATCATGTCTACATTGTTCTCGAACCCGTAGGGTCCGCACGCTTAAGGTTTCGATGACAGTTATATTATGAGTTTATGAGTTTTGATGTACCGAAGGACTTCGGAGTCCCGGATGAGATCGGGGACATGACGAGGAGTCTCGAAATGGTCGAGACGTAAAGATCGATATATTGGACGACTATATTCGGTGTTCGGAAAGGTTCCGAGTGATTCGGGTATTTTTCGGAGTACCGGAGAGTTACGGGAATTTGCCGGGGAGTATATGGGCCTTATTGGGGCATACGGGAATTGAGGAGAGAGGCCGAAAGGAAGGAGGCGCGCAGCCCCCCTCTGGTCCGAATTGGACAAGGGGTGCAGCCCCTCTTTCCTTCCTCCTCTCCCCATCTTTCCCCCTTCTCCTACTCCAACAAGGAAGGAGGGAGTCCTACTCCCGGTGGGAGTAGGACTCCCCTTGGCGCACCTCTCCCTGGCCGGCCGCCTCCTCCCCTTGCTCCTTTATATACGGGGGCAGGGGGGCACCCCATGACACACAAGTTGATCTACGGATCGTTCCTTAGCCATGTGCGGTGCCCCCCTCCACCATATTCCACCTCGGTCGTATCGTCGCGGAGTTTAGGCGAAGCCCTGTGCCGGTAGAGCATCATCATCGTCACCACGCCGTCGTGCTGATGGAACTCATCCCCGAAGCTTTGCTGGATCGGAGCCCGGGGATCGTCACCGAGCTGAACGTGTGCTGAACTCGGAGGTGCCGTACGTTCGGTACTTGGATCAGTCGGATCATGAAGACGTATGACTACATCAACCGTGTTGTCATAACGCTTCCGCTTATGGTCTACGAGGGTACGTGGATAACACTCTCCCCTCTCGTTGCTATGCCATCACCATGATCTTGCGTGTACGTAGGAATTTTTTTTGAAATTACTACGTTCCCCAACAACTCCGACATTGTTCTTGTGGTCTTGTGGAGGAAGATCATCTTGAGCTTGTGTTCCCTTGAAGGAAGTAGGATCATACTTCTCTTGTTGAGGAACAAACTTCATCTTGGGGTATTGATCTTCTTCCCACTCAACTCCATTGGCATTGAACTTTCGTTCAAAACCAACACCTTGATTCTTCTAGTGTCTTCCTTGCTTGCGTACAATTTCCTCGAATTGCTTACTCCCAACAAGGCTCTTGTAAACACCTTTCTCTATAATTCCCTTCAATAAGCTATTTTCTTGCTCAAGTGTAACTTGGCTAAGAGAATCATTAGTGGAATCAAGAGAACTACTAGAAGCAGCAATATTGGATTTAACATTATTATTGTTACTACTAGAGGAAGTATCTTTCTTGTACTTGTTACCAGACTTGACTTGAGGCATGTAAGTAGATAAGAGGAAACGCTTGGCAATGTAAGAAGAACTTTTCTTACGGAGATCATCATTGATTTCCTTTAAGAACTCATGCTCTTGCTCAAGATTGATCTTTTCAAAGCGTAACTTCTCATGAGCCCTTAAAAGTTCTCGATGATCTTCGAAGATAGTTTCATGAGCCAACTTTAGAGTGTTTAGTTCTTTAGTTAGAAGCTCAATTTTCTCCTTATCATTGTCATTCATTTGATTAGCATGATTAATTGACGTTTCATCATAGTATTCATCACTAGAGTTGTCAACAACTAAATCATCATCCACAAGCAAGTCATCTTCATCACTATTGAAATCAACATACTCAGGATGTGTTACCTTTGGACCTTTGGCCATGAAGCATCTTCCAATTCCTTCATTTGGTGAATCAAATATGTCGTAGGAGTTGGTCGACACAAGTGCTAGACCGGCAACACCTTCATCTTGAGTATGTTTGGAGTCAGAGTGATAGCTTCTCTCGGAGTGATTGTCGGAGTCGGAGCCGGATACCCATTCACCAACATGAGCTTGATGTCTTTGTTTTGTGTAGCTCCTTGATGACTTGTCCTTCCTTTCCGAATCCTTGTTCTCCGTGAGGGTCTTCGTTCATAACGATCATCTCTACTCCTCCTCTCTCTTGGTGGTGATTCTTCTCTTTTGTTTCTTCTTTTTGGAGAATCTTGTCTTCTTTTGTAGGGTGCCGTGCACTCATTGGAGTAGTGTCCAGGCCTCCCACAATTGTAGCAATTGCGCTCTTGACTAGATCTTTTGTCATGATAAGACCTTGACTTGGAGCTTCTTTCTTTGCTTCTACTCTTGTAGAATTTGTTGAAATTCTTCACCATTAAGCTCAATTCTTCATTGAAGGTTTGTTTCTCACTTGATGACGTGGGGGCTTCACTTGAGGCTTTGTAAGCACCACTTGACTTGTTGTGAAGTTCCTCCTTATCCTTGAGTGACATCTCATGAGCAACAATTCTTCCAATGACTTCCGTTGGCTTGAGATTTTTGTTGTTTGGCATCATTTGGATCAATGTGCACACGGTATCATACTTTCCATCCAATGCTCTTAGGATCTGCTTGATGATGAATTTGTCGGTCATCTCTTCACTCCCTAAGCCGCCAATCTCATTTGTGATAAGTGCAAGCCTAGAGTACATTTCAGCGACACCTTCACCATCCTTCATTTTGAACTTGTCAAGCTGACTTTGGAGCACATCCAACTTGGATTCCTTGACGGATTCGGTACCTTCGTGCATATCAATCAAAGTATCCCAAATTTCCTTTGCATTCTCAAGACGACTCATTTTGTTGAATTCTTCGGGGCACAATCCGTTGAAGATGATATCACAAGCTTGAGCGTTGTATTGCAGCATCTTCAATTCTTCCGCATTCGCTTCATGGTTCGGTTCTCTCCCATCAAAGAATTCACCTTGCAAGCCAATACAAATAATTGCCCAAACGGCGGGGTTATGTCCGAGAATATGCATTTTCATCTTATGCTTCCAACTAGAAAAATTAGTACCATCAAAGTAAGGACCTCTACGATGATAATTGCCCTCGCTAGACACCATACTCTCCTAGGTTGTGAAAGCAAGGCTATGACCACCAAAAGCTATGGAAATCAAAGCAAATGGAAACCTGGCTCTGATACCACTTGTAGGTCCTTGAAGTATGTCTAGAGGGAGGGTGATTAGACTACTTGACCAATTAAAAACTTAACCTTTTCCCAATTTTAGAGTTTGGCAGATTTTAGCTATCTTAGGACAAGTCAAGCAATCATCACACAATTCAAGCAAGCATGCAAAGAGTATATAGGCAGCGGAAATAAAAGCATGCAACTTGCAAGAAAGTAAAGGGAAGGGTTTGGAGGATTCAAATGCAATTGGAGACACGGATGTTTTTGGCGTGGTTCCGATAGGTGGTGCTATCGTACATCCACGTTGATGGAGACTTCAACCCACGAAGGGTAACGGTTGCGCGAGTCCACGGAGGGCTCCACCCACGAAGGGTCCATGAAGAAGCAACCTTGTCTATGCCACCATGGCCGTCACCCACGAAGGACTTGCCTCACTAGCGGTAGATCTTCACAAAGTAGGCGATCTCCTTGCCCTTACAAACTCCTTGGTTCAACTCCACAATCTTGTCGGAGGCTCCCAAGTGACACCTAGCCAATCTAGGAGACACCACTCTCCAAAAAGTAACAAATGGTGCGTTGATGATGAACTCCTTGCTCTTGTGCTTCAAATGATAGTCTCCCCAACACTCAACTCTCTCTCATAGGATTTGGATCTGGTGGAAAGAGGATTTGAGTGGAAAGCAACTTGGGAAGGCTAGAGATCAAGATTCATATGATAGGAATGGAATATCTTGGCCTCAACACATGAGTAGGTGGTTCTCTCTCAGAAATGGTAAGTTGGAAGTGTAGGTTTAGTCTGATGGCTCTCTCCACAAATGAAGAGGAGGTGGAGGGGTATATATAGCCTCCACACAAAATCTAACCATTACACACAATTTACCAAACTCGGTGGGACCGATTCAACAGACTCGGTCGGACCGATTTAGTAAACCTAGTGACCGTTAGTGATTTTCGGTGGGACTGACATGCAACTCGGTGAGACCGATTCGGTTTGGGTTAGGGCATAACATAATCTCGGTAAGACGGATTACACAAACTCGGTAAGACCGATTTTTGTAATAAGCTTTCCAGAGAGTTGGTCAGGTAAAATCGGTGGGACCAATTTGCTCTTTTCGGTGAGACCAAAATGTTACAAAAGGGAAACAAAGAGTTTACATTGCAATCTCGGTGGGACCGATCGCTCACTTCAGTTAGACCGAAACGTTACGAACGGAAATAGAGAGATACAATCCCATCTCAGTGAGACCGAGATCCCTATCGGTAGGACCGATTTTCTTAGGGTTTGTGGCAGTGGCTATGACTTTTGGAATAGGTGGCACCGGATTGGAAGAATCGGTGTGACTGATTTTCTCTTTGGGTTTAGGTCATTTGTGGATGTGGGAAAGTAGCTGAGGGTTTTGGATCATATCACAAAGCACATGAAGCAAAAGGCCCATTAAGCAACACCTCATCCCTCCTTGATAGTATTGACTTTTCCTATAGACTCAATGTGATCTTGGATCACTGAAATGTAAAATGAAGAGTCTTGAGCTTGAAGCTTGAGCCAATCCTTTGTCCTTAGTATTTTGAGGGATCCACTTTCATCATCCATGCCATGCCATTCATTGAGCTTTCCTTAGTATTTTGAGCTATATGTTGTTATGAATTACCAAAACCACCTAGGGATAGTTGCACTTTCACCGACCTCCCTAAGCTTCGCAATGTCGTCCTCTTGAATCGAGGAGGCCACCCACCGGCCTTGAGGGACGGATCCGGACATATTGGAGGACCTGGGGTGTTGAAGCTTGGGTTTCGGGTGTTAGAACTTGAGGGGCGAGAAGGCGCGAGGAAGGTGGAAAAGAGGCATAGGCCTCGGCCCCTTTATAGAGGGGGTGAATATCAAGAGTCCATGGTGTGACCGTTTGAGGCTTATCTGAAAGCACACGGAGTTATACCAACGGTCGTCGTGGGGTCACGCATGCCCATATTTATGGAAAATCCCACAATAAGAGGAACACGATCTCTGCCTCGACAGGAGGTGCCAATAAAACCGCCTCGTAACACGAGTCGAGGTGGGGTAAGTAAACGCCAGTTCATGTTGGACCAGGCCACGATGCAAGGGCACGACGCCTGAAGATTGCCAGCGGATCAGGCTTATGCTATGTGAAGATCCTCTTGCAGATCCGGACACAATCTACCTGTTCGATAACTAGTTTGGTGTATTTGGAGATGGAACCCGCCTTGCAATGCCGAAGACAATACTGCGCGCCGGACTCATCGTCATTGAAGCCTGGTTCAGGGGCTACTGAGGGAGTCCTGGATTAGGGGGTATCCGGACAGCCGGACGGTGTACAACATCCAGACTATTGAAGCTTGAAGATACAAGACTCAAGACTTCAGCCCGTGTCCGGATGGGACTCTCCTTTGCGTGAAAGGCAAGCTTGGCGGTCCGGATATTGGGTTTCCTTCCTTGTAATCGACTCCATGTAAACCCTAGCCCTCTCTGGTGTCTATATAAACCGGAGAGGTTGGTCCTTAGAAGGCCGATCACAATTACAATCATACCATCATAGGCTAGCTCTTAGGGTTTAGCCTCTACGATCTCGTGGTAGATCTACTCTTGTACTACCCATACCATCAATATTAATCAAGGAGGAAGTAGGGTTTTACCTCCATCGAGAGGGCCCGAACCTTGGTAAACATCTGTGTCCCTTGCTTCCTGTTACCATCAGCCTTGACGCACAGATCGGGACCCCCTACCCGAGATCCGCCGGTTTTGACACCGACAGCGGGCTCTACGGGCGGTTACACCCTGCATCACCAACGTCGCGCTCCTCGAGAAGCAGAGGGACTTCGGTGGTGTTTAGGCGCCCTCTGCATGGGCATGTCCATGTCTTGGCGCAACATGACCGTTGGATGAAACTCAGACGGTGCAGATCAGTCACTGTAGCACAAAGTGTGTGGGTGTGTTTGGTTGCATTCTCATCTCAATATAGTTGTTCCCTATTCGTGTATCTGTGTTAACCTACTAGTGTGGACTCATGCACCCTTCATGCACTCTGCCAAACACCCAAAAGTGGGTCGAGAAGGGAACTTTTGTTCCATCCCGTGCACCCTTCATAAACCCCGCCTAACTCTGATTCGTGCTTATGGTTCATGTTTTGTGGAGTACTGTAGCACCATACTCTCCCTACACTATAGACCTAGTTCTGTTAACATTGATCTCATCGCTCATTCTCGACCGGATAGTCGAAAAAGCGGTACTATATTACTACATTACTGTTCATATAGTTGACATGCGCACAACATCATTTGTTATCGTCATATCTTACTACACTAGCAACAAGATTATGTAGTACTGGCGTATGAACCACTGCACATGCCTATTAGTAGGAGCACTCTGTATGTTCAAGTGGCTGCCGTGTTTCGCAATCCTCCGTCGTAAGAGTGGAAATGCTTGCTGTAACCATTTTTTCTTCAGAAAAATAGTGGACATGCTCTACCATGCAGATCCTCCTCCAGCCATGCACTAAATTACTCACTTTCACCGACGTGTGGGATAGCCAACATCGAGGTCCACCAGGCATGCACTAAATTACTCCGTAGTACAGTGACGGTAGACTACCCCGATCGAAGCGCCGCAGTAATGCCCAATGAGCCGTCAAATCACAAAACGCCCTCCTTTCCAGTAGTAAGTTGGACAGACGAAGCAACCATCATTTCACTCTTCTCTCTCAGCTTCCTCTCTTGAAGATAACCCCCACTCGCTTCACTTCTCACTCATCTTGTTCATCATTTCACTCTTCTCTCTCACCTTCCTCTCTTGGATGGATGCTGGAGCACCGGCCAACGTGATGTCAATGGCTCTGGCCAAAACTATCGAGGCTCATGGTACGAAGAAGCGCAAGCACCCCGCCAAGACTACCACAGACAAGCTCAAAGCCATCGCCCTGTCCAAGACCCCCTCTCCTGGATCCCTCATTAAGAAAGTCCAGGTAATATCTCTTCTTGACGATCTTTTTCTCGATCTTGATCGTGTTTTTTCATCTAACACGCATTACTAGTACTAGTAGTACAACTTTATGGGTGATCTTGCATGTGATTTTTGTGTGCCAAATGACAGTTGTAAATTCCTCTTTTGACCAAAACATGCGAGAGGTTGACACTGATTTCTTATAGATTACTTTCAACTACTCCCTTTGTCCCAAAGTTCTTGTCTTAGATTTTTCTAGATACAGATGTATCTAATACTAAAATGTGACTTGATACACCCTTATCTAGACAAATCTAAGACAAGAATTTTGGGACGGAGGGAGTACTTTATGAACATCAATGCTACCTTTGAAGAGGGTATATTTGCCTCAGTGACTTGTGTTATGGATATTGCAAGTAATACCTCTGCTTTCATGCCTTTGAAGACATGTTCAGATGTTCTAGTGACTTTGTTCACTCATTTCTATGCGTATATGTAGTCATATATGGACTATAATATCAAAAATCATCTTATATTTCTGAATAGAGGTAGTAATAAAATATGGTTTCTGTTTGAATTAGAACTAAGTCCGCGGTGGAGATGAAGTTCCCAAAGTCATGCCGTGTGAACTGGAAGACATGAGGATGAGTTCTACTGCTAAACTATCTAGCTGTTGTGTCCTTGTCGCCACATGTCCTGAATTAGTGTTTTCCTGTAGCTTTGTTGTCAAGCATGTTCTCGAGGCTGATTGCGTTTGTTCCAAAAATAACTCTCCCGAAGGTTTCATTCCGTTTGGACTCCGTTTGGTATTCCTTTTCTGCAAAACACTGAAATAGGAAAAAAACAGCAATTTGGACTGGGCCTCCGGCTAATAGGTTAGTCACAAAAATAATATAAAAGTGTATAATAAAGCCCATTAAACATCCAAAATAGATAATATAATAGCATGGAATAATAAAAAATTATAGATACGTTGGAGATGTTTCAAGCATCCCCAAGCTTAATTCCTCCTTGTCCTCGAGTAGGTAAATGATAAAAACAGAATTTTTGATGTGGAATGCTACCTAGCATAATTCTTAATGTAATTTTCTTTATTGTGGCATGAATGCTCAGATCCGAAAGGTTCAAGACAAAAGTTTAATGTTGACATAAGAGTAATTATACTTCAAGCATACTAACAAAGTAATTATGTCTTCTCAAAATAACATGGCCAAAGAAAGTTATCCCTACAAAATCATATAGTCTGGCTATGCTCTATCTTCATCACACAAAATATTTAAATCATGCACAACCCCAGTTTTAGCCAAGCAATTGTTTCATACTTTAGTATTTTCAAACTTTTTCAATCTTCACGCAATACATGAGCATGAGCCATGGACATAGCACTATAAGTGGAATAGGATGGCGGTTGTGGAGAAGACAAAAAAGGAGAAGATAGTCTCACATCAACTAGGCGTATCAACGGGATATGGAGATGCCCATTAATAGATTTCAATGTGAGTGAGTAGGGATTTCCATGCAACGGATGCACTAGTGCTATAAGTGTATGAAAGCTCATCAAAATAAACTAAGTGGGTGTGCATCCAACTTGCCTTCTCACGCAGACCTAGGGAAATTTGAGGAAGCCCATCATTGGAATATGCAAGCCAAGTTCTATAATGAAAAATTCCCACTAGCATATGAAGGTGACAACATAGGAGACTCTCTATCATGAAGATCATGGTGCTACTTTGAAGCACAAGTGTGGTAAAATGATAGTAACATTGTCCATTCTCTCTTTTTTTTGGTGGGCTTCTTTGACCTCTTTTTTTATTTGGGCTTCTTTGGCCTCTTTTATTTTTCATAAAGTCCAGAGACTCATCCCAACTTGTGAGGGAATCATTGCTTCCATCATCCTTTCCTCACATGGGACAATGCTCTAATAATGAAGATCATCACACTTTTATCTACTTACAACTCAAGAATCTTAGAACAAAATATGACTCTATGTGGATGCCTCCGGCAGTGTACCAGGATAATGAATCAAGAGTGACATGTATGAAAGAATTATGAATGGTGGCTTTGTCACAAATACGATGTCAACTACATGATCATGCAAAGCAATATGACAATGGTGGAGCATGTCATAATAAACGTAACGTTGGAAAGTTGCATGGAAATATATCTCGGAATGGCTATGTAAATGCCATAATAGGTAGGTATGTGTAACGCCCCGGATGTATCTTTCCATATTTATAACTCCAACTCTTGCCATTTCCGGCTATGTGATATGTTATTTCCTTCGTGGTTGGGTTTTTGTCTTTTTTTTGTATTGTGTTCATGTCATGCATCTCATCTCATAGCATCATGTGCATTGCATCTGCATGTTTTCATAAAACTCGTAGCCATTCGCAGTTGCCCTTTCTCTCTTTGCCTCCGTTGTCATTTTGTCAGGCTGTTGTCCTCGTTGACCTCTCTCGACCCCTTGCCCGTGTCCGAAACATCCCCGAACCCGAACTGGATTTTCGTTACCTTGGGTCCGGATCATCCCCAAACATCTCTGAAATATCTTCGGTTTCTTCCTTGACTCCCCTAACCTTTTTATTCTCGGCCATTCGATTTCGATTGGAGGGACCGAATTAACCCCTACCCTAATCCCCTTTCTATATAAATAGACGCCTATCCCTAGATCCTAGGGGCTTGACCCGTCCATTCCCCTCCTTGCACCGCCACCCACTCCCTCGGGATCCTTCCCCGACCAGCCTCCATCTTCCTCGGGATCCATCCCGATCCAAAAATCCACCAGGCCAACCACCTCCTCCTCTCGATCCATGGCCACCTCCTTCTCGAGCATCCAGCGCCCCGCTGCCTTCTTTCCCCCGTTCGATCCAGAGGAGAGGAGCTCCTCCATGCCCCACCTAGCGCGATGGTCGCCGGCCACCCAAGCAGCAGCAACAGATGAGCACCGCCGGCCCTCCTCTTCCTCCAGTTTTCTCCTTTTCCTCGTCTCTCAACTCCCCTCCTTTGCTTCTTATCGCAGGAACCGGATGCAGCCGTCGAACACCATGGATTCGCGCCAAGAGCTCCTATGGGCCCCGAGGACCTCGCTGCTGAGATCCACTTCCTCCGGCCACCTCAAGCACCACCGCATTGCACGGCCGCCGCGCGCGCCTACCTTCATTCCTTGCACCCGAAACCCAACAAAACAACGTCGCCATCCTCTGCGTCAGGGGGATGCTCGAACCTCCTCTGCTTCTTCCTCGCCCGCACATGACCGCATCAACCTCCCGTGCTTCATTCATCGCCGCCTCTGCCAGATCCGGCGAGTCCCTGCACCCCAGCCTCGTCCCTGGCTCCAGGTCGCCGCGCCGCCCCACCGGAGATCGCGCCAAGTGCAGCACCGCCTCACCCCACGGCGTCGACCTGCCGTTGCACCTATGCCGCCTACTTCCTCTCCTCAACGAGCGCCTCGCCTCGCGTTGACCGTGCTCTAACGCGCCAGGCTGCCTCCTGCATCGCGCGCGTGGCCTCTTCGCCTTGGGCCGCTACTGCTGTACCGCACCAAGGCCCAGCCGCGCCAGATCCGCCAGCCCAAGCCGGCCTCCTCCACCGACTGGGCCAGAGCCCATGGGTGAGCTGCCCCCAGCGCCTGCCCTATTCCAGATTCAGCCCATAGTTGTTTTTTTCTGTGCCGTGCGAATTTTGCTAATTATCCAGGAACTATTGTTTTACAGAAAAACCCTCAATGCTCATGCATTTAATAACTCATCAACCATGCATCAGATTAAAATGTGGTAAACATGTAAAATGCTTAGTTTTTCATCTAGTTTCATAATCTGCTACTTTCATCCATGTTAAATATGTTTAAACTTGCTGTTTGTTTAAATTGTTTAAATGCCATGCTAAAATGATTTATTTCATAACTAAATAACCGTAGCTCGGTTTTAAATAAACTTTATAGAAAAATGCATAGATTAACATGGTGCACTTTGTTTTACTGTTTAACAACTTTCCTAAATATGTTTTAGGGCGGAACAGTACCAAATTCGAAATATGCACATGAGGATTTTCCGAAATTGTTGTTTGTTGTTTCCGGCCTCATCTAAACTTGCCTAAATAGTTAGTTTACTTATCACCTCTTGCCATATTTAACAACATTTAATATTGTTGTACCTAAACGAGAGCGAACTAAATAAATGAATGTGGTGTTTCGTCAATGTGTAACTCATTGCATATTGAGCTCCACTTAATTTTGTAGTATTGTGTGTTGCAGTTTGACATGCCATGCCTTATTAAACTGGACATGCATCATATTTGTTTGTGCATCATGCCATGTTTATGCGTGTGCGTTTACCATGTTGTTTGTTTCTTTCCGGTGTTGATTCTTAGTTCCGGTAATGTTGAGATTGTGAGGATTCGTTTGACTACTCCCGTTCATCTTCTTCATGGACTCGTTCTTCTTCCTAGCGGGATTTCAGGCAAGATGACCATCACCTTGGATCTCACTACTATCATTGCTATGCTAGTTGCTTCGTTCTATCGCTATGCTGCGCTACCTATCACTTGTTCTTCAAACCTCCCAAATTGCCATGTCAGCCTCTAACCTTTTCACCCTTCCTAGCAAACCGTTGCTTGGCTATGTTACCGCTTTGCTAAGCCCCTCTTATAGCGTTGTTAGTTGCAGGTGAACTTGAAGATTGCTCCATGGTGGACAGGATTATGCTTGGGATATCACAATATCTCTTATTTAATTAATCCATCTATATACTTGGTAAAGGGTGGAAGACTTGGCCTTATGCCTGGTGTTTTGGTCCACTCTTGCCGCCCTAGTTTCCGTCATACCGGTGTTATGTTCCTTGATTTTGCGTTCCTTATGCGGTTGGGTGATTAATGGGACCCCCTTGACAGTTCGCTTTGAATAAAACTCCTCCAGCAAGGCCCAACATTGGTTTTACCATTTGCCTCACCACCACCTATACTTTTCCCTTGGGAGTCGTGCTCCCGAGGGTCATCTTTATTTTAGCCCCCCCCCCCCCGGGCCAGTGCTTCTCTAAGTGTTGGTCCGAACCGAGCTGCCCGCGGGGCCACCTCGGGGAAACTTGAGGGCTGGTTTTACTCGTAGCTAGTCTCATCCGGTGTTGCCCTGAGAACGAGATATGTGCAGCTCCTATCGGGATTGTCGGCACATCGGGTGGCTTTGCTGGTCTTGTTTTAGCATTGTCGAAATGTCTTGTAAAACGGGATTCCGAGACCGATCGGGTCTTCCTGGGAGAAGGAATATCCTTCGTTGACCATGAGAGCTTGTGATGGGCTAAGTTGGGATACCCCTGCAGGGTATAAACTTTCGAGAGCCGTGCCCACGGTTATGTGGCAGATGGGAATTTGTTAATGTCCAGTTGTAGATAACTTGGCACTTGACTTAAATTAAAACGCATCAACCGCGTGTGTAGCCGTGATGGCCTCTTTTCGGCAGAGTCCGGGAAGTGAACACGGTTTTTGGGTTATGTATGAACGTAAGTAGTTTCAGGATCACTTCTTGATCACTTCTAGCTTATCGACCGTTCCATTTGCTTCTCTTCTCGCTCTCATTTGTGTATGTTAGCCACCATATATGCTTAGTCGCTGCTGCAACCACACCATTTTCCCCTTCCTTTCCCATTAAGCTTTGCTAGTCTTGATACCCATGGTAATGGGATTGCTGAGTCCTCGTGGCTCACAGATTACTACAACAATACTTGCAGGTATAGGTTATGTGATGATCATGATGCGAGAGCGATGTTTGCTTGTTTTGGAGTTCTTCTTCTGCTTCTTCTTCGATCAGGGGATAGGTTCCAGGTCGGTAGCCTGGGCTAGCAGGGTGGACGTCGTTTGAGTTTCTGTTTGTGTTTCATCCATAGTCGGATGGTGCTCTTATGTAAGATGATGTTGTATTCGTGTGGCATGGTATGCCTTTTATATGTATCCCCATCTATTATGTAATGTTGATGTAATGATATCCACCTTGCAAAAGCGTATCAATATGCAGTTCTATCCTTGGTGGGACCTTCGAGTCTCTTTAGGATAGCATCACATATTGGGCGTGACAAGTTGGTATCAGAGCCTCGACCGACCATAGGAGCCCCCTTGATTGTTGGCCGTTGTTGAGTCTAGAAGAAAACTATTTTGAGTCTTAGGATTATATATATCAGAGAGTAGGATTCATTTTACTCCTCAGCCCCGTTCGTCGCTCTGGTGAGGACTCTCGATGTAGATGTTTTGTCTTTCCTCTCCTCAAATTTTCACAAAAAAAAATTTAGGATCACGCGGGTATCTTGGGATCATTCCGATATTCTTATGACGAGAACATTGTTCTTGGTGCCTCCTGACATTTAGGGGTTGTGGAAGTTTCCTAGTGAGTTGAGCTCCGAGGTGTTGTCGTCATAATTTTATCGTTGCAGTTCTGGAATACCTGAGTTTTTCTGACATCGAAAATCTCTTTTATGCAGTTGTTGGTGAGATAACCTCGACGCCACCCAGTGCTGGGGAGTTCAGGAGTATTGCCATAGCTTGTATAACGGATGCTTTTCGAAGGTTGAGGTACATGATTTCCGAAGGTTTCTTGGTTATGTGTTGACGGATGGATACAGCTGGATGTAGGGATTGTTAGTTTTGGGTGAGATATATATTGCTTCCCCTGTATCCCCAAGACCAGATTGCATAAACAGAAAGTTTCGGGAGTTTTATAGGTGGGAATTCAAGTAGCTCTAGTTTTTTTCTTTCCGACAAATGCATGATATGAGATTGCGGTTCGACGTCTAGTGGCCCACCTATCCACAGTCGTTTTTACAGTGGTCTCATTGTGTCTTAAAGAATCCTTGGCTATGCCGATTCGGGGATGCTTCGTATGTCATGTGCACTGCCTTGTACATGATGGTGTTGTACGATCGAGCCCGTGTGGGCCTCACCACAAAAATTTTGGACAAAATCTCTATCATATGTTTTTTCCGGCTTATTCTGCAAGCCAAATCCTTTGTTTTGTGTTATATGTGGTATTCGAGTTGCTTTGAAGTCAAATGTAGAATCCATACCTTTCCTAAACGTTGTTCTCATATTGCTATGTGAATACTAATCCTTTGTGTTCCTCGAGGTCATCATGTTAATTCTTTCCAACCAGTGTGCTTCTCTTCAAGTGGATTCAATCATTTCATTATTTGTGAGATCAATTCTAGGTTTTCTCAACGGTATCCGTTTCATCCGTCCCCAAGTTACCTTTGTTTTCCCGCCCTCCCACCCTTTTTCTTCAAGGAGATTTCTTAATCATGTATCCTTTTATTTGTGGGAAGTCTCTTCATTCTTTTCTTTCAATGTTCTTATCCGGTGATTTCCCATGAAGATGCTCAATAGTTTCAAGTTCACCATCCTTCATTGTTGTTTCTTCTCCGGTGGATCCAACTCAAGCTTTCAGTGTTGATCATATTCCTTTCCTTGTTGCAAATGCTTTCTCTTGCCGATGCACCTCTTAATCATTCACTTCTCGCTATTCATTTGTTCTGGAGTGTTGAAGATATCTCAGAAGGCTCGCCTTTTCATTCTAGATCCATTCAAGTTATTTTGAGGTTGTTATCTCATTCAATCCATTTAATTCTACCGGTGCAATCTTTATTTCAAGAAATCCTTCAACGATGTTTCTTTCGAGTAGGCCCTAACCCACAGGTCTTTTCACAGGATCTTACCTGACTCTTCTAATTACCAGGAGCCATTCGCAATTTTTTTTTCTATTTCCATGTTTGACGTAAGAATGAATCTCATCAGTCAGATGTTTTCCAAGATCGATCTCAAAATTATCATTTTTCCTTGTTGGCTCAACCTCTTTGTTTTTCATTCTCCGGAGTATCTCAACAATTCATGGTGGTGTTTCTCGTCGTCATTCTTGGATTTTGAAGACCGGAGAAGAGTTCCTTTTAAATCCTTACCCATTCTTCCAAACATGCGTAGTTCAATCTTAATGCCATCCTCTCATAATTGTTTTCGATTGTGAGAATTCTTTTCACCTATCCGGAGCATGTCATGAGTTGTTTCCGTTTCTTTCCTCCGAAGGCCATCATGTCATAATTCTTCATTCTCAGCATGTAGCTATCATTCTCCAAATCTTACCGGTGAATCGTTCAAATATCCTCTAATTAGTTCATGATCTCTTCGTTCTCGGGGATCTAAATCCCCTCAAGTATCTTCATTCGTTTTCCAATTCTTCCCTGTGAATTGTGCCTTTGCTACGTTCATTTTCAATTCTTACGGTGGTTCATTCAAGATTTCTTTTCCTTGATTATCATATCAATTCATTCGTTCTTTTCAATTCCTATCGGTGGTTCGCTGAAGACCTTATTCAAGTTTGCGTTATATCTCTCTTAATCCTTTCAACGAGGATAAGTAGCATGCCTATCTGCTGCTTGTCATCAATTTAAGATGGTGAAGGGTAAGCATGACATAAATCTTATTCTTGTTTTCCTCAAGGTGATTTAATACCTTATTCCGGAGTTTGTTCAGGATATCATATTCTCGATTCAAGTTGCTCACCTTTCTTTTCCGGAGTTCCAAGTTTTCTTGGATGTCACGTCACGATGCTCCATCTATATCATTGCAAGGCTTCAATCTTGTTCGCTTCAACCTTCAATTCTTTTATGCTATCATTTCCTATCCGGAGTTCTTCATGGAGGCTCAGCATGGTGGTTCATCAAGGATTTAACTCATTCTCGAAGTGTTCTTCAAGATTGTTCTTGGAAAAGCTCAAGTATTCTCCGTCTTGCATTCCAAAGTGCAATTCCTTCTATGTTATCTTTTGAGATGGAGTTATGTCATCCTCAACAATTTCTCTTCATGTTTCATGATTCACAAGTTATCAGGAAGGAGATATTTTAAAACCATCATTTTCTCTTTGATCATAAGTTGTTTCAACCCATCATAATTTATTCGTTGGAGTATCTTGATATAGATTTCACCTAAAAGCCTTCCATTGGGAATGTTGCTATTTGTTGTGCTTGTCAATGATCCAAGTTATCTCTTTATCATCTTGGTGGAAGAAGTGTTCATCTCTTTTTCGATCTAAAGCAAGCAATTGTTTCCTTTAGTGGTGGGTTGTCACCTCATAATGTTGATATGTTTCCATAAGCCCACTACAAACTTATTCTTTTCATTGTTGGTCTTCCAACAACTCTATTCTAACCTTCTTGCAAGGATGCCTTCCAAATTTAATTGTGGTAGAAGTTGCCATTTTCTTCTCCGTCCCTTTATCCCAATGGTCTAGCTTCTATTCTTTCGTTCCGGAGGCATTGTGATGTTGTGATCGTCACCCATCACCTCGTTTTATCAAGATCAAGATCATGTTATTTTATTGCTTACCCATTTAACCGGAGTGTTGTGTCATATCTTCAAGTTCTTTTCATCTTATCAAGTCTTGCATCTCTTTTCAATCGGAATGTTGTCCAAATTTGATCTTCCTTGTTCCTTATTTATCTCGTTTCAACCAGAGTGGTTTCAATTCCTTCTTTTCCATTGTGCTCGTCATTCATAGCTTTGCAACTCCAAGGTTCACATGATATTCCTTGTTTCTCTTTTCTATCGGAGTGCTACCAATTTCATTCAACTCTGTTGTGTTCTTCTTTGAACTTTTCAACCTCTCAAGGTTCATTGGTTTCACTCGTTTCTCAAGGAAGCAACTTTGTCTTACCTCTTTCTCTTCCGTTTCTCTCCGGTGCCATCCTAGATCTCGGGACGAGATCCTCTTGTAGTGGTGGAGTGTTGTAATGCCCTGGATGTATCTTTCCATATTTATAACTCCAACTCTTGCCATTTCCAGCTATGTGATATGTTATTTCCTTCGTGGTTGGATTTTGTCTTTTTTTTGCATTGTGTTCATGTCATGCATCTCATCTCATAGCATCATGCGCATTGCATCTGCATGTTTTCATAAAACTCATAGCCGTTTGTAGTTGCCCCTTCTCTCTTTGCCTCCATTGTCATTTTCTCAGGCCCTTGTCCTCATTGACCTCTCTCGACCCCTCGCTCGTGTCCGAAACATCCCCGAACCCGAACCGGATTTTCGTTACCGCTGGGTTCGGATCATCCCCAAACATCTCTGAAATATCTTCGGTTTCTTCCTTGACTCCTCTAACCTTTTTATTCTCGGCCATTCGATTTCGATCGGAGGGACCGAATTAACCCCTACCCTAATCCCCATTTCTATATAAATAGACGCCTATCCCTAGATCCTAGGGGCTTGACCCGTCCACTCCCACGGGATCCTTCCCCGACCAGCCTCCTTCTTCCTCGGGATCCATCCCGATCCAAAAATCCATCGGGCCAACTACCACCTCCTCTTGATCCATGGCCACCTCTTTCTCGAGCATCCAGCGCCCCGCTGCCTTCTCTCCCCTGTTCGATCCAGAGGAGAGGAGCTCCTCCATGCCCCACCTAGCGCGATGGTCACCGGCCACCCAAGCAGCAGCAGTAGATGAGCACCGCCGGCCCTCCTCTTCCTCCTGTTTTCTCCTTTTCCTCGTCTCTCAACTCCCCTCCTCTACTTCTTATCGCAAGAACCTGACGCAGCCGTCGAACGCCATGGATTCGCGCCAAGAGCTCCTATGGGCCCCGAGGACCTCGCCGCCGGGATCCACTTCCTCCGGCCACCTCTAGTGCCACCACAGTGCATGGCCGCCGCGCGCGCCTGCCTTCATTCCTCGCACCCGAAACCCAGCAAATCAACGCTGCCATCCTCTGCGTTAGGGGGACGCTCGAACCTCCTCTGCTTCCCACTCGCCCGCACGTGACCGCATCGACCTCCCCTGCTTTGTTTGTCGCCGCCTCTGCCAGATTCGGCGAGTCCCTGCACCCCGGCCTCTTCCCTCGCTCCAGGTCGCCGCGCCGCCCCACCGAAGATTGCGCCAACTGCAGCGCCGCCTCGCCCCGCGGCGTTGACCTGCCGTTGCGCCTCTGCCGCCTGCTTCCTCTCGTCAATGAGCGCCTTGCCTCGCGTTGACCGCGCTCCAACGCGCCAGGCTGCCTCCTGCATCGCGCGCGTGGCCTCTTCGCCTTGGGCCGCTTCTGCTGTACCGCGCCAAGGCCCAGCCGCGCCAGATCCGCCAGCCCAAGCCGGCCTCCTCCACCGACTGGGCCAGAGCCCATGGGTGAGCTGCCCCCAGCGCCTGCCCTGTTCCAGATTCAGCCCATAGTTGTTTTTTTCTGTGCCCTGCGAATTTTGCTAATTATCCAGGAACTGTTGTTTTACAGAAAAACCCTCAATGTTCATGCATTTAATAACTCATCAACCGTGCATTGGATTAAAATGTCGTAAACATGTAAAATGCTTAGTTTTTCATCTAGTTTCATAATTTGCTTCTTTCATCCATGTTAAATATGTTTAAACTTGTTGTTTGTTTAAATTGTTTAAATGCCATGCTAAAATGATTTATTTCATAACTAAATAATTGTAGCTCGGTTTTAAATAAACTTTATATGTAAATGGGGTGAAAAAATGCATAGATTAACATGGTGCACTTTGTTTTACTGTTTAACAACTTTAAAATATGTTTTAGGGCAGAACAGTACCAAATTCGAAATATGCACATGAGGATTTTCCGGAATTGTTGTTTGTTGTTTCCGGGCTCATTTAAACTTGCGTAAATAGTTAGTTTACTTATGTTTCACCTCTTGCCATGTTTAGCAACATTTAATATTGTTGTACCTAAATGAGAGCAAAGTAAATAAATGAATGTGGTGTTTCGTCAATGTGTAACTCGTTGCATATTGAGCCCCACTTAATTTGTAGTATTGTGTGTTGCAGTTTGCCATGCCATGCCTTATTAAACCGGACATGCATCATATTTGTTTGTGCATCATGCCATGTTTCTGCTTGTGCGTTTACCATGTTGTTTGTTTCTTTCCGGTGTTGCTTCTTAGTTCCGGTAATATTGTGATTGTGAGGATTCGTTCGACTACTCCCGTTCGTCTTCTTCATGGACTCGTTCTTCTTCCTAGCGGGATTTCAGGCAAGATGACCATCACCTTGGATCTCAATACTATCATTGCTATGCTAGTTGCTTCGTTCTATCGCTATGCTGCGCTACCTATCACTTGTTCTTCAAGCCTCCCAAATTGCCATGTCAACCTCTAACCTTTTCACCCTTCCTAGCAAACCGTTGCTTGGCTATGTTACCGCTTTTCTCAGCCCCTCTTATAGCGTTGTTAGTTGCAGGTGAAGTTGAAGATTGCTCCGTGGTGGACTTGATTATGCTTGGGATATCACAATATCTCTTATTTAATTAATGCATCTATATACATGGTAAAGGGTGGAAGACTCGGCCTTATGCCTGGTGTTTTGTTCCACTCTTGCCGCCCTAGTTTCCGTCATACCGGTGTTATGTTCCTCGATTTTACGTTCCTTACACAGTTGGGTGATTTATGGGACCCCCTTGATAGTTCTCTTTGAATAAAACTCCTCCAGCAAGGCCCAACCTTGGTTTTACCATTTGCCCCATCACTGTCGGTGTCAAAACCGGCGGATCTCGGGTAGGGGGTCCCGATCTGTGCGGCAAGGCTGATGGTAACTGGAAGCAAGGGACACAGATGTTTACCCAGGTTCGGGCCCTCTCAATGGAGGTAAAACCCTACTTCCTGCTTGATTAATATTGATGATATGGGTAGTACAAGAGTAGATCTACCACGAGATCATATAGGCTAAACCCTAAGAGCTAGCTTATGATGGTATGATTGTAATTGTGATCGGCCTTCTAAGGACCAACCTCTCCGGTTTATATAGACACCGGAGAGGGCTAGGGTTTACATGGAGTCGGTTACAAGGAAGGAAATATAATATCCGGATCGCCAAGCTTGCCTTCCATGCAAAGTAGAGTCTCATCCGGACACGGGTCGAAGTCTTGAGTCTTGTATCTTCACACTTCAATAGTTTGGACGTTGTACATAGTCCGGCTGTCCGGATACCCCCTAATCCAGGACTCCCTCAGTAGCCCCTGAACCAGGCTTCAATGACAATGAGTCCGGCGCGCAGTATTGTCTTCGGCATTGCAAGGCGGGTTCCTCCTCCGAATACTCCAAAGTGGTTATCGAACACGTAGACCGTGTCCGGATCTGCAAGATGATCTTCGTATGGTATAGATCTGATTTGCTGGCAATCCTCGTGCGTCGTGCCCTTGCATCATGGCTCGGTCCAATGTGAACCGACGCTTCCTACCCCACAACGACTCGTGTTACGAGGCGGTTTTATTGGCACGTCCCATTGAGGCAGAGATCGTGTACCTCTTATTACGGGATTTTCCATCAATATGAGCATGCGTGACCCCACGACAGCTGTTGTTATAACCCGTGTGTTTTTAGATAAGCCTCAAACGATCACACTAGGGACTCTTGATATTCACCCTATTTATAAAGGGGTCGAGACCTACGCCTCTTTTTTCACCTTCATCGCGTCTTCTCGCACCTCGAGTTCTAACACCCAAAACCTAAGCTCCTCCCCTCCTGAAGCCTCCAATATGTCCGGATCTGACCCTCAAGGCCAGTGGGTGGCCTCCTCGATTGAAAAGAAGGACATTGCAAAGCTTAGGGAGGTCGGATACTTGACCACAAATATCGAAAACATGCTTCCTGCTCTAGTGCAGGTCATCCCTACGCCGGAGCCCAATGAGCATGTCGTTTTCGTCCCACACTTCCTCCGCGGTTTGGGTTTCACCCTTGATCCCTTCGTGAGGGGGCTCATGTTCTATTACGGGTTGGATTTTCATGATCTGGCTCCGGATGCTATCCTCCATATCTGGTCGTTCATTATCGTGTGTGAGGCTTTTCTCCACGTCAGTCCGCACATCGGCTTATGGCTCAAGACCTTCAATGTGACGCCGAAGATGATCGAGGGGCGACATGTGGAGTGCGGAGGTGCCTTAATAAGAAGAAACGCCGATGCCCCGTGGCCAGAGGGTTATTTCCCAGAAGTATCCGATGTATGGCAACGGAGGTGGTTTTATGTCATGGCTCCTAGAGGCACAAAGTGGGTGGCTGCCCCTGAGTGTCGCTCGGGCCCTCCGTCTCAGTCGGTGTACTGGATAGACGTAGGGCGGAATTGGGGACCCGCTGGTGACATACCAGTATTGCAGAATCTCATCCGGGAGCTTCTTGCAAGGGACATTAATCTTGTCAGCATAATGCAAGTGATGTTGATCCAGCGGATGTTGCCGTGCCAACGCCGGCCTCTCCGGATGTGGGAGTTTAATCCGTAGGGTCCGCGGACCGTCAAGCACTTCTTTAGCCTGAAGCTTGAAGAGATGTGCAAATTATTCTTCGGACGGAAAGTAATGTGTCCGGACACCACCGAGGATGTGGGCCTAAGCTATAATCGCCTAAACACTCGGGTAAGTAGCCTTGATTCCGGACACCCCGTTTTGTATTTGTCATGATTGTTTATTCTGAAAATCATCCGCGTCCAGGAATGGCTCAGCAAGGCGGAGAGAATCAGGTGTTCGGCGCCACTTCCCGAAGGCTCGCCCGCTCCCACCATGGCGAAGATGCTTGACCGAGTACTCAGCAGGATGCCCTCGGGGAAAGACAAGGGGAGAGATGAAGAATCTGAACCCCACACGCTACGCATCCAAACCGGGGGAATTGTTACCTCCCCCAAGGAGGATAGTCAGGGAGGAGAGGTTAAGGCCTCTTCCCCGCGCGGGAAGAAGAGGGCCGCCTCCGAAGATTTGGAGGCGGAGATGCCCAAATTAGGGAAAAAGACATCCCCAGGGGCCCTTGCCCTAACGAGCACCCTCACCGCACCATTCCCTCCAATGGGCCATCCCTCCACCGAGCCGTAAGACAATCTACGATCCGAAGGTACTATGTTTCCTCTCGGTCAGTAACCATGATTCAAACTTTTGCAGTCCGGCCAGCAGCTCCTCTCAACAGGGTTCCTCCGGAGATGATGGAGAGCGAAACCCCACCCCCTTCTCCAACTCATGAAGCAGGCGACACCGAGGTGTCGTCACGGAGTAGTGCGGATCTGCCAAAGCTAGCAGTCAATTCGTCAGCCGCCCTGCACCCGGAGCACTTGGCTACAACGAGGGGCGATCGGAAGAGTCCGGCGCAGTTCGATGTCCGACCGGACGTACTGACGGGCTTGCTGGAGCGAGCTGCGCTCTCAGAGGAGCACCGCTCATTAATGAGCATAGTGCTTAAGAAGATTTCATCCGCTACGAGCGGTTTGAATGAAACATTCACAAGCCTGCTCAGAGGCTTTGAGGTATGTAATGGAGAATCCGTTATTTCTTAAATTGTGAGGCACGCGCTAGGTGTGCTCCATATAGGTAGTAGCCCCTGAGACTCTGGTTGCCCGCCTTAGGCGGCAAACGGGGGATCATAAACCAAAGATTTACGTTGTAAATATGTGCAGATACCTGTGGGTCCGGCTGCCGGCCCATCCATTGAAGTTGCCGAACTGACGAGGCAAATTGGGTCGATTGATGCCGATATCACTCTGATGAATGAGCGGCTGGATAAATCACAAGGTATGTGTCCTGTCTTTCCTGCATAGGGAAATATTTAAGGTGGCACATAGTAATGTAATATGTTCGGACTGCAGATGGTGCTGCTGCCGTGGAGGCCCTGAGGGCGGAACTTGCTCTAGCCAAGGAACAGGTTCGGGTGAGCAATGCGGCTGCCCTAAAGGCGGCCGAGGAATTGAGAGCCGAACAGGCTGCCCATCGCCGAAGCGAGGAAAAGATAGTCGAAATGGCTATCGAGTTAAAAAATGCCGCTGACCGGCATGAGCTCCTAAAAAAAGGAGCATGAGGATAAATCGGCTGACCTGAGCAAGGCACTTAATGCCACAAAGGAAATACGGACCGAGCTTAGAGGTGCGCGGGAGGAGCTTCAACAGGCCGGTAAAATCACGGCTGGAGGCTCCTATTTGCTGCGGACGAAGTTCTTCGATCCGAAGTACGCTCCCCTGGATGGACGCTGGAGTTCGGTGGACGCCTACACGGACCTGGCAAAGAGTACGGCTGATGCTGTGGAGTTCTTCAAAATCAGGGTGAGAGGGAGGTGGAGAAGCTTTTTTGGTCGCAGTTCAATGCTCCCACTCGCCCGCTGCCGTTAAGTGATAAGATGGCTGTTGTAGCGGAGCTTCACAGGTTGTCCGGTCTTGCAATGCGGTCTGTAATAGACCATCTTTGGTCGAAGGGGCCTAAGCCGGACAACTACTTTGGTTTGGTGCAACAGTTCCTTGGGGCCGTGCCTCGGATCGATGCCATGAGGAGGTCAGCATGCATAGAGGGTGCGCGGATGGCCCTTGCCCGTGTTAAAGCGTATTGGACGGATATGGATGCCACTATGATAGTGTCTCAGGTCCGGTGGGGGGCCAATATCCGGCCGGGCACTACTTGGCGCGGGTCATAGAGGGTGCCCGCCTGATAGAAGCACAGTTCCCGAAGAATCCCCTATTCGAGTGATGATTCAAATCATTGTAAAAACAATGTTTATTTTGATTGGAAGGTTATATTTATAATGTTTGTCTGAAAATATGATTGTGTCCCCTGTGCGGCCGTTTATATATATATATATGGGTAATCAGAAAGATAGCAGTCGTTGGCTTCAGCCCCCACGCATACAATGCGGGGGTGTTCACGAAAAAATGTGCTTAATCACTCTTTATCGAACATCTTGGTCCAGCAAGGAGGTGATCGCACGTCGAACTAGGCAGCCGGACTATATAGTTGTAACACTTTCGCTTAGCCATGGGATTCTAACTTTGGGGCTACTATGTAGCCCCTGGTACCTTCGCGTGCATCCGAATACGGGCGCGTATGTACCTGGCCGGGAAATGGCCCTTCGTTAATGCGGTAGAATCCTAGAGATTCCGGTGAGTCGTCGAGTGATTGACCAGTCTCTCGCTGTATCATGATAGTCAGTTTTCGGCTTTCTCTACTGAGGTGCTCATCCGGAATAACCAGGGCACAATCGCAGTAGTTCTCCTTTGGCCACCTTAGCCGATTATAACGGAACGTAAGGCGACAAACCCAGGAGCCGGGCAAACACAACATTTGACCAAAGACATGATTCGAAGCTGATGCATATAATGCCAAACTCGTGACGCCGAACACTCCCGAAGGTATTCAGACTTTATAACAGATGATGGGCTCAAGAATGCCCATTCATTATAAACCCTGTATTTCCAGGTATGTGCGTTAATCTGTCGTGGTGAAATGCCAAAAACGGCAGTATCCTATGTGGGTATGGAACCCAAGGGATGGTTAAACAACAATAGGCAATAGAAAAGGTTTACACAGGGGCTTAATCTAAAAAGAAACCTGTTGAACAGGGCCCTGCTGCACGTCTGCGCCTTTGTCTCCGTTGTGCCGCATCCTGGAAGGTTATCGCGCGAACATTCTCTGCGGAAAAAGGGAAACTCATAGGAGAGTGCAACCTAAGTATGCGATGTATAGTAAAAAATGTAAGATGCTGGCCTGCCAATAAGGTTGAGCCAAGTGTGGGGCTTTATTATTAGCCGCTGATGTCCACTATAGGATTACATATAAAGTGCCCTAGTTTGATATGGGCTGCTGGACTCGTCTAACCGTGTCCTGGTCTTAACTGCCCGTCATATTTTTGTTAGAGGCCGCTTATAATCCGGCCGCTAGGGCCGTCGCGTATTCCTCTACGCGCGAAAAGCGCTCTGTTATTCCGCTAATGGTGATGATGCCGCATGGACCGGGCATCTTCAGTGTAAGGTAGCCATAGTGCGGCAATGTGTTGAAGCGGGTGAAGGCCGTTCTTCCAAGCAATGCTTGATAGCTGCTTTGGAAGGGTGCGATGATGAAGACTATTTCTTCGCTTTTGGAGTTGCCTGGAGAGCCGAATGTTACCTCCAGTATGACCGAGCCCCTGCAGTAGGCTTCAACGCCTGGTATCACCCCTTCAAAGGTGGTGTTAATCTTGCTGATTCTGGATGAGTCTATCCCCATCGTGTGGACAGTGTCCTCAAATATTAAATTGAGACTGCTGCTGTCGTCCATGAGGACATGAGTGAGATGGTATCCGTCGATTATTGGGTCAAGCACCAAGGCGTTTGATCCTTCGCGCCGAATACTAGTTTGGCCGTCCAGGCGATTGAAAGTGATCGAACAAGACATCCAAAAGTTAGGTGTGGGTACGATGGGCTCTATATAGCGTGCGTCTTTATGGGCGCGTTCGTGCCTTCCCAAGGATGTGCGAGTCGCGTGGATCATGTTCACTATTTTAACCTCTGGCGGGAATTTTTTTTGTCCCGCAGTGTTCGGCTGGCGAGGTTCATCCTCATCCTCACTTGGTGTTTCCCTTCCCTTGTGTTCGGCATTTAATTTGCCAGCCTGCTTGAAGACCCAGCACTCTCTGTGCGTGTGGTTTGCAGGTTTGTCAAGGGTGCCGTGGATTTGGCACAATCTATCTAGGACTCTATTCAGTCCGGACGGTCCCTCTTTACTGCCTTTAGATGGCTTATTTTGCTGATTAGGTCGAGAGCCCCTGAATCCGGCATTAACCGTTGTGTTCCGGTCTCTCTTCCTTGTTTTGGCGTTTATTTTTATTACGCTGTGGCTTCCCATTTCCATCCCTTATTTCGGATGTGCTGGGGTCGCTGGTGCCTTTACGGGCGAGCCAGCTGCCTTCTCCCGCGCAAAAGCAGGTCATAAGGCTTGTTAGGGCTGCCATTGTCCTTGGCTTTTCTTGGCTGAGGTGTCTGGTGAGCCACTCGTCATTGATGTTGTGTTTGAATGCCGCTAAGGCTTCGACATCCGGACAGTCAATGATTTGATTCTTCTTAGTGAGGAATCTGTTCCAAAGCTTGCGGGCGGACTCTTCGGGTTGTTGGATTATGTGACTTAAATCGTCAGCATCCGGAGGCCGTACATAAGTCCCTTGAAAATTGGCCCTGAAAGCGTCCTCTAGTTCCTCCCAGCTCCCAATTGAATTTTCGGGGAGGATTTTCAACCAGTGCTGAGCTGGTCCCTTCAGTTTGAGGGGAAGGTATTTGATGACGTGGAGGTCTATCCCCATGAGCCATATGTATGTGCATGATAAAGTCCTCGATCCAGACCCCTGGGTCTGTCGTTCCGTCGTATGCCTCTATGTTCACAGGTTTAAAGCCCTGTGAGAATTCATGGTCCAGTACTTCATCAGTAAAGCACAGGGGGTGAGAAGCCCCTCTGTATCTGGACGCTCCGTGGCATGCCGTGGGCTGTTGTTGTGTTCAGTGTTTAGTCTGAACTGGTGTTTGGTTGTCATAATTGTTTTGATGACCAGAGTCCCCCGCCGGGGTGTGTCCTTTAGATCCGTAGATGGACCTAGCTGCGCCAGCTTTATTATACAGGTGCTCACCTAGATCGTGGGCGTCTTCGGTAGTTGATTTATTGCGGTTATGAAGTGGTACTTCTGGTCTCCTGGTCATGTTACTTTTTGGTGGGACGGCCTCGTCGTTGAATTCTGGCAGTAGCTTGCGTTTTGGGTAGCTCTTTGTATGGTGATCGTCGCCATATCTTTCTTCGGTGTCTAGCACTTTGTTCCATCTGCGGTTGAGCGTTTCCTATCCAGCCTTAAGCCATTGCTTCTGCTTCTTCAGACTTCTTGCTGTGGCCATAAGCTTTCTGTGGAGGTTCTCTCGTTCCACGCGTTCTTCCGGAACGATGAATGCGTCGTCGTCCGGACTGTCTTCTTGTCCTGGGCCGGTTTGATGAACCCGTCCCTCTGGATCGTTTTCTTCGGGCGTATGCTCCAAACCATGTTCGGCATGACCTGGTTCGTCCTGCTCCATCGCTGGTTCTGTTTGGTCATTATTGCCTTCAGGGTCGACCGGAGTATCCATTCTTCTGGCGCTCTTGGTGATATTGTTACTGTTGCCGGATTTGGAACGGCGTCTGCACCGTCGCTTTGGTGTTTGCCCAGGGGTGTTATCTTCCGGACTATCACTGAGGGAGTCCTGGATTAGGTGGTGTCCGGCTGGCCAGACTAAGACCTTTGGCCGGACTCCTGGACTATGAAGATACAAGATTGAAGACTCCGTCCCGCGTCCGGAGGGGACTTTCCTTGGCGTGGAAGGCAAGCTTGGCGATACGACATGAAGATCTCCTCACGTTGTAACCGACTCTGTGTAACCCTAGCCCTCTCCGGTGTCTATATAAACCGGAGAGTTTTAGTCCGTAGGACGAACAACAATCATACCATAGGCTAGCTTCTAGGGTTTAGCCACTTCGATCTCGTGGTAGATCTACTCTTGTACTACCCATATCATCAATATTAATCAAGCAGGAGTAGGGTTTTACCTCCATCGAGAGGGCCCGAACCTGGGTAAAAACATCGTGTCCCTTGTCTCCTGTTACCATCCGCCTAGACGCACAGTTCGGGACCCCCTACCCGAGATCCGCCGGTTTTGACACCGACATTGGTGCTTTCATTGAGAGTTCCGCTGTGTCGTCACCATCAGGAAGGATGCCGCATCCCGTCTTTAAAGACGGCGTCGTTGCTAAAGGAGCTTTGGCTGTCGGCCAAACTCTCCGGCTAGGCAGGTTTTTGATGACCGCCTGTCCGGCCGCCGCGCCGACGATGACCTCTCGGGCCATCGAAAGCAATCTTCACATCAGCTCGGAGCTTGCCGAGCAGTTAGATCCGATGGAGCTCCTCTCCCTGAATGAGCTCTTGGATCGCATCACGGCCCTGGGAGTCGCTACTGATTACGACCAGATTGGGCTTAAACCCGATCAGAGAGAGATTGACTCTCCCCAGGTCACCCATCACGTCGAAGTGGTGGAAGAACAATGCGGCGAGTCTTCGCCCGCCCTAAGGACCAGATGTGTCCGGATTCCCGATCCCTCCAAGCCGGACACCCGCGGAGGGGAGGATGTCGCCCAAACCCTGAACCTAAAGTCAGGCAGCAGGCCCGATTCATTGAATAATGTCCAAGAAAGCAAGCTTCCGAATTAGGAAACCGCTTGGTCCCTGAATCTTACATCGGGCAGGGTTCCGGATTTAATTCCACCCGCCCACCCAACTATGCGGGATTTATCCCTAATACGGCAAGAGCCCGGTGAAACAGTACACCACTACTGGGCCAGATTCCTCCTGGTTATGAACAGGATAAAGGACTGCCACGAGAAAGAAGCAATTTCACTCTTCTGTAACAACTGCACGGACATCAGAATCCTCAACGCAATAAGTCGCCGCGAAATTACACGATTCGCCGACTTGACATCCATAGTACGAAAGTACTGTGCGACTGAAAGCGTTCGGAAAACCGAAGATAAATTCTGGGACAATCCGGCCCCGAATACAACACCAGTCCAAAACAAAAGGGCGTATTATCGCCAGGCATCTGAGCCAAACATCAAAAAACAAAACCCTCTACAGGGTACGGGACCGTACTGGAAGGATAGCTCAATGGACCCTATAAAATTCATAATTCAGGGGAAGCCACACCAACGCACAACCTTAGAGCATGTTGGATACTACGGCAGGTGGCCCGAAGTGGCGAGGAGCTTTTAACTCCACCACCCGAAGAATACCTCCCCAGTACGGTGTCGACAGTCTTTGAGACCTTCACATCAAACAATGCAAGGAAACGAACGCTCCGCAACCTTGCCGAAGTCTACCAAGTAGCAACAATAAACCCATGGAGTGACATGGCTATCACATTTAATGCCAGTGACGAACCTAAATTCCGGACAGCCCGAGCACCAGCCGCATTGGTCCTCAGTCCGATAGTGGACGGCTTCCGACTCACAAAGGTACTCATGGACGGCGGCAGCGGACTCAACCTCATCTACGAGGAAACCCTGCGAAAAATGGAAATTGACTGGAGCCGCATTGAGCGAAGCAACACAACTTTTAGAGGAATAATTCCAAGCCGGGAAGCGTGCTGTTCAGGAAAAATCACACTGGATGTGGTGTTCGGCACGCCGGATAATTACAGATCCGAGGAGGTCACGTTTCAAGTGGCCCCGTTCAGCAGCGGATACCACGCTCTGCTAGGGCGAGAAGCATTTACAATTTTCCAAGCCATACCCCATTACGGGTACATGAAGCTCAAAATGCCCGGACCCAACGGAATCATCACTCTCGCAAGTGATCCGGACATAGCGCTCCGCGCTGAAAACAAGACAGCCGCACTGGCCCTGGAGGCATTATCCGAGGCCCTAGCGGCCGAGGAACTAACTGCGTTGCGCTCCACGGTGGACAGGGACGATGTGATACTAGACAAGAGATCCAAGTCCACCTCTTTCAAACCAGCAGACGAAATAGTCAAATTCCAAGTCCATCCAACGGACCCTACAAAAACGGCCTCCATCGGGGCACAACTAAAACCCGATGTAGACGCCGCACTCAGAGACTTCCTGCGAGAAAATTGGGACATTTTCGCCTGGCACCCCTCAGATATGCCAGGAATCCCACGCAGGCTGGCTGAGCACAGCCTGAACATCCTAAAAGGGTTTAAACCCGTCAAGCAGACTCTACGGCGTTTTTCCGAACCCAAGAGACAAGCCATGGGAGAGGAGCTAGCAAAACTGCTGGAAGCCGGATTCATCAGAGACATAAAACATCCGGACTGGCTAGCAAACCTGGTGATGGTACCAAAGAAGGACAAATCTTGGCGCCTATGTGTCGATTTCAAAGACCTAAACAAGGCCTGTCCAAAGGACCCTTTCCCACTCCCCCGAATTGATCAAATCATCGACGCCACCGCAGGACACGACTCATTGTGTTTCCTCGATGCATACTCTGGCTACCATCAAATCAAGATGGCAGAGTCAGACCAAGCCGCAACGGCATTCATCACCCCATACGGCCCATTCTGCTTCAACACGATGCCCTTCGGGCTCAAAAACGCCGGCGCAACATATCAGCGCATGATTCAGACATGTCTGGCCAACCAGATCGGCAAAACAGTTGAAGCATACGTAGATGACGTGGTCGTCAAAACAAAACACGTCGATACTCTAGTAGACGACTTGAGGCTCACGTTCGACAATCTCTGAACATATGACATTAAGCTCAACCCGGAAAAATGCGTTTTCGGCGTACCAGCCGGAAAGCTCTTGGGCTTCATCGTATCCGGTAGAGGAATTGAAGCAAACCCAGCCAAGATCCGAGCTCTGTCACAATTGGATACCCCAAAGGACCTCAAACAAATACAAAAACTGACAGGATGCGTGGCGGCTCTAAGCCGCTTTATCTCCCGCTTAGGAGAAAAGGCATTACCCCTCTATCGCCTCCTGCGGCGCACCGACCACTTCGAGTGGACGGATGCCGCCACGGCCAGACTCGAAGAAATAAAAGCCATACTGGCAACAAATCCGGTCCTGGCCGCGCCCAACACGGGCGAACCAATGCTATTATACATCGCGGCAACCCATCAAGTTGTAAGCGCGGTGCTCGTCGTCGAACGAGAAGCGGACGGACACAAGTTCCCCCTCCAAAAACCAGTGTACTACTTGTCCACTGTACTAACTCCATGCAAGTCACGGTACCCGCATTATCAAAAGATAGCGTACGCGGTGTTCATGGCATCCCGGAAGCTGCGACACTACTTTCAAGAGTGCTCCATAACAGTGGCATCCGAAGTACCCCTTAATGATATTATAAACAACCGCGACGCAACGGGCCGGATTGCCAAATGGGCCATCGAGCTCCTCCCGTTCGACATAACCTACAAGCCAAGGCGAGCTATTAAGTCGCAGGTTTTGGCCGACTTCATCGCCGAATGGACTGAAGCCGAACTCCCTAAAGAGTACGGCGCATACTCCAACTGGATCATGCACTTCGACGGCTCCAAAATGTTGGCTGGCCTGGGGGCTGGCGTCGTTCTGACGTCCCCAACCGGAGACACAGTCCAATACATACTTCAGATAATGTACACGGATTCTAACAACGCAGCCGAATACGAGGCCCTTTTACATGGCCTCCGGATGGCAGTCTCCATGGGCATTCAGCGCCTAGAGGTCCGCGGGGATTCAAACCTCGCAATATCACGAATAAATGGAGACTTCGATGCCAAGGATCCGAAAATGGCAGCCTACCGCAAAGCCATCTTAAAGATGTCAGCTCGGTCTGAGGGGCTTGAATTTCATCACATAGCCCGGGAAAATAACCAAGCAGCAGACGTGTTGGCACGCATTGGCGCCAAGCGCAAGGCCGTCCCTCCCAACATCTTCCTAGAAAGGCTATTCAAGCCATCCGTATTATGAGAAGGAGAATCCGGAAACAATAGCCCATACACAACTACACCGCCCCTCACCGAACATTCTGACACAGTTGGGAGCTCCACCAACGAAACAACACCGTCAGCCCATGCAATAATGGCAGTCATTGCCCCTTGGACAGAACCATTCCTAGCCTACCTAACTAGGCAGGAACTTCCCGAGGACCAAAACGAGGCCCGCTGCATAGTGCGGCGATCTAAAGCCTACAAAGTCCACGAGGGAGAGCTTTACAAGAAAAGCACAACCGGAGTCCTTCAAAGGTGTATCTCCGAAGAGGAAGGGCGAGACCTTTTGGCTAAAATTCATGCCGGACTCAGCGGGCACCACGCCGCAGCCCGGGCCCTTATAAGCAAGGCCTTCCGTACCGGATTTTATTGGCCAACGGCCTGGGCAGACGCTCAGGACTTAGTGCAACGATGTGTTGGTTGCCAGTTATTCGCCAACCAAAGCCACATGCCGCCTACCGCCCTACAAACTATACCCATTACCTGGCCTTTCGCGGTCTGGGGGCTTGACATGGTCGGACCCCTTAAAGGAGGAACCCACAAGCAAAAATATCTACTGGTCATGGTGGACAAATTCACCAAATGGATAGAAGCCAAGCCTGTAAAGACGGCCGAATCCGGACCAGTGATAGACTTCATATCCGGGGTCGTACACCGTTACGGCGTCCCCCACAGCATCATAACCGACAACGGCACAAACTTCACGGCCGATGAAGTCAAACTTTGGTGCAAAAACATGGGCATCAAGCTCGACTATGCTTCAGTCTATCACCCTCAAACTAACGGTCAAGTCGAACGGGCCAACGGTCTCATTATGAGCGGCATCAAACCCAGACTAGTGCGATCCCTCAAGGAATCTAACACGCACTGGGTAGAGGAGCTTGACTCCGTACTCTGGGGGCTGCGGACCACGCCGAATCGCACTACCGGATTCACACCATTTTTTATGGTATACGGCGCAGAGGCAGTACTGCCATGCGACATAATCCATGACTCACCTCGAGTGCGCATGTACGAAGAAAGAGAAGCCGAGCTCGATCGGCAGGACAGCTTGGACGCATTGGAAGAGGAGCGCGACGTGGCAAAAGCTCGTTCCGCATTCTATCAACAGCAGGCTCGAAGATACCAAAGCAGAGAAGTACGGGCCAAAACCTATAATGTTGGTGAACTAGTTCTACGCCTGCCGAACAAGAAAAAGGATAAATTAAAGCCCAAATGGGAGGGGCCCTTCATAATCGACCAAGTACTGACCGGCGGAGCGTACCGTCTGCGAAACGCATCGGATAACCGACTCGAGCCGAACCCATGGAACGCAGCACGCCTACGAAGATTCTACGCCTAGCGCCGGACTCCGTGTTCGTTTCCTTCCTCGTCCCTTTGTTTTATTTTTATTTTTATTTTTATTGGCAGTCCGGGATTTTGTTCCTTCTCCCTACCCCTTTTTTCTCACAAGCCCTTAGGGGCTTGCCTGTGCATTGTTCGCACATACCTGACACGCTACCCGCGCTCATAATACCTGGGGGCTTCTTTACCAAGAAGTTTATATAAAACGGGCCTCATGCCCAAAACATGTGTGATGCTTCCGCATGAACCTTTTATACACCATTATATGCATCGATATGACTTAAGTTTTGGCCAAGCTGGGTTGCCTGGCTCCTGTGCTTACCCCTACGTTCCCGTTCGTTCGGCTAGGTGGTAAAGGGAGCACCTCTGCGATTGTTACTGCCGGGTCAGCCGGATGTGTACCTCAGACTGGGTGAAGCCGAAAGCTAGCGTTCTTAAGGGAATATTCGGTCGGTGAACTAAAAGATGATCTTTCGTATTTATTCATTTGCCCCCAGATGCTTTTCTGCTCTTTCTGGCAGTTCGAACATGCACTTTAGGGCATGCCTCCCAGGGAAAGGAACCCCTAACGGAACTATTCTCCCTGGAAGATGTTTCTTACTAACCATGTAATATAACATAACTAGTTGGGCACTTGTCTGCTAAAGCACTTATGACCCCTATGCCTTGTCTCCATGCATGCCCTGATTCTTACATAATCGAGAGGGTATTCGGACACACTCCGGACTATAGGGTCCAGAGGTCGAAGCGAAAAGGTCCGCAATGACAAACGATCTACAATCCGGCTAGAAGGCATTTTTATGTCATTTTTACAGAGTCAATCCGACTCGGCATATTCTTCTTCAATACCATCCAACAGGCGGTCTAATTTACAGTCCTGTTGGGAATACTTTGCAGCCAGCTCCACCTGGCCATATGCTAAGCTGACTGGGATCTCCTTTCCGTCCGGACCTATAGGGCCGACCTCGGCCATGTGGTTTGGGTCAGCCTTCGTGTACCGAGTCTTCACCATGGCCCAGGCCTCCCTGGCACCTTGACGGCAAGCCGATATCTTCCACAACCGGAAGCGCTGCCGCACTCCCTCCAGCTTCTTTGTAAGCTCCTCAAGGCCTTCGGGCACGGAGAGGGATGGCCACATAGCCTGGATGACGCTTTGCATTGCCTGCCGAACTCGTTCGTGTAGTTGCAACAACTCGGGAAGAAGGTCTCCCGTTGAACCGGGCATTTCCTCTGCAGGATGACCCGTCAGCAGACCTACAGACATAGCTCTGTCAATCAACTTCCTCGCCGAATTCTTTTTTCGAAGATTCGTTCAAGCACTTACTAAAAATGCCGCGTCGAAGTCGCCGATTCTCCTTCACGGCAGAAGACAGCTGAATACGAACATCTTTCAGTTCCTCGCCCAGCTGGGTATTGGCGTCTTGAAGCTTGTTCTTCTCTTGCCTCACCCTCGTCAGCATGCTCTCGCCAGCCTTTAGTTGGCATAGGAGTTGTTGCTTGTCCGGATTTACTCCAGCCTCATCTGCATTATTATCGTCAGGGTTGCACGCCTGCCGCATTTCAAAACCGAAGTATCTTTCGAAGCATATATTACCTGCGGGCGTCCCCGTGACATTTTCTGAAGTGGCCAATGCGGCCTCGAGCTAGGCCTTGCACTCTTCGAGCTCCTGGGACAATTGCGTATTCTTCTTTGTAAGACACTGCATAGCACATGATCCTTCAAACAGTTATCTTCACTGTTTCAAGTCTCGGGGGCTACTGACATATATAACCTTCAATTCTACTCACCTGTATGTCTTTCACATACTGCTCCGTGGCTCTGGCTAGACCATTTTGAGCAGTACGGATATACGCATCTCCTGTATTAAAGGCGTCCAACGCCTCTGGGGAAAAACACGCGTCACGAAGAACAATCCAGCGTCGCCTATGGTTCAGGGCGCACTCCACCTCTGAATTGGTGGCAGATGGCCCGTCGGCGTCCTCTGTCAGAGGAGCGCCCGAGGCGCGTCCCATGTCCGCCTCCGCTTCCGGACCCGGCCTCGAACCTTGGCCGACAGACATAGTCCGGCCGGCTCTCTTCTTTCTAAGAAAATCATGAGCATTAGTAAGACTCACCCTAGGCGTCAAATTCGCACGCCATACTGTTGTGCCAGAATCTCGATCTGGTCCGCACTTCTTTTTGGCCCGCCTGGTTTCGGCGGCCCTTGTATGCTGTTCACCGTGGGCTCGGTCTCCCGCCTCAAGGATTTACCCTGCGAAACACTATTGGTTTACAGCATGCAAGATAAAGCATGAGAATACGGGGACTTCGGCCTTAGTTACCTTGGAGGCTGGAAGTAGTCCGGGATAGTCGGCCGTGATGGCCACTAAGGAGTTATCCTTGCTCAATTGATGAAATACTCCATCAATCAACTCCACGCATAAGTCCAGATCTTCTTGGGAGTCCGGATCGAGGGACCGTTCCGGGTCCTCGGGTTGTGGAGCAGGGCCGTTTATTTCCTTCACAGCCTGGCGCAGCTCCTGCGTTTAAACATTACTAGACTAAGTACTCAACTACGGGAATTTCAAAAGCGGATAGGCAAGTGAAAGTGTCCGCTCACCCAACTAGGTGGATTGTACATGGAGAATCCGCCTTCCGGGTTGACACGGAGGAATTCTTCCTCTTCCCCCTTGTACAAAGCGGATAAGATTCTCGTTAAAGTGGCGGCCGAATCTGGCCCCTTGCGACCGCACCGGGTAGCGTCATCCTCCCCGTTGAAATCCCACATGGGGTGGCCTCTGTATTGAAGCGGCTGCACCCCTCGCGTAATGCATATGGCCATGACCTTGATCATGGTCAGTCCGGAATGAGCCAACAACCTTATCCGGCTCATCAGGTACAGGACGTCCCTGTCAGCTTCCCTCTGAGGGTTCTGCGGGCGCCAACTCAGGCGCTTCTTCAACGGGGCATTATTGAACTCGGGGAGGCCGATCCGTACAGGGTCCGGCAGGGGGACGTCATCTATATAAAACCACTCCGAGGGCCAGTCTTCGGACGCCCTCTTTGGGGTACCGGATAGATATCCGGTCCGGGCGATGCGCCATAGTTCGGCTCCGCCCACCTGATAAATAGACCCCTCCTGAGAACGGGGCACCAGGAAAAACAACCTCTTCCACAGCGTGAAATGGGCCTCCACACCCAAGAACAGCTCGCAGAGGGCCACAAAGCCCACGATGTGCAAAAGGGAGGCGGGCGTGAGGTTATGTAGCTGGAGGCCATAGAACTCCAGCAACCCTCGAAGAAATGGATGAATCGGAAATCCTAGTCCTCTCATCAAATAAGGGACTAAGCATACCCGCTCTCCTTGAGAGGGATTGGGGACGCCCTCCGCCTGCTCTCCGCCGCTATAGGCGGCAATCCCGGCTCGAACTGGGACCATATATGCTGGGGGAAGAAGCCCCTTGGACTGAAGCACTACTAACTCGCTATGCGGGACGGAACACCGCCCCCAATCTCTGGGCTGAGGGCTGGAGGGGCGAGAGGAGGAGCGGCACCGACTGGCCATGATGGAATGGATCTCTGTCAGAGGCGCTCTGATGAAGACTCGCGGAGGGAAGATGGTGCGAATTGGATCTAAATCCCCGTCTCTTTTATGGGCGGCTCATTCACGCAACCAGGAGGGTAAGTGAAAAGAAAATCCCCTGGCTATTTGCATTCGTTTGACGTGTGGAAGATGGTCATTATGGGGCACAGAAGCCGACGAGGACAGCACGCACTAGAAGCCGGACACTATTCGACAGATACAGAGAATTTGAAGGAGAACCCGCCTTGCAATGCCGAAGACAACTTGCGCGCCGGACTCGTCGTCATTGAAGCCTGGTTCGGGGGCTACTGAGGGAGTCCTGGATTAGGGGGTGTCCGGCTGGCCGGACTAAGACCTTTGGCCGGACTCCTGGACTATGAAGATACAAGATTGAAGACTCCGTCCCGCGTCCGGAGGGGACTTTCCTTGGCGTGGAAGGCAAGCTTGGCGATACGACATGAAGATCTCCTCCAATTGTAACCGACTCTGTGTAACCCTAGCCCTCTCCGGTGTCTATATAAACCGGAGAGTTTTAGTCCGTAGGACGAACAACAATCATACCATAGGCTAGCTTCTAGGGTTTAGCCACTCCGATCTCGTGGTAGATCTACTCTTGTACTACCCATATCATCAATATTAATCAAGCAGGAGTAGGGTTTTACCTCCATCGAGAGGGCCCGAACATGGGTAAAAACATCGTGTCCCTTGTCTCCTGTTACCATCCGCCAAGACGCATAGTTCGGGACCCCCTACCCGTGATCCGCCGGTTTTGACACCGACAGTCACCGTCGCCTTCCTTGGGTGTATCCACCATATATATGTCGTGTGACGAGGCGGGAATCCGGTACCCCATAGATTCTAAGTCTTCTCCCGCATTGTCGTCCATACCGTCGATGCCTTCGGAGTCCAGCACGTCGGTTAAATCATCAACCGTGGCTATCAAGTGGGTGGTGGGTGGTAACGAATTTCTTTGGCGCCTGCTTACCACTCAAGCCGGACATAGCTCGGCCCGGAATTCACTGTCAAGGAGAGAATTTTAAATGAGTTTAGTATGTCGCCAAAGGGCGAATGCTAAAAGATGTCCATCGCGGTGAACTCCCTCACCGGAGCCCAACTAGGATCGGCGGGCTCGGGGACGCGCGGACTGGAACCTACATCCGAATATGAATCCGAGGGTCCGGAGTCACAGGTTCCCCCAGAGGTGAGACCTGTGTTTGGCTCCATCGCCGACGAGGGTATGGCCTGTGGGACAGGGTCCAGCCCTCCGTCCTTTGGCAACGCAACCTACCCCGGATTTAGATTCGAGGCTTCCGCCGGGGTAATATCCTGAGCATCGTCTGACGGCAGGTCCAAGCCATGCTCATCATAACTATCCGACGCTCCTGACACGATCTATTCCAGATGACCAAGCGAATTGATCCGTTGTGTGAAGCCGCCGAACACGAAGGTCTGTCCGGGGAGGAAAGCCTCACCCTGCACAGCGTTGTTGATGATGATTGAAGGAGCCATCAAGCCTGGTGGCGATGTCACAGAGGAACTCTCAATGAAAGCACCAATGTCGGTGTCAAAACCGGCGGATCTCGGGTAGGGGGTCCCGATCTGTGCGTCAAGGCTGAGGGTAACAGGAAGCAAGGGACACAGATGTTTACCCAGGTTCGGGCCCTCTCGATGGAGGTAAAACCCTACTTCCTGCTTGATTAATATTGATGATATGGGTAGTACAAGATTAGATCTACCACGAGATCGTAGAGGCTAAACCCTAAGAGCTAGCCTATGATGGGATGATTGTAATTGTGATCAGCCTTCTAAGGACCAACCTCTCCAGTTTATATAGACACCGGAGAGGGCTAGGGTTTACATGGAGTCGGTTACAAGGAAGGAAATATAATATCCGGATCGCCAAGCTTGCGCAAAGGAGAGTCCGATCCGGACACGGGCCGAAGTCTTGAGTCTTGTATCTTCACGCTTCAATAGTCTGGACGTTGTACATAGTCCGGCTGTCCGGATACCCCCTAATCTAGGACTCCCTCAACCACCACCTATACTTTTCCCCTGGGAGTCGCGCTCCCGAGGGTCATCTTCATATTAGTCCCCCTGGGCCAGTGCTTCTCTAAGTGCTAGTCCGAACTGAGCTGCCTACGGGGCCACCTCGGGGAAACTTGAGGGCTGGTTTTACTCGTAGCTAGTATCATCCGGTGTTGCCCTAAGAACGACATATGTGCCGCTCCTATCGGGATTGTCGGCACATCGGGCGGCTTTGTTGGTCTTGTTTTAGCATTGTCGAAATGTCTTGTAAACCGGGATTCCAAGACTGATCGGGTCTTCCTGGGAGAAGGAATATCCTTCGTTGACCGTGAGAGCTTGTGATGGGCTAAGTTGGGACACCCCTGCAGGGTATAAACTTTCGAGAGCCGTGCCCGCGGTTATGTGGCAGATGGGAATTTGTTAATGTCCGGTTGTAGATAACTTGGCACTTTACTTAAATTAAAACACATCAACCGCGTGTGTAGCCGTGATGGTCTCTTTTCGGCGGAGTCCGGGAAGTGAACACGGTTTTTGGGTTATGTATGAACGTAAGTACTTTCAGGATCACTTCTTGATCACTTCTAGCTTCTCGACCATTTCGTTTGCTTCTCTTCTTGCTCTCATTTGTGTATGTTAGCCACCATATATGCTTAGTCGCTGCTACAACCTCACCACTTTACCCCTTCCTTTACCATTAAGCTTTGCTAGTCTTGATACCCATGGTAATGGGATTGCTGAGTCCTCGTGGCTCACAGATTACTACAACAACAGTTGCAGGTACAGGTTATGCGATGATCATGATGCGAGAGCGATGTTTGCTTGTTTTGGAGTTCTTCTTCTGCTTCTTCTTCGATCAGGGGATAGGTTCCAGGTCAGCAGCCTAGGCTAGCAGGGTGGATGTCGTTTGAGTTTCTATTTGTGTTTCATCCGTAGTCGAATGGTGCTCTTATGTAAGATGATGTTGTATTTGTGTGGTATTGTATGCCTTTTGTATGTATCCCCATCTATTATGTAATGTTTATGTAATGATATCCACCTTGCAAAAGTGTATCAATATGCGGTTCTATCCTTGATGGGACCTTCGAGTCTCTTTAGGATAGTATCGCATATTGGGCGTGACAGTATGGTGGCTGTTTTGAGGAAGATATATGGTGGGTGTATGATACCGGTGAAAGCTGCGCGACATAAGAGAGGCTAGCAATGGTGGAAGGGTGAGAGTGCGTATAATCCATGGACTCAACATTTGTCATGAAGAACTCACATACTTGTTGCAAAAATCTACAAGTTATCAAAACAAAGTACTACACGCATGCTCCTTGGGGAAGGGTTGGTAGGAGTTAACCATCGCGCGATTCCGACCTCCACACATAAGGAAGACAATCAATAAATAAATCATGCTCCAACTTCATCACATAACGGTTCACCATACGTGCATGCTACGGGAATCACAAACTTTTAACACAAGTATTCCTCAAATTCACAACTACTCAACTAGCATGACTCTAATATTACCATCCTCATATCTCAAAACAATCATCAAGTATCAAACTTCTCATAGTATTCAATGCACTTTATATGATAGTTTTTATTATACCTTATCAAGACTAAAATTTTAACCAAAGCAAATTACCATGCTGTTCTAAAAGACTCTCAAAATAATATAAGTGAAGCATGAGAGATCAATAATTTCTATAAAATAAAACCACTGTCGTGCTCTTAAAAAGATATAAGTGAAGTACTAGAGCAAAATTATCTAGCTCAAAAGATATAAGTGAAGCACATAGAGTATTCTAATAAATTCCGATTCATGTGTGTCTCTCCAAAAGGTGTGTACAACAAGGATGATTGTGCTAAACTAAAAAGCAAAGACTCATATGATACAACACGCTCCAAGCAAAACACATATCATGTGGTGAATAAAAATATAGCATCAAGTAAAGTTACTGATGGGCGAAGGCGAAAGAGGGGATGCCTTCTGGGGCATCCCTAAGCTTAGGCTTTTGGTTGTCCTTGAATTTTACCTTGGGGTGCCTTGGTCATCCCCAAGCTTAGGCTCTTGCCACTCCTTATTCCATAATCCATCAAATCTTTACCCAAAAACTAGAAAACTTCACAACACAAAACTCAACAGAAAATCTCATGAGCTCCGTTAACGAAATAAAACAAACCACCACTTTAAGGTACTATAATGAACTCATTCTTTATTTATATTTGTGTTAAACCTACTGTATTCCAACTTCTCTATGGTTCATAACCCCCTATACTAGCCATAGATTTATCAAAATAAGCAAACAACACACGAAAAAACAGAATCTGTCAAAAACAGAATAGTCTGTAGCAATCTGTATCTCTAGAATACTTCTGGAACCCCCAAAATTCTACCAAATTAGGAAGTTCTAGGAATTTTTTTATTAATCTTCTACAAAAATAATCAACTGAAAAGCATGTTTCTTTTATTTATTAAAATTATTCTCATGCACGCAAAAGTTTCTGTTTTTCAGCAAGATCAAATTAACAATCACCGTAGGTTATCCTAAAGGTTTTACTTGGCACAAACACTAACTAAAACACAAAACCACATCTAACCAGAGGCTAAATGAATTAGTTATTGCTAAACAGGTACAAAAATTAAAGAATAAAAATAAAATTGGGTTGCCTCCCAACAAGCGCTATCGTTTAACGCCCCTAGCTAGGCATAAAAGCGAGAATAGATCTAAGTATTACCATCTTTGGTATTTAATTCATAGGTGGCTCTCATAATAGATTCAAAAGGTAATTTGATTTTCTTCCTAGGAAAGTGTTCCATACCTTTCCTTAATGGAAATTGGAATCTAATATTTCCTTCTTTAATATCAATAATTGCACCAATCGTTCTATGGAAAGATCTACCAAGAATAATAGGACATAAAGGATTGCAATCTATATCAAGAACAATGAAATCTACGGGCACATAATTCCTGTTTGCAACAATAAGAACATCATTAATCCTTCCCATAGGTTTCTTGATGGTGGAATTCACAAGGTGTAATTTTAAAGAGCAGTCATCAAATTCACGGAAAGCTAACACATCAAAAAAGTTTTTGGAATCCTGGAAACACTAGCACCCAAATCACACAAAGCATAGCATTCATGATCTTTAATTTTAATTTTAATACTAGGTTCCCACTCATCATAAAGTTTTCTAGGGATAGAAACTTCTAATTCAAGTTTTTCTTCATAAGATTCCATTAAAGCATCAACGATATGTTTAGTAAAAGCTTTATTTTGACTATAAGCATGAGGAGAATTTAACACGGATTGCAACAAGGAAATACAATCTATTAAAAAACAATTATCATAATTAAATTCCTTGAAATCCAAAATAGTGGGTTCATTTCTATGTAATGTTTTGACCTCTTCAATCCCACTATTACCAATTTTTGCATCAAGATCTAAAAACTCATTGGGACGCCTTTTAACTAAAGTTGACTCATCTCCAGTCCCATCATTATCAAGATTCATATTGCAAAACAAAGATTTAATAGGAGACACATCAATCACTTTTAGATCTTCATCATTATTTCCTTCTAACACTTCTGGTTTGGCGACCATCTTATTAACTAAGGTGGTCTGCTTATCCGAAATTTGGGCTATTAAGTTTTCAAGACGACCAAACTGAGATTTCAAACCATAAAATTCCTTAGACATATCATCAAGCTCTTTATTCATGTAATCCATAAAGCTTTTTTGTTCTTTAAGCTCATTTCTAAAGAAATTATTATGCTCAAATTGTAAAGTCATAAAGCTTCTAACGTTGTTTTCGATTTCTTCCAATCTTCTAAGGTGAGGATCAACGTTTTTAGGCAAGGCCAATAGGGCAAACAGGCACACCAGAAGCAAGCGAAAAAGAGGCAAACTAGAAAAAAGAAGGCGAATAAAACGGCAAGGGTGAAGTGGGGGAGAGGAAAACGAGAGGCAAATGGCAAATAATGTAATGCGAGGGATAAGAGTTTGTGATGGGTACTTGGTATGTCTTGACTTGTGCGTAGACTCCACAACGCCAGAAATCCTTATTTCTTCCTCTTGACCATGCATTGGTTTTCCCTTGAAGAGGAAAGGGTGATGCAACAAAGTAGCGTAAGTATTTCCCTTAGTTTTTAAGAACCAAGGTATCAATCAAGTAGGAGTCTACATGCAAATCCCTCGTACCTGCACAAACAAATAAGAACCTTGCAACCAACGCGATAAAGGGGTTGTCAATCCCTTCACGACCACTTGCAAAAGTGAGATATGATAGAGATAATAAGATAAATATTTTTGGTATTTTTATGATATAGATTGGAAAGTAAAGATTGCAAAATAAAATAGATCGGAAACTTATATGATGGAAAATAGACCCAGGGGCCATAGGTTTAACTAGTGGCTTCTCTCAAGATAGCATAAGTATTACGGTGGGTAAACAAATTACTGTCGAGTAATTGATAGAAAAGTGCATAGTTATGAGAATATCTGGGCGTGATCATGTATATAGGCATCACGTCCGCGATAAGTAGATCGAAACGATTCTGCATCTACTACTATTACTCCACACATCGACCGCTATCCAGCATGCATCTAGAGTCTTAAGTTGATAAGAACAGAGTAACACATTAGGCAAGATGACATGATGTAGAGGGATAAACTCAAGCAATATGATATAAACCCCATCTTTTTATCCTCGATGACAACAATACAATACGTGCGTTGCTGCCCCTGCTGTCACTGGGAAAGGACACCGCAAGATTGAACCCAAAGCTAAGCACTTCTCCCATTGCAAGAAAGATCAATCTAGTAGGCCAAACCAAACTGATAAATCGTAGAGACTTGCAAAGATAACAAATCATACATAAAAGAATTCAGAGGAGATTCAAATATTGTTAATAGATAATCTTGATCATAAACCCACAATTCATCGGATCTCGACAAACACACCGCAAAAAGAATTACATCGAATAGATCTCCAAGAAGATCGAGGAGAACTTTGTATTGAGATCCAAAGAGAGAGAAGAAGCCATCTAGCTAATAACTATGGACCCGAAGGTCTAAGATAAATTAATCACACTTCACCGGAGAGGCTATGGTATTGATGTAGAAGCCCTCCGTGATTGATTCCCCCTCTAGTGGAGCGCCGGAAAAAGGCCCCAAGATGGTATCTCACGGGTAAAGAAGGTTGCGGCGGTGGAAATAGGGTGTTGTGGTGCTCTCGGATGTTTTCTGGGTATATGAGTATATATAGGCGAAAGAAGTCGGTCAGGGGAGCCACGAGGGGCCCACGAGCGTGGGGGGCGTGCCTACCCCCCTGGGCGCGCCCTCCTGCCTCGTGGCATCCTCGTTTCTTTCTTGACGTCCACTCCAAGTCTCCTGGATTGTGTTTGTTCCAAAAATAACTCTCCTGAAGGTTTCATTCCGTTTGGACTCCATTTGATATTCCTTTTCTGCGAAACACTGAAATAGGCAAAAAACAGCAATTTGGATTGGGCCTCCGGTTAATAGGTTAGTCCCAAAAATAATATAAAAGTGTATAATAAAGCCCAGTAAACATCCAAAACAGATATAGCATGGAACAATAAAAAATTATAGATACGTTGGAGACGTATCATGTGCCACTGCTGCACTCATTGAACAGGTCCAACTGTGTTGAGAAACTTATGGTACGAGATGTTTTATGTTATATATGTTGTTCATAAACTATTGCTTATACACAGTTTTACAGCTGTCATCTTCTTGAAACAGAAACTACCCAGTTCTATTGTTCCTATATAGATGCCTGACCATGGTCGGGCCAGACTTACGCTTGGTCACAACATGATGTTTATGTCGACCTACTCCATTCCCCTTGGAGGTGAAAAGATACTTATTCATGGGTGGTCTCAAATAATGAAGGCCCGTCCATCATGGAGAATAGGACAGAAGATTATGTTCCTGCTTTTCCATGGCTCTAAAGTAAATATCCTGTTTATTGACCACATTGCGAGATGAGGCCGCTTTCAGAAGGTTGTGGATGCACGGGGTGGCGCCTGGGCCTTGTCCTGGGGATTGGTGGCCTCACCTTTGGTTACTTGTAGGCAAAGTAGCATTGTTCAAGGTTTGCTTTGTACGGTTAAACCTGTATAAGTACTCATACTGCTTTCAGCTATGGTTGTTAAGTGCCCCTGGTGGTTTCAGTTAAGGTTGTTAAGTACTCCTGCTGCTTTTACATTCTGTTGTGTTTCTTCAGTCCTGTCTTCCTCCAGCCGCCAAAACCAAACCAGCGCTGGCGGGGCCGCTTGCTTCCGCCTCCCATGGCTGGCTATGCCTTAGCACACGCATCGCCGCCCCACCATCTCCTAAATCATTAACGCCAACGTCCGAGGCCTCGCCATCGTCCTCCGCGCGCTTTGGTGTGCTCGCCGCGGCGCCGCTCTCTCGCATTGTCGACATGGTCAACAAACAACAGGAATCGGCAGCAGCACGTGGAGAGGATGACAGTAGGGGTCCACCATGTCAGCGTATGGATAAAAAGAAAATGCTTCCTCCTAGTGGTTTCTTGACATCTGGGACCCATGACATTGTGAGCATATATAGTCAATAGACAAGAGAACAGCACAAGATCGGCTGACACCCGGGACATAGCTGCTCGAGCAGTATTTTTTTTGTTATTGTTGAGACGGAGCAGGATTTGAACTGGGTTGTGGCCCGTCTAGCCTAGGCTTATATTTTATGTTCACCATGTGACCAGCCCAGCTATTTTTTCTTTGTACAAATGAGCCCAGTTTATTTTTTCTGAAGAATACTATCGGGGAAACTCATCGATCCACGAACACCTATGGGACCGGCGGACCGAGCCCCTTTCGGTTCGGCGGGGGGCGGAGATCGCACGAAGAGCAGATCGAGGTGAAGCACACGAGCAGTTTACCCAGCTTCGGAGCTCTCCGGAGAGATAATACTCCTACTGCTGCTTGTCGGATTGTATTGTGTTCTTGCTCGGGAGCACAAAGTGCTACAGTACACACTAGATGCTAACAAGACCGAGCGCGAGTGTTTTCTGGTTCCGACCTTCCTCTAGGTTGCGCATGGGCCTCCTTTTATACGCTAAAGGGGTCACCGACAGGTGGCAACGTAGATAAGGGCAAAAATGGAAAGGGAAAGAGGTAGGTACAGCTACCTACACAGTGCATCCTACCTAACCCTGACGGCAGGGGACAAAGGCATTAAATGCCCGTCTGTGTCGCCCAAACAGTGCAAAAAGGGACCGTCAGGGGCGCCACCGCTTGCCATGATGGCTATCTTGTCAGCGTCGCATGCCACTGCGCACCATTGGCTGCACAGCCTCCCGCCACGTGCGCCTGGGAAGGCCCTCAGGGCGACATGTTGGTGGATGCGCTGGAGCGTTGGTACAGAGTGGCCGCTTGCCGCGGCAAGCGCCTTGCCGCGGTCGTTGTCTTGTCATCCTTGGAAGCTTGTCGCTCACTGAGCCTTGCCGGGACGCATGGCGCGTCGCGGCAAGTTCTTTGAGAGGCCTCGGTTGGCCTTCCCGGCAAGATCCTCTTGCCGGGGCCTTGTGTTCTTGACTTGAATACTTTGTTCTTGAATGGCGCCAAAGGAGCCACGGAGGGCCTTGGCGGTCACCCAGCAAGCCTTGCCACGGGGCGCTGCGACTGCCCGTGCACAAGTTTGGGATACTAGGGTACCCCTATTCTAGTACACCGACAGGAGCCCCCGGGCCTGGGCCACACACGGTGCCGAGCGCTGTTGGGCCAGGCCCAAAACAGGGCACGGGCACACGCGGCCCGGGGCCACGCCGTACCCCACTCCGCACCCGCCGCGCCCTCCCGCAACAGCATGCGTTGAATGCGGCATCGTGGGAGAGATCGTGGGTGGTTTCTTTATTCGGAAGGGCGAAACGTCCGCCCCCTCCCTCTTTATAAGCAGAGGAAACAGGGCAGTTCGTCCCCCCTTGCTGGTTGCTACTTCTTCTTCACAAATCTCTGCCGCTCCCCCCCTTCTTCTCGAAGCCGAGAAAGAGCAGCGCTCCACCCCCCATTGCCACCAGCAACACCAACGCCGTCGACCTCCTCCACTACCTCCGCCATGGCTCCGAAAGCCGACAAGGGGAAGGGCGTGATGTCGGCCGAAGCGCAGCGGCTCGCGGCGCTGCGGAAGGTGCGAGCGATCTTCTCCCCCCAGCTCGGCGCGAAGGAGCTGAGGGAGTACTTCTACCTCTTATGGTCAACGGTGACGCGAGCGCATCCGCGCACGAGGGTACTCCCGGCCGCTGCTTCGGAACTGGCTCCAAATGGGTACCCATTCTTCACGCTGTTCTTCTATTGCAGGCTCTGCCCGCCCTTCTCGGAGTTCTTCTGTGATATAATGAACACCTACGGGCTCCGCCTCCTTGATTTCACCCCCAACGCCGTCCTGACCATGGCAGTTTTTGCACATTTGTGTGAAAACTTTGTCAGAGTCCACCCCAACGTAGCCCTTTTCCGCCACTTCTTCATGCCTCGGGTCGAGAGAGGAGAGCCGCTTGCCGGAGGGATTGCCTGGATCTCGAGAGTCGGCAAGAAGGAGGCGTATCTGGAGGGTGAGCTCCGCAGCAAATGGGAGGAGTGGAGAGCGGAGTGGTGCTGGATCGTCGAGGAGAACCCGCAGCCGTTCACTACCCTGCGCCAAGCCCCAATAGTGCATGGTAATGATTGGAGCAACGTGGCCCCGGAAGATGAGAGGCTGAAGATCGCCATCACCAGGATCCTTCGCCTCAGGCTTGACGGGCTCACTGTAGGCGCTGTCGGCGCAGATTTCCTTCGTTGCCGCATCGCCCCCCTGCAGGAGAGGGGGAGACCCGCCTGGGAGTTCAAGAACTCGACGGACATCATGAGGCTGCGGCCAGGTCTCAACTTCAACTTCACCGTCCTGGAGCTGGATGCAATGCTCCTGGAGCTGTTCAAACGCGACCCCCAACATCCATTCACGCTGCCGAGGGGCGTCGTTTCGCTGTGCAACAACTCATCACTTGACCGGATCCGCGCGATGATGCCGTTGTGCGACACGCACGGAATCGCTCCAACTTGGCAAGAACCTGCGGATGACATCGTGCGGGCGTTCTTCCACAACTTAGAAGAAGTGCCTGTCCGCGCCGACGAGCAGAAGAGCCTCACCCGCGACACCACCGACGAGGAGCTGCAGCGCATCGCCACTAGGGCGGAAGAGGCTGCGGTAGCAGCTGCCGCGGGCGCATTCGGTTTCACCGTGGAGGAGGCAGAGGCAGCAGAGGCGGCAAGCCTTGCCGAGCGCGAGGATTTTGCCGGTGAAGAAGATCTTGCCGGCACTGAAGCTGACCCGAGCGAGCCCGGCGAGGAGGAGCCCGAGCCTTCAGACAGCTTGTCGCAGGCGGAGCCCCCGGCCCCGCCAAGAAGGCGTCTCCGCAGGACCGGGGACGTAGCGGGGCGGCAAACGAGCCAACAGCCGCCAAGCCGTGCGACACGCTCTACCGCGGCAAGCAATGTTGCCGAGGGAGCGCCTCATGCTGCTACGACAACTGGAGTGGGATCCTCCCGGTCCACCGCCCCCGCTCCTGCCAAGCGGGCGAGGGAGCCTACTCGCCGCACCGGAGGCGAGCCGGACTTCGATCTTTCCGCGCTCAGCTCCGATGACGAAGAAGAAGAGTAAGATCCCCTTGTTGTCCTCGTTGTTCTTCAATTATTGCTATCTTGTTGCTTTCGTCTTGTATCTGACTTGCTTCGATCTGGATCCGTTCCTTTTCAGGACGCTGGCCCAGAGAGCGGCGAAGAGAGCCAAGGCCTCGGTGATTGTCATCGAGGATGATCCCACCGTGTTAGCAGGGGGTGTGTCTGAGACCACCTTGACGGACCCGGCAATTACTCCGCAAAGCAGCCCCCAGCGCAGCCCCCAGCGTAAGTACATAGTTTGCTTGTTGCTGACAGGTGCGCACGGGTGCTTTTTCCTTTGCTGATATCTTGATCGTTGGATTTGTGTAGGAGCAGAGCAGCCTCACCAGGAGGGCCCGGAAGCCGCTCCCGAAGTGCCATCTGCTTCGACTACGCCGCCAAGGGAGGATCCCCCGGCAAGGGAGCGTTATCCGGCAAGGGAGAACTCTCCGGCAAGGGACAGTTCTCCGGCAAGGGACGGCACCAGCGATCCTTTGGTGGTTGAGCCGACGACCGCAGATCCCAGCTCAGGTAATCCACTTGCCTGAGAACTTCACTTGGATTTATCTCCTTCTGATTCCTTCTTTGAATATTTGCTTGACTCTTCTCCCTCTTCCGTTCGTCAGATTCATCCGCCGCAGAGCCGATGGAAACCGAAGCCGCCGAAGGGGAAGCCGGCGCCGATGAGCCCACCGGCGAAGAGGCCGCCAAGGCTACCGCCGCAGAGGCTGGCGAGGGATCCGGCGATTGCACTGACGGCCCGGAGGCCGCAGGAGCGCCAGGCGCTGCACCGACTGCCGGCCCCTCCGCCGCAGCTGCGGCACCAGGCTCCGAAGAGCCCCAGTCCGGTGCCTACTTGAAGGCCGGCGACGGCATCTTCATCAAGCTTCCCTGGGCGTCGAGCTCCAGGGCGCCGGTCGAAGGAGAGAGCTTCGATGAAGAGCTGCTCGCCTCTGCTGGGCTGTCATTGGTCGATGCGCCAAGCAGCAGCAGTGGTGAGCCTGAGGAGGAGCAGCTGCTGCGGAAGCTGCTGTCACTCTACCGCACCCGACAAGCTAAGCTTGCTTCCCGGGAAGCACTTGTCGCGAAGGCGGGGGTGGATATGGAGAAGCGCGCGGAGGAGCTCCGGGGCCTCAATCAGGAAGCTCTCCGGTCCTTGGCACAGGAGCGGGAGCGACTCGCTGAGGAGCGCACAACCTTCCTTCTTTAGAAGGCTGAGGCTGAGGAGGAACAACGGCTTGCTGCCGAGAAGCAGTCCGCACGAGAAGGAGAGTTGGTGCAGCGGAAGGCCAATCTTGACAGCTACGAGGAGGAGCTCGTCGCGCGCGAGGAAAAGCTTGGCAGGGCTCTCAAAGAAGCAAGGGATGCTGCCGCAACTGCAGAGGCCGCCAAGAAGGAGCTGGAGACGAGGGTGGCGCAGCTGGAAGCCAACCTCAAGGCGAGCGGCGAGGAGCTTGCCGAGCTCAAGCACAAACGCGAGAAGGATGCTGTCGCTCACGGTGAGCTGCAGGGTCTTCTCGCTGAGAGGGGCAAGGAGCTCAGCGCCGCCAAGGACTCCAACGCAGATCTTGAGCTGAAGCTGGCCACACTAACCCAGACGCTGGACGGCGCCAGAGAGCGGGAGGTGACCTTGACAGGGAAGATCAAGACTGACGAGGAGCTGCTGGAGAGCATTGCCGTCACCCAAAATGCATTCAGGGAGACCGTGGAGCACTAGACCGAGGGTCTGGTGAACATCGCCGCGGTCATCGATGGGGAGCTGGCACAGCTGGGGATGGAGGACTTCGGGTATCCTTCCGACGAACATCTCCAGCCCAGCGCCAAGCTCAGTTTATTCTCCAAGGGCGTGGCGACGGCCCTCCAGCGGCTCCGGGAGAGGATCCCAAAGCAGCTGGCCGACGAGTCACGCAAGATTTGTGCAGGAGCTCTTTAGAAGGTGCTGATGAAGGTGGCCTTCCGCAACCCAGGCCTCAACTTCACCAACGTCCTCAAGTCCCTGCCGGCGGATGCTGACTTGGAAGCGCTCAAGGCCCTTGTCGCACCCATTGTGGAAAAGGTGAGCGAGATCAAGAGGGTTGAGGGCGATCGCGCAGATTAGGCCGCCCGTTTTTTTCTTTTTCTTGTCTCTGCTGGCCATGTTACAAGAACAATTCATTAGAGCCGCGACAAGCTACCTTCTAATATAACTTTATTTCTGGTATCGATTGCTATGTTATTTCCTTTACTAGATTCCTTCCTTTGTATGTTTTTACCCTACGCTTTTAGGGAACTTGTCGGCGCACGCACCCGAGCCGCGAGCGCTGAGTGCGGGACTTCAGCAGCCTGCTGGCGGCGCCGCTTCCGACAAGAAACCTTGTCGCGACTAGTTGCAGCACACTTAAGTTGTTGAGCGGACTCGAAACAAAGTAAGGGCGCAACTAGCTACGAGTTGGTTCCTCCGCGCACAGGTTTTCCATACAAAGCACGGTCGTTCGAGAAAGATAACTTAAAATTAAAATTAAAACTAATTGCTCAAGCTTTGTCAACTTAGCTTTTCTGTCGATTGCTTCCCGGCAAGGTGAAACCTCCTTAAACGACGCCTGGTCCACACCATTATCTCCTCCTTTCCCCCCCGGTGAACTTGTGTGCGAGGGAACCTTCCTTTCCTTTGTTGAGAAAAAGAAAGAAGGGAAAACAATGATATGGAGCCTTACGGCTCGTTATTGCTTACCGGGGGCATGTGCTGCACAAAGTGTCAAATAACGCATGCAAAAAAGAAATGTAATGCATGAGCTTTACTTATGCACGGGATCTGCGCCCGGCTTTGTACAAAGGATTACATGCAACAGCGGCAAGACTTGTACAAAAGGTGGTTGCCGGAACAGGTTCCGGCAACCGCGCCCTACGGGTAAAACTTACGAAGATGCTCAATGTTCCAGGAGTTGCTCACCGGAATGCCATCTTCGGTCTCAAGGCGGACAGCGCCAGGCCTAGTGACTCGTTTCACCCGGTAAGGGCCTTCCCACTTCGGCGTCAACTTGTTGGAATTCTTGGCGGACTGAATGCGCCGAAGAACAAGGTCGCCTTCCTTGAAGCTTCTGGCATTAACTTTGCGGCTATGGTAGCAGCGCAAAGCTTGCTGGTATCGAGCAGCTCGTACAGCAGCCTGAAGACGTTCCTCCTCAAGGAGCAGCGCATCATCTTGCCGCAGCTGCTCTTGCTCGAGCTCATCATAAGCGAGCACTCGAGGTGACCCGTATACGAGTTCCGTGGGGAGAACCGCCTCTGCTCCATAGACTAGAGCGAAAGGTGTCTGGCCAGTGGCTCGATTTGGCGTCGTTCTAATCGACCAAAGAACCACCGGCAGCTCCTCAATCCAGTTTCTTCCGCACTTGGGCAGCCTGTCAAAAGTTCTGGTCTTGAGCCCACGCAGCACTTCAGCATTTGCCCTCTCCGCTTGACCGTTGCTTCTCAGGTGAGCAACAGAAGCGAAGCAGACCTTGGCGCCAAGATCTTGGACGTACTGCATGAAGGTGCAGCTCGTAAATTGTGTACCGTTGTCGGTAATGATCCTGTTAGGGATCCCGAAACGGCAAACAATTGACCTGAAGAACTTGACTGCTGACTGTGCTGTTACCTTCCTCACTGGTTCCACTTCCGGCCACTTTGTGAACTTGTCGATCGCAACGTACATGTACTCAAAGCCCCCGACAGCTCGGGGAAAGGGGCCGAGGATGTCGAGCCCCCAGACCGAAAATGGCCAGGATAAAGGGATCGTCTGGATGCTTGAGCTGGCTGGTGTATCTGGTTGGAATGGAACTGGCACGCTTCACACTTAGTTACTTGTGTAGTTGCATTCTGGAGGGCTGTCGTCCAAAAGAATCCTTGCCGGAATGCTTTGCCGGCAAGTGCTCTTGTGCCAATGTGGTGACCACATATGCCTCCATGTATCTCTGCCAACAGCTTTTGTCCATCTTCCCGGTGAATACACTTCAATTTCACACCGTTGAGCCTTCTTCTATACAGTGTGCTGTCGACAAACTGGTACATACTTGACTGCCGGGCTACTTTTTCCGCTTCTTCTTGCTCTTCGGGAAGTTCTCCTGTCTGAAGGAAACGGACAATCTGCTGTGCCCATGCTGGAGCTTGCGGCTCGACAACAAGGACTAAAGGCACATCTGCTGTTGCGGGAACATCCGCTTCTGCGGCAAGAAACTATGGTTCTGCCGGAGCTTGATGTTCCCCGGCAAGCTTGCCGGAGCAAAACTTGTCGGGAGCGTCTGCTTCAACGGTACAAACACTAAGGCTTGCCGGAGCAGACTGCTCCCCAGCACTCTTGGTGTTGATCTTGGGGACCTTCTTGGCGGCGGCTTCGGGGAGCTTTGCCGGAAAATAGTCACCAGAAACCAACTTCCTCTTCTTGCTCTGTCCAGTCGATGGTGTTACAGATGGTTGAGTCAGCTTGAGCACAAAGATTCCTGGTTCCACAGGTAACTTAAGTGCGGCGCACTTTGACAGGCCATCGGTAATGTCGTTCTGAGCTCTCGGAACATGTTCCATTTGCAGGCCGTCAAAGTGCTCTTCTAGCTTCTCACTTCATCGACATAGGCTTCCATCAACGGACTCTGATAGTTCTTGTTCACTTGGCGGACGACAAGCTGTGAGTCACCCCTGACAATGAGCTTCTTGATCCCAAGGTCCGCTGCGATTCTGAGACCGGCAAGAAAACCCTCATACTCTGTAGTATTGTTCGTTGCTTGCTCCTTGGGAAAGTGCATCTGGATTACGTACTTGAGGTGCTCTCCGGTGGGTGCGACAAGTAGTACGCCCGCACCGGCGCCTTGCAGCGAGAAGGCACCATCAAAGTACATCAGCCACTCTTTGCTTGCTTCCTTGACGGGGATGCTTGTCTCTGGAATTTCTTCATCTGTCGTTGGTGTCCATTCTGCTATGAACTCCGCCAATGCCCTGCTTTGGATAGTTGAAGTGCTCTCAAATTTGAGGGCAAAGCTTGACAGTTCCAGCGCCCACTCGACAATCCTGCCTGTTGCTTCTGGATTCTGCAGTATGCTCTTCAGCGGAAAGCGAGTGACGACCGTGATCTCATGTGCCTGGAAGTAATGGCGCAGCTTTCTCGAGGCCATGAGAAGGCCGAAAAGCAATTTTTGCACACCGGAGTACCTTGACCTAGCCCCCTGCAGAAGGGAACTGACAAAGTAAACTGGGTGCTGCACCATCCTTTTCTGCACCTTCTCGCATGCCTGCGCAGATCCATCCTTGTCGGGACCAGAGCTTGCCGGCGAAGTCCCCTGCTTGTCGCTGGATGTATTTGCCGTGGTTGCCGGCTCATCATCCGCCTCCCTCTCCGCCACTAACGCAGCACTAACCACTTGATTGGTTGCCGCTATATATAGCAGCAACTTCTCTTGTGGCTTAGGTGCGACAAGTGTTGGAGTGGAGGACAGGTATCTCTTTAAGTCCTGCAGCGCAGCCTCCGCCTCCGGAGTCCATTTCATTGGACCTTCCTTTTTCAATATTTTGAAAATGGCAGGGCGCGCTCAGCAGATCTAGAGATAAACCTGCTGAGAGCAGCCACGCAACCGACAAGTCTTCGTACATCCTTGACGCGCTTTGGTGCTTCAATCTGCTCAATGGCCTTGATCTTGTCGAGATTGGCTTCAATTCCCCGCTGAGACAGAAAGAACCCGAGAAGCTTGCCGGAAGGGACTCCAAACACGCACTTCTCGTGGTTAAGCGTGAGGTTGATCTTGCGCAGATTTGCAAATGTTTCATCTAAATCTTGAATCAGGGTTGCCCTGTCCTTGCTCTTGACCATTATGTCATCCATGTAGGCTTCCACATTTCTGTGTATTTGCGGCTCAAAAGCATGATGGACTACCCTTGCAAATGTTGAACCAACATTCTTTAACCCGAAGGGCATCCGTACAAAACAATATGTGCCACATGGGGTGATGAATGCGGTCTTCTCCTCATCCTCTTCTGCCATGAAGATCTGATGGTATCCTGAATATGCATCAAGAAATGAAAGAAAGTCACATCCGGCCGTGGAGTCAACAATCTGATCGATGCGCGGCAAGGGAAATGGGTCTTTGGGACAAGCTTTATTAACATCGGTAAAGTCAATACAAAGCCTCCATTTCCTGTTTGCCTTCCGCACGACTACAGGATTGGCCAGCCACGTAGGATGGAGCACTCCTCTAACAAGGCCTGCTGCTTCCAACTTCTTGATTTCTTCTGCAATGAATTCTTGGCGCTCCACTGCTTGTTTCCTAACTTTCTGCTTGACGGGCCGCGCATGAGGACAGACGGCAAGGTGGTGGTGCTGGGAACACCGGGGATGTCATACGGTTGCCATGCAAACACGTCGACATTCGCCCACAGGAAAGCAATGAGCGCGCTTTCCTATTTAGGATCGAGCGTGGCACTGATGGTGAAGGTACCACCAGTGCCGTCCGCCTTGGCGGACACCTTCTTGGTCTCTGGTGGAGCTACCATTGCCTTCTTACACTTGCCGGTGGAGCTCGATGGTGTGTCCTCGACGGTAGCGCAGCACTCCGAAGAGGTGCGCTTGCCGGAGTGAGCATCAGAGCTCTTGCAGGACTTGGTCTTCTTCTTCCCCCCGGGAGCTTCAGCGGCAAGTGGCTTGCGATCTAATGCGGCTGCTGCTTCCCGGTAGATCTTGTCGGCACAGATAAGAGCATCCTTCTTGTCGCCAGGGACAGAAATGACACTTATCGGGCCTGGCATCTTCAGCACGTTGTAGGCATAGTGAGAGGCTGCCATGAACTTGGCGAGTGCTGGACGTCCGAGTATCCCATTATATGGCAATGGAAAATCAGCAACGTCAACAGTGACCCTCTCAGTCCTGAAGTTCAACTCGCTGCCAAATGTTACCGGCAAGGTGATCTTTCCCTTCGGCTTGCTCCTTCCCGGATTAATTCCTTGGAATGTACCGGTCTCTTCGAGCTCCTGTCAGGGATTTGGAGTTTCTGGAGCACCGCGGAGGAGATCAGGTTCAAGACGGCCCCGCCGTCAACTAGCATCTTAGTGACCTTGAGGTTGCGGATAGTTGGTGAAACCAACATCGGCAAGCACCCAACCGCAGTTATGCGATCAGGGTGGTCCTCAATATCAAAGGTGATAGGCGTGCTGGACCATTTCAGAGGCTTGCGTGACTCGACAGGTGGTTCTGCTACATTAACTTCCCGCACCCACTGTTTGAGTTCGCGGTGTGAAGTATGCAGAGAAGCACCGCCGTCAATGCACAAGACCTTTGTGGCTTTCTGGAACTCCTGCTCATCGGCTTCGTCATCATCCATATCTTCGTCGTCATTGTCGTCTTCATCCTTGTCGCGGCCGTGGGGAGGCCTGTCTCCTTGCTGCTGTTTGGCCTTGCCGCGGCGCCCTCCCCGGCCGGGGCGTTTCTTGCCAGCTCCTCCAGCACCTTCCTGGGCCTTCTCCTTGTCGCGCCGCTCGTATTCAGCCTTCTGCTGCTCAACAAGCTGCTCGACCTTCTTACAGCTCTGGAGATCATGGCCCTTGGTGCGGTGGATCTTGCAGTACTGCTTGTTGTTGCCGTCTTGCTTGTCGGCGACCGCCACAGCCTCCGTGGCAATCTCCTTGCCAGAGCTACCAACTTTAGCTGTCTTGGCGCCACCTCCGTTGCCGGACTGCTCAACAACTAGCACATCTTTACCTTTCCTTCTCCTGTTGTTGCGCCTCCGGTTTTTCCTTGCTGGGGCAGCATCCTCACTGTCAGATCCTCCTGCTCCTATACTCTCTCCGGGGAGTCTCCTCCCTTCCTCAGCACGTGCACACTTGTCGGCCAGGGCATACAGCTCGCTGACGTCCCTGATCTTGCACATCGCCATCTCCTCCCGCATCTTGCGGTTCCGCATGTTTTGATGGAACACGCTGATTACCGCGGCAGGGTGGACATCTGGGATGTTGTGATGTACGTTGCTGAATCTCTGAATGAACTTGCGCAGGGACTCTCCCTCCTTCTGGGCGAGCAGATGAAGGTCACTCTCTTGGCCATGAGGCTTGTGGCCGCCTGTAAAGGCGCCGACAAACTGATGACATAGATCTCCCCAAGAGGATATGGAGTTGTCCGGCAAGTGCATGAGCCAGGATCTGACATTGGGTTTGAGCACCAGCGGGAAGTAGTTGGCAAGGATCTTGTCGTCCCGCCCCCCGGCAGCTTGCACCGCAATGGTGTAGATGCTAAGGAACTCCGACGGATGCGTCTTGCCATCGTACTTCTCTGGTACATCTGGCTTGAAGTTTTTCTTGCTGGGCCACTGGACTTGCCGCAGCTCACGAGTGAACGCAGGGCAACCTACCGCGTACGGCAAGTCGCCTGGCTCCCCTGGCGCATGCATGTCAACAGAGGGCCCAGCGCGCTGGTCAGATTGACATCGCGCTTCTCTTCGGCGCTCGATGTGGGTACGAGCGTCTTCTTGCTGTCGATTGCGAAGAACTTGGCATTGATCGCAACGAGCTCATGGATCCGACGATGCGGGGAGTCGCTGTCGAGGTGGATCCGGCGAGTCGGCGATCTTGGCCTTCGAGGTGGAGAGTGCATTATGGTTGCGCCCCCACTAGTTTCGTCGCCACCGGCTCGTGCCTGGCCTTCTCGCTGCGGCAATGATGCACTTGGTTGCCGCGGATTGTCGCTGTTGGCGTAGCCGATGAGACTTTGAATGGTGGCCCTCCATTCGTCGATCTTGTCTGACGTCGGAGGGTAATCTAGGAGCAGTTGAGCTCGCGCCAAAGCTTCTGCTAGAGTGGTTGGTGGCAGTGGCGGACGGCGCGAGGAGCGGGATGTGCTCGGACTTCTAACTATGTTAGAAGGAGCAGTATCCCGTCCCGGCGACCGTGTCTCGCTCGTGCCAACATGTTGGCGCGCATGCTGGTCTTGGTCCAACAAACGTATGGTATTGCGAGTACCATGACGCTGTCGGTCTTGCGCCTCCTGAGATGGGCGCGGTACAAGCGCGGACGCCGAGGTCTGTGCAGCCTTGCCCTTGGACCTGGCAGCGCCGTGAGCTCCCTCGTCGGCGTCCGTTCCTCCGTCGGTGTCTACCCCACCACTCATTTGCTCCGGTAGTGGTGGGATCAATGCGGACGGAGCTTCTGCCGCCGAAGCCTTAATCTTCGGTGACATGTCGATGCAGAAAATGAGGATCTAGCTCGTGTGAACGCCGGATCAGGTTCACGCAATCTCAACGCCCCCTACCTGGCGCGCCAAAGATGTCGGGGAAACTGATCGATCCACGAACACCTATGGGACCGGCGGACTGAGCCCCTTTCGGTTCGGCGGGGGGCGGAGATCGCATGAAGAGCAGATCGAGGCGAAGCACACGAGCAGTTTACCCAGCTTCGGAGCTCTCCGGAGAGATAATACTCCTACTGCTGCTTGTCGGATTGTATTGTGTTCTTGCTCGGGAGCACAAAGTGCTACAGTACACACTAGATGCTAACGAGACCTAGCGCGAGTGCTTTCTGGTTCCGACCTTCCTCTACGTTGCGCATGGGCCTCCTTTTATACGCTAAAGGGGTCACCGACAGGTGGCAACGTAGATAAGGGCAAAAATGGAAAGGGAAAGAGGTAGGTACAACTACCTACACAGTGCATCCTACCTAACCCTGACGGTAGGGGACAAAGGCATTAAATGCCCGTCTGTGTCGCCCAAACAGTGCAAAAAGGGACCGTCAGGGGCGCCACCGCTTGCCACGATGGCTATCTTGTCAGCGTCGCATGCCACTGCGCACCGCTGGCTGCACAGCCTCCTGCCACGCGCGCCTGGGAAGGCCCTCAGGGCGACACGTTGGTGGATGCGCTGGAGCATTGGTACAGAGTGGCCGCTTGCCGCGGCAAGCGCCTTGCCGCGGTCGTTGTCTTGTCGTGCTTGGAAGCTTGTCGCTCACTGAGCCTTGCCGGGACGCATGGCGCGTCGCGGCAAGTTCTTTGAGAGGCCTCGGTTGGCCTTCCCGGCAAGCTCCTCTTGCCGGGGCCTTGTCTTCTTGACATGAATACTTTGTTCTTGAATGGCTCCAAAGGAGCCACGGAGGGCCTTGGCGGTCACCCGGCAAGCCTTGCCGCGGGGCGCTGCGACTGCCCGTGCACAAGTTCGGGATACTAGGGTACCCCTATTCTAGTACACCGAAAAATACCCAATCCAGGCCTACTTAGTTTTCTACGCCCTGATGGGTTGCAACTCTTTCAAGACGCCTGCAAATCTTGAAAGTAATGTGAAATGGGTTGCAAATATAAAACCAGATGACCAATTGGCAATTACTTTATATTTTCTGAATTTTTTTCACATTTTCAAATTCCTATTTCACTGGGTTTTAACCTAATTTATATATATCTTCAAAGTACATTAAATCTGGCTCGACATTTCGGTATTAAAAATAGTTTGGAACACATAGAAATATGCGAAATTTCGTTTAAATTTTTAACCCTCGCCCTGGCCAACAAAAAAAACAGACTACAATAAATTGCATAAGAAGTTGCAATGAGCTATATATAAATTATTAAAAAATGAGGGAATGGTCTGACTTTTGGGCCTATTAAGTTGACGTGTATGCAAGATTTTTTTTATTTATTATATACGTCAACAAACGATTCTAGCAGACGTACCCGTTGGATGTCAATCCAAGGGCATCGTGTTTGTTCAATCTATGATCTTCTCGCTCCAGCCGCCAAATCCAGCGACAGCGAGACCGCCTGCTCCCGCCTCCCATGGCCGGCTGTGCTGCCGTGCAGGCCTCACCGCCCCTACTACTCCCATCGCTGGCCAGGGCATCCCTCTACTCACCCACACCCCCTGTTATTCTGCGGCGAAGGCATCCTCACACCTCATAACCCACAAGTGTAGGGGATAATTGTAGCCTCTTTTGATAAGTAAGAGTGTCGAACCCAACAAGGATCTAAAGGTAGAACAAATATTCTCTCAAGTCCTATCTGCCACTGATACGACTCTACGCATGCTTAGTGTTCGCTTTACCTAGAACAAGTATGAAACTAGAAGTACTTTGTAGGTGTTGTTGGATTGGTTCGCAAGATAATAAAGAACATGTAAATAAAAGGTAGGGGTTGTTTAGATAAAGACACAACTAAGTTAGTTTTAGTAGAGAGCTTTTGGTCACAAGAAAGCTATTTGTCCCTAGGCAATCGATAACTAGACCAGTAATCACTATTGCAATTTTATTTGAGGGAGAGGCATAAGCTAACATACTTTCACTTCTTGGATCATATGCACTTATGATTGGAACTCTAGCAAGCATCTGCAACTACTAAAGATCATTAAGGTAAAACCCAACCATAGCATTAAAGCATCAAGTCCCCTTTATCCCATACGCAAACAACCTACTTACTCGGGTCTGTGCTTCTGTCACTCACGCCACCCACCATAAGCAAATCATGAACATATTGCAAACCCTGCAGCGGGAATCCCTCACGCTTGCGCGACACGGAGAGCACCATAGGACAGCACCAATAATAAAACATGCAACTCAAACCAATCACGATCATCAATTAACCCATAGGACAACGGATCTAATCAAACATCATAGGATAGCCATACATCATTGGGGAATAATATATAGCATTGAGAACCATGTTTAAGTAGAGATTACAGCTTGTAAGAGAGGGGTTACACCGCTGCATAGAGGGGGGGAAGAGTTGGTGATGAAGGCGGTGAAGTTGTTGGTGAAGATCGCGGTGATTATGATGGCCCCCGGTGGCACTCCGGCGCCACCGGAAGCAAGGGGGGAGAGACCCCCTTCTTATTATTCCTTGAATCCCTCTGGTCCTTGGTTCCCATGGAGTGGGAGGGGCGTGAGCCCCTCCGAGACTGGATCTATCTCTCTGTCTCTCTTTGTTTCCGCGTTCCCAGATTCTTCCCTTTCACCGTTTCTTTTATATCCGGAGATCCATAACTCCGATTGGATTGAAACTTTCGCCCATATTTTCTCCAAAAATTAGCTTTATTGCGGCAAAAGAATAGCAGCAACCACCTTATGAGGGGCCCACGAGGGTCAGGAGCGCACCCAGGGGAGGCAGGCGCGCCCCCCTGCCTCTTGGCCACCTCGGGCACCGTCTCACGTTGATTCTTCCTCCCATATTTCCCAAATATTCCAAAAATATTCTCCGTCCGTTTTTATCCCGTTTGGACTCCATTTGATATGGGGTTTCTGCGAAACATAAAACATGCAACAGACAGGTACTGGCACTGGGCACTGAATCAATATGTTAGTCCCCAAAATAGTATAAAAAGTTGCGAAAAAGTATATGAAAGTTGAATAATATTGGCATGGAACAATCAAAAATTATAGATACGACGGAGACGTATCAGCATCCCCAAGCTTAATTCTTGCTCGTCCTCGAGTAGGTAAATGATAATTTTTTTTATGTGGAATGCTACCTAGCATAATCTTGATCATATATCTAATCATGGCATGAATATTAAGACACGAGTGATTCATAGCATAGTCTATCATTTGACATAAAAACGATAATACTTCGAGCGTACTAATAAAGCAATCATGTCTTTTCAAAATAACATGGACAAAGCAAGCTTATCCCTACAAAATCATATAGTTTGGCCATGCTTCATTTTTGTCACACAAAATGCCCCCATCATGCACAACCCCGATAACAAGACGAACAATTGGTTCATACTTTTTAACGCGCTTCAGCTTTTTCAACCCTCATGCAATACATGAGCGCAAGCCATGGATATAGCACTATAGGTGGAATAGAATATGATGGTGGGGGTTTATGTGGAGAAGACAAAAATGGAGAAAGTCTCACATCGACGCGGCTAATCAACAGGCTATGGAGATGCCTATCAATTGATGTCAATGCAAGGAGTAGGGATTGCCATGCAATAGACGCAGTAGAGCTATAAGTGTATGAAAGTTTGATACGTCCATTTTGCATCATGCTTTTATATTAATATTTATTGCATTATGGGTTGTTATTCCACATTATGTCTCAATACTTATGGCTATTCTCTCTTATTTTACAAGGTTTACCATGAAGAGGGGGAATGCCGACAGCTGGAATTCTGGCTGGAAAAGGAGCAAATATTTGAAACCTATTCTACACAGCTCAAAAAATCCTGAAACTCCACGAAAGTCATTTTTGGAATTAATAATAATTATTGAGCGAAGAAAACACTAGAGGAGGCCCACACCCTGGCCAAGAGGGTGGGGGCGCGCCCACCCCTATAGGCGCGCCCCCTGTCTCCTGGGCCCCCTGGTGGCCCTCCGGTGCCCATCTTCTGCTATATGAAGGCTTTTACCCTAGAAAAAAAATCATAAGCAAGCTTACGGGATGAAACTCCGCCGCCATGAGGCGGAACCTTGGCGGAACCAATCTAGGGCTCCAGCGGAGCTGTTCTACCGGGGAAACTTCCCTACAGGAGGGGGAAATCATCACCATCGTCATCACCAACGATCCTCTCATCGGGAGGGGGTCAATCTCCATCAACATCTTCACCAGCACCATCTCCTCTCAAAACCCTAGTTCATCTCTTCTATCCAATCTTGTATCAAAACCACAAATTGGTACCTGTGGGTTGCTAGTAGTGTTGATTACTCCTTGTAGTTGATGCTAATTGGTTTACTTGGTGGAAGATCAAATGTTCAGATCCTTAATGCATATTAATAGTCCTCTGATTATGAACATGAATATGCTTTGTGAATAGTTACATTTGTTCCTGAGGACATGGGTCAAGTCTTGCTATTAGTAGTCATGTGAATTTGGTATTCGTTCGATATTTTGATGAGATGTATGTTGTCTTTCCTCTAGTGGTGTTATGTGAATGTCGACTACATGACACTTCACCATTATTTGGGCCTAGAGGAAGGCATTGGGAAGTAATAAGTAGATGACGGGTTGCTAGAGTGACAGAAGCTTAGACCCTAGTTTATGCGTTGCTTCGTAAGGAGCTGATTTGGATCCATATGTCTAATGTTGTGGTTAGGTTTACCTTAATACTTCTTTTCTAGTTGTGGATGCTTGCAATAGGGGTTAATCATAAGTGGGATGCTTGTCCAAGTAAGGGAAGTACCCAAGCACCGGTCCACCCACATATTAAATTATCAAAGTACCGAACGCGAATCATATGAGCGTGATGAAAACTAGCTTGACGATAATTCCCATGTGTCCTTGGGAGCGCTTTTCTCATTATAAGAAATTGTCCAGGCTTGTCCTTTGCTACAAAAAGGATTGGGCCACCTTTCTTCACTTTATTTACTTTCATTGCTTGTTACCCGTTACAATTTATCTTATCACAAAACTATCTGTTACTTACAATTTTAGTTCTTGCAGAGAAAACCTTACTGAAAACCGCTTGTCATTTCCTTATGCTCCTCATTGGGTTCAACACTCTTACTTATCGAAAGGACTACGATAGACCCCCTATACTTGTGGGTCATCAAGACTCTTTTCTGGCCCCATTGCCGGGGAGCGAAGCGCCTTTGGTGAGTGGGACTTGGTAAGGAAACATTTATATAGTGTGCTGAAATTTTCTGTCACTTGCTACTATGGATACTAATCCTTTGAGGGGCTTGTTCGGGGTATCTTCACCCCGACCAATAGAGCAAAGAGTTGCTCCTCAACCTACTGAACCTACTGAAAATACTTACTTTGGGTATGATAGAGAAAGTGCTAGCTAATCCCTTTGCAGGAGATGGAACATTGCATCCCGATTTACACCTTATCTTTGTGGATGAAGTTTGTGGATTATTTAAGCTTGCAGGTATTCCCAATGATGTTGTCAAAAGGAAGATCTTCCCTTTATCTTTGAAGGGAGATGCATTGATATGGTATAGGCTATGTGATGATACGGGATCTTGGAATTATAAACGATTGAAGTTGGAATTTCACCAGAAGTTCTATCCTATGCATCTTGTTCATCGTGATCGTAATTATATATATAATTTCTAGCCTTGCGAAGGAGAAAGCATCACTCAAGCTTGGGGGAGGCTTATGTCAATGTTATATTCATGCCCCAATCATGAGCTCTCAAGAGATATGATTATTCAAAAAATGTATGCTCGTCTTTCTCTCAATGATCGCACCATGCTTGATACTTCCTGTGCTGGTTCTTATATGCTGAAGACTACTGAATTCATGTGGGACTTATTGGAAAGAATTAAACACAGCTCTGAAGATTGGGGTTCCGACGATGGTAAGGAGTCAGGTATACCACCTAAGTTTGATTGTGTTAAATCTTTTATGGATACCGATGCTTTTCGTGGATTTAGCGCTAAATATGGATTTGACTTTGAGATACTAGCTGCTTTTTGTGAGTCTTTTGCTACTCACGTTGATCTCCCTCAGGAGAAGTGGTTTAAATATAATCCTCCCATTGAAGTAAAAGTAGTTGCACCTATTACAGTTAAAGAAATGACTGTCACTTATAATGATCCTATTGTTCCTACTACTTATGTTGAGAAACCTCCTTTTCCTGTTAGGATAAAGGATCATGCTAAAACTTCGACTGTTGTTCGTAAGAGTAATACTAGAACTTATATGCCTCTTGAGCAAATCAAAGTTGAACCTAGTATTGCTATGGTTAAAGATCTCTTGGATGATAATTTAGATGGGCATGTTATTTACTTCTGTGAACGGGCTGCTAATATTGCTAGACCAGATGCTAAGATACATAGACCTGTTGTAGGCATGCGTGTTGTTTCTGTTAAAATAGGAGATCATTGTTATCATGTCTTATGTGATATGGGTGCTAGTGCTAGTGCAATACCCTATGACTTATATAAAGAAATTGTGCATGATATTGCACCCTCTGAAATAGAAGATATTGATGTTGCTATTAAGCTTGCCAACAGGGACACCATTAAGCCAGTTGGGATTGTTAGAGATGTTGAAATCTTGTGTGGGAAAATTAAATATCCTGCTGATTTTCTTGTTCTTGGTTCCCCACAAGATGACTTTTGTCCCATTATTTTTGGTAGACCCTTCTTGAATACTGTTAATGCTAGGATTGATTGTGAAAAGGATATTGTTACAATTGGCTTAGGGGATATGTCTCATCAGTTTAATTTTGCTAAGTTTCGTAGACAACCCCGTGATAAAGAATCACCTAGTAAGGACGAGATTATTGGTCTTGCTTCTATTGCCGTGCCTCCTACTGATCCATTAGAACAATATTTTCTAGACCATAAAAATGATATGTTTATGAATGAAAGAAGGGAAATAGATGAAGTGTTCCTTCAATAGGGTCCTATTCTGAAACACGACCTACCTGTTGAAATCCTAGGGGATCCCCCTCCACCCAAGGGTGATCCCGTGTTTGACCTCAAACCATTACCTGATAATCTTAAGTATGCTTATCTTGATGAAAATAAAATATATCTTGTTATTATTAGTGCTAACCTTTCACAGCAAGAAGAAGAAAGATTATTGAAAACTTTGAAGAATCACCGTGCTGCTATTGGATATACTCTGGATGATCTTAAGGGCATTAGTCCCACTCTATGCCAACACAAAATTAAAGTGGAGAAAGATGCCAAACTAGTTAGAGATCCTCAATGACGGTTAAATCCTAAGATGAAAGAAGTGGTAAGAAAGGAGATACTAAAGCTCCTTGAGGCAGGTATAATTTATCCCGTTGCTGATAGTGATTGGGTAAGTCCTGTCCATTGCGTTCCTAAGAAGGGAGGTATTACTGTCGTTCCTAATGATAAAGATGAATTGATCCCGAAAAGAATTATTACAGGTTATAGGATGGTAATTGATTTCCATAAATTAAGTAAAGCTACTAAGAAAGATCATTACCCTTTACCTTTTATTGATCAAATGCTAGAAAGACTATCCAAACATACACATTTCTACTTTCTAGATTGTTATTATGGTTTCTCTCAAATACCAGTGTCAACGGAGGATCAATCAAAAACTACTTTTACTTGCCCTTTTGGTACTTTTGTTTATAGACATACGCCTTTTGGTTTATGTAATGCACCTGCTACCTTTCAAAGATGCATGATGGCTATATTCTCTGACTTCTGTGAAAAGATTTCTGAGGTATTCATGAATGATTTTTCCGTTTATGGATCCTCTTTTGATGATTGCTTGAGCAACCTTGATTGAGTTTTGTAGAGATGTGAAGACAGTAGTATCGTATTGAATTGGAAAAAGTGCCACTTTATGGTTAATGAAGGCATTGTCTTGGGGCATAAGATTTCCGAGAAAGGTATTGAAGTTGATAAAGCTAAAGTTCATGCTATTGAAAAGATGCCATGTCCCAAGGACATAAAAGGTATAAGAAGTTTCCTTGGTCACGCCGGTTTTTATAGGAGGTTCATTAAGGACTTTTCTAAAATCTCTAGGCCTCTAACTAATTTATCGCAAAAAGATATTCCTTTTGTCTTTGATGATGATTGTGTAGAAGCATTTGAAATACTTAAGAAAGCTTCGATCATTGCACCTATTATTCAGCAACCTGATTGGAATTTACCCTTTGAAATTATGTGTGATGCTAGTGATTATGGTGTAGGTGCTGTTCTAGGGCAAAGAGTTGATAAGAAATTGAATGTTATCCAGTATGCTAGTAAAACTCTTGATACTGCCCAGAGAAATTATGCTACTACTGAAAAAGAGTTCTTAGTAGTTGTATTTGCTTGTGATAAGTTCAGACCTTATATTGTTGATTCCAAAGTTACTATTCACACTGATCATGCTGCTATTAAATATCTTATGGAAAATAAAGATGCTAAGCCTAGACTTATTAGATGGGTTCTCTTCCTCCAAGAATTTGATTTGCATATTATTGATAGAAAGGGAGTTGAGAACCCCGTTGCAGACAACTTGTCTAGGTTAGAGAATGTTCTTGATGACCCACTACCTATTGATGATAGCTTTCCTGATGAACAATTAGCGGTCATTAATGCTTCTCGTACTTCTCCTTGGTATGATGATTATGCTAATTAAATTGTTGCTAAATTTATACCACCTAGTTTCACATACCAGCAAAAGAAAAAGTTCTTTTATGATTTAAGACATTACTTCTAGGATGACCCACACCTTTATAAAGAAGGAGTAGATGGTGTTATTAGACGTTGTGTACCTGAGCATGAACAGGAACAGATCCTACGCAAGTGTCACTTCGAATCATATGGAGGACACCACGCTGGAGATAGAACTGCACATAAGGTATTGCAATCTGGTTTTTATTGGCCTACTCTCTTCAAAGATGCTCGTAAGTTTGTCTTGTCTTGTGATGAATGTCAAAGAATTGGTAATATAAGTCAACGTCAAGAAATTCCTATGAATTATTCTCTTGTTATTGAACGATTTGATGTTCGGGGCTTTGATTATATGGGACCTTTTCCTTCCTCTAATGGTTACACACATATTTAGTTGCTATTGATTACGTTACTAAGTGGGTAGAAGCTATTCCAACTAGTAGTGCTGATCATAACACTTCTATTAAAATGCTTAAAGAAGTTATTTTTACGAGGTTTGGAGTCCCTAGATATCTTATGACTGATGGTGGTTCACATTTTATTCATGGTGCTTTCCGTAAGATGCTTGCTAAGTATGATGTTAATCATAGAATCACATCTCCTTATCACCCGCAGTCTAGTGGTCAAGTAGAGTTGAGCAATAGAGAGCTCAAATTAATTTTGCAAAAGACTGTGAATAGATCTAGAAAGAATTGGTCCAAGAAACTTGATGATGCATTATGGGCCTATAGAACTGCATATAAAAATCCTATGGGTATGTCTCCGTATAAGATGGTTTATGGAAAAGCATGTCACTTACCTCTTGAACTTGAACATAAAGCATATTGGGCTATTAAAGAGCTCAACTATGACTTCAAACTTGCCGGAGAGAAGAGGTTATTTGATATCAGCTCACTTGATGAATGGGGAACTCAAGCCTATGAAAATGCCAAGCTATTCAAAGAAAAAGTTAAACGATGGCATGACAAAAGGATACAAAAGTGTGAGTTCGACGTAGGTGATTATGTGTTATTATTCAACTCTCGTTTAAGATTTTTTGTAGGAAAACTTCTCTCAAAATGGGAAGGTCCTTACGTTATCGAGGAGGTCTATCTTTCCGGTGCCATAAAAATCAACAACTTCGAAGGCACAAGTCCGAGGGTGGTGAACGGTTAAAGAATCAACCATTATATCTCAGGTAATCCTATCAATGTTGAAACTAATATTATTGAGACCGTAACCCCAGAGGAATACATAAGGGACAGTTTCCAGAACGTTTCAGACACCAAAAAGGAATAGGTATGTAGTACGATAAGTAAACCGACTCCAAAATAATTCTAATGGAAATTTTTCTCCGTTTTGGAATATTTAAGAATTTTGGAAAGCAAGAAGTAATCCGGGAAGGACACGAGGCCTCGACGAGGGTGGAGGGCGCGCCCACCCTTCCTGGGCGCGTCCCCCTATCTCGTGGCCACCTCGTGTGCCTCCCAGACTCCGTTTTCTTGCACGTTACGTATTTTGGTCGGTAAAAGCTCATTATATAATCTCCCGAAGGTTTTGACCACCGTATCATGCAAATATCCTCTGCTTTCGTTTCGAGCTGTTTTTCTGACAGATCTAGAGCACCATGACGTCGCCCTCCTTCAACAATGAAGACAAGGATGCTTGGCTATTGAAGATAGAGCTGAAAAGAGAAGAACCGGAAGAGATCAACAAGGATGAAGGGATCAGGAAGGCCATGGAGGATCAAGCTTCGGCGGTGGAAGAAGAAGACATCCCTGAACCTCTACCTAACCTCTCTACCACAACTGAGATTGAGGCTTTCAAGATGATTGAGTTAGCTTGCATACAAAAAAGTATCTCACGCAGGAAAATATTTTGTTGAAGGATCATATTGTCGGACTCAAGGGCATCATCCGCAAGTTGGAGGAGCTTTTACGCTCGATGTGCGATTATCCACCATCATCATCACCACCTCCATCACCTCCGAGGACATAATCACATGGGTATGGGCACTCCCCTTTGCAACTGCCAACCTTGGGGGAGGTGCCCCGGTATCGTATCACCATCACACTCCTATCTTTACTTTTTTACTTAGTTCAATCCTTTTAGTAGTATCTTGATCTAGTAGATTGAAATTTTGGTATCAATTGGTTTTGAGTTTTGCTTTGTGATCTCTTTATGTAAACGAGTCCGTGAGCTATCTATAATAAAGATTAGTGTTGAGTCAAGGGCTTTGCTCTTTTGCTATGATCTTGAGAAAGTAGCAAGAATAAAAAGAATAAAAGAGCTCATATTGATCTTATGGATAGTAATGACTTCACACATAAAAAGTATAAGGCATAAAAGTTGTTGAGAGTTGTCAACCGTAGTTTTGGTCATCGTTGCAATTAATAGGAAGTAATAAGGAAACAGAGGTTTTCACATATAAATATACTATCTTGGACATCTTTTATGATTGTGAGCACTCATTAAGTATGACATGCTAAAAGAGTTAATATTGGACAAGGAAGACAACGTAGTGGTTTATGTTTTCTCACATCTCAGTTAAAGTATATTGTCATTGATCTTCCCAACATGTTGAGCTTGCCTTTCCCCCTCATGTGAGCCAATTTCCTCGCACCAAGTAGAGATACAACTTGTGCTTCCAAATATCCTTAAACTCAGTTTTGCCATGAGAGTCCACCATACCTACCTATGGATTGAGTAAGATCCTTCAAGTAAGTTGTCATGTTGCAAGCAATAAAAATTGCTCTCTAAATATGTATGACTTATTAGTGTGGAGAAAATAAGCTTTATACGATCGTGTGATATGGAAGTAATAAAAGCGACAGATGCATAATAAAGGTTCATATCACAAGAGGCAATATAAAGTGACGTTCTTTTGCATTAAGATTTTGTGCATCCAACCCTAAAACCACAAGACAACCTGTGCTTCCCTCTGCGAAGGGCCTATCTTTTACTTTATGTTTTTACTTTATGCTTGAGTCAAGGAGATCCTCACCTTTCCCTTATTCATTTTATCCTTTGGCAAGCTCCTCGTGTTTGAAAGATCCTGATATATATATCCAATTGGATGTAAGTTAGCATGAATTATTATTGTTGAGATCACCCAAAGGTGAATACTTTCGGAGGCAACACAATAAGACCCTATCTTTCTCAGTGTCCGGTCGAAACTCCATAACCAAAAGTATTGCGTGAGTGTTAGCAATTGTAGTAGACTATATGATGGTTGAGTATGTGGACTTGCTGAAAAGCTCTATTCATGACTCTGTCTGATGTTATGATAAATTACAATTGCTTCAGTGACTGAGATTATAGTTTGTTAGCTCCCAATGAAGTTTCTGAACCATAATTGACATTGTGAATCGATTGTTACTTGAGCATAAGAAATCATATGACAAAATCTATATATGTTGTTGTTATAAGAATGATCATGATGCCCTCATGTCCGTATTTTATTTTTATCGACACCTCTATCTCTAAACATGTGGACATATTTTTTGATTTCGGCTTCCGCTTGAGGACAAGCGAGGTCTAAGCTTGGGGGAGTTGATACGTCCATTTTGCATCATGCTTTTATATCAATATTTATTGCATTTTGGGTTGTTATTACACATTATGTCTCAATACTTATGGTTATTCTCTCTTATTTTACAAGGTTTACCATTAAGAGGGGGAATACCGGCAGCTGGAATTCTGGATGGAAAAGGAGCAAATATTGGAAACCTATTCTACACAGCTCCAAAAATCCTGAAACTCCACGGAAGTCATTTTTGGAATTAATAAGAATTATTGAGCAAAGAAAACACCAAAGGGGGCACACACCCTGGCGAGGAGGGTGGGGGTGCGCCCACCCCTACAAGGCGCGCCCCTGTCTCCTGGGCCCCCTGGTGGCCCTCCGGTGCCCATCCTCTGCTATTTGAAGGCTTTTACCCTGGAAAAAATCATAAGCAAGCTTACGGGACGAAACTCCGCCGCCACAAGGTGGAACCTTGGCGGAACCAATCTAGGGCTCCGGTGGAGCTGTTCTGCCGGGGAAACTTCCCTCCGGGAGGGGGAAATCATCACCATCATCATCACCAACGATCCTCTCATCGGGAGGGGGTCAATCTCCATCAACATCTTCACCAGCACCTTCTCCTCTCAAAACTCTAGTTCATCTCTTGTATCCAATCTTGTATCAAAACCACAAATTGGTACATGTGGGTTGCTAGTAGTGTTGATTACTCCTTGTAGTTGATGCTAATTGGTTTACTTGGTGGAAGATCATACGTTCAGATCCTTAATGCATATTAATACTCCTCTGATTATGAACATGAATATGCTTTGTGAGTAGTTACGTTTGTTCCTGAGGACATGGGTCAAGTCTTGCTATTAGTAGTCATGGGAATTTGCTATTCGTTCGATATTTTGATGAGATGTATGTTGTCTTTCCTCTAGTGGTGTTATGTGAACGTCGACTACATGACACTTCACCATTATTTGGGCCTCGAGGAAGGCATTAGGAAGTAATAAGTAGATGGTGGGTTGCTAGAGTGACAGAAGCTTAAACCCTAGTTTATGCGTTGCTTCGTAAGGGGCTGATTTGGATCCATATGTCTAATGTTGTGGTTAGGTTTACCTTAATACTTCTTTTGTAGTTGCGGATGCTTGCAATGGGGGTTAATCATAAGTGGGATGCTTGTCCAAGTAAGGGAAGTACCCAAGCACCGGTCAACCCACATATCAAATTATCAAAGTACTGAACGCGAATCATATGAGTGTGATGAAAACTAGCTTGACGATAATTCCCAGTGTCCTCGGGAGCACTTTTCCCATTATAAGAAATTGTCCAGGCTTGTCCTTTGCTACAAAAAGGATTGGGCCACCTTGCTGCACTTTATTTACTTTCATTGCTTGTTACCCATTACAATTTATCTTATCACAAATCTACATGTTACCTACAATTTCAGTGCTTGCAGAAAAAACCTTGCTGAAAACCGCTTGTCACTTCCTTCTGCTCCTTGTTGGGTTCGACACTCTTACTTATCGAAAGGACTATGATAGATCCCCTATACTTGTGGGTCATCAACGCTCAAACTGAAAACTAAGTGGGTGTGCATCCAACTTGCTTGCTCATGAAGACCAAGGGAATTTGAGGAAGCCCATCGTTGGAATATACAAGCCAAGTTCTATAATGAAAATTCCCACTAGTATATGCGAGTGATAACATATGAGACTCTCTATATGAAGAACACGGTGCTACTCTGAAGCACAAGTGTGGTAAAAGGATAGTAACATTGCCCTTTTCTTTTCTTTTTTTTTTCTTTTTTTTGGGTGGGCTTCTTTGGCCCCCTTTTTTTATTTAGGCTTCTTTGGCCTCTCCTTTTTTATGGGGCAATGCTGTATAATGATGATCATCACACTTTTATTTACTTACAGCTCAATATTACAACTCGATACTGGAACAAAGATATGACTCTATATGAATGCCTCCGGCGTGTACCGGGATGTGCAATGATCTAGCGTAACAATGACATAAAAAAGGGACAAGCCAAGAAAACATCATGCTAGCTATCTTACGATCATGCAAGGCAATATGACAATGAATGCTCAAGTCACGTATATGATGATGATGGAAGTTGCATGGCAATATATCTCGGAATGGCTATGGAAATGCCATAATAGTTAGGTATGGTGGCTGTTTTGAGGAAGATATAAGGAGGCTTATGTGTGATAGAGAGTATCATATCACAGGGTTTGGATGCACCGGAAAAGTTTGCACTGACTCTCGAGGTGAGAAAGGGCAATGCACGGTACCGAAGAGGCTAGCAATGATGGAAGGGTGAGAGTGCATATAATCCATGGACTCACATTAGTCATAAAGAACTCATATACTTATTGCAAAAGTTTATTAGCCCTCGAAGCAAAGTAATACTATGCATGCCCCTAGGGGGATAGATTGGTAGGAAAAAACCATCGCTCGTCCCCGACCGCCACTCATAAGGAAGACAATCAAAGAAACACCCCATGCTTCAAATTTGTCACACAACGGTTACCATACGTGCATGCTACGGGACTTGCAAAACTCAAAACAAGTGTTTCTACAATCCACAACTACCCACTAGCATGACTCTAATATCACCATGTTTATATCGCAAAACTATTGCAAGGAATCAAACGTATCATATTCAGCGATTTACAAGTTTATGTAGGATTTTATGACTAACCATGTGAATGACCAATTCATGTCATCTCTCTAAATAGATATAAGTGAAGCAAGAGAGTTTCATTATTTCTACAAAATATATGCCCATGCTCTAACAAATTTAAGTGAAGCAAAAGAGCATTCTAGAAATGGTGGTTTTCTATGTGAAGAGAAATAGGTAATCCAAACTTCAAATGATATAAGTGAAGCACATGAAGCATTCTATAAAGCCATACTCAAAAGATATAAGTGAAGTGCAATGATCATTCTATAAATCAACCAAGGACTATCTCCTACCAGCATGGTGCGTAAAATAAAAGTGAAAACTAAATGCAAAAGATGCTCCAAGACTTGCACATATCGCATGAACGAAACGAATACGAAAACATACCGATACTTGTTGAAGAAAGAGGGGATGCCTTCCGGGGCATCCCCAAGCTTAGACGCTTGAGTCTCCTTGAATATTTACTTGGGATGCCTTGGGCATCCGCAAGCTTGAGCTCTTGCCTCTCCTCCTTTTCCTCATATCGAGACCTCCTCGATCAAACACTTCATCCACACAAAACTTCAACAGAAAACTCGGTAAGATCCGTTAGTATAATAAAGCAAATCACTACTCTAAGTACTGTTGCAAACCAATTAATATTTTGTTTTTGCATTGTTTCTTCTGTAATATAACTTTTTCATGGCTTAATCCACTGACATAAATTGATAGTTTCATCAAAACAAGCAAACTATGCATCAAAAACAGAATCTGTCAAAAACAGAACAGTCTGTAGTAATCTGAACATTCACGAAACTTCTGTTATCCCAAAAGTTCTACCAAAATTAGGAAAAATAAACAAATTGTACAGCAAGACAGTGAAAAAAGTTTCAGAACCGTTTGACGTTCCAGTTAAAAATGTAAAATCGCGCACTACAGCCAAAGTTTCTGTCCTGCACCGTACAAACCAACAAGCATTGTAAACATCATAAAGGCAAACCTTGGCACATTATTTTTATAATACAATTGAATTGTAAAAGGGGATAATTATTTTTGATGAAAAGTTTCTGTAATTAAGATTCACAAAGTTTCCATGAGCATGAACAAAGTTCAAGGAGCTCTCCCACTTCAACAATGCTTGTCTCTCTCACTTTCACTTTCCTTTTTGAAAAGTTTTGGGTTCCCCTCTTTATTTATTTTTTGTTTTTAGACTATATAAAAGCACTCAACAGAAATAAATGTCTCTAAAACATCCGGGTTGTCTCCCTGGCAGCTCTTTATTTAAAGCCATTAAGCTAGGCATATAGTGCTCAAGTAATAAATCCACCCGGATCCCAAGGTATATCAAAGCCAATTTTAGTTAACAATGATTTGTAATTTAGTAGTGAGCACAAAATAACATATATCATGCAAAAACGAAGTCTAACTCTCTTCCTATGCATCGACATGTCATAAAAGAACAATTCATGCACACATAGTAAAGGCCAATGCATAGTATAAGCAGTTTCTTGCAATTTTATCATATTGGAAACATAGAGAGGTGGAGATATAATTCGTCTCTCATAATAATTGAAAGTAGGAGAAGCAAGCACATGCATATTATATCTATCAAAATCATCATGTGCAATGGTAAAAGGCAACCCATCAATATAATCCTTAATAGGCACAAACTTCTCCGATATAGTGTGGTTTGGAGAATTCAAAAAGATAATAGGACTATCATGCATGGGTGCAATAGCAACAATTTCATGTTTAACATAAGGAACTATAGCAAGTTCATCTCCATAAGCATAATTCATATTGGCATCTTGGCCACACGCATAGCAAGCATCATCAAAGAGGGATATTTCAAGAGAATCAACAGGATCATAACAATCATCATAGCAATCATCCTTCGGTAAGCACGAAGAGGAATTAAACAATGCATGAGTTGAAGAGTTACTCTCATTAGAAGGTGGGCACGGGTAGCTAATCCGCTCTTCCTCCATAGTTCTTCGCTCTCCTCATCATCTTTTTCATCCAATGAGCTCATAGTTTCATCAATTTCTTCTTCCATAGCTTCCTGCAAAATATTAATCTCTTCTTGGACAGCGGAGACTTTCTCAATAAATGCATCAATATCGGAATTGTATTCATAATTTTCATAGCAATATCTAAGTATAGCAAAATTTTCAGGTCTGTAAACTAAATCATCAAAATCTTCAAACTCTTTAAACATAGATTCAATCTCATAAGCACCCATAAAAGTAACAAATTCTTCTATTTGTTCCACATCAAAGTAATCATAGATACCATTAGCATAAGAAGCCAAGGTTTTATCATCATTGAATTTGCATGAAAAGGGAAGGTGTGGAGCCTTCATCCTAGAGCAACAAGTATAATCATGTCTCAAGCATAGATCCCAAGCATACCAACGCAACATATAAATTTGATTCCATAATAGTTTCCCTTTTTGTGTCAAGCGATCATCCCTAAAGTATTCACGTTGATCCAACGTGTCTCCCATAACATAATTGAATGGGGTTTTCTCAGGATTATCAAAGTACTACATAAATTCTTTCACATAACGTGCATCGAGGGTTTTAGGAGGTTCCCCATCTCCATGAGTAGCAAGTACACCTAATTTTTTTGGTATTTCGTGTTCCATATCCATAACTAAAGATAGAGAACAACTTAGAACAGCATATAAAAATTACTTAGAGATAAAGCAAACAAGCACACACGAAAATATTCACCCCACACTATGACTCACCGGCAATGGCGCCAGAAAAAGGTCTTGATAACCCACAAGTGTAGGGGATAACTGTAGCCTCTTTCGATAAGTAAGAGTGTTGAACCCAATGAGGAGCTAAAGGTAGAACAAATATTCTCTCAAGTCCTATCTGCCACTGATACGACTCTACGCACGCTTAGTGTTCGCTTTACCTAGAACAAGTATGAAACTAGAAGTACTTTGCAGGTGTTGTTGGATAGGTTTGCAAGATAATAAAGAACACGTAAATAAAAAGTAGGGGCTGTTTAGATAAAGACACAACTAAGTTAGTTTTAGTAGAGAGCATTTTGTCACAAGAAAGTTATTTGTCCCTAGGCAATCGATAACTAGACCGATAATCACTATTGCAATTTTATTTGAGGGAGAGGCATAAGCTAACATACTTTCTCTTCTTGGATCATATGCACTTATGATTGGAACTCTAGAAAGCATCCGCAACTACTAAAGATCATTAAGATAAAACCCAACCATAGCATTAAAGCATCAAGTCCCCTTTATCCCATACGCAAACAACCTACTTACTCGGGTCTGTGCTTCTGTCACTCACGCCACCCACCATAAGCAAATCATGAACGTATTGCAAACCCTACATCGGGAATCCCTCACGCTTGCGCGACACGGACAACACCATAGGTAGCACCAATAATAAAACATGCAACTCAAACCAATCACAATCATAAATTAACCCATAGGACAAAACGGATCTACTCAAACATCATAGGATAGCCATACATCATTGGGGAATAATATATAGCATTGAGCACCATGTTTAAGTAGAGATTACAGCGGTAAGAGAGGGGTTACACCGCTGCATAGAGGGGGGAAGAGTTGGTGATGAAGCCATTGAAGTTGTTGGTGAAGATCGCGGTGATGATGATGGCCCCCGGTGGCACTCCGGCGCCACCGGAAGCAAGGGGGAGAGAGCCCCCCTTCTTCTTCTTCTTCCTTGACCTTCTACCTAGATGGGAGAAGGGTTTCCCCTCTGGTCCTTGTCTCCCATGGCATGGGAGGGGCGAGAGCCCCTCCGAGATTGGATCTATCTCTTTGTCTCTCTCTATTTCTGCGTTCCCAGATTCTTCCCTTTCACCATTTCTTTTATATCCAGAGATCCGTAACTCCGATTGGATTGAAACTTTCGCCCAGATTTTTCTCCGAAAATTAGCTTTCTTGCGGCAAAAGAATGCAGCAACCGCCTTACGTGGGGCCCACGAGGGTCAGGGGCGCGCCCAGGGGAGGCAGGCGTGCCCCCTGCCTCGTGGCCACCTCGGGCACCATCTCGCGTTGATTCTTCCTCCCATATTTCCCAAATATTCCAAAAATATTCTCTGTCCGTTTTTATCCCGTTTGGACTCCGTTTGATATGGGGTTTCTGTGAAACATAGAACATGCAATAGACAGGAACTGGCACTGGGCACTGGATCAATATGTTAGTCCCGAAAATAGTATAAAACGTTGCCAAAAAGTATACGAAAGTTGAATAATATTGGCACGGAACAATAAAAAATTATAGATACGATGGAGACGTATCGGCACCGCAGCCGAACCAGTGAACCCTCGTACTCCTCTCCGCGCGGGCTTCCACTACCGCGTCTTCCCCGGCTCCGCGTCGTCCCCTTCCTAGGCCTCGCCGTCGTCCACCGCCCTGGTGCTCTCGGCACGGCGTGGTCAACGTGGTCAAGGAATGACTTCCATCGGAAGAGTACTGTACATGGAGAGGCTGATAGCTGGGTCCATGGCGGCCACAAGGAAGTGCCTCCTTATTACGCGCAAAATAATTATTCCTCCACCTGACAACAGGGACCCACCGGACGGGCCACCGTATTTCGCAAAAAATGTTTCCCCCCTGACTGCTGGGACCCACCAGCTACATCTTCACAGGCAAGGAAGTGCGTCCATATTACGGGCAAAAAAAATATTCACCCCCCTGACTGCTAGGACCCACCAGCTACATCTTCGCACACAAGGAAGTGCCTAACAAACGGGACCCACCTGGTCGAAGCTGTGACGCCCCCGATTCAATCGTACACTAATCATGCACGCAAATGTGTACGATCAAGATCAGGGACTCACGGGAAGATATCACAACACAACTCTACAAATAAAATAAGTCATACAAGCATCATAATACAAGCCAGGGGCCTCGAGGGCTCGAATACAAGTGCTCGATCATAGACGAGTCAGCGGAAGCAACAATATCTGAGTACAGACATAAGTTAAACAAGTTTGCCTTAAGAAGGCTAGCACAAACTGGGATACAAATCGAAAGAAGCGTAGGCCTCCTGCCTGGGATCATCCTAACTACTCTTGGTTGTCGTCAGCGGTTTGCACGTAGTAGTAGGGACCTCCAGCGTAGTAGTCATTGTCGACAGTGGCGTCTGGCTCCTGGACTCCAGCATCTGGTTGCGACAACCAGAAAGAAAGGAAAGGGGGAAAAGGGGGGGGAGAAAGCAACCATGAGTACTCATCCAAAGTACTCGCAAGCAAGGAACTACACTACATATGCATGGGTATATGTGTAAGGAGGCCATATCGGTGGACTGAACTGCAGAATGCCAGAATAAGAGGGGGATAGCTAGTCCTATCAAAGACTACGCTTCTGGCAGCCTCCGTCTTGCAGCATGTAGAAGAGAGTAGATTGAAGTCCTCCAGGTAGCATCTCCAAGTAGCATCTCCAAGTAACATCTCCAGTAGCATCGCATAGCATAATCCTACCCGGCGATCCTCTCCTCGTATCCCTGAGAGAGAGCGACCACCGGTTGTATCTGGCACTTGCAAGGGTGTGTTTTATTAAGTATCCGGTTCTAGTTGTCATAAGGTCAAGGTACAACTCCAAGTCGTCCTGCTACCGAAGATCACGGCTATTCGAATAGATTAACTTCCCTGCAGGGGTGCACCAACTTACCCAACACGCTTGATCCCATTTGGCCGGACACACTTTCCTGGGTCATGCCCGGCCTCGGAAGATCAACACGTCGCAGCCCCACCTAGGCAAACCAGAGAGGTCAGCACGCCGGTCTAAACCTAAGCGCACAGGGGTCTGGGCCCATCACCCATAGCACACCTGCATGTTGCGAGGGCGGCCGGAAGCAGAACTAGCCCCCTTAATACAAGAGCAGGCTTACGTTCCAATCCGGCGCGCGCCGCTCCGTCACTGACGTCTGAAGTGCTTCGGCTGATACCACGACGTCGGGATACCCATAACTACTCCCACGTAGATGGTTAGTGCGTATAGGCTCGTAGCCAACTCAGATCAAATACCAAGATCTCGTTAAGCGTGTTAAATATCCGCGAACGCCGAACAGGGCCAGGCCCACCTCTCTCCTAGGTGGTCTCAACCTGCCCTGTCGCTCAGCCACAAAGTAACAGTCGGGGACCGTCGGGAACCCAGGCCCACCTCTACCGGGATGGAGCCACCTGTCCTTTCAGCCCCCTCATCAGAATCACTTGCGGGTACTCATCAAGCTGACCCGACTTTAGTCACCATCTGTATAGTATGTATGTATGTATAGTATATACCCGTGATCACCTCCCGAGTGATCACGGCCCAATAGTATAGCAAGGCAGACTGACAAGAATGTAGGGCCAATAATGACAAACTAGCATACTATACTAAGCATCTAGGATTGCGGGTAAGGTATCAATGACTATAGCAACAACGACATGCTATGCATCAGAATAGGATTAACGGAAAGCAGTAACATGCTACACTACTCTAATGTAAGCAGTATAGAGGAGAATAGGCGATATCTGGTGATCAAGGGGGGGGGGGGCTCGCCTGGTTGCTCTGGCAAGAAGGACGAGTCACCAACACCGTAGTCGAACTCGGGGTCGCCGGCAGTCTCGGGGTCTATCGGAAAGAAGTAACGGAGAGGGAACACAATAAATAACAGAGCAATCAAGGCATCACAAAGCGTAAAAAGACAATACGCGGTGTTCGGTGTGCCCTAACGCGGTAGTAGGTGATACCGGTGAAGGGGGGAAAACATCCGGGAAAGTATTCCCGGTGTTTCGTTTTTTCTGACAAATGAACCGGAGGGGGAAAGTTGCGGGTTTGATATGTTAGGGGTGTGTGGTGGACGAACGGGTTGCGTATCGGGGTTCGTCTCGTCGTTGTGAGCAACTTTCATGTACAAAGTATTTTCATCCGAGCCACGGATTATTTTATATTAATTTTTAAAGATTTTAAATCATTTATAAAAATTAGCATAATTAAATTAATTTAGAAATTGTAATTATGATGTCAGCATGACATCAGCATGATGTCAGCAAGACCAAAGGTTGACTAGGTCAACCCTGCAGGTGGGTCCCGTATGTCATAGGTACAATAACCTAATTAATCTATTAATCAGTTTAATTAGTTAATTAGGTACCTAATGTTTAATCAGTTTAATTAAACATGATTGATTAAGTTAATTAAGTCAATTAATTAATTAACATTTTATTTACTTATTATTTATCTATTTATTTTTAAGTTCTTTTTTTTAATCGTTCTGGGGCGGGCCCCCCTTGTCATAGGCCCATAGGGCCTTAACGGGCACGGGCACGCGGGCGCTGGGTATACGAGCGTAACCCGGTTGGCCTTGGGCGCCGGCCGGTGCGGCCAAGGGGCGCCGGGCGCGGCCACGGGGAGCAGGGGCAAAACAGCGCGCCGAAGTCGAGCTCCGGCGGCTGAGGTCCGGGCGGAGTAGAGGGGGCCGCGGCGAGTAGATGCAGCGGGGCACAACGAGTGGTCCAGGGGCTCCGGCGACAGGCGCGTGAGGAGGCGCGCGCGTGGGCGCAAGCACCGGCGGCCAGCGGTGCAGCGCGTGGTGGTGCGCTGAGCGCAGCGGGCAGGACCACGGCGCGGCCAACGATGGCTACAGGGCGTGGTGAGCACGGTGGTCGGCGAGCAACAGTGGAGGGGACCGCGGCAAAAATTACGGGACAGAGGGAGAGACGGGGGAGGGCGAGGCCCTCACCGGCGATGTAGAGACCAAGGGGGGCGGCGAGGCTCGAGGTGGCCTTTGGGGAGGAGGACGGGGATGATGCGCGGCGACGAGGAGGCAGTCCGGCGAAGACGCTTCCGGCGAGGGGCGTTCCGAGCGACGGCGATGGGATCCAAGGGTGACGGGGTCGAGCGGTGGGCGTCGGCGTGGTAGCTTCGGGGCGGCGGCGGTGAGGCATGGTGTCGGGGACGAGAGGCGGCGTTGCGGCCTCGTCTGGGTCGTGCCCCGATCCAGAACATGCGGAGAGAGGGGATCGGAGCGAGGGGATCGTGGGGGAGGGGAAGTGGGGACGAGTGGTTAGGGTTTCGGGGGGAATGGATAAGGGGAGGGGGTGGCCGGTTGGGCCTGCGCCCGAATGGGCCGGCCAACTAGGCCAGTAGGCCGTGGGCGGGGGTTCCCTCTTTTTTTTTGTTAGTTTCTTTCTTTTATTTACTTTCCTTTTCTGTTTTTATTTATTTTAAAATACTTAGGCAGTTTATAAAATTGTGTTTATTACACCATATTGACTTATGTAAAATATGGCATCTCCCGAACACTTTTGTTTTAAATTTTGAAAAACTTTTATTGTTTGCTTTGATTTTGAAATTTGAATTCGAACGGGATTGAATCATCACGAGGTTTACAACAGCAAGAGTGGTGATGAGGCATCATTAGCAGAGGTTACTGTAGCTTGATTATCCGGGCGTCACAGAAGCGTACGTAGCATTGTCATTCTGGTCGCGAACGTGTACGTACATACTGGTCGATGTAGAGGCGCGCACGTGTCGTAGTAGAGGCGCGCACGTAGCATGTACACGTACGTACAGTGGCCAGGGTGCAAGAAAGAAAATACATCCACGTAAGTACATACGGGCGGGTCTCGAACGCCTACTCGCACATACGTATGGCCAGGGCTCGTGTACATGGCTGGGTCGAAACGGAGAAACTGCGTTGTCGTCGTGTTCATGGGGAGCCAACCGGCTGGGTCAGAATGAAATGTGCCGTCATGTTCATCGGGAGGGCTTGGACAGAATAGTCAACGGAAACGAGGCCTGGTGTACCACAGAACAGAGGAAATAGCCTTGTGTTCGTCCAGCCACGGTCGAAACGGGATCCTGTTCATCAGGAGGGGTCTGGCGTACCGCAAAACAGAGGAAATGGACTTCTGTTGGACCTCCTATGGTCGCAACGGGGTCCTGTTGATTGGGAGGGGTGTGGCGTACCGCAAAACGGAGGAAATAGATTTGTGTTGGAGCGCTACGGTCAAAACGGGGGTCGTGTTCATCGGGAGGGGTGTGGCATACCGCAAAAAGGGTCTTCACGGGCTATTGTTCATCCACCATCGACCTCCTCCAGCCTCCACCTGCGACTATTCATCCACGGGCGCCTGTTCATCCAGCCTCCACCGCGCGCTACTCCACCGGCTAATGTTACACCACCCCTCTCCACGGGCTACTGTTCAACCACCCCTCCACCGGCTACTGTTGAATCATCCCTCCACCGACTACTGTTCAACCTTCCCTCCATGGGGTCCTATTCATCCACGCCCAACCGACTCAATCGATCGGGGTCCTGTTCATCCGGTGAAAACACCACGGGGTCCTGTTCATCCACCCCCACCGGGAACTATTCATCCAACGCCCCCAGAAACGCTCAATATTCATCCACAGACATCATCGATCGGCTTCAGTTAGCAACAGTAGCGAAGGAATCGCTCGATCACTCAGGTTCAGTAATGCGTAGCCTGCAGTGCAATCGCTCGGGTTCATTTAGGCGACGCCTCACTCGGGTTCGGTTAGAGCCCAATGCCTCGCACCCATGCGCGTACGGTACAAGAGAAACGTGCATCGCTCGGCCCCTGACCACCCACTGTAACCGGGAACTCCCCGATATTTTCCTTGCCCTCGCTTACCACGGTTTTTCCGTCATGGACGTCCCAAAGAATGTCATGCAGCTGCGTCTCCGGCCCGCCCAGGATGAAAAGCCCATTTTTTGTCATGATTTTTTGTCATGATTTTTTGTCATAGAAGTAGGAGCCCACCACATCTATGATGCTACCGAGTTTTGTCACAATTATTGTCATAGAAGTGTCATAAGTATGACAGAGAAAAAATTTCGCTCGGCCCAAAATGTCACGGACGTGTCTTTTTTTGTAGTGACATGCCCCGCAAAAATAAGTTAGACGTCCTCTACTTTGTTGTTGCAAGTTTTATAGGGCTACTACGGGCTTCTAGCAAGAACCATTCTTACCTATGGCAAAAACCACAATGGTGATTCATCAAGTTTGCTATTTTAACCTTCTTCAAGGACCGGCCATAGTCAAATTCGATTCAACTAAAGTAGGAGAAACAGACACCCGCCAGCCACCTTTATGCAAAACTAGTTGCATGTCAGTCGGTGGAACCGATCTCATGTGCGTGGACATGTAAGGTCGGTCCGGACCGCTTCATCCCACAATACCGCCGAATCAAAATAAGACGTTGGTGGTAAGCAGTATGACTATCACCGTCCACAACTCTTTGTGTTCTACTCGTGCATATCATCTACGCATAGACCTAGCTCGAATGCCACTGTTGGGAAACATTACATGGAAAATAAAAAAAATTCTATGCACACGCAGGATCCCATGGAGATGCATAGCAACGAGAGGGGAGAGTGTGTCTACGTATCCTCGTAGACCGTATGCGGAAGCGTTTAGTAACTCGGTTGATGTAGTCAAACTTCTTCGCGCTCCAACCGATCAAGTACCAAACGTATGGCACCTCTGCGTTCAGCACACATTCAGCTCGGTGACGTCCTCCGCCTTCTTGATCCAGCAAAACGGGTAGTGGATGAGTTCCAGCAGCACGACAGCATGGTGACGGTGATGGTGAAGCTATCTCCGCAGGGCTTCGCCTAAGCACTACGAAAATATGACCGAGGGTGTAAACGGTGGAGGGGGCGCCGCACACGGCTATGGAATTTTCGTGGACGTGCTAGGCACCCCTCCCACATATATATAGGTGGGGGGAGAGGGGAGAGGCCAAGGGGCGCCCCAAGTAGGGCCGAATCCTACTTGGGGTCTTCCCCAACTTGCACCCCCCCCCCCCTTTCCTTTCTCTCATGAGAGGGAAAGGTAGGAGGTGCCACCCCTCCCCTTTCCTTCCCCTAGGGCCAGCCAGCCTTGTAGGGGGATGCACCAGCCCCCTAGTGGGCTGGTATGTCCCCTCCTTTGTCCCATTAAGCCCATACACTTACCGGAGGTGTCCAGAACCACTTCCGGTGACCCGATGACCACCCGGTGCACTCTGAAACTATTGCGGTCTCCGAATACCATCATCCAATATATCAATCTTTACCTCTCGACAATTTCGAGACTCCTCATCATGTTCGTGATCTCATCTGGGACTCCGAACAACATTCGGTCACCAAGTCATATAACTCATATAACACTATATCGTCAACGAATGTTAAGTGTGTGGACCCTACGAGTTCGAGAACTATGTAGACATGACAGAGACACCTCTCCGGTCAATAACCAATAGCAGGACCTGAATGCCCATATTGGTTCCTACATATTCTACAAAGTTCTTTATTGGTCGAACCGTTATGATAACATACGTAATTCCGATTGTCCGTCGATATGTTACTCGCCCGAGATTTGATCGTTGGTATCTTCACACCTAGTTCAATCTCATTACCGGCGAGTCTCTTTACTCGTTCTGTAATACATCACCTTGTAACTAACTCCTTATACATTCTCTTGCAAGCTTATGATGTGTATTACCGGGAGGGCCCAGAGATACCTCTCTGATACTCGGAGTGACAAATCCTAATCTCGATCTATGCCAACTCAACAAACACCTTCGTAGATACCTATAGAGCATCTTTATGATCACCTAGTTATGTTGTGACGTTTGATAGCACACAAGGTATTCCTACGGTATCCGGGAGTTGCATAATCTCATACTCGAAGGAATATGTATTTCACATGAAGAAAGCAATAGCAATAAACTGAACGATCAATATGCTAAGCTAACAGATGGCTCTTTTCCATCACATCATTCTCCTAATGATGTGATCCCATTATCAAATGACAACACATGTCTATGGTTAGGAAACCTTAACAATCTTTGATCAATGAGCTAGTCTAGTAGATGCTTACTAGGGACATGGTATTTGTTTATTTACTCACTTATGTATTTAAGTTTCCGATCAATACAACTCTAGCATGAATAATAAACCTTTATCATGAATAAGGAAATATAAAATAACAACTTTTTGGGGCCGGTTTGCAGGGACATAAACTCCCAGCAAACGACCCTTATGTCACCACCAGCCCCGGGATTGGTGTTGCTGGTGGACATTTCCTTGATACCAAATCCCAAGTAATTACAAGAATCCGAGTACAGGACTATAAAGGTCCAATGGATATAACAAGGATCTCTAGTGGTGGATGATGGAAGTGACTCATGGATCTCGAATGTTGTTGGGACTCCATTCCCACGGGAATAGCTGACTCGGATAACTCATATCTCGCGTGGCTGCTACCTTCGAATCCTAGGTCATGGGGTGTCATGGTTTTGCCACGGCAGATGCCCTTGTGAAAGGACTTAGGTGTGGAGCCATCGCCACATAGGTTAGTGATACGTCAATTTTTCATGATGCTTTTATATCAATATTTATTGCATTATGGGCTGCTACTACATGTTATGTCACAATACTTATGCATTTTCTCTCTTATTTTATAAGGTTTACACGAAGAGGGAGAATGCCGACAGCTGGAATTCTGGCCTGGAAAAGGAGCAAATATGGAGACCTATTCTGCACCACTCCAAAAGTCCAGAAACTCCATGAAAGTCAGTTTTGGAACATATTAAAAGTTTTTGGCGAAGAAAGCACCAGAGGGGGTCCACCCACCAGCCACGAGTGTGGAGGGCGCGCCCTACCCCCTGGGCACGCCCCCTGTCGGTGTCAAAACCGGCGAATCTCGGGTAGGGGGTCCGATCTGTGCGTCAAGGCTGATGAATGTTTACCCAGGTTCGGGCCCTCTTGATGGAGGTAAAACCCTACTTCCTGCTTGATTAATATTGATGATATGGGTAGTACAAGAGTAGATCTACCACGAGATTGTAGAGGCTAAACCCTAAGAGCTAGCCTATGATGGTATGATTGTAATTGTGATCGGCCTTCTAAGGACCAATCTCTCCAGTTTATATAGACACCGTAGAGGGCTAGGGTTTACATGGAGTCGGTTACAAGGAAGGAAATATAATATCCGGATCGCCAAGCTTGCCTTCCACGCAAAGGAGAGTCCCATCCGGACACGGGCCGAAGTCTTGAGTCTTGTATCTTCACGCTTCAATAGTCCGGACGTTGTACACAGTTCGGCTGTCCGGATACCCCCTAATCCAGGACTCCCTCAGTAGCCCCTGAACCAGGCTTCAATGACGATGAGTCCGGCGTGCAGTATTGTATTTGGCATTGCAAGGCGGGTTCCTCCTCCGAATACTCCAAAGTGGTTATCAAACACGTAGACCGTGTCCGGATCTGCAAGATGATCATCATATGGTATAGATCTGATTTGCTGGCAATCCTCGTGCGACGTGCCCTTGCATCATGGCTCGGTCCAATGCGAACCGACGCTTCCTACCCCACAAAGACTCGTGTTACGAGGCGATTTTATTAGCGCGTCCCATCGAGGCAGAGATCGTGTTCCTCTTATTATGGGATTTTCCATCAATATGAGCGTGCGTGACCCACGATGGTTGTTCGTATAACCCGTGTGTTTTTTAGATAAGCCTCAAACGGTCACACCGGGGACTCTTGATATTCACCCTCTTTATAAAGGGGTCGAGACCTATGCCTCTTTTTTCACTTTCATCGCGCCTTCTCGCACCTCAAGTTCTAACACTCAAGATCTAAGCTCCACCCCTCCGGAATCCTCCAATATGTCCGGATCTGACCCTCAAGGCCGGTGGGTGGCCTCCTCGATTGAAGAGAAGGACATTGCAAAGCTTAGGGAGGTCGGATACCTGACCTCTGACATCCAGCACAGGCTTCCTGCTCCAGGGCAGGTCACCCTATGCCAGAGCCCAATGAGTGTGTCGTTTTCGTCCCACACTTCCTCCGCGGTTTGGGTTTAACCCTCCATCCCTTCGTGAGGGGGCTCATGTTCTATTATGGGTTGGATTTTCATGATCTGGCTCCAGATGCTATCCTCCATATCTCGTCGTTCATTATCGTGTGCGAGGCTTTTCTCCATGTCATGCTACACTTCGGCCTATGGCTCAAGACCTTCAATGTGAAGCCGAAGATGATCGAGGGGCGACATGTGGAGTGCGGAGGCGCCGTAATAAGCAAAAACACCGATGCCCCATGGCCAGAGGGTTCTTTCCCAGAATTATCTGATGTATGGCAATGGAGGTGGTTTTATGTCACGGCTCCCAGGGGCACAAAGTGGGTAGCCGCCCCCGAGTTCCGCTCGGGCCCTCCGTCACAGTTGGCGTCTTGGACAGACGTAGGACGGAATTGTGGGCCCGCTGGTGATGTACCAGTACTGCAGAATCGCATCCGAGAGCTTCTTGAGAGGGACATTAACCTCGTCAGCATAATGCAAGTGATGTTAATCCGACAGATGTTGCCGTGCCAACACCGGCCTCTCCGGATGTGGGAGTTCAATCCGGAGGGTCCGCGGACTGTCAAGCACTTCTTCAGCTTGAAGCTCGAAGAGATGTGCAAATTATTCTTCAAACGGAAATAATGTGTTCGGACACCATCGAGGATGCGGGCCTAAGCTGTAATCGCCTAGATACCCAAGTAAGTAGCCCTGATACCGGACACCCTGTTTTGTATTTATCATGACTATTTGCTCTAACAATCATCCACGTCCAGGAATGGCTCAGCAAGATGGAGAGAGTCAGGTGTCCGGCACCGCTTCCTGAAGGCTCGCCCGCCCTACCATGGCCAAGATGCTCGACCGGGTACTCAGCAGAATGCCCTCGGGGAAAGACAAGCGGAGGGACGAAGAATCCGAACCCCACACGCTACGCATCCGAACCCAGGGAATTGTTACCTCCCCCAAGGAGGATAGTCGGGGAGGGGAGGCTAAAGCCTCCTCCCCGCGCGGGAAGAAGAGGGCCGCCTCCGAAGACTTGGAGACGGAGACGCCTAAACCAGGGAAGAAGGTGTCACCAAGGGGCTCTGCCGCGACGTGCATCCTCACCGTGTTATGCCCATCAACGGGCCAGCCCTCCACCGAGCCGTAAGTCATCATTAACTTGAAGGTACTGTATTTCTCCTGGATCAATAACAAGGATTCAACTTTTTGCAGTCCGGCTGGCAGCTCTTCTCAACAGGGATCGTCTTCGGGGGACCTTCCTCCGGAGATGATGGAGAGCGAGACCCCACCCGCCTTTATGATTCTTGAAGCGGGCGACACCGAGGTGTCGTCACGGAGTAGTCCGGATCTACCGAGGCCGGAGGCCAATACGTCAGCTGCGCTGAGTCCGGACGTACTGACGGGCTTACTGGGGCGAGCTGCGCTCTCGGAGGAGCACCGCTCATTAATGAGTGTGGTGCTCAAGAAGATTTCATCCGCTACAAGTGGTTTGAATGAAGCATTTACAAGCCTTCTCAGAGGCTTTGAGGTATGTAATGAAGAATACACCATATAGATAGTAGCCCCTGAGACTCTGGTTGCCCGCCCTAGGCGGCAAACGTGGGATCATAAACCAAAGATTTATGTTGTAAATATGTGCAGGTACCTGTGGGTCCGGCCGCTGGCCCGCCCGTTGAAGTTGTCAAACTATCGAGGCAAATTGGGTCGATTGATGCCAATATCACTCTGATGAATGAGCGGCTGGATAAATCACAAGGTATGTGTCCTATCTTTCCTGCATAGGGAAATATTTAAGGTGGCACATAGTAATGTAATATTTTCGGACTGCAGATGGTGCTGCTGCCGTGGAGGCCCTAAGGGCGGAACTTGCTCTAGCCAAGGAACAAGTTCGGGTGAGCAATGCGGCTGCCCTAAGGGCGGCCGAGGAATTGAGAGCCGAACAGGCTGCTCATCGCCGAAGCGAGGAAAAGATAGCCGAAATGGCTATCGATTTAAAAAATGCCGCTGACCGGCATGAGCTCCTGAAAAAGGAGCATGAGGATAAATCGGCTGACCTGAGCAAGGCACTTAATGCCACCAAGGAAATACGGACCAAGCTCAGAGGTGCGCGGAAGGAGCTTCAACAGGCCAGTAAAATCGCAGCTGGAGGCTCCTATTTTCTGCGGACGAAGTTCTTCGATCTGAAGTACGCTCCCCTGGATGGACGCTGGAGCTCGCGGATGCATACGTGGACCTGGCGAAGAGTACGGCTGATGCTGTGGAGTTCTTCAAAGATCAGGGTGAAAGGGAGGTGGAGAAGCTTTTTGGTCACAGTTCAATGCTCCCACTCACCCACTGCCGTTAAGTGATAAGATGGCTGTTGTGGTGGAGCTTCACAGGCTGTCCGGGCTTGAGATGCAGTCTATAATAGACCATCTTTGGCCGAAGGGGCCTAAGCCGGATAGTTACTTTGGTTTGGTGCAACAGTTCCTTGGGGCCGTGCCTCGGATCGATGCCATGAGGTGGTTGACATGCATAGAGGGTGCGCGGATGGCCCTTGCCCGCGTTAAAGCGTATTGGACGAATATGGATGCCACTATGATAGCGTCTCAGGATCCGTTGGGGGGCCAACATCCGGCCGGGCATTACTTGGCGCAGGTCACACAGGGTGCCCGCCTGATAGAGGCGCAGTGCCCGAAGAATCTCCTATTCGAGTGATGATTCAAATCATTGTAAAAACAATGTTTATTTTGATTGTAAGGCTATATTTATAATGTTTGTCTGAAAATATGATTGTGTCCCCTATGCGGCCGTTTATATATATATATATATATATATATATATATATATATATATATATATATATATATATATATATATATATATATATATTCGTAATCCGAAAGTTAGCAGTCGTTGGCTTCAGCCCCCATGCATATAATGCGGGGGAGTTCGCGAAACAATGCGCTTAATCACTCTTTATCCAACGTCTTGGTCCATTAAGGAGGTGATCGCACGTCGAACTAGGCAACCGGACTATATAGCTATAACACTTTCGCTTAGCCGCGGGATTCTAACATTGGGGCTGCTATGTAGCCCCTGGTACCTTCGTGTGCATCTGAATACGGGCGCGTATGTACCTGGCCGGGAAATGGCCCTTCGTTAATGTAGAGGAATCCTAGAGATTCCGGTGAGTTGTTGAGTGGTTGACCAGTCTCTCGCTGTATCATGACAGTCAGTTTTCGGCTTTCTCTACTGAGGTGCTCATCCAGAATAACCAGAGCACAATCGCAGTAGTTCTCCTTTGGCCACCTTAGCCGATTATAATGGAACGTAAGGCGGCAAACCCAGGAGCCAGGCAAACCCAACATTTGACAAAAGACATGATTCGGAGCTGACGCATATAAGGCCAAACTCGTGACGCAGAGCACTCCCGAAGGTATTCGGACTTTATAACAGATGATGGGCTCAAGAATGTCCATTCATTATAAACCCTGTATTTCCAGGTACGTGCGTTAATCTGTCGTGGCGAAATGCCAAAAACGGCAGTATTCTTTGTGTGTATGGAACCCATGGGATGGTTAAACAACAAGAGGCAATGGAAAAGGTTTACACAGGGGCTTAATCTAAAAAGAAACTTGTTAAACGGGGCCCTGCTACATGTCTGTGCCTTTGTCTCTGTTGTGCCGCATCCTGGAAGGGTATCGCGCGAACGTTGTCTGCGGAAAAAGGGAAACTCATAGGAGAGTGCAACGTAAGTATGCGATGTATAGTAAAAAATGTAAGATGCTAGCCTGCCAATAAGGTTGAGCCAAGTGTGGGGCTTTATTATTAGCCCCTGGTCTCCACTATAGGATTACATATACAGTGCCCTGGTTTGATATGGGCTGCCAGAATCGTCTAACCGTGTACGTGGTCTTAACAACCCGTCATATTTTTGTTAGAGGCCGCTTATAGTCCGGCCGCTAGGGCCGTCGCGTATTCCTCTACGCGCGAAAAGCGCTCTGTTGTTCCGCTAATGGTGATGACGCCGCATGGACCGGGCATCTTAAGTGTAAGGTAGCCACAATGCGGCAATGCGTTGAAGCGGGCGAAGGCTGTTCTTCCAAGCAATGCTTGATAGCTGCTTTGGAAGGGTGCGATGATGAAGACTAGTTCTTCGCTTCTGGAGTTGCCTGGAGAGCCGAATGTTACCTCCAGTATGACCGAGCCCCTGCTGTAGGTTTCAACGCCTGGTATCACCCCTTCAAAGGTGGTGTTAATCTTGCTGATTCTGGATGAGTCTATCCCCATCCTGGACAAGTGATAATATCTCTCATGTATTCAGACATGAGTGAGATGCGTATCGTCGATTTTGGTCAACACCAAGGCTTTGATCCTTCACGCTGAAACTATTCGGGTAGAGCGATCGAAGTATTGCCAGAATCAGTATTAGTTGGAGGGGCTCTATACGCCTCTTATGGCGCGTTGGCTCCAGAGTGCGAGTCGCTGATCATTCATTGTTTAACCTCGCAGATTTTTTATGTTCGATGTTCGGTGTGAGTCTCCTCATCCTCATTGGTTTTCCTCCCTTGTGTCGCATTCAATGCCAGCCTGCTTGAAGCCCAGCATCCGTGCGTTGGTTGCAGGTTTAGGGTGCCGTGGATTTGGCACAGTCTATCTAGGACTCTATTCAGTCTGGACAGTCCCTCTTTACTGCCTTTAGATGGCTTATTTTGCTGATTAGGTCGAGAGCCCCTGAATCCGGCATTAACCATTGTGTTATCCGGGCTCTCTTTCTTGTTTTGGCATTTATTTTTATTACGCCGTGGCTTCCCGTTGCCATCCCTTATTTCGGATGTGCTGGGGTCGCTGATGCCTTTACGGGCGAGCCAGCTGTCTTCTCCCATGCAAAAGCGGGTCATAAGGCTTGTTATGGCTGCCATTCTCCTTGGCTTTTCTTGGCCGAGGTGTCTGGCGAGCCACTCATCACGGATGCTGTGTTTGAATGCCGCTAAGGCTTCGGCATCCGGACAGTCAACGATTTGATTCTTCTTAGTGAGGAATCTGTTCCAAAGCTTGCAGCCGGACTCTCCGGATTGTTGGATTATGTGACTTAAATCGTCAGCATACGGAGGTTGGACATAAGTCCCTTGAAAATTGGCCCCGAAAGCATCCTCTAGTTCCTCCCAGCTCCCAATTGAATTTTCGGGGAGGCTTTTCAACCAGTGCCGAGCTGGTTGATACGTCTCCAACGTATCTATAATTTTTGATTGCTCCATGCTACTTTATCTACTGTTTTGGACTATATTGGGCTTTATTTTCCACTTCTATATTACTTTTGGGACTAACCTATTAACCGGAGGCCTAGCCCACAATTGCTGTTTTTTGGCTTTTTCAGTATTTCGAAGAAACAGAATATCAAACGGAGTCCAAACGGAATGAAACCTTCGGGATCGTGATTTTCCAACCAAACGTGATCCAAGAGACTTGGACCCTACTCCAAGAAGTCTCCGAGGAGGTCACGAGGGTGGAGGGTGTGCCCCCCTAGGCGCGCCCCCTACCTCGTGGGCCCCTCGGAGCTCCACCGACGTACTCCTTCCTCCTATATATAACTACATATCCCCGAACGATCAGAACAGGAGCCAAAAACCTAATTCCACCGCTGCAACCTTCTGTATCCATGAGATCCCATCTTGGGGTCTGTTCCGGAGCTCCGCCGGAGGGGGCATCCACCATGGAGGGCTTCTACATCATCACCATAGCCCCTCCAATGAAGTGTGAGTAGTTTACTTCAGACCTTCGGGTCCATAGCTAGTAGCTAGATGGCTTCTTCTCTCTTTTTGGATCTCAATACAATGTTCTCCCCCTCTCTCGTGGAGATCTATTCGATGTAATCTTCTTTGTGCGGTGTGTTTGTTGAGACCGATGAATTGTGGGTTTATGATCCAGTATTATCTATGGAAAATATTTGATTCTTCTCTGAAATCTTTTATGTATGATTAGGTTATCTTTGCAAGTCTCTTCGAATTATCTTTTTGGTTTGGCCAACTAGATTGGTAGTTCTTGCAATGGGAGAAGTGCTTAGCTTTGGGTTCAATCTTGCGGTGTCCTTACTAAGTGACAGAAAGAGTTGCAAGGCACGTATTGTATTGTTGCCATCGAGGATAACAAGATGGGGTTTTTTATCATATTTATCCCTCTACATCATGTCATCTTGCTTACGGCGTTACTCTGTTTTTACTTAATACTCTAGATGCATGCAGGATAGCGGGCGATGAGTGGAGTAATAGTAGTAGATGCAGAATCGTTTCGATCTACTTGTTTTGGACGTGATGCCTATATACATGATCATTGCCTAGATATACTCATAACTATGCTCAATTCTGTCAATTTCTCAACAGTAATTTGTTCACCCACCGTAGAATACTTATGCTCTTGAGAGAAGCCTCTAATGAAACCTATGGCCCCCGGGTCTATTCTCATCATATCAATCTATATCACTTTATTTACTTGCTTTGTTTTTACTTTGCCTTTACTTTTACTTTGCATCTATCTATCAAAAATACCAAAAATATTATCTCTATCAGATCTCACTCTCGTAAGTGACCGTGAAGGGATTGACCACCCCTAAGCGTTGGTTGGGAGTTGCTATCGTTTTGTGTAGGTATGAGGGACTTGTGCGTGGTCTCCTACTGGATTGATACCTTGGTTCTCAAAAACTGAGGGAAATACTTACGCTACTTTACTGCATCATCCTCTCGTCTTCGGGGAAATCCAACGCAGTGCTCAAGAGGTAGCAAGAAGAATTTCTGGCGCCGTTGCCGGGGAGGCTCACGCAAGCAAGTCAACCATACCAAGTACCCATCGCAATCCCTATCTCTCGCATTACATTATTTGCCATTTGCCTCTCATTTTCCTCTCCCCCATTTCACCCTTGCCGTTTTATTGTCCCTCTCTTTCCCAATCTCCTACTCTCTTTCCCGTTTGCCTTTTTCTCGTTGCCTTTCTGTTTGCTCGTGTGTTAGTTTGCTTGTCAACATGACTAGTTTCATAACGTCTTCGTTATCTCCCGAGAATGAGGTCTTAAATTTTAAACAAAGGGAGGGAGAAAATTTAAAAGATGCTTGGTATAGAATTTGCAATGCTCAAAATAAATCTACCAGGAAGAAATCTACCTCAGTTCTTCTTCGAAATTTTTATGTAGGTGCTAATCCTTCGTATATATATCCTTGATACCATTACCGGAGGGAATTTTTTGGGTAGCCATACTTTTGATTCTTATAATGCTTTAATAGATATATTTGGCTCACCGCCCCTTTTGATTATTGGAACTACGTTAACTTTGGAGCATGTTATGCAAAGGCTTGAAGCTATTGAAAATAAAGTTGCTACCATTGAATCAATTGAAAATCTTGACAAAAAGATCCACAATCAAATTACCCAATATGGATCTAAGGTAGGAATGACTTTGAAAAATATTAAAGAAAAGGAACCCCTTGTTAATGAAAAATTAAATTTAGATTCCACAAGAATCGATAAACTTGAGGGTATCATTACCAACTTGGGAACCGCTTTTTCTTCCATTCAAAACACTCCAAGTTATTCTACTAAAAATACTAAGCTTATTTATGTTCCTAAGAATAAGGGTGAATCATCTAGTAAGGAAACTGCGGATCTTAAATCTATTAGTGTTCATCACAATCTTTTTACCATCATTAAGGAACAATTTGCTATAGATGAATTCTTTGATCTTTTGCCCGAAAAATTGTCAATTACTAGGAAGAAAGAAAATTCTAAAGGAGGTAAATGCCTCATTGAAGAATTACCTACCAAAGATGGCAATACCTAGATCTATCCTTGCTTTTATGCCTAGCTAGGGGCGTTAAACGATAGCGCTTGTTGGGAGGCAACCCAATTTTATTTTGTTTTTTTTGTTTTTGCTTATATTTAGGAATAAATAATCCATCCACCTTATGTTTGGATGTGGTTTTATGTTTTAATTAGTGTTTGTGCCAAGTAGGACCTATAGGATAACCTACGATGATATTTAAATTGATTCTGCTGAAAAACAGAAACTTTACACGCACGAATTTAGTTATGATAAATCACAGGAACATGATTTTGCGTTTATTATTTTTGCTGCTGATCAATAAACAAATTGTCCAGGACTTCCTATTTTTGTAGAAGTTTTAGAGTTCCATAAGTTTGCGTTAGTTACAGATTGCTACAGACTGTTCTATTTTTGACAGATTCTGTTTTTCGTGTGTTGTTTGCTTATTTTGATGAATCTATGGCTAGTAAATTAGTTTATAAACCATAGAGAAGTTGGAATAGTAGGTTTAACACCAATATAAATAAAGAATGAGTTCATTACAGTACCTTGAAGTAGTCTTTTGTTTTCTTTCTCTAATGGAGCTCACGAGATTTCTGTTGAGTTTTGTGTTGTGAAGTTTTCAAGTTTTGGGTGAATTCTTTTGATGGATTATGGAACAAGGAGTGGAGAGAGCCTAAGCTTGGGGATGCCCATGGCACCCACAAGATAATCCAAGGACACCAAAAAGTCAAAGCTTGGGGATGCCCCGGAAGGCATCCCCTCTTTCGTCCACTTCCATCGGTAATTTACTTGGAGCTATATTTTTATTCACCAACATGATATGTGTTTTGCTTGGAGCATCTTGTATTATTTGTGTCTTTTCTTGTTAGTGTACCACAATAATCCTTGCTGTACACACCTTTTGAGAGAGACATACATGAATTAGAATTTGCTAGAATACTCTATGTGCTTCACTTATATCTTTTGAGCTTGATAGTTTTTGCTCATAGTGCTTCACTTATATCTTTTGAGCGTGATAATTTTTTGCTCTAGTACTTCACTTAGATATTTTAGAGCACGGTGCTGGATTTGTTTTAAAGAAACTATTTGATCTCTCATGCTTCACTTAGATTATTTTGAGAGTCTTTAATAGCATGGTAATTTGCTTAATGTTAATATACTTGGTGTTCAAGATATGTGAAACTTTCTTTTGAGTGAATTGAATACTAAGATAAGTTTGATGCTTGATAATTGTTTTGAGATATGGAGGTGATAATATCAAAGTCGTGCTAGTTGGGTGATTATGAATTTGAGAAATACTTGTGTTGACATTTGCAAATACCGTAGCATGCACGTATGGTTAAAGTTGTGTAACAAATTTGAAACATGAAGTGTACCTGGCTTGTGCATCCTTATGAGTGGCGGTCGGGGACGAGCGATGGTCTTTTCCTACCAATCTATCACCCTAGGAGCATGCGCGTAGTACTTGAATTTTTGATGACTTCTAAATTTTTGCAATAAGTATATGAGTTCTTTAGACTAATGTTGAGTCCATGGATTATACGCACTCTCACCTTTCCACCTTTGCTAGCCTCTTCGGTACCGTGCATTGCCCTTTCTCACCTTGAGAGTTGGCGCAAACTTCGCTAGTGCATCCAAACCCCGTGATACGATATGCTCTATCACATATAAACCTCCTTATATCTTCCTGAAAACAGCCACCATACCTACCTATCATGGCATTTCCATAGCCATTCCGAGATATATTGCCATGCAACTTCCACCATCATCATCATGACATGCATTACTTTTGTCATATTGCCATTGCATGATCTTGTAGTTGACCTCGTATTTGTGGAAAAGCCACCATGCATTATTTTCCATACATGTCACTCTTGATTCATTGCACCATCCCGGTACACCGCCGGAGGCATTCATATAGAGTCATATCTTGTTCTAAGTTTCGAGTTGTAATCCTTGTGTTGTAATCAATAGAAGTGTGATGATCATAATTATTAGAGCATTGCCCAAATAAAAAAAGAGAAATGCCAAAAAGAAAAAAAGAATGGCCCAAAAAAAATAAAAAATAAAAAGGGCAATGCTACTATCTCTTTTTCCACACTTGTGCTTCAAAGTAGCACCTTGTTCTTCATGTAGTGAGTCTCATATATTGTGCTTCAAAGTAGCACCTTGTTCCTCATGTAGTGAGTCTCATAAGTTGTCCTTTTTATACTAGTGGGAATTTTTCATTATAGAACCTGGCCTGTATATTCCTACGATGGGCTTCCTCAAATGCCCTAGGTCTTCCTGAGCAAGCAAGTTGGATGCACACCCACTAGTTTTCTTTTGTTGAGCATTCATAGCTCTAGTGCATCTGTTGCATGGCAATCCCTACTCCTCATGTTGACATCAATTGATGGGCATCTCCATAGTCCATTGATTAGCCTCGTCAACGTGAGACTTTCTCCTTTTTTTGTCTTCTCCACACAATCCCCATCATCATATTATATTCCACCCATAGTGCTATATCCATGGCTCACGCTCATGTATTGCGTGAAGGTTGAAAAAGTTTGAGATTATTTAAGTATGAAACAATTGCTTGGCTTGTCATCGGGGGTATAGAAGTTGGGAACATCTTTGTGTGACGAAAATGAAGCATAGCCTAACTATATGATTTTGTAGGGATGAACTTTCTTTTGCCATGTTATTTTGAGAAGACATGATTGCTTTGATTAGTATGCTTGAAGTATTATTATTTTTGGGTCAATATGAACTTTTGTGAATCTTTCGGATCTGAATATTCATACCACAATTAAGAAGATTTATATTGAAATTATGCCAAAGTATCACTCCGCATCAAAAATTCTTTTTTATCATTTACCTACTCGAGGACGAGCAGGAATTAAGCTTGGGGATGCTTGATACGTTTCCAACGTATCTATAATTTTTGATTGCTCCATGCTACTTTATCTACTGTTTTGGACTATATTGGGCTTTATTTTCCACTTTTATATTACTTTTGGGACTAACCTATTAACCGGAGGCCCATCCTAGAATTGCTGTTTTTTTGCCTTTTTTAGTATTTCGAAGAAACAGAATATCAAACGGAGTCCAAACGGAATGAAACCTTCGGGGTCGTGATTTTCCAACCGAACGTGATCCAGGAGACTTGGACCCTAATCCAAGAAGTCTCCGAGGAGGTCACGAGGGTGGAGGGCACCCCCCCTGGGCGTGCCCCCCTACCTCGTGGGCCCCTCAGAGCTCCACCGACGTACTCCTTCCTCCTATATATACCTACATATCCCCGAACGATCAGAACAGGAGCCAAAAACCTAATTCCACCGCCGCAACCTTCTGTATCCACAAGATCCAATCTTGGGGCCTGTTCCGGAGCTCCGCCGGAGGGGGCATCCACCACGGAGGGCTTCTACATCATCACCATAGCCCCTCCGATGAAGTGTGAGTAGTTTACTTCAGACCTTCGGGTCCATAGCTAGTAGCTAGATGGCTTCTTGTCTCTTTTTGCATCTCAATACAATGTTCTCCCCCTCTCTCATGGAGATCTATTCGATGTAATCTTCTTTTTGCGGTGTGTTTGTTGAGACTGATGAATTGTGGGTTTATGATCCAGTATTATCTATGGAAACTATTTGATTCTTCTCTGAAATCTTTTATGTATGATTGAGTTATCTTTTCAAGTCTCTTCGAATTATCTTTTTGGTTTGGCCAACTAGATTGGTAGTTCTTGCAATGGGAGAAGTGCTTAGCTTTGGGTTCAATCTTGCGGTGTCCTTACTCAGTGACAGAAAGAGTTGCAAGGCACGTATTGTATTGTTGCCATCGAGGATAACAAGATGGGGTTTTTATCATATTGCATGAATTTATCCCTCTACATCATGTCATCTTGCTTACGACATTACTCTGTTTTTACTTAATACTCTGGATACATGCTGGATAGCGGTTGGTGAGTGGAGTAATAGTAGTGGATGTAGAATCGTTTCGATCTACTTGTTTTGGATGTGATGCCTATATACATGATCATATCCTAGATATACTCATAACTATGCTCAATTCTCTCAATTGCTCAACAGTAATTTGTTCACCCACCGTAGAATACTTATGCTCTTGAGAGAATCCTCTAGTGAAACCTATGGCTCCCGGTCTATTCTCATCATATCAATCTATATCACTTTATTTACTTGCTTTGTTTTTACTTGCCTTTAATTTTACTTTGCATCTATCTATCTATCAAAAATACAAAATATATTATCTCTATCAGATCTCACTCTCGTAAGTGACCGTGAAGGGATTGACAACCCCTAAGCGTTGGTTGCGAGTTGCTATCGTTTTGTGTAGGTACGAGGAACTGGTGCGTGGTCTCCTACTGGATTGATACCTTGGTTCTCAAAAACTGAGGGAAATACTTACGCTACTTTACTGCATCATCCTCTCCTCTTCGAGGAAATCCAACATAGTGTTCAAGAGGTAGCACTAGTCCCTTTAGTTTGAGGGGAAGGTATTTGATAGCGTGGAGGTCATCCCCACGAGCCATATGTATGTGCAGGATAAAGTCCTCGATCCAGAGCCCTGGGTCTGTCGTTCCGTTGCATGCCTCTATGTTCACAGGTTTAAAGCCCTGTGGGAATTCATGGTCCAGTACTTCATCAGTAAAGCACAAGGGGTGAGCAGCCCCTCTGTATCTGGACGCGCCGTGGCATGCCGTCGATTGTTGTTGTGTTCGGTGTTTAGTCCAAACTAGTGTTTGGTTGTCATAATTGTTTTGACGACCAGAGTCCCCCGCGGGGTTGTATCCTTTAGATCCGTAGATGGACCTAGCTGCACCAGCTTTCTTATCGAGGTGCTCATGTAGATAGTGGGCATCTTCGGTAGTTGATTTATTGCGGTTATAAAGTGGTACTTCTGTTCTCCTGGTCGTGTTACTTTTTGGTGGGACGGCCTCGTCATCGAATTCTGGCAGTAGCTTGCGTTTTGGGTAGCTCTTTGTGTGGCGATCGTCTCCATATCTTTCTTCAGTGTCTAGCACTTTGTTCCATCTGCGGTTGAGCGTTTCCTGTGCGGCCTTAAGCTGTTGCTTCTGCTTCTTCATACTTCTTGCTGTGTCCATAAGCTTTCTGTGGAGGTTCTCTCGTTCCACGCGTTCTTCCGGAACGATCAATGCATCGTCGTCCGGACTGTCTTGTTGTCCTAGGCCGGTTTGATGACCTCGTCCCTCTAGATCATTTTCTTCGGGCGTATGCTCCGAACCATGTTCGGCGTGACCTGGTTCATCCTGCTCCATCGTTGGTTCCGTTTGGTCGTTATTGCCTTCAGGGTTGACCGGAGTATCCATTCTTCTGGCGCTCTTGCTGATATTGTTACTGTTTCGGGATTTGGAACGGCGTCTGCGCTGTCGCTTTGGTTTTTGCCCAGGGGTGTTATCTTCTGGATTGTCGCCGTCGCCTTCCTTGGGCGTATCCACCATGTATATGTCGTGTGATGAGGCGAGAATCCGGTACCCCATAGATTCTGAGTCTTCTCCTGCATCGTCGTCCATACCATCGATGCCTTCAGAGTCCAGCACGTCGATTAAATCATCAACCGTGGCTATCAAGTGGGTGGTGGGTGGGTAACGAATTTCTTCGTCGCCTGCTTCCCACTCGAGCTGAACATAGCTCGGCCCGGAATTCTCTGTCAAGGAGAGAATTTTAAATGAGTTCAGTATGTTGCCAAAGGGCGAATGCTGAAAGATGCCCGCCGCGGTGAACTCCCTCGTCGGAGCCCAACCAGGATCGGCGGGCTTGGGGACGCATGGACTGGAACCTACATCTGGATATGAATCCGAGGGTCCGGAGTCATAGTTTCCCCCAGAGGTGAGACATGTGTTCGGCTCCATCGCCGACGAGGGTATGGCCTGTGGGACAGGGTCCAGCCCTCCATCCTTAGGCAACGCAACCTACCCTGGATTTAGATCTGAGGCTTCCGCCGGGGTAATATCCCGAGCATCGTCTGATGGAAGGTCCAAGCCATGCTCATCATAACTATCCGACGCTCCTGACACGATCTGTTCCAGATGACCAAGCGGATCGGTCCGTAGTGTGAAGCCGCCGAACACGAAGATCTGTCCGGGGAGGAAAGCCTCACCCTGGACAGCATTGTTGATGATGATTGAAGGAGCCATCAAGCCTTGTGGCGACGTCACAGAGTAACTCTCAATGAAAGCACCAATGTCGGTGTCAAAACCGGCGGATCTCGGGTAGGGGGTCCCGATCTATGCGTTAAGGCTGATGGTAATAGGAAGCAAGGGACACAGATGTTTACCTAGGTTTGGGCCCTCTCGATGGAGGTAAAACCCTACTTCCTGCTTGATTAATATTCATGATATGGGTAGTACAAGAGTAGATCTACCACGAGATCATAGAGGCTAAACCCTAAGAGCTAGCCTATGATGGTATGATGGTAATTGTGATCGGCCTTCTAAGGACCAACCTCTTCGGTTTATATAGACACCGGAGAGGGCTAGGGTTTGTTACAAGGAAGAAAATATAATATCCGGATCGCCAAGCTTGCCTTCCATGCAAAGGAGAGTCCCACCCGGACATGGGCCGAAGTCTTAAGTCTTGTATCTTCACGCTTCAATAGTCCGGACGTTGTACACAGTACGGCTGTTCGGATACCCCCTAATCCAGGACTCCCTCACCCCCTGCCTCGTCAGCCACCTGGCAGGCCCCCGATGCCCATCTTCTGCTATATGGTGTCTTTTTCCATGGAAAAATTCATAAGGAAGCTTTCGGGATGAAGCGCCGCCGTCTCGAGCCAGAACCTGGGCTAAACCAACATAGCGCTCCAGCGAAGCTGTTCTGCCAGGGAAACATCCCCTCGGGAGGGGGAAATCGTCGCCATCGTCATCACCATCGATCCTCTCATCGAGAGGGGGTCAATCTCCATCAACATATTCACCAGCACCATCTCCTCTCGAACTCTAGTTCATCTCTTGTATCTGATCTTTGTCTCAAAACTTTAGATTGGTACCTGTGGGTTTCTAGTAGTGTTGATTACTCCTTGTAGTTGATGCTAGTTAGTTTATTCAGTGGAAGATCATATGTTCAGATTCTTAATGCTATTCAATACCCCTCTGATTATGAACATGAATTTGATTTGTGAGTAGTTACATTTGTTCCTGAGGACATGGGAGAAGTCTTGTTATAAGTAGTCACGTGAATTTGGTATTCGTTCGATATTTTGATGAGATGTATGTTGTCTATCCTCTAGTGGTGTTATGTGAACGTCTACTACATAACACTTCACCATGATTTGGGCCTAGGGGAAGGCATTGGGAAGTAATAAGTAGATGATGGGTTGCTAGAGTGACAGAAGCTTAAACCCTAGTTTATGCGTTGCTTCGTGAGGGGCTAATTTGGATCCATATGTTTCATGCTATGGTTAGGTTTACCTAATTCTTCTTTCGTAGTTGCGGATTCTTGTGAGAGGGGTTAATCATAAGTGGGAGGCTTGTCCAAGGAAGGGCAGTACCCAAGCACCGGTCCACCCACATATCAAATTATCAAAGTAACGAACGTGAATCATATGAGCATGATGAAAACTAGCTTGACAAAAGTTCCCATGTGTCCTCGGGAGCGCTTTGCTTTATTTAAGAGTTTGTCCAGGCTTGTCCTTTGCTACAAAAAGTATTGGGCCACCTTGATGCACCTTGTTTACTTTTGTTACTTGTTACCCATTACGAATTATCTCATCACAAAACTATCTGTTACCGATAATTTCAGTGCTTGCAGAGAATACCTTACTGAAAACCGCTTGTCATTTCCTTCTGCTCCTCGTTGAGTTCGACACTCTTACTTATCGAAAGGACTACGATAGATCCCCTCTACGTGTGGGTCATCAAGACTCTTTTCTGGCGCCGTTGTCGGGGAGTGAAGCGCCTTTGGTAGGTGGAATTTCGTAAGGAAACATTTATATAGTGTGCTGAAATTTACTGTCACTTGTTACTATGGAAAATAATCCTTTGAGGGGCTTGTTCGGGGTATCTTCACCCCGACCATAAGTTCAAAGAGTTGCTCCTCAACCTACTGAACATACTGATAATATTTACTTTGAAATTCCTTCGGGTATGATAGAGAAACTGCTAGCTAATCCCTATATAGGAGATGGAACATTACATCCCGATATGCACCTAATCTATGTGGATAAAGTTTGTGGATTATTTAAGCTTGCACGTATGCCTGAGGATGTTGTAAAGAAGAGAGTATTCCCTTTATCTTTGAAGGGAAAGGAATTGACATGGTTTAGGCTATGTGATGATATTGGATCATGGAACTACAACCGACTGAAATTGGAATTTCATCAAAAGTTTTATCCTATGCATCTGGTTCATCGTGATCGTAGTTATATATATAATTTTTGGCCTCGTGAAGGAGAAAGTATCGCTCAAGCTTGGGGGAGGCTTAAGACAATGTTATATTCATGCCCCAATCATGAGCTCTCAAGCGAAATTATTATTCAAAAAATTTATGCTCGGCTTTCTCTTAATGATCGCTCCATGCTCGATACTTCTTGTACTGGTTCTTTTATGATGAAGACTATTGAATTTAGATGGGATTTGTTGGAAATAATTAAACATAACTCTAAAGATTGGGAACTCGACGAAGGTAAGGAGTCAGGTATAACACCTAAGTTTGATTGTGTTAAATCTTTTATGGATACCGATGCTTTTCGTTAATTTACCACTAAATATGGACTTGACTCTGAGATAGTTGCTTCTTTCTGTGAATCATTTGCTACTCATGTTGATCTCCCTAAGGATAAGTGCTTTAAATATCATCCTCCCATTGAAGTGAAAGTAGTTGAACCTATTAAAGTTGAAGAAAATACTATTACTTATAACGTTGATCCTATTGTCCCTACTGCTTATATTGAGAAACTACCATTTCCTGTTAGAATAAAGGATCATGCTAAAGCTTCAACTGTGGTTCGTAAGAGTAATGCTAGAACACCTACACCCCCTGAGCAAAATAAAGTTGAACCTAGTATTGCTATGGTTAAATATCTCTTGGTCGATAATATTGATGGGCATGTTATTAATTTCTGTGATGAAGCTGCTAGAATTGCTAAACCCGATACTAAAAAAACATAGACCTATTATTGGCATGCCTGTTGTTTCTGTTAAAATAGGAGATCATTGTTATCATGGGTTATGTGATATGGGTGCTAGTGTGAGTGCAATACCTCATTCCTTATACAAAGAAATTATGCATGATATTGCACCTGCTGAGATAGAAGACATTGATGTTACCATTAAGGTTGCAAATAGAGATATTATTTCACCAGTTGGGATTGTTAGAGATGTTGAAGTCTTGTGTGGGAAAATTAAATACCCTACTGATTTTCTTGTTCTTGGTTCCCCACAAGATGACTTTTGTCCCATTATATTTGCTAGACCCTTCTTGAATATTGTTAATGCTAAGATAGACTGCGAAAAGTAGATTGTTACTGTTTGTTTAGGGGATATGTCTCATGATTTTAATTTTGTTAAATTTCATAGACAACCCCATGATAAAGAATTGCCTAGTAAAGATGAAATTATTGGTCTTGCTTCTATTTCAGTGCCTCCTAATGATTCTTTAGAACAATATTTGCTCGACCATGAAAATGATATGTTTATGAATGAAAGAAGGGAAATAGATGAGGTATTCTTTAAATAGGGGCCTATTTTGAAACACAACGTGCCTGTTGAAATCCTAGGGGATCCTCCTCCACCCAAGGGTGATCCCGTGTTTGAGCTTAAATAATTACCAGATATTTTGAAATATGCTTATCTTGATGAAAAGAGGATATATCCTATTATTATTAGTGCTAACCTTTCCGAGAATGAAGAAGAGAAATTATTGAAAACCCTGAAGAAGCACCGTGCTGCTATTGGATATACTCTTGATGACCTTAAGGGCATTAGTCCCACCTTATGCCAACACAAAATAAAATTGGAGAAATATGCTAAACCATTTGTTGATCACCAACGACGGTTAAATCCTAACATGAAAGAAGTGGTGAGAAATGAAATACTAAAGCTTCTGGAGGCATGTATAATTTATCCTGTTGCTGATAGTTAGTGGGTAAGTCCTGTCCATTGTGTCCCTAAGAAGGGAGGTATTAATGTTGTTCCTAATGATAAGGATGAATTGATCCCACAAAGAATTATTACAGGGTATGGAATGGTAATTGATTTCGTAAATTAAATGAAGCTACTAGAAAAAATTATTACCCTCTACCTTTTATTGATCAAATGCTAGAAAGATTATCCAAACATACACATTTTTGCTTTCTAGATGGTTATTATGGTTTCTCTCAAGTACCTGTGTCAAAAGAGGATCAGGAAAAGACCACTTTTACTTGCCCTTTCATTACCTTTGCTTGCACCTGCTACCTTTCAAAGATGTTTGACTACTATATTCTCTGACTTTTGTGAAAAGATTGTTGAGGTTTTCATAGATGATTTCTCCGTTTATGGAACTTCTTTTGATGATTGCTTAAGCAACCTTGATCGAGTTTTGCAGAGATGTGAAGAAACTAATCTTGTCTTGAATTGGGAGAAGTGCCACTTTATGGTTAATGAAGGTATTGTCTTGGGGCATAAAATTTCTGAAAGAGGTATTGAAGCTGATAAGGCTAAAGTAGATGCTATTGAAAAGATGTCGTGTCCTAAGAACATGAAAGGTATAAGAAGTTTTCTTGGTCATGTCGGTTTCAATAGGAGGTTTATTAAAGACTTAACTAAAATTTCTAGGCCTCTGACTAATCTCTTGCAAAAAGATGTTCCTTTTGTTTTTGATGATAATTGTGTAGAAGCATTTGAAATACTTAGGAAAGCCTTGATTTCTGCACCTATTCACTACTAGGGAAAAGCCTAGTAGTAGCGCGGATTTTGAGGCTATCAGCAGCGCGGGCACCCGCGCTACCAATAAGGCGCTACAGCTAACTGTTAGTAGTAGCGCTGTCAGTACCCGCGCTACTACTATTGACTATATCAGCAGCGCGTTTTCAGAACGCGCTACTATTAGTTAGCTGTAGCGATTTCCTAAGCCCGCGCTACTGTTATATCTTTCACCATTTCCCCACTCCAGCTTCAATAAACTGCAATTTCCAGATACTAGGTACTACTAGATATCAATTTCATAAAGCATTATAGGTACTAGGTAGTACTCCCTCGGTTCCAAATTACTCGTCGTGGTTTTAGTTCAAGATGATATCGACGACGATCATCATCCTCAAGCCTGGGCGGTGGGTGTTCCTGATAGTAATTAGGATGGCCTGTCCAACACGAAGATTCTTGCCAACGAGGAATCTCTTCCACCCAACCGAGTTTAAGTGTGTGCGACCGTGTGTGTCCATGCGGTAAGTACAGGTGGTGAAGGAGCCCCTTGCGGTAAGGCGTAGTCCAGCTGAGCCTTCTTCATCAGGCTCGATACCACAACTCATAGATAGGTTCTTTGGCAATTTTTGAATAAGAAAAACATATCAATTAATAAATAGCCTCACACATACTCTCGCAAATATATTTCTATTAAGTCTAGATTCCACACAACATATCATTGGACTCTACACTAAGCATATCATCGGATAATTTGCATTTGTAAGTATAACATACCATATCATGTCGATCGACCATGGTACTTGTCAGGCGGGTCACGAATGGCACCCCGACAAAGTTAGCACGTGGCGGAATTATGTCCCGTAGGTTGCACACCTCCTCCTCGCTCAGCCTCATTCTTTGAGCTATGATGGCTTCATGAAGTGGGTTCTCATCATCTTCATCGAGTGGGTCCTCATTATCTTCATCATCTTCTTCATCTGCATCATCTTCGTCATCTTCATCATCTTCCTCATCTTCATCATCTTCCACCAGGTTGAGATAAATGACAGCCAGCTTGGGTCTTTCTGCTCTGAAAGAGAAGCTGATCAACTCACCACCAGTAAGACGCATGCGGGCGAGGAAACGGGCCCATCCATCTCCTCCAATGTGCGACATATTGCGTCCTTTCTCGACCTCCATAGTGTACGGCCCCCCAGGAGCCTCAAATGTCACAATGTCTCCTGTCAACTTGTTGAATGTCAACCTCACATTGCATGGGACGGTCTGTGTAAGATGACACAATGTCTCCTGTCATATTGCTTTTGAAAAATGACACAATGTAGTAATGCCAACATAAAAATAAAATGGTTGTTACATTTAATCTAATTTCTTACCGCCGCATGACGAAAAATCGGCTGGAAGTAGATGCCAAACAGCTTGCCAGTTGCAAGGCTGCTGGCGCACCTTGACTTGCACAGTCAACATAGTGGTGGTGGTGGTGGCGCCATTTTCCTAAAGCAATATGAGCAAAGGATTAATGATTCACTTCATAGGAAAGAAAAACAGTAGCATGTGATATTTTCCTAAAGCCATATGAGCAAAGCATCCTAAATCAACTAAATCAACTAGCATACTAAATCCAGTAGCATACTAAATCAACTAAATCAAAATTTTCTAAATCAACTAAATCAACTAGCCTACTAAATCAACTAAATCAACTAGCCTACTAAATCAACTAAATCAACTAGCCTACTAAATCAACTAAATCAACTAGCCTACTAAATCAACTAAATCAACCAGCCTACTAAATCAACTAAATCAAAATGTTCTAAATCAACTAAATCAACTAGCCTACTAAATCAACTAAATCAACTAGCCTACTAAATCAACTAAATCAACTAGCCTACTAAATCAACTAAATCAACTAGCCTACTAAATCAACTAAATCAACCAGCCTACTAAATCAACTAAATCAAAATGTTCTAAATCAACTAAATCAACTAGCTTACTAAATCAACTGAATCATATCAACTAAATCCGAATGTTGCATATGAACTAGCCTACTAAATCAAAATGTAGCAGGGAGGAGGGAGAAGGAGGGGCGACTCGAGGAGGGAGAAGAGAGTAGGATGGAGGAAGAAGGCGGGGCGAGGAGGGGCTGGCCGGCGGCGAGTGGAGGGAGAATGGAGGAGGAAGGCGGAGCGAGGAGGGGCTGGCCGGCGGCGAGTGGAGGGAGAATGGAGGAGGAAGGCGGAGCGAGGAGGGGTCGTCCAGCGGCCAGTGGAGGGAGGATGGAGGAGGAGGCCGGTACCGAGTCCAGCAAGGAGGATGAGGTGACGGCAGCGCAGATCGGAGGAGGGGCGACGAGGGGGAGATCGAGTGTGTGTGTGAGTGTGATCTGGATCGGATAGCTAGGTGAGGGGAGATGGAATGGCTTAGTAGTAGCGCGCTATAGCAAAGGGCGCTACTGCTAAACGACCTATTAGTAGCGCCTTTGGCCGAGAACGCGCTACTACTATGTTAGACATAGAAATAAAAAAATACATTGATCATCAATTGTCTTTTTGTGTACAATCTGATTCGTCAATAGGAATCCTTGACGGTTGGTTTAGGAATAGGCGAGGATTCCTATTGCGACCACAGATCCTACACATAGAGTTCAATGAAGACCATGTGCTTGTGAAAGTTGTAGAAGTAACATATTTAAGGTGGTACAAACTCTCTTCACGGAGCGAGGTGGGACTAAATTTTTGTAGTAACCTTAGTAGTAGCGATTATTGCGTAAATGCGCTGCTGCTACAATCTGTAGCAGTAGCGCCCTTTGTTCCAACGCGCTGCTGCTATAATTGGCCTCGCGACGGCGTCGTGGGAATTAGCGCGTCTTGTTGTGCGCGCCCTACTGATAAACTTGTACCAGCAGCGAGGTTTTAAAGTGAGCGCTACTGCTAAGTAGTAGCAGCGCCTGATTTTAAAGCGCGTTGCTGGTAATATTCTGTGTATAGGTAGTGATTGTTCAGCCACCTGATTGGAATTTACCCTTTGAAGTTATGTGTGATGCTGGTGATTATGTTGTTTGGGCTGTTCTAGATAAAGAGTTGATAAGAAATTAAATGTTATCCAATATGCTAGTTAAACTCTAGACAGTGCCCAGAGAAATTATGCTACTACTGAAAAAGATTTTTTAGCAGTTGTGTTCGCTTGTGATAATTTCAGACCTTATATTGTTTATTCCAAAGTAAGTATTCACACTGATCATGCTGCTATTAAATATCTTATGGAAAAGAAAGATGCTAAACCTAGACTCATTAGATGGGTTCTCTTGCTACAAGAATTTGATTTGCATATTATTGATAGAAAGGGAGCTGAGAACCCCGTTGCAGACAACTTGTCTAGGTTAGAAATGTGCTTGATGACCCACTACCTATTGATGATAGCTTTCTTGATGAACAATTAGCTGTCATAAATGCTTCTCGTACTGCTCCATGGTATGTTGATTATGCAAATTACATTGTTGCTAAATTTATACCGCCTAGTTTCACATACCAGCAAAAGAAACAGTTTTCTATGATTTAAGACATTACTTTTGGGATGACCCACACATTTATAAAGAAGGAGTAGATGGTGTTATTAGGCGTTGTGTACCTAATCATGAACATGAACAGATCCTACGTAAGTGTCACTCCAAGGCATATGGAGGACACCACGCTGGAGATAGAACTACACATAAGGTATTGCAATCCGGTTTTTATTGGCCTGCTCTTTTCAAAGATGCCCGTAAGTTTGTCTTGTCTTGCGATGAGTATCAAAGAATTGGTAATATTAGTAGACATTAAGAAATGCCTATGAATTATTCACTTTTTATTGAACCATTTGATGTTTGGGGCTTTGATTATATGGGACCATTCCCTTCCTCTAATGGGTATACACATATTTTAGTTGTTGTTGATTATGTTACTAAGTGGGTAGAAGCTATTCCAACTAGTAGTGCTGATCATAACACTTCTATTAAGATGCTTAAAGAAGTTATTTTCCCAAGGTTTGGAGTCCCTAGATATTTAATGACTGATGGTGGTTCACATTTTATTCATGGCGCTTTTCGTAAAATGCTTGCTAATTATGATGTTAATCGTAGAATTGCATCTCCATACCACCCTCAATCTAGTGGTCAAATAGAATTGAGTAATAGAGAGATTAAATTGATCTTGTAGAAGACTGTTAATAGATCTATAAAGAATTGGTCCAAGAAACTTGATGATGCATTATGGGCCTATAGAACTGCATATAAAAATCCTATGGGTATGTCTCCGTATAAAATGGTTTATGGAAAAGCATGTCACTTACCTCTCAAACTAGAACATAAGGCATATTGGGCTATTAAAGAGATAAATCATGATTTCATACTTGCCGGTGAGAAGAGGCTATTTGACATTAGCTCACTTGATGAATGGAGAACCCAGGCCTATGAGAAAGCCAACCTGTTTAAAGAAAAAGTTAAAAGATGGCAGGACAAAAGTATACAAAAGCTTGAGTTTAATGTAGGTGACTATGTTTTGCTATACAACTATCATTTAAGATATTTTTGCAGGAAAACTTCTCTCTAAATGGGAAGGCCCTTACATTACCGAGGAGGTCTATCGTTCCAAAGCCATCAAAATCAACAACGCCGAAGGCACAAATCCGAAGGGGTGAATGGTCAAAGAGTCAAACATTATATCTCAGGTAATCCCATAAATGTTAACCAATGTTATTGACACCGTAACCCCGGAGGAGTACATAAGGGACACTTTGCAGAACGTTTAAAACTCCAAAAAGGAATAGGTATGTGGTATGGTAAGTACACCAACTCCAAAACTGCTCAAATAGCATTTTTTCTCCGTTTTGGAATATTTAAAAAATTAGGAAAATTAAAAGTAGTCCGAAAGAGACATGAGGCATCCACGAGGGTGGAGGGCGCACCCTACCCCCTGGGCGCGCCCCCTGCCTCGTGGCCACCTCGTGTGCCCTCCGGACTCTGTTTTCTTGCATTATACTTCTTTAGGTCGGTAAAAATTCATTATATAATCTCACAAAGGTTTTGACCACCATACCACGACAAAATCTCTTGTTTTCGTTCTAAGCTATTTTCTGCCAGAGTTTCTCAAGGTCAGGCATCATGTCATCTCCCTCCTCCAACAACGTGGGTGATGATTCTTGGCTAATGAAGATAGAGATGAAGCAAGAAGAACGGGGAAATCAAGGAAGTTGACAAGATAAAGGAAGCCGCAGAAGAGCAAGTCCCGGCAGTAGAAGAAGAAGGTGTCTTTCAACCTTACTACAACCATCTAACCACTGCTGAAACTGAAGCTTTCAAGATGATTGAAATAGTTCGCATACAAAACAAGTATCTCACGCGTGAAAATATTTTGTTGCAAGAGCATATCACCGCACTCAAGGGCATTATCCGCAAGTTGGAGCATCTCCTACGCTCGATGTGCGACACTACATCATCAACAACTCCATCATCACCACCTCCAAACAAAGAGACATAAATACATGGGTATGGGCACCCCCTTGGCAACTGCCTAGCTTGGGGGAGGTGCCCTGGTATCGTATCACCATCACACTTCTATATTTACCGCTTTTCCTAGTTCGATCCTTTTGATTATATCTTGATCTAGTAGAATAAAGTTTTAATATGATCTAGCTTTGAGTTTTGTTTTGATCTCTATCAATGTAATTGAGTCTGTGAGTTATATATAATAAAGATTAGTTTTGAGTTGAGAGCTTTTTTTATCATGCTATGATCTTGAGGCAATAAAAGTAAGAATAAAAGGAAATAAAAAGATCATATTGATCTTATGGAGAGTAATGGCTTCACACATTAAGAGTATGATGAATAAAAGTTGTTGAGAGTTGACAAACATAGCTTTGGTCATTGTTGCAATTAATTGGAAGTAATAAAGAAAGAGAGGTTTTCACATATAAATATACTATCTTGGACATCTTTCATGATTGTGAGCACTCATTAAAATATGACATGCTAAAAAGTTGATATTGGACAAGGAAGATAACATAATGAGTTATGTTCTCTTATATCCGAATAAGTTATATTGTCATGGATCATCCAACATGTTGAACTTTCATTTCCCCCTCATGCTAGCCAAATTCTTTGCACCAAGTAGAGATACTACTTGTCCTTCCAGACATCCCTAAACCTAGTTTTGCCATGAGAGTCCACCATACCTACCTATGGATTGAGTAAGATCCTTCAAGTAAGTTGTCATCGGTGCAAGCAATAAAAATTGCTCTCTAAATATGTCTAATCTATTAGTGTGATCACTGGTACGCGTCGGTGCTATACAAACGGTTTTAAACCCCTTTCCGCAACGGCATTTGGAACCGTCGCCAAGTGAGTGTGGGCCATAGGGGGTCCCTTCCCACACGACCTAGAAACCGTCGGGATATGCCCTCCTGGTACACACGCTCAGCAAAATGAGGTCGTGTGCGACCGGCGAGCGAGCAAATACGGTTATACGTACAATAGTGCTAAAAAACAATTATACAGGCGAAATCATTTCTGGTCGTAAGTACATCTGACATAGTCAGCCCCCGCTAAACGTTTCCATTCGTATGTACATTCCACACAGTCCATCCAAGGAACACATTTCTGTTAGTATGTACAACCCATACAGTCAATAATTTCGAAGCATGTGTGGTAAGGTGACCATCGCAAACATTTATTAAGAAAGAACTATGTGTGATGCTGTTGTTAATCGCACAAGTTTTTTCTTGGCTGATCGTGTGTGTAGTGGAGATTGATCGCACACGTTTTTTGCTAGCTGATCATGTGTGCGGTGGAGATTGATCGCACACGTAGTGGATCCTACAAACGTGTCTGATCTCCATGTCTATCGCAGACATTTCGCTTTTGAAAAGCGTGTGCAGTGTAATCCCTAATTAATCCCTACTTAATCCCTAATTAAAAAATCACCTTTTTGAATTTGAAAGTAGGCAATCACTTATTTCATATCCAACCAGGTTTATTACAAATATAGGTTCAACGACGAATGCATAATTTGATGCACACGTACATATCCTGAAGAACTACAGAAGCACCAAGTAAAGAATGATGGACCATAGTTGTACTAAAGGTTGTAAAGAGAGAGGCGAAAGACATTCTGGTTGCTGGAGAAGGTGAAGCGGAATGCCCATATTGTGCCCTCCTCCATGCGTAATGCGCGGACGACTCTAGGCCAACCCCTTGTGATGGCTGCCCATCCATCCTTCACTGTCTTCATTACGACTTCTTGATGCTCATTGTAGTCTGGATGAAATACTTTAACCTTCATTGCGTGTCCACCAATCATGTACTTTGCGAGGAAATCTTGAGTGAACTTCTTCGGGAACCACTGCGAACGAAAAAGATTCAAACATTGTTGTCTAACCACTCATTATGGGCAGTAAAAATAGAAGGCTGCAGAGTTTGTAGTTACCATCCTACAACTCACTGTTGTGTTGGATAGAGCATAAACAAATAATTTGCTTGCTACCATTCGTATCTTTTTGCTAGATGCTTGTTCATGAATATCTCATTGCCCCATACGGAAAAAGGATCGTTGTGTGGGTCCTTACCAAGGGCATATGTACCTACAAGCAACAAGTCAATATTAGAAGCTAACAAGTGTCCAGGCCTGGATCTATATGCACTACATTATGGAACGACGGGGGAATACAAGCCGAGTGATGAAGCTAACCTCGGCGTAAAATGGTGGCCACTCCCGTTGTTGTCCTGCATAAGTAGTGGAAAGGCATGACAAGTACAACAACCTTAACATCAAACAAATATAGCTAAGGTAAACAATATCATCTCCAAATGATGGCTTGAAGGTGTTGGTTTCAGCATGCTGTTAAAGCATGTATAAAATGGAAGGCAATGTTGCCGACAGCAGGCTTAACAACCATCAAATATTGAATTCAAACTGGGATTGTTGAAAATGAATAGAACGTAGGTAATGCTTAAACATCACTAGATAAATGTGTAAAACTGAAATACAGGGCATGTGTTAATTGTTAACTACACCAGGAATAACTGGAACCAAATATAGCCATTCAAACTAGTATTGATGTAGTCGAGCGGCACAGTTCTGACTTGCGCTTAATGAACACCACATTGTGAATGACTGAAATAAACAAGGCATAAATGATCAGTATAACAACCAAATATAGCCATTGAAAACTGGACAGAGTCACACTGAAACCAACCTAACAAGCAAATATAGATAAACAGGGCATATGCTTGAAAACTGGACAAATGCTCACTCCAACCAACCTAACAAGCAAATACAGATAAACAAGGCATCTGCTTGAAATTAGACAAATGCTAAAAAGCAACCTAACAACCAAACTACAGATAAACAAGGCATATGCTTGATAACTGGACAAATGCTCACTGCAACCAAACTAAGACAAAATACATATAAACAAGGCATCGGCTTGATAACTAGAAAAATGGTCACTGCAACCAACCTAACAACCTAACACAGATAAACAAGGCATCTACTCACTACACTACAAAAAAATACATTTCCGTGATGATACGTGTTTGTCACAGTAGGTCACATTTTCTGTCATGCATGTACATCCATGAAGATTTTCTGTCAGAATCAAGATAGTCATACATGTGCTGTCGTAGAAGTGTTACATGACATTACCAAAATTATCATCACGGAAGTGTCCACTTCCATGACGATAAATCGCGCGTCATAGAAGTGCCTTCGTCAAGGGTGACCGACACGTGGCATCCACCGTAACGGAATGCTGTTAAGCTATCAGGTCCGGTTTTGGATCCGATCACCCGATAACAGCCCTAACCAATGGGGATTTTCCACGTGTAAAATCATCATTGGCTGGAGGAAACACGTGTCGCCTCATCGTCGGGACAGATGTCATCCACTCATTGGACAGAAGGCGCCTATGATACGTCGACACGTGGCACGGACCAACAGAGGCCCATTCCTGTGAAAAGGCCGGCCCATTTGACTTGTTCAAAGGTGGCGGGTTGGCCCACTGAAAGCCTGTTAACGGCCTGTTTGCATATAGCCCATTTACAACCCGCTAACCCAGGGCCCCTTACGACCTATCCGAATTAGGCCCAGTAGCGTCATATGGGCCGTCCAATATGATTCCAGCCCGTTTAAACTTTCGGCCCATGTATGGCCCATGACATCTTTCGGCCCATATGAGGCCCTTTGTAACTCTTGGCCCATTAACGAACCGTGGTGAAACTGGTCCGTAATGAACAGTGTAGCACTTTATACCCATTAACGGCCCATTATTCCATTGGGCCGTTTCTAGCCCATGATATCTTTTGGCCTTCTCAGGGCCCATTTATTCTTGGGCTCATTTCCAGCATTCTGTTAGTTACGGCCCGTTACTGTCATTTTCTGCTTGTGGGCCAAATTCAGCCCGTTGTTACAATCGGCCCGTTTGTGGCCCGTTAATACGTTGGGCCGTTTTCATAGCGTCATCAAATACGGCCTATTAACAACGGCCCGATAGGTCGGCCCATGAATGGATGATTCCAACTCTAGCCCGTTTACGGATGTAATACGGTCTGTTATTGGCCCATGTTTGGCCAATCGCTCATACGGCGCATATAAGGCCCATTGATGATACCGCCCGTAGGAGGCCCATTGTGTCTGCGGCCCGTAGAAGGCCCATTGTTTCTATGGCTGGTAGGAGGCCCAGTGTCACTATAGTAAATATGTAGCCCATGGTTATTGTGGCCTAGTTTTAAAAAAATAGGTTATTGCGGCCACTAGCAAACCACGGAAAAAGAACTACACTCATTACAAGCAAACAAATAAACAAGACAACAAGGAAATAAATAAGCAAGCAACTTATGCTAGGCTATCACGGCTATTACACATATTACATCCACTGGGCATCAAAGTTCGCCACCAGTGCAAATATAGGGAACAAAGCAGCATATCATATACACTGGTTGTCAAAGTTGGCGACCAGCGCAAATAAACACCGCAGCAAAACACGAGAACTGAAACCACTTTAGAAGATCTCAAGAAACAATATCCTGGGTACCCATAATGCTGGCAAGATGCTTAGCAAGCTTATTAACTTTCTCTTGTTTGGCGCTTAAATCCTCCAGCGCTTGTTGTTGCACCAGGAAGTATGCATCTGAATTCTACAGGGACTTCCTCAATCCTTCAGCTTCCTGCCATAGCACATCTGATCGATGTCTTTCAACTTGAAGTTGAGACTCAAGAAGACGAACTGATTTGGGCAGCGAGTTCGAAGAGCTTGTGCCAGCAGTAGTGGACAGTAACTCAAACACTACATCAAGACATGACTTTTGGGTTCTCTCACTGTCGTCAAGATAGTTTTTATCAGCTTTCTTGGAGACCAACAGGGATGTCTCACTATCTTGAACCTCATATGCATTACTTCCTTTACCATTGCATAACGTGGTACAGTTCTCCAATATTTTGTCCGCATTCTAAAAGAGAAACAAGCAGACACATCACAGGTTTACCATGTTGTGTACGAAACTCATTTTGGTAAATGAGTTCAGTAGTGAAGTGGACAGGATAACAACATGAAACAAACATATATCTATGTACCATGGTCACTTTATGGTCTATATGATTCTAGTTTTTGTTGCCAAATCAATATAGAGACACAGTTCAAATAATATTTGTTCAAGGAAAGCAGAACAGACAGAATATAAGTGTGGGAAACTATAGAGCAATAACAACACTTGTAATGTGCATGACATGAGAACACAACTGTTTATTCAATTGAAACTGAAATCAACATAGAGCAGGTTACCACAGCAAACCAGTTAAGGAAACAGGTTTATAACATACCTATTGCGCCATTGGAGTTTCAGTTCCATCCTTCAAATTTCAAAATAGTTGGTATGAGTAAATACAGTAATGCAAGAGCAAAGGAGTATGAACCATAGCTACCGAACCTCACCTGAGAACAAATCTTCTTCTCCTTTAAGCGTTGAGTTGGGAATCGGAGTGGTGGTCCTCGTGCTTTGGGCACTGCAGTTCCCTTACTAACTGCTCGTGTTTGGGGGCTCTGTGGTGGAGACGGTGTTGTGTCAACTTGAACTGGGTTACTATCTGCCGGGGTTGGGGTTGGAAGGGGTGTAGTTGGTTCTCTGTCCAACTAGGTACGGGTACAATCTGCGAGAGTCTGGGTCATGTGTGGTGGATCTGGTCCTTGGGAAAGTACAACCGTGGTTCTATCTGCATCAACTGGTACCACTATCTTTTCTGAAGACCCTGTTGTTACTCCCTTAGATATTGCCATCACCCTCTCCAATTCAAATGGCTGATAAACAAGAAAAGTAACTGAAAGTACAGACATTGTATGATAGATAGGTGCAATGGATAGTGAGGAATAGAAGAGGGCATGAAATAATTCACATTTATGTTGTCTAACCAAATAGGATAGCATGACACAATTTCACATATATGATGGCTAACTAAACAGGATATCATGACACAATTTCACATTATGATGGCTAACTAAAAAAGATATAAATACATAGTTCAAAATATGATGACTATGTAAACAGGATGACATGATATAACTATATAATGTGTTTATTAAATAGGTTGGCATGCCATAATTCACATACATTCACGGATAGAATGCCATAATTGAAAATATGATGACTGCAAACACTAAACAGGATGAGATGATATAACTATATGATGTCTTTATTAAATGGGTTGCCATGCCATAATTCAGATAGATGATGTGTATGTACTATGTAAACATGATGGCATGATATAATTAAAATATATGATTTATATAGTAAGCAAGTAAGCAGATGACAATCCATATATGATGTAAAAACTAAGCATGCAAGACAACATGCATGACATGGGTAATATAACCCTGCCAAGTTTGAGCATAGACCTCAGGGGGGAAATAGGACTGGTCATCAGTCTCTGAATCCTCCTCTGAGGAGCTCTCTGTAACCAGCAAGATGTCTGCTTCAGCAGGTAGCATTGTCTGCTCTGAATACCTTGTGTTCACTCCAGATACTTCCATCACCGCTTCAAATTGCTGATGCACAGGAAGAGTAGTTGAATATACAAACATTATCGACAAATGGAACACATAATATAAAAAATGATAGCATGATATAATTCACATACATGATGATTGGTTGAACATCATGGCATTGCATAATTCACATATATAATGCCTTTGCAACAAGATAACATTGCATAATTCACATATATAATGTCTTGCAACAAGATAGCAATGCATAATTCACATATATGATAATTAGATACTGAACAGGTGGCATTCACACAAAGCATGTCTAAACTAATCAAATGACACAGCAATGCAAGACACCATATGCATGATATGAGCAACATAACCTTGCCAAGTTAGAGCATACACCTCGGGGGGGGGGGGGAATAGGACTGGTCATCTATCTCTGAATCCTCCTCTAAGGAGCTATCCGTAACCAGCGACATATGCGCTTCGTCAGATCGCATAGTCTAATTTGAAGACTTTGTTTTCACTCCAGAATTTTCCATCACCGTGTCAAATGGCTGATGCACACAAAGAGCAGTTGAACGTACTAACATTGTTGACAAATTTAATACGTAACGAAAATAAAGGATGGCCTGATATAATTTACATATAAGATGACTGGCTAAGCAGGATGGCATTGCAAAATTCACTTATATGATGTCTGGCTAAACAAGATGGCGTTGCATAATTCACATAAATGATGGATAAACTAAACAGATGGCATTCACACAAAGGATGTCTAAACTAAGCAGATGACATATTTGATGTATAAAGTAAGCAATGCAAGGCACCATATGCATGATATAACCAACATCAGCATGCCAAGTTAGAGCAAAGACCTCAGGGGAGTAAATAGGAGTGGTCTTCTCCTTCTGAATCCCCCTCAGAACAGATATATTCCTCTCGATTACAATCCGGAATGGGTGGAGGGGGGCTGCCTTTGCGCCTACCATGGATCGACGTCTGCATGAAATTTTATTGCCACGCAAGGCTCATCTCTTTTGCTCTACATGTTCAGTTCCATTGTTTACAATAATTGTCATGCATAGGAATAAAACATAGTGAGATTATGTAAGGAGTGCATGCAGAAATCCAGAGTGATGGTAGCAACTTGTGGATAGGCCCAAAACCAATAATAGCAGGCAGATGATGGCTTCAGTTAAAAATACAGATAATGGCTTCTTTACTGTTTGTTTCCCACCCGACATGAAACTTAGTAGACACCGGAGATTAACCAGATAGTAGATAGATACTATTGATTGTGGCCCCGATACGTACCCCACAACCATTTAAAAACTCAAGTTTGACCATTAGTTTGGAGCTGACTCAGAGTCTAATCGATGAGAGGACGATAAAGTAGCACGTAATATTAAGTGATGCATAACGTAAGCAGACACGAAAGAGTGCGACCTCTCTCGCGGTCCCATGTAGTCCTCGAGGTCATCTTCTCGGTTGATGATGGTAATGTAGTTTTCATGGCTGCTGACAGCGGGGAAGAAGATCTGAGGCGGTGAAAGACAGTATGGAGGTCGGATCCCTGCTGTGCTGGACCCTTCTGTCATTGGAGCAGCTAAGCTGGGGTGGACGACAGCGCAGCAGGAGCAGGACAAACCACGCAAGGTTTTCTTTGACAACTATCTGTAAGAGAAGTAATTCTGTAAGGGCTCGTTTGAATTGGAGGACTCCAACAATGCAGGGATAGGAAATAGACATGAATAGGATAGCAATGCACGTGCAAAACAGATAATTTAAAAACACAGGATTTCTGCCAATCTGGGTGTTTGATTCACAAGAATTGGAAGATCACAGGATGCAAAGAAGCATGGTGAGATTAAGTCAAATCACAAGAAAATGTACGGTTATAATGCTATTATGCTACTATCTCTTAGTCTTGTGCTTCATGAATAGGAATTTGAAAAGGAGGACAAGTGAAAATTAAAATTCCTACGTTTTTTCTTTAAGGAGACACTAAAGGAACAACTCCTATAGTTTTCCTTTGCTCCATTCCTTTGAAACAAATTCATGAATAGTAGTACCATAGGAAACTTTCCAATTCATATGTTTTTCATTCACTTTTCCTTTCAAGCACTGGCGATTCTAGTAGGCAGGCTTAAGCAAGGAAAAGCCTACACTAAAAAAATGTTTTTGTGCTACTTCTATTACTTTGGACCCAGGCCACTGCCCTACTAGCTCAACTCCCAGGGGCATCGACAAATGCACAACTCAAACGCGCATAGTTAAATAATGATGGCGTTGAAGAGAGTCCATCACGGATAGCTAAGTTGCCTGATACCTCACTGCTTTTCATATAGCAGTATAAAATAATCGTATATCCCGTTACTACGTGTGCTCAGTGGACAATATATATAACATGTAGAGTACAAAATAGATGCAACACGTGTCCAACCTCTTTGGCGAAGCCATGTCGATCTCAGCGTGATTGGGTTGGCCCGTGAGGATGCTTCGGCTTACTTGGATGTTGGAGGAGGGGAAGAAGATCTTAGGCGTCTGGAGATGGAGCCCTAGGTACTGCTCCGCTGTGATGGAGGTTTTCGGCGTTGGAGCAACTCCCGTGAGTTGTACGACGCCGAGGCAGAAGCAGGACAAGAGAGACAATGTTAACCTGAGTGGAATTCCAATAGCATCTCCAATAGATGACGTAAAATACATAACCACAAAGTGCTAAATGTAAAATACATCAGTCGCTCATCTCTGAACTTAACTGTCGAAACTGAATTTAACTGTCGAAACTGAACTTAACTGTCGAAACTGAATTTTGCTGTTGAAACTGAATTTTACTGTTGAAACTGAACGCACTAGAGGTGAGGCTACACATCAGTCGACTAACTTTTTCATCTCTGGTCAGTTGATTTTGCAGCCGTTGGATACGAAATCAAGGGCATGTAGTTCATCTTCAATCTCCACCTCCCTGAGCCGCTAGCCCCCACCAGCCAAACAGCCGCCCCCGCCGCCTGCGGCCAGCGGTGCGCCACCCCGCCCGCCCCGGAAACACTCCCCACCACCGGTCCGCCGCTGCCCTGGCCATCCCTCTAGGGCCCCTCATGCCGATATTTTTCTCGGGCAATCCCCACGCCACCGCCCCACCACCGCCGGTGAACACCGCCCCCACCCTGAACCCTAAGATAGATAGTGGGGTACCTCTCCAATGAGCCCCCCTCCCCACTATGGTTGGTTCTTCCTTAACTCCGGCGAGCCCCCCACCCCCTGAAAATTGATTGACCCAAAAGTCGATTCAGTCGACTGAAGTGTAGCTAAATCGGAGCAGCATCGCAAGCAACAACAAGAGCGAGAGCAGCATCGCGAGCAAGAGCAATAGCAAGAGCAGACCAGGCAGGGGACCGAGAGCAAGGGCAGAGTAGCAGCTCGAGCGAGAGCTAAAGCAGCAGCAGCTCCTATTGATGTGGACGTCACTGCCGAGGGAGCGACACCATGGAGGAAGTGGCCGGCGACGCTGCCGTGGATGGAGCCGCGCCTTGTCGGCTCGGGACCGAGCGCCGGCAGCACCGTGAGATCGAATCAATAAGAAAATGCGGCGATTAGTGTACAACCTCTTTGGTGGTGCCGATTAGGCCGCAGCTTCATCCGAGGAAACGGTGATGATGATGCTCTTCCGGTGGTGCAGGTGAAGATGGCGGTGTGGGAATGGAGGTGGAACGAAAGACGAGGGGAACGTCAGTGCATCTCCTTGGAGGTGGAGGACTGATATGTCCATTTTGCATCATGCTTTTATATCAATATTTATTGCATTATGGGATGTTATTACACATTATATATCAATACTTATGGCTATTCTCTCTTATTTCACAAGGTTTACCATTAAGAGGGGGAATGCCAACAGCTGGAATTATGGCTGGAAAAGGAGCAAATATTGGAAACCTATTCTGCACAGCTCGAAAAATCCTGAAACTCCACGGAAGTTACTTTTGGAATTAATAAGAATTATTGAGCGAAGAAACTACTAGAGGGGCCCCACATCCAGGCCAGGAGGGTGGGCGGCGCCCCCACCCCTACTAGGCGCGCCCCCTGTCTCCTGGGCCCCCAATTGGCCCTTTGGTGTCCATCTTCTACTATATGAAGGCTTTTACCATGGAAAAAAATTAGAGGCAAGCTTACGGGACAAAATTTCGCCGCCACGAAGCGGAACCTTGGCGGAACCAATCTAGAGCTTCGGCAGAGCTGTTCTGCCGGGGAAACTTCCCTCCGGGAGGGGGAAATCATCACCATCGTCATCACCAACGATCCTCTCATCGGGAGGGGGTTAATCTCCATCAACATCTTCACCAGCACCATCTCCTCTCAAAACCCTAGTTCATCTCTTGTATCCAATCTTGTATCAAAACCACAAATTGGTACCTGTGGGTTGCTAGTAGTGTTGATTACTCCTTGTAGTTGGTGCTAATTGGTTTACTTGGTGGAAGATCATATGTTCAGATCCTTAATGCATATTACTCCTCTGATTATGAACATGAATATGCTTTGTGAGTAGTTACGTTTGTTCCTGAGGACATGGGTGATGTCTTGCTATTAGTAGTCATGTGAATTTAGTATTCGTTCGATATTTTGATGAGATGTATGTTGTCTTTCCTCTAGTGGTGTTATGTGAACGTCGACTACATGACACTTCACCATTATTTGGGCCTCGAGGAAGGCATTGGGAACTAATAAGTAGATGATGGGTTGCTAGAGTGACAGAAGCTTAAACCCCTAGTTTATGCGTTGCTTTGTAAGGGGATGATTTCGATCCATATGTCTAATGTTGTGGTTAGGTTTACCTTAATACTTCTTTTGTAGTTGTGGATGCTTGCAATAGGGGTTAATCACAAGTGGGATGCTTGTCCAAGTAAGGGCAGTACCCAAGCACCGGTCCACCCACATATCAAATTATCAAAGTGCCGAACGTGAATCATATGAGCATGATGAAAACTAGCTTGACGATAATTCCCATGTGTCCTCGGGAGCTCTTTTCTCATTATAAGAAACTAGCGGGTGTACCAGCACATTTGCGCGGCTAGATTAATTTTTATATATTCTGTATTTTTCTTGTTTTAAACACTTGTTTAATGTTTTTATAAAGTTTTAATATTATTTTTTTTGTTTTTTAATATTTGTTGTTTTCCCATTTTTAGTTTGTTTATTTAAAAGTATTTAACATAACAAGATGACATATGCCAGTCTTATTTTTTTAGGAAACTACACCATTTGGTGCATTTTAAATAACTATTATCATCCCCGAAAATAGATATGTTTATTATGACAATCATCTTGCTTCCTTGAGATACGACATGCACACTTAATAGGGTGATTTGAGCTTTATCACGGAAAATAACTAATCAGTCCGGTTTGGTTTTATTTCATTGGCATAAGGTCATATGTGATGAGAGCCCTGTAGTTATTGACACGCACCTTACTTTTAGTTGATGGTACACCTGTTAACTAATACTAATTAGATTGATGAAGAAATAGAAAATTGTGAATGGTGTTGGCAATGTAATGTAGATTTGATCTATTTTATATTTTTGGTAAATGATCTGCCTATAGTTTTTGTAAAACATGTTTATTTTTTCTTGTGACATTCACGTAACATTTAAATTACTCCCTCTGTTCACTTTTATAAGGCTTTGTAGATTGTTTCACACATTATGCAAAACAGCTCAATTTCACTTGTTTGAAACGACTTATAAAAGTGAATGGATGAGTATTGTTTTTTTGAAGGTTCTCATGTATTTTATTTAGCTTTACATATGCGTTGTTTTCTAAATTATGTATCTGTTATATGTTTGATCTTTAGTCCATTTATTTTTTATTTCTTGTAAAAATATATGGTAATGATCGTTTTATTTTTTATGAATTTATGAAGCAAATGGACCCAATCGTATCAGAAACGAAATATGAAGTTACATCTTTATTTTTTACCCGTCTCAGTTTATTTTGTCAAAACTATGTAACATGTCTTTCATCATTTAAAAAAGAAACCGGGTAACGTGCTTCCCATCCCACCGTGTAACGTCTTTTTTAAGGGATGTACGCTGCTCCTTCTTAGTTGTGCTAGAGGAAAAGAATGCGCACATTTCTTCTTTGCCTTTGAAGGGTAGTTGAAAGAAACTGAGGCGGCCCTTCCATGGGTGATTCTGCACCAAATCTGAGTGCCCTACCCGTCCATGGGGCGATGTTGTACCAAATCGCAAGGGGAAAAAGAAATTGAAGCTGCTGCTCCAAATCTGAGTACCCTGCCCGTCCATGGGGAGATGCTCTACCAATTCGCAAGTGTAGCTATTGTAGCAGTTTGATTTGCTTGCCCATCCATGGCCAAATCTTGGAGGAGGTGATCTTTGTGGCCATTTTTTGCCGAGGCCAGGACATGCGCTGCGGATCTGGCGTCTCCCACCAGCGATGCGGCATCTCACTTTTACCTATGTAGTGCATTGCCGCTGAGACATATGGTTGTGTCGTTGGGTTCAGGGCCCATCTTCTGTGTGTCGTTCCTGTCGTCTTAGGGTGCGGACATGCTGACAGGTATGAATCACTTTGTGCTCTCCCATTCGCCTCTTGCTTTGCATAATGTTCATCGTAATTTCATTTACCAATTTTTTTCCTGAATGTACACCTCTCCTTAGTTTCTAGCAGAGGGGAAAAACATAGTTCCTTTTTTCCTTCGTCCTTAATGGGAAAAAAAGAAATGGAGGCCGCTTGCCATCACCAAATTGATCCCCAAACCATTATGGCTGATTCATTCCTTCCTATTTCTTTTCGTGTAGGTACTGGCGCAGTTTGCCGTTGAGCAGGGTGCATGGATGCGTTCGAGTTTGCCGTTGAGCAGGGTGCATGGATGCGTTCGTCGCATTCTCGATGATGTGGATCCTCGACAACCTCGTTGAGTCTGGTAGTGCGTTCTCAAGATTTGGCCAAGCTGATGACCTCTTCTTGGCTTACGACTAGAGGTCTATGGCACAGGTGTTGTAGTTTGGCCCAGTGGAGGAGGCTGCGAGGGAAATCACCGAGTCAACTGCTGAGTGAGTTATTAGATCTGACATCGAAAGAATACAATTAGCAGCTGACAACCATGAGATGCTGGCCTCCTCGTTGTTCTTGTTGTCAGGCCAATACTAACTCATTGTTCTTGCAGTCAGGCTACTACTAACTGTAAGTGTCAACTGAAAATTATTTCTTGTACTTTATCCATGGCAGTATTGTACTCCATGTATTTTTAATTTTTTCTTTGCAAGAAATTATGCCTTTTCTCTTAATAAAGGCCTTATGAACCGCAAGTTGGTTCATATGTGTCAATTATTTTCTTAAACTGCAAAGTCCTTGTCTTCTGTGTGCTAATCTGTCACCTTGGATATAAATATTGTTATAGGTTTGTTGAGTAGCTCACTTATGCCAGCAAGACGCCATTGATTTGCTTATATCCAGTCATGCTATTAAGTTACTGATGAAGCAAAGTATGTTCCTTTCTATTGTGCTGGTGTTATATAGGTTTGCTAAAGTATAGTTTCTTCAAATTGTGAAGTAAATCATAATGTGTGAAAGTCTGGTCTTGTAGTATGTTCATGTCTATTGCGTTGGCCTCGTAAAGATTTTCCTAAAATAGCATGTGCATAAAGGAAACTACATGAAGAAAGTTATCAATCTATTTTAAACTAAGAACATTGGTAACGTCCACACCCTGAATCTAATAAGTATCCTTCTTATCATGGTTGATGTCAGTCAAATACTATTACTTATCTTGGTCGATACAAATAGATTGTCGCACTATTTATTTCATAATCTACTGATCCACTAATTATCTGGATCACATCCTTTTTCTGCTGGCCTTTGATTTCGGTACTTCATCTTCATCTTCAAGCACTGTAGTTTTGGCTTTTGCTTTAACATGTTTCTTGTTCCCGCAAACACCTTTTTCCTTTTTTTCAGGCATATTTGTCTCAGTGCATTCATCTTCTGACTCATCTGATATTACAACAGATCTCAGTATCCTTTTAGTGCCACTGCGGAGCTCACGTGATGACGATGGTATTTTCTCTTGACGCTTATCTTTATTTAATGCAGTCCCATTGCTGTCATGTGGCTCCTCTTTCACAGGCACCAGTTCACATGAAAGTTTGCCAGATGAAACTTTATTATTCTGTGACTGCAAAGATAAACATTTTGAAAATTAGACACATCTCTAAAATCTGAAGTGTGTACATTGTTAAAAAAACAATCACCTTTCTATCTGGCATGTTTTGCTTATTCATTAACACAGTGTCCACCTCATCATCCATCAATTCATGTGAAACATATATAAGATGAATTAGTTAAGGAATTCTGAAAATGGTAAAAAGTTAATGCAGTTTTACCTCCTCAGCTTTATTGTCCAAATAGAGCATCTCAAGCCTATCATCAGGCACAAATGTTCTTTTTACGACATAGTTTTGTGTGCCAAATGTGAGATTATTATCATTGAGCTTGAATCTAAATATGAGTCTTTTTCCACATAATTGTTGAATAATCTTTGGCGCTTCTTCCGATTTCCCATCCTGTGTGTCCAGCGGATTAGATGCAGATGTATTAAGCAATCTTGCAACCTCCTCATCAAATAAAGTGCAACTTGTAGTAGATGTATGGTCACTAATTTGGAGTCGAACACGGTACCTAACACATGATTCATGTTAATGGAGAGTAAATATAATATAACATTTTTATAATATTTTAGTAATATAATATGCTTACCGTGGTGTGACCTTTTCTGGATATATACCACAACTCTTGCAATAATAATTGTCGGTTTCCTTGGTAGCTAATTTGTGGCACTTATCACACGATCCACTGTAGCTATGACGGTGAACACAAAATCCTAAAAAAAACATTAGCATTTGGGTGGGGTGTGGGATTAAGAGGCATATATAAGCACAATATGGTTTCATTGTAACTAATATTAAATGAATTGTCCATGCAGGTCTTATCGCATATCACGGAGATTGATGATATCATTTATTGGAATTTTGATGCGTTACCTGGTCTGGCTGGTTTCCCCGCCTCATTGTAGTAAGTTCTTCTAATGTTCTCCTCCTATAAAACATTTGTTCTTCTAGTGTTCCTTGATTACTTCTATCTATACTGCCCATCTTTGGTAAGGTTTCTTCGGCTGAGTTCCTACACATGTATGAAGTAAATAAGAATATACAACCTTTAATCAACCTGACTTAGTAATTATGAGTCAAAAAAATATAAATCGGTGGTGTTTCATACCTATCAAGAAGTTCTTGTGTTTCTGGTATATCCAGATCTATATATATCATTGTGGCACTCGTTGACTTTAGGCACAAACCTATTTAATCATTCAGTTAGAATTTGTAAATGATAAGAATAGCATGTAAGATTTATGCACTTACCATTGAATCTCTGCACCATCGTTGATGTGATAATAAGGTCAGTTTGGCTGCCGATTACATCCTCGGTCAAAAAATAAGAAAACTTTCCCCACAACGTGATTCTGATTTTATCACCCCTAAAGAAAATAATCTAAAAAGTTAGTGCTAACCACATGGGGGAGGTTTAGTTAAATTTGAGACATGCATATGCACTTACTCAGGCATTAGGATTTCAATGTCGCGGATATATGAAGGTTGTGGGTTCCTTTTTGTTATTCTTGTCTCCACTGGCTTCATTTGAGTTAGTAGTCCAATGACATCTGCATATTTGGAGATTATAGTGTTATAAAAATTAGAAATATCCATTATTTGGATGTCGTAATTACATCCATAAACATACCTGAGCATTGTGTATCTTTTTCCGCCCTTTCTTCTAGTGTGTCCATGGTAGCAAACTCGAAGCCATATTCCGGGAAAACTTCCGAAGATCCTTTTATTTCCTTTACCTTTGTATTGTATGCAAAATATATTTTAATTTCGTTGCTCACTGGCCTATATTTTGTGGATTCCACGACCTTAAAATTGCTGAATGCATAAATAGACTTTTCATTGATCTTTGATCTAAAAGTGTCTATAAGATTCTTCCAGATAGTAGCATGGATTGTTTCACCCTGTTAAAAGAATCAAATAGGGTCAGTAAGTTGCTTCATCCGACAGAAAAATTCTAATTTAATATATTAGAAAGCAGACCTGCTCATCCATTAGTATCATATCTAGGCTAATAAGCTCATCGGTCGTAGGATTCACTGAATCCCACATTCTCATTACTTTCACTTGAATATTCCAATTCTGTCCCCTTGTAGTTAAGTTGCTCAACTTCTTGTATGCCATATTATTATATCTTCAAAACTAACAGGGAACAATTTATCAATTGATATAGTATTTATGAAGATTCTATCCATCAAAAGTAAGCTTGTGAAATAACAATTACCAAATCTGATGATTCAGGCTAGATTTGCTTTGGCGTCAATTCTTTCGACTTAGATTGGAGCAGGCGTCACTTCGTCGGGCGTTGAGCGTGCTTTCGCGTGACTATGTAGGGCGTCGAGTTAAGCGGCTGGAGGTGGCTTTTTCGTTTGGACGTTGAGTCGCGTGTGATGTGTTCAAGTCGTCGTGGTCGTTGGGTAATTGTTTGGTGGGTACTTGTGCGTCCGTGTGTACTTATTTATATACTTTGAGGTGTCTTGGATTGTGGTGACTGAGACCGGCAGCAAATCAGATGCCAACACCATGTGCAAATCAGACTTATGCACCGTGTGCAAATCAGACTTGTTTTATTTGCATGTATTTGTTCCTGATCTGAAAGTTTCCTCACGTGAGGTGGTTGTCCTTTTTTTGTTAATAATAGGCTCCTTATTTGTTTAGGTTAGAGTAATATTTTTTTCGCTTATCATTGATCCATCGATGGGAAGTTCTTTTTCTACTATATTTTTTTGGAACCTATGTGCAGTACTTCAACGTGGCATGTTCTGCTATATGTACACGTATTATATTCTTACGTAACGCTTTCATATTTTAATCTCAGCCGTCAATACATAAAATCAAGGATCAAGATAATTTAATCTATGTGGACGCACGTGGTGGCTTGTTTGCTTATCGTTTTAATTAAATAATAGATTGTCCAGGCTTGTCCTTTGCTACAAAAAGGATTGGGCCATCTTGTTGTACTTTATTTATTTTCATTGCTTGTTACTCGTTACAATTTATCTTATTACAAAACTATCTTTTACCTACAATTTCAGTGCTTGCAGAGAAAACCTTACTGAAAACCGCTTGTCATTTCCTTCTGCTCCTCGTTGGATTTGACACTTTTACTTATCGAAAAGACTATGATAGATCCCCTATACTTGTGGGTCATCAAGACTCTTTTCTGGCACCGTTGCCGGGGAGCGTAGCGCTTTCGGTGAGTGGAACTTGGTAAGAAAACATTTATATAGTGTGCTAATTTTTTTTGTCACTTGTTACTATGGAAACTAATCATTTGAGGGGCTTGTTCGGGGTATCTTCACCCCGACCAGAAGAGCAAAGAGTTGCTCCTCAACCTACTGAACCTACTAAAAATATTTACTTTGAGATTCCTTCGGGTATGATAGAGAAACTGCTAGCTAATCCCTTTGCAGGAGATGGAACATTGCATCTCGATTTACACCTTATCTTTGTGGATGAAGTTTGTGGATTATTTAATCTTGCAGGTATTCCCAATGATGTTGTCAAAAAGAAGGTCTTCCCTTTATCTTTGAAGGGAGATGCATTGACATGGTATAGGCTATGTGATGATACGAGATCTTGGAATTATAAACAATTGAAGTTGGAATTTCACCAGAAGTTCTATCCTATGCATCTTGTTCATCGTGATCGCAATCTATTATATACTTAAAACGATAGAAAATAGATAGTGGTGATTTAACGCTGTAAAAGATAAGATGTACGGACGGTTAAGATCTAAACCAGATTGATCTTAGGCAAGTGCACACGGACGCATACTATTGCACATGAAGGAAAACGGACTCATACTATTGCACGTGAAGGAAACTGAAATGGATCGTATACTATTGCATGTAATATTAGGCAAGTGCACACAAATGTACACTCTTGCATGTGAAGGACTCTGAAACAGATTGATATTAGGCTAGGCACAAGGACACGGTCGTATACTATTGCACAGAATAATTTACAACGAACAGTTATCCATACACAATTCAAACTCCTTTGGACTAATATAAAGGTTGGGGCAAACACCCCAGAACACCCACGGATTAGCAGACGCCAGAACACCCAACACCACGTTTACCAAGATTGAAGGGAGATCAACACAACAACATATCAACACACGCCAAGAACGATCGGTTACACCAGCAAGTTCACGCAACACAAATTGAAGGGGCGACATACGACAGGACGCCCAGCAAATCGAAGGACGGAAGAAGAAACGACAGAAACATCAACTTTGGGTAATATATAGCTTAAATCTTGAGGTATATTTACGTCTTCCCATCCCTGCATGTCTTTGCAACCTCCTTATGAACACCATGGTTTCCTTTTCATTAACCATTAGTGAGAACACTTATTTCTAACCAAATTTCATTATTGCATTATATCATATGAACCACTTCTTTTAAAACTATTTTGAAGGCAAAATCTCTATGGCGTACACGAAGTTGAGTGAGTTAACCACAAGGGGGCAAACATGGAATAATAAAGCCAAAGTAATGAGAATGTGGGACTCGATCAATCATTCGACTGATGAACTTATGAGCATCGATATGATCTTGATGGATGAGCAGGTATTTTCTTCACATAATTAACAATGGGATTGTTTTATTGTTAAAATTATTACTAATATTTTTCTTTCATTAAATTTTGAAGGGCCATACAGTTCATGCTATTATCTGAAAGAATCTAATTGACACTTACAGAGCAAAGATCAACTAGGGTTCTATATATGTTGTTAGCAATTTTAAAGTTGTAGATTCGACAAAATATCGGCCAGTCAGCAATGAAATTAAATGTATTTTTTCATACAATACAAAATTAAAGGAGATGGAAGGTTCATCAGATAATTTTCCAGATTACTACTTTGAGTTTGCTAGCAAAGATACCCTACAGGAACGGCTAGAAAAAGACAAACAATGCTCAGGTATGTTGATAGTCATATTCTTACTTCCAAGTGGTCAATATAAATTTGAAGTCATTTGTTAGTATTTGTATTAAAAGACTACAAATGAATAACTTTCTAATTTTTTAAATCTTTAATCTTCTAATTTGCAGATGTCATTGGGTTACTTACCAAGATTAAGCCAATAGAATCAAGGATAACAAAGAAGAAAACACCTTCAGATATACATGAGATTGAAATTCTAATGCCAGAGTAAGTGTATATCCATGCGTCAACTTTTCACTAAGGGTAGAGACTGTTTTGTTCCACTTATATTATTATTATTATCATTAATTTCTTTGGAATGAATTATTGAGGGGCGATAGAATCAGAGTATCATTATGGGGAAGATTAGCTCATCATTTAAGTGAGGATGTAATTGGCAATCAAACAATTATTATTGTTACCTCAACAATGGTGCAAAAATTCAATGGTAAGTTGAATATGTATACATGTCTTTTTTCATACCAAAATAATAAATCTAACAGATTTATTGTTCATTAAATAAGTTTGTGCCTAAAGTCAACTAGCACCACAAGATTATATACCAATCTTGATATACCTGAGACCTGGGAACTTCGTGGCAGGTATTAAGCACAATTTGTAGGTTCTGGTCATATAGAAGTTCATAATATATCTTCATTTACTAAATTTTATTTGTAGCCACTCCACCGAAGAAACTTTACCAAAAATGATGGATATAGATAAAAGTACTCAAGGGACACTAGAAGATCAAATGTTTTACAGAAGGATAACCTTAAAAGAACTTACTGAAATTAGGCATGACAACCCAACAGATGAGGTAATGAATCAGAACTCTTCTAAGATACGATATTATAGAAGCCTCCAATACCTACAGATATATTTGACATATTTGTATGAGTGACTGCATATTATCTAAAGAGCTATATTTTCTTCATCAACTATCAGGACTTTGTGTTCACAAAAATAGCTACAATTGATCGGTTAAAAGAAAATATTCAATGGTGGTACATTTCATGTGATGTTTGCAACAGAATTGCTATGAAAGAATCACATAATTATTGTTGCAAGAATTGTGATACGTATCCAGAAGGTTTAACACCAAGGTAAGCATAGTCTCTTGATTTGACCACCATTATTTACTATCACATTTGCGTTACACTAACGAAATGTGATTCTAGGTATCGTATTCGGCTTTAAATTAGTGATCATAGTGCTACTACAAGTTGCACTTTATTTGATGAAGAGGCTGAAAGAATGCTCAATACATCAGTCTCATTCCTGTTGGATTCCTTAGATGGAAAATCTGAAGACGTCCCAAAGATTATACAAGAATTATGTGGACGAAGACTTATCTCTCGATTCAGACTCAACAATAAGAACCTCACTCTAGGCATGCAGAACTATGCAGTGAAGAAAATATTTGTGCCTGATGAGAAGCTTGAGAAGTGATACTTAGAGGATAAAGCTGAAGAGGTAATGTTCTATTAAACTATCAAATCTATTTAAACACCAAGTGTTATACTCTTTTATATGGAACTATTGAAGCAGGCATTTACAATTCTTGATCCATTGTGCTCAACAGGATTTGATGGATGGTGAAGTGGACAACATGTTAAAACAAGAAACAAAGAAAATGAATGAGCCAGTTAAAAAGGTGATTGACTACTTCACCGTACAAACTTTTATTTGCATAAATTCATCTCTTAATCCTCCATTTATGTGATTTTTGCAGGTATGAATCAACAAGTGTGAACTTAGCAAAAACATATGTGAGTTGGTCCCTGTGAAAGAGGAGCCAGAAGATAAAAGCAATGGAAGTATAGTACATCAGAAAAGGAGGCGAAGATCCGTTGTATTATCAGACTCAAAAGATGAAGAAAATGAAAATAGTAGATCTGAAAAAAACTCAGAAAAAGCAGTGCCCAAAAGTACCAGAAGTGTTCATGGAAAAAGCAAAAATAAAAAAGTTGAACATGAAAGCTCAGATGTTCATAACGCGGAACATAAAAAGTATCATCAACACAGCCACAAGGATGACACGAAGTTTGACTAAAAAGTCAAACAACATCAAGACCAAAGGTACTGAATTGGAGGACTCAAGTCGTCAACTGGAAGATCAAGTACGCCAAACAAGACTTAAGAGAGGAAGGACCTTTTCCACAAAATTTTTGGGATAGTAGTTTACCCACAGAAATAAGCCTGAGTATATCCTCATAACAAAGGAGTAAAAGTTGTTTACTTAGTGAAATTTGCAAATACAACATATTTATTATTTTAATGTATCAGAAAATGGAAATATTTAGCGTGTTCTTATGTATGGTCAATATGTATGAACAATATGTCATTTTGTTTTTAAATGATTCAAAAGTAAGCTCTGATGTGCCTACGTTTGATAAAACAATATTTGTATACATTTGGCCTAGAATATATGAGAACAAATGCTCGACAATATATGAAAAGATTGAGTTGGAACTCCATTTTAATACTATGAACAAAATAAAATAATCAAAATCATAGCTTTACTGCGAAATGATCCATGTGATACCACAATGAAATTTAAAGCGAACAAAAGATGGATTGTGCTTTTCTCCAGGGCGTATATACTATCAGGAACAAGCGTATGATAGTTACTCGCAGAACAAAAGCTTAATTTATTTTTCTCACTGACCCTCAACCAATCCGGCCAAAATTATTTTTTTCACACAAAATGTATTTGGGCCAGACACATACCTAGCTGAAATAGGTCCTAGACTAGGCAACATAGTTGAAGGCCAAACAATTCTAAAAAAGGTTGAAGGCCAAACCTGCGTTGCTACTTGCGGCACTAATGCACCCAGCTTCCACTCCTTAGTGTTTGTCACGCCGCGCTAATCCACGCAGGTCGACGGCTACTTGGTTGACCTCGCGGCAACTCGCCTGTGCCGGCATCTCCGTGCGACAGCGCCACCGCGTGCCCTCCTTGGCGCAAGATATTGAGCAGATCCAGCGAGAATCATAGCCCAGCAGGTCGCCGAAAGCTAATCTGAAGTGATTTGCTCTGTGTGGAAGAGGAACAGTACATTGGTATGAAGTCTGAAGGGGGATTGGATCTTTGGCCGGATGAGAAGATAATAAGCAGTGAAGGGGGTGATTTCTTTGTTTTCAGAGCACTGCAGCATGGGAGTTGAAGTGCGGATAAAATATAGTTTATTTATCACTGTTTTTTATTTGAAGTCTAGACCGCTTTTTAACAGCCAAGCCCAAATTGGGATAGCCCGCCAATAAAAAATTGCTGGTGCACGCCTAACTATTGTTTATATCCAGCTAAATTTCCTTTAAAAACAATCCGTATTGTACAATACGATTTCGACTCACTACATGATTCCTAATTGTACACCCTAGGAAAACATCTAGCCATACCATTATATAAAGTGCATCACATCACGTGGTACTAGCACAATTAGCCTCATCGCCAACTGATGCGTCTTCTCGAATTCGAAGCAACTCATCAGACTAATAAACAGGAAAAGGCTTCAGGGTATTATGTATTTCCTCTTTTTAATAAGCATATTATTTTGACATCCTTATTACAAGCTAACATATTCTCATAGAACCTCTGCTCTCAGGTAATTTAAATAATACAAATCCCTACGTGAAGATACAAATTGCTAGATCAGTCTCAGAAAACAAATAAGAGGTATGGTCACACACTCATCCCTTCTGCTTATATCACATAATTTCAACTATATTTTTACAAGACAAACATTTCTAAATGACCCATGATGCACTTTCTCAATAGATCCTTATTCAAGATATCAGGACAATCAAAGGGACGAGACGGCCGACAAATTGAAGGCATGGTAACAACTCCAGCAACTTGCATCCAATATACGCCCGCGATGCCGAAACGATCGAAGGCACAAAGAAACGCCCAACAAACTGAAGACACGGCATCGGCACCATCAACCTTGGGTAATATCCACATGCAATTCTTCAAGTTTTCCCCTGCATTTTGATATCAGCTCAACCTTGCTTCTAATATTCTATCTCAAAACTCTTCTGATACTAAACTATAAATCACTTTTTTCATGCATCCTGATACTACCATGATAGTGATGTGAAAGCTACAAAAAGAGCAACATGGTTGAACAATTTTTTATTTATAGCGCCCTACCAGATAAATAACATTGATCTCCAACTGTACTGTATGTGACATCTTCATTAGTAGTCCCTTATATCTCCAAATGCACTTGCATATCTGCAACAGCAAAACATCATTAAGTACAACATAAATCATATTACATGATACTATGTTAAGAAAACTCTATACGCATTGACGAAATCACATTTGCAGGTATGAGAGTCCAACATATGTCACCTCCAGCAGCTCACCATACAAAAAGAAAGAAAGAACAACCTCTAAACTCAAGGAGTACAAAGCGGACAAGGACTGGAGAGGGAAGAAGAAACACAAACACAAACACAGAGGATCCTAAACGATTCAGAAAGGCTAATGCTGAAGAAGATAAGGAATTGAAGCGCGCAAGAAGCGATACCAACAGAAACAACATTAGAGTCAATGTTGGAGACAACAACAGAACCAGAACCTTGACAAGTGCTAATAGAAAGCCATGGAACTTCGGAAGGCCAATATACAAATGCCAATATTGCAAAGCATTGCTATGGTGTGAGGAAAGATTAAGTTCAAACAAAGGAACTACAGCACCCTCTTTTGGAATATGCTGCAAACAGGGGAAAATCGATCTGCCGCCACTAAGAGAACCTCCACCATACCCCAGAAACCTCCTAAGAAGTGAAGGGCAGGATTCGGTAAACTTCAAAGAAAGTATAAGGTCATACAACTCAATGTTCTCATTCACATCGATGGGAGGAGTTGTGGACAAGGAAATAAATACTCGCAAAGGACCTTATGTTTTTCGTTTGCATGGATAGAACTACCACCATATCGGAACTCTTTTGCCTCAAGGTACAGACAAACCTCGGTTCGCACAGCTATACATCTATAATACCGAAAATGAGGTGGAAACAGGATAAGTGCGTCAAGATGCAATGCTAATAAATCAACAGTGGGCCCCAACATTGTCAAAAAACTGAAAATAATGCTTGACGACAACAACATCCTCGCAAAAACATTCAGAATGGCAAGAGATAGATTCCAAGAAGGAGACTACCATGATTACACACTTCGGATACTAGGCAAAAGGAACGAAACACACAACCTTCCACCTGCATCTGAAGTTGCAGCATTGGTAGTAAGAGATCCAACCAGAGAGAGTGAAGGACATGACATTGTTGTTGAGTACAAAAATATGGAGCCGCAATGGATATCAGAGATCCACCCGAAATTCATGTCCATGCAATATCCGTTGTTGTTTCCATACGGAGAAGATGGTTTTAAACTTGAGATACCCTACAAGAAAACAAAGGGAGCTACAAACAGCAGGAAATACGTAACGTTGTTGGACTACTATGCATTCTACCTACAGCAACGTCCTGATCAAGGAATGTTACTGCTTAAGTCTGGGCATCTGTCGCTGCAATTTTGGGTGGATGTATACACATGTATCGAGCAAAATAGACTAAATTGGATCCGACACAATCAAGGAAAGCTACAAACTGAACTTTACAGTGGATTGCAGGATGCGATTGAGCGAGGGGACACAAGAACAGAGCAAGTTGGAAAGAGGATAATTGTGCCTTCATCTTTTACAGGTGGTAGAAGAAACAAGGCACAATATCTGCAAGATGCCTTTGCAATATGTCGTTGGGCTGGATACCCAGACCTATTTATAACATTCACATGCAATGCAAAGTGGCCTGAGATCCAATACATGCTAGATGAAGCGGGTGGTGGCCAAAAACCAGCCGATCGGCCAGATATTGTGGACAGAGTATTTATGATCAAACTAAAGGAGCTAATGAGAGACATAAAAGAAAAGAAATACTTTGGAGAAACAGTTGCAAGTAAGTCCCATTGACTATCAATCTTTACTCTTTCATGCATCATCTTATAGTCCGTCAGACTTGCTCTTTAGTAACATGCATCATCTTATACTCCGTCAAATTCTAGCTCTTTAGTAACATGCATTCCAACTTTAGCTAAATCTGGCAAACTATTAATCAACTGCACTCATCTACGCAATAGAATTCCAGAAGAGAGGACTCGCTCATGCCCACATACTAATATTTTTGAAGGACAAAGAAAAGTACCCAGGACCATCGCAAATCGACAAAATAATAAGCGTTGAGATCCCAAACAAGGATGGGATCCGGAGGCATTTGAAGCTGTTGAGAACTTCATGATGCATGGCCCGTGCGGAGAGGCTAAGAAAAACTCACCATGCATGGTGGACCATAGATGCACCAAGCATTTCCCAAAAAGATACAATGCCAGTACTACCATTGACGAGGACAGATTTCCAGTATATAAAAGGAGGGATGACAGAAGGCAGATCAAAACGGGAGGGGTAATGCTCGACAACAGATTTGTTGTGCCATACAACCAGAATCTTCTGGTCAAATTTCAAGCTCATATAAATGTCGAGTGGTGCAATAGGTCCAGATCAATCAAGTACCTATTTAAGTATATCCATAAAGATGACGACCATGTCACAGCCTTGCTGAAGGAAAGGGGTGCGGCAAACGAAACTGACGAGATCAAGAAATACCTAGAGATGAGATACATATCAACATCAGAAGCATGCTGGAGGATATTTCAGTTTGATCTTCAGTATCGTGATCCAGCAGTTAAGAGGCTACCTTTCCATCTTGAAAATGAGCAACAAGTCATTTTTCCAGACTCCACTGATCTTGAAAAGATAGTAACAAGAGAAGGATCTAAAATTACCAAGTTCACTCAGTGGATGGAGGCAAATAAAATATACGAGCTAGGAAAAGAATTGACTTACGCAGAATCCCTACAAAGTTTGTATGGAAAAGCAAAACAAAATGTTGGCTGGAGCAAAAAAGGGACTATGCAATTGGAAGAATCTACTATGCACATCCCGCAAGTGGCGAGAAATATCATATGAGGATGCTTCTAAACACCAAGAAAGGATGCACATCATTTGAGGACATTAGAACCATTGATGGAGTCACTCACCCAACATACAAATCAGCATGCCAAGCCCTCGGATTTCTCGATGATGACACTAAGTGGATTGACTGTATCAATGAAGCATCAAGTTGGGCATCCGGAACACAACTGCGTCAGTTATTCACCACCATATTATCCCATTGCAAATTCACAAACCCAAAGGTATTGTGGGATTCAACAAGGGAGGCGCTATGTGAAGATATGCAATACAAAAGAAGGACTGTTCTAACTTTCCAGTACTTCAGCTCACCAACACATAGAAGAAAGCGTATGGTCTAATTGAGATAGAAAAACTGATGAGGCAAGTAGAAAAGTCACTAAAGGACTATCCAGACATAGAACTACCAAATGCCACAGAGCTAGACGAACTTGGGAACAGACTAATAAACGAAGAGGTCAACTATGACATGGACAAACTCAAGGATGAACACAAAATGATACTAAACAATCTTAACCAAGACCAGAAAAAAGCCTATGATGCAATAATGGAGTTAGTCGACAATGGGCTCGAAAAGCAGATATTTGTCGAAGGCAACGGTGGCACATGAAAAACCTATCTATGGAAAGCAATAACGACAAAGGTAAGATCAGAGGGGAAGATAGTGCTTGCGGTAGCATCATGTGGCATTGCAGCGTTGCTTCTCCAAGGTGGAAGAACAACACACTAAAGGTTCCGTATTCCACTTAATATCATTGAAGAATCAACGTGTGAAATAAAACAAGCCTCGCATTTGCGTGAACTGCTAAAGAAGACCTCACTTATATTGTAGGATGAAGCTCCTATGGCAAACAAACACTGCTTTGAGGCACTAGACAAAAGCCTTAGAGATATTCTCAGATTCACTAATGAAAACAACGATGAAAATCCATCTGGTGGAATGACAGTTATACTAGGAGGCGACTTCAGACAAATCCTGCCAGTTATAACGAAAGGAAGGAGAGAGCAGATAGTTAATGCTTCAATCAAAAGGTCATATCTGTGGAAACACTTTGAAATATTTGAGTTAACACAAAACACGCGGCTGAAGTATTTGTCAGATGATCCAATACAAAAGCAAGAAGTCGCTGAATTTGCAGAGTGGATACTACAGTTTGGCGATGGGAAAACAACATCAGATGAAGGAGAGGATTGGATAAAAATACCAAAGGACCTACTGCTAGAGAAAGGATAAAATCGTAAAGAACAAATCATCAAAAGCATATACCCAAACTTGCTGCAAAAATACCGTGAGCGGGATTACCTAGAAGAAAGAGCAATACTATGTCCAAGAAAGGATACAGTCAGGGAAATAAATGACCCAAATACAAGGTGAAGAGGTGACATTCCTAAGCCTGGACACAGTGTGCAAGGCTACGACAAACACCAACATCATGATGAACATGGAACCTACTGAGTTCCTCAACACCTTGACGTCCCAGGAATCCCAGACCATAAGTTAAAACTGAAGGTGGGTTTGCCGGTAATGGTCCTACGCAACATCAACCAAGCAGCAGGTTTATGCAATGGTACAAGAATGACAATTACACAACTTGGAAACAAATACATCGAGACACAAATAATCACAGGAACACACGTCGGCGATAAGGTATACATACCTCGAATCATCATGTCACCAAGCGACTCAAAATGGCCATTTGTGCTGAAAAGAAGGCAATATCCATTATCAGTCTGCTTTGCAATGACAATAAACAAGAGCCAAGGTCAGTCCTTCAACACGGTAGGCATATATTTGCCTAAGCAAGTGTTCTGCCATGGACAACTATATGTGGCACTATCAAGAGTGACAAACAAGGAAGGACTGAAGGTGCTGATCGATGACGAAGAATGTCCAACTGAAGATGTTGCAAAGAATATTGTTTACAAAGAGATATTTTAATTGACTGTGCAGTTGATCAAGTCTAGAAAACTATAATTCTCCCTAGACAATTCATGTATGATTATATAGTCACAGACGACCTTACCATACATTATCAACAACACATGTACTTGGTCAACGTCTTAATATTTAAAAAAGTTATTAATCCATAGATATATATGTTTGACCTTTCCACAAAATATTAATTTTTTAATTAGTTATTTATCCTTCAATTTTTTTAACACGCCAAATATTGCAGCAGAAGGAATAATGAAATCGCCAATGGATTCCACCTACAAAGCCACGATCCACAGCAATAAAAATCTATTAACGAATAATATCAAAATCCAAATCTTTTATCATTCTAGAGAAAGCTCACCAATTAGTTACGCCCAAATAGGCATTACGAATCTCTCACACTCTAATAATCAAATCTCTCTCACGAATAGTTTCCAATTCCCCGTATCTCCTGTATTTGTCTCTCTAAGAAAGGCATTGGCCTACTCTATTTTTGTGTTGGACTAATTAAATGTGATTCTTGGGACTGCATTTGCCTCCAAATTAGTGATTAAACTAGTACTACAAGTTGCACTTTTTTTGATGAAGAGGCTGAAAGAATGCTTAATACATTCAGTCCCTTTTGAATTAAAATGTCCTAAAGATGGATTGAGCTATTCTCCAGGGCATATATTATTTTATCATGAACAAGTGTATCATGGTAACTCATAGACCAAGAGCTTAATTGATTTTACTTATGACTAACCCTCAACCAATGATTCATTTTTTTTACTAACACTCAACCAATCCGACCAAAATTAATATTTTCTCTGGGTGCATAGCATTAATATTGGTCAAATTTCTAGAACTAAGTTCACACAAAATGTATTTGGGTCAGACGGATAGCTTGCTGAAACTAAGGCAGCAGAGTTGAAGGGCAAACATGCACGCCGGGAAGATTGGGAGCGGTGCCGCCATTTGAGGGGAGAGAGATGGAGAAACGCAGTTCCCATTGCGGCTCGCAGCGCAGGTGCTCTACTCTCCCCTTCTTCCTCTCGATAGGTGGCGGACGGCGTGTCCCCCGGCGTGGGCATGGAGGAGCACCGGTAAGGGAGCTCGAACGGCGGCGGGCGGCATGTCACCTGGCGTGGGCGTGGAGGAGCGCCGGCTAGGGAGCCTGGATTGGTGGTGCACGAGGGATCCCAGCCCGTTGGTGGAGGAGGGAGCTCAAGAGGCGACGTCGGCTTACTCGATCAAATCTGATGCGTAGCCTACTCAACCAACAAAATGTACGTGTACCAACAAAATGAAAGAGGACTCAACCAACAAAATGTACGTGTACGTACCAACATATATGAATCTTTAATCTTTCAACAAAATATTCCATTTTCCATTATCAAATCTGTAACCATGAAATTAATCTTTAGTACTCCCTCTGTCCCATAATATAAGAACGTTTTTGACACTTGTGTAGTGTTAAAAACATTTTTATATTTTGGGACAGAGGGAGTATTTATAAAGATTTTTTCTACATTAAAATTTTCATAACTTGAGAAAATGTTGAGAGCAAATAATACATATCAGATCATGTTTATATATTTTTAGCGATTAGCAATGGATAATGGATAGCCTGCACCATGTAATCATCCATTGATTCCACTTGAAAAAGATTTTAAAATTTATTGAATCTACCCTCACCTCTCTCATAGTACAGATTTTTAGAAGACGTGATCCTCAAATCTAATCCCTCTAATAATATTCCCCAAATCCCAATCTCTAGCTCTATGAAAAAGTGGCTGCAGCATGGAGATTTTAATATCTTCTTTACTCACTCTTGAGCATGGTTGTCACATGGAGATTCTACTCATAAATTTCTTACCTGAAACGAAATTTAGCGCATGCGAAATGGAGGCAAGATGAGGGATTTCCATACCTGTGCATGCTCCGCTGAACCGCTCGGAAAAAGGGTCTGCACTGCAAGATATGGTTGCCTCAGGATATGGTTGGCAGCGGTATGACTCTGCCAGTAGCGAGCGATGGTGCATCCACTGGTACTACCTTTTTTTATAAGAGAGAAAAATGCGCTGGTGCTAAAGGGCTGCACTGATAAACCCGCTTGGTTGGCCCATTTACAATATTCGGGCTTCAAAATGTCTAGTGGGGTAAATAATACTAGCACAGTGAAAGTGCAATTCATATTTTGGTCCAGAATCTAGGAGCTTTTTTGTAAGCCCATAGCTTAGCGAAACATGCACATTCTTCAGACCCAAGAAGGCATGTCTGGCTAGGTCAATCTCATGATCCGAGACATATTCCACAAACTGTGACTTTTGACCGTTAATAAAGCTCAGATTACATCTAAAAAAGGATTTTTTTAGAGTGTACAATATATAAGCTAAGTATGCATGAAACACAACTTTAGATAGATGCATGTTCCGTTTTATTTGTTCTATAACCAAAATAAATACTTACACACCTCTTTAATAAACTAGCAACTACAATAACAATATTTAGAGCATGTTTTTGAATCACCTGTGAAATGGCTCCTATCGATGTTCAAAAACCGCCGCGCTATTTGCATGTCTCATAATATTATGGGAGATTTCCGGACTACACTTCCGCTGCAATTTTCATGTTGCTAAATCTTTTATCCCATAATTTTAGTGAGTGATTTATAGTAAATCTAACATACATAATTTTCATGAAATGAAAAAACCAAACACGGACGAAGGAAAACATTTGACATCAAATGTCCTTTATGTTTGTTATAGAATATTACATCATAATTTTAAAAGCCCAAATTAAGTCTAGTGTCAAAGCAAAAAAATACAAATAAAAATTCTAGCCGCGCAAATGCGCGGGTAGCCCCGCTAATTGTTTTTGATTGTGACAATTCTTTTCTTACCATTCGAAGCATTTCATGAGTTGTTTCCATTTCTTTCCTCCGAAGGCCATCATGTCATAATTCTTCATTCTCAGCGTGTAGCTATCGTTCTCCAAATCTTACCGGTGAATCATTCAAATATCCTCTAATCAGTTCATGTTCTCTTTGTTCTCATGTATCTAAATCCCTTCGAGTATCTTCATTCGTTTTCAAATTCTTTCCGGTGAATTGTGCCCTTGCTACTCTCTTTTCCAATTTTTACGGTGGTTCGTTCAAGATTTCACTTCCTTTGTTATCATATCAATTCATTCGTTGTTTCCAAATCCCATCGGTGGTTCCATCAATACCTTCTCAAGTTTGTGCTATCTCTATCCTTAATCCCTCAAGAAGAATAAATAGTATGCCAAATCCGTTGCTTGTCATCAATTTAAATTGGTGAAGGATACGCATAACGTAATTCTTATTATTGTTTCATCCAAGTGATCTAGTTTGTTCTTTCCAGAGTTGTTCATCTTGTCACATTTTTTGGTTCGAGATGCTTCATCTTTTCCTTTTCCGGAGTTCCAAGTTTTCTCGGTTATATTGTCGTGAAGCTCCACCTAAATCATTGCAAGGCTTCACCTTGTGTTTTCAACTTCTCTTTCTTTTTATCATCCTTTTCTTACCGGAGTTCTTCATGGAGTCTCTACATGGTGGTTCGCCAAGGATTCTTTTCATTCTTCAATTGTTCTTCAAGATTCCTCTCGAAGTTATGACCCACCAAGCTATACTCAAAATTAAACATGGTGCTCAACACATGTTTTGTTTTGACGTGTTCAAGCATTCTTCATCTTGCATCCGAAGTGCAATTCTTCCTACCTTATCTTTTGAGGCGGTGTTATGCCATTCTTGATAATTTTCGTTCGTGTTTCATGATTCATAAGTTTTCAAGACTGACATATTTAAATCCATCATTTTCTGTTTGTTCGAGAGATCTTTTCAACCAATCAATCTTTTGTTGGAGTTATATTGGGTTATATATCACCTACAGCCTTCCCTAAGGAATGTAGCTATCTGTGGTGCTTATCAATGATCCAATTTTCTCCTTCCCATCTTGGTGAAGAAGTTTTTCATCTCTTTGGTTCTCCCAATCAAATCAATGGTTTCCATTAGTGGCCGGTTGTCACCTCATAGTATCGAGATGTTTTCCATAAGCCCACTATAAGCTTATTCGTTTCGTTGTGGGTTTTCCAACAACCCCGTTGTAACCTTTTTGGAAGGGTGCTTTCCAAGCTCAGTTGTGGCAGAAGTTGGCATTTTCTTCTCCATTCTGTTATTTCAATGATCTATCTTTTATTCTTTTTTCCGGAGGCATTGTGATGTTGCTTTTTAAATCATCATCTCGAATTGTGAGGATCATGTTCTTTTCGTGCTTATCCATTTAACCGGAGTGTTGTGTCATCTCTTCAAGTTCTTTTCATCTTATAAAGTCTTGCATCTCTTTTCAACCGGAGTGTTGTCCGAATTTGATCTTCCTTGTTCCTTGTTTATCTCGTTTCAACCTGAGTGGTTCCAATTCCTTCTTGTCCATTGTACTCGTCATTCATAGCTTTGCAGCCTCCAAGGTTCACATGGTGTTCCTTCTTTCTATTCTCTACCGCAGTGCTCTCAATTGTGTTCAACTCTGTTGTGTTCTCTCTTTCAACTTTTCAACCTCTCAAGGTTCTTTGGTTTCACTCATTGGTCGAAGAAGCAACTTAGTTTACCTCTTCTCTTCCTCTTCCGTTTCTCTCTGGTGCCATCCTAGATCTCGGGACGAGATCCTCTCGTAGTGGTGGAGTGTTGTAACGCTCCAGATACAACTTTCCATATTCGTAACTCAAACTCTTGCCTTTTCCGGAGATGCGACATGATATTTCCTTCATGGTTGGGTTTTTGTATTTTATTTTGCATTTTGTTCATGTCATGCATCTCATCTCATAGCATCATGCGCATTGCATCTGCATGTTTTCATAAAGCTTGCACCCGTTTGTAGTTGCCGCGCCCCCCTTGCTTTCGTTGACTGTTCTGAGACCAATCGGGTTTTCGCTTCCCTCTTGACCGTGACCACCTAACCTCTTTTAACAGCTCGCAGCCCCCTCGCGCGCGCATCCGAAACTCCCCCGAACCCGACCCGGGCAGTCGTCACCATTGGATTTGGATTATTCCCAAACATCTCTAAAACATCTTTGTTTCTTATTTAGACTTTCCTAACCTATCTTTTCTGAACCATCGGATTTTGATCGGATGATCCAACTCCTCTCTTTTCCCATATATATATATATATATATATATATATATATATATATATATATATATATATATATATATATATAGTCTACCCCTAGTTCATTTTAGACCAAACCCTATTTCTAGGGATCCTCCCGAGCGCCGCCACTCTTCCTGTCTCTTTCTCATCAGGATCCTCCCCGATCCAAAATCCCTTCCTCATTTTCAGATCCACCCAATCCCTCCATCGATCCAACCAGCAGCTCCCCTCGAGCTCCACCTACAGCCCATCCTTCACTGCTTCATTCTCGAAGCCATTGGCACCGAGCTCCCCCTGCCTCGCTCGCCTCTCGTGCCGGAGACCTCTGTTCCCACGCGTCTCCGACCCTCCCTGAGCCTCCTCGCCGGAGTAGCAGCAGCCGGCAACCACCAGGTCGCCACACCCTGCCTTCTCTTCATTTACTCCCCCTGCTTCTCTCCCTCTCTACATCTCTAATCTCTCTCGCCTCTCACTTCTCTAGCTGGGACCCGACGCCAGGGACGCTCGCGTCCCTAATCTTGTTGCGCCACCGCCTGGAGCTTCCCCGCCGGAGGACTTCACCTTGTCCGCGTCGCCGGCGTCCATCCCCGCCTGAGCCTCGCGACCTCTTTGAACCCTGCGACTGCTGCATCGTCTCTACTTCGAACACGCCTCTGTCAGCAATCACAAGAGGTTGCCGTTGCCCTGGAGCTCCTCTGTTGCCATCCCCGACCTGCCTCGGTCCACCGGGAATCCATTCACGTCCTCCTCGCCGGATAAGGCAAGCACCGTCCAGATCTTGCGCCACCACAAGCCCCGCTGCCGGCCACCAAGTCCCCTACGCCTGCTCTGCATCGAGCACCGCTCGCCTCCTCTGTTTCACCCCTGCATGAGCAGGATGGCCCCGCCCTGCTTCGTGTCCGTCCAGATCCAGCGCAGGCCCACCGTCTTTGACCTCCCTTTGCATGCCCGCAAGCTCGCCGCCGCCAGCGTCCTCCCCAAGACCTGCGCTGCTCAAGTTTGAGCAGAGCGCAACCGCTCGCCCGTTGACCGCGCCTCTCCACCTCATCGTTCGATCCAGCCAAGGCCCAGTTGCGCCCCTTGTCGGGCCTCCTTCATCAACCGGCCCATGAGGCCTGGTGAGCCTCCAAAGTTCCTGTAGCTCCAGTTTCGGCCTGCTTCTGTTTTTTTCCTATCAGCGAGTTTCCTAATTTTCCAGGAGTTACTGTTTTACAGAAAAGTCCTTGCACATCATGCATATAATAACTCATTAACCGTGGACCGGATTAAAATGATTCAAACATGTAAAATGCTTAGATTTTCATCTAGTTTCATAATATTAAACTTTCATCCATGTTTAAAATGTTTAACTTGTTGTTTGTTAATTTGCTTAAATGCCATGCTAAAATGCTTTATTTCATAACTAAATAACCGTAGCTCCAATTTTAATAAACTTTATATGTAAATGGGGTGGAAAATGCATAGATTAACATGGTGCACTTTGTTTTACTGTTTAAAAACTCTAAAATTGTGTATAGGGCAGAACAGTAGCAAATTCATAAATTGCATATGAGGATTTTCCGGAATTGTTGGTTGTTGTTTCCGGTCTCATTTAAACTTGCCTAAATAGTTACTTTACTTTTGTTTCACCTCTTGCCATGTTTAACAACATTTAATATTGTTGAGTACCTACACGAGAGCGAACTAAATAACTCGAATGTGGTGTTTCGTCGATATGCAACTCGTTGCATATTGAGCTCCACTTAATTTGTAGTATTGTTTGTTGCACTTTGCCATGCCATGCCTCATTAAACCGGACATGCATCATACTTGTTTTGCATCATGCGTTGTTCATGTGTTGTTTGTTTACCATGTTGTTTGCTTCTTTCTGGTTGTGCTCTTTCTCACTAGTTCCTGTTTCGTTACGATCGTGAGGATCCGTTCGTCTACGCTTGGTTCGTCTTTGTGGCTTCGTCTTCTTCATGGACTCGTTCTTCTTCCTAGCGGGATTTCAGGCAAGATGACCGTTACCTTGGATCTCACTACTATCATTGCTATGCTAGTTGCTTCGTTCTAATGCTATGCTGTGCTACCTATCACTTGTTCATCAAGCCTCCCCAATTTCCATGTCAGCCCCTCTTATAGCGTTGTTAGTTGCAGGTGAAGTTGAAGATTGCTCCATGACGGACATGATTATGTTGGGATATCACAATATCTCTTATTTAATTAATGCATCTATATACTTGGTAAAGGGTGGAAGGCTCGGCCTTATGCCTGGTGTTTTGTTCCACTCTTGCCGCCTAGTTTCCATCATACCGGTGTTATGTTCCTTGATTTTGCGTTCCTTACGCGGTTGGGTGATTTATTGGACCCCCTTGATAGTTCGCTTTGAATAAAACTCCTCCAGCAAGGTCCAACCTTGGTTTTACCATTTGCCTACCTAAGCCTTTTTACCTTGGGTTTCCGGAGCCCGAGGGTCATCTTTATTTACCTCCCCCCCCCCGGGCCAGTGCTCCTCCGAGTGTTGGTCCAAACTAGAGCACCATGCGGACTGTCCCTTGGCAACTTGGGTTACGTTGGTACCTGTATGCTTCGCTCATCCGGTGTGCCCTAAGAACGAGATATGTGCACCTCCTATCGGGATTTGTCGGCACATCGGGCGGCTTTGCTGGTCTTGTTTTACCATTGTCGAAATGTCCTGTAATCCGGGATTCCGAGACTGATCGGGTCTTCCTCGGAGAAGGAATATCCTTCGTTGACCGTGAGAGCTTATGATGGGATAAGTTGGGACACCCCTATAGGGTATAAACTTTCGAGAGCCGTGCCCACGGTTATGTGGCAGATGGGAGTTTGTTAATATCCGGTTGTAGAGAACTTGACACTTGACTTAATGAAAACGCATCAACCGCGTGTGTAGCCGTGATGGTCTCTTTTCGGCGGAGTCCGGGAAGTGAACACGGTTTTGGGTTATGTTTGACGTAAGTAGGAGTTCAGGATCACTTCTTGATCATTGCTAGCTTCACGACCGCTCTGTTGCTTCTCTTCTCGCTCTTATTTGCGTGTGTTAGCCACCACATCATGCTTAGTCGCTGCTGCAACCTCACCACTTTACCCCTTCCTTACCCATTAAGCTTTGCTAGTCTTGATACCCATGGTAATGGGATTGCTGAGTCCTCGTGGCTCACAGATTACTACAACAACAGTTGCAGGTACAGGTTATGTGATGATTTTGACGCGAGAGCGATGTTTGCTTGTTTTGGAGTTCTTCTTCTGCTTCTTCTTCGGTCAGGGGATAGGTTCCAGGTCGGCAGCCTGGGCTAGCAGGGTGGATGTCATTTGAGTTTCTTTTTGTGTTTCATCCGTAGTCGGATGGTGCTTTTATGTATGATGATGTTGTATTCATGTGGCATTGTATGCCTCTTGTATGTATCCCCAACTATTATGTAATGGTACGATGTAATGATATCCACCTTGCAGAAGCGTCTCCAATATGCGCTTCTATCCTTGGTGGGACCTTCGAGTTCCTTTAGGTTAGGGTCGCATATTGGGCGTGACAGTGTGGGACGAACGGCCTCCGGTCGCCCACCGAACCACACCCCAAGAACCTTAAGGTATAATTTACTTATTCCACATGCATTGCTCTAGCTGCATGTGGGCTTTTTCCTCTTCTGCACTCGAATCTAGGTGTTGGATCAAACAGGAAAGTAGTGGGGAAAGTTGTATACCATGAATCTAGGACGTGGTTCAAAGAGGAAAGGAATGGGGGAAAGTAGTGGGAAAATTTGTATAGCATGAATCTAGGACGTGGTTCAACAAGGAAAGGAAGGGGGAAAGTAGTGGGGAAAGTTGTATCGAATGAATCTAAGACGTGGTTCAAAGAGGAAAGGAATGGGGGAAAGTAGTGGCGAAAGTTGTATAGCATAAATCTAGGACGTGGTTCAAAGAGGAAAGAAAGGGGGAAAGTACTAGTACAGACTGGCTATCCAGCACCTACATTGGTCGAAAAGGGAAAACAATGACAAATGCAGTACGCACATCTGTAATGGACTGATCTTTTGTTTTGGGGGACAAGGCTGTAGAGTTTGAGCAGGACTAGATTTGCTGCGCTCACATAGGGAAAGGTGTCTAAAGATAATAAAACTGGGACCAACACAAATATGCTCCTTGGTTGTTTGTTCTTTGTTGCAACAGACAGTGCATCACCCCAGTATATCGGTAGATGCACATGTTGATGGTGCGTCCACTGTCCCGTGCAACTCTTTAGCTGTTGTTAATCTAAGGCCCTGTTTGGTTAAAAACTCCCTAGTCCCTACCTACTTGGTTCCAGGGACTAAACATGGACACGAGGTTATTAAATGACATGCTAAAAGACCATGTTACCCCTAGTAATGAACTAATAGAGACAAGGTGCGATGCGTGGCAGTGGCAACTGTTGGAAAATGTCCCAAAAACACTCTCCCTCGGGGTCTTCTTTCTTTAGTCCCAAATGCCCACTTTTAGTCCCTAAAAGTCCCTCCTATTTGGTTTAGATGGGACTGACACGGAGTTTTTTTATTCCCTACACCAAAATGTCCCTGTAAACAAACACCCTCTAATAATGCCGCTGGAAAATTTATGCAATGCCACAGTTAATAGCAAATTACATGTTTAATGAATTTTATTGTTAATATAATCTCTATGTTAATATTAATCAATGCCACCGTTTGAGAAATGCTACTGTCTTGCTATCTTTCCCATTTAGATAAGGTAGATGCTTCTTTTTGTTAGCTTCTGTGTCATCCACCATTTATTGACCACTAATTGTTTCCTTTGCACCTCTGTGTAAATAGGGTTATCTACTTCACCTCGTTGCCATTATGACCTTTTGTTGCATTGCACAAAACACTTTTGTTTTAAGAATGTTTTGTGCAGTTCAACCAAAATGTCACACCAACAACGTTGCCTGATTGCTTGATCTTAGTGGAACTGCACAAGAGGAGATCTTACTTCCAATCCGTGTTGGCAAATTTGGTTCAGATCTTCTTCTTGTGAGTTGTTTGAATTCCGCGCCATGAGAGGTCAGTACTAGCCTTCTTTCACATGATTCTGCAGTGTGCTTTCATATGTTGTGCTACTTGTACGGTAATGTTGCTTGATTTTAGTGAACTGCACAAATGGAGACAAGACTTCCAATCTGTATGTGCACCGTAATATCCCATTGAGGTAAGATAAGGATATTTCACAACTGTTGGCATGTATTTTGCCACTTTCATCAGAAAATTAATGTCATTATTTAGTGCTATACTTGTGCTCCCTAATTGACATGCCAAATCTTACATTGAAGGCGAAGCTTGTATGTTATTGAACCAAGTGATGAAGGGGAAGAACAAGCGGAAGAAAAACAAAAATCAACTCCCAGTGCTGTAATGAAGCACTAGAACTGTGATGACACAAGTAATGATATAGTTTTGCATCTTAATTTATTGCTATGGTTGGAACGAGCAATTGTTTTGCCACTGATTTGATGGCACTCTTAATGTAATACGTAATTATCTCTACTTGTGCAAACAGGGATCTTCTTTGAAGATACCATATATTTTAGTGGAACTGCACAAGAAGATGTTGGAAACATTAAACTAATCGGGGAGTATATACAAAGCATGGCCACCACAGTAGATAGCAACAGATGGTTCCGGAGAAGTGCTTCATTTGTATGATCTACACAATAAGCCTCCTGACAAAGGTTGGTACTCGCCCACTGATTTCATCCATATGATTGAGCTTTGTCATCTCTATTAGTGTTGTGCTACTGTTTAGATACTGTCATGAAAAAAATGGTATTGTCCTTGAGAAGTGCTTCATCTTTGCTGTTTTAAATATTTCCTTTCCTTTTTTTCGAGCAAACAGGGATGCTAGCATTTGGTTGTCCTCTTGTCTTTGCACAACAGGATCATCCTCCTCTGAAGAAGAATATGGATTACGTGAAGTGACTAATTCCGATTATGCCAGGATGAAGAAGCCCCGTCTATCTTCTCATCAGAAGGAGCAGTTGAAGGATGGTTACATTACTCCCCACAAGACCAAACTAACTTCAGCTCAGAAGGACTGACAAATCTCCATCTTCTTGTTGTGATGCGCAAGTACAATGTTGTTCTAGGATTCTTTCCGGTGAGTTCCATTTTTCTAAAAGTGTGCGCTACATGGATCATGTAGGTGCCTGCTTAAACTGTCAATTCATAGTACAATTTTCTTTGTAGTAATCACTTTTTTTGTATTTGTGCAAACAGGGGTGCTCAGCTTGATTTCAATGGGCTTGATTTCAATGGGACTGCACAAAATATTCATGAATACATCGAATCATTCATTTCCACCACAAGAAAGGAGGTGCCGATAAGTTCAAGGCGTTGCAACATATAAGGGCGAAATCATACAAGCTACGCGCGAATTTGGTTGATTTTGGTGGAACTGCACAAAAAGAACAACTGGTTTATTTAGCACTAGGTGCCATGTCAATGTCCGAACTGATGGCAAACCCTGCCCATTCCACAATCGTAGGCATTTGATATTTTGGAGTGGGACAACCTTGTCAAATTTTGCTCATTGATTTTAGCAAGAAGACATGCATTTGATATTTTCAAATGGGACGCCCTTTGCTGTCAGCAGCATCGATCAATTTTTTATTTGTTCTTTAGTTGTGAAGTAAATATTGGCTCTGACATGTGAATCGCTGAGATGCATAATCATCGATTGTTTTGAATGTTCTCTATGAATTGCCAGGCCTGTGTGTTTGATTGCAATGTATAGGAATGCTAAAAAGCTGCTCAAACTCTTTGTACTCCTTCTGTTCCTTTTTACTTTGCACATTGTGAAAGTGCATACTTTTTTCTACAGGATTGGTGAAAGTAGAGATACTTTGACTGCAGACAAAACATGTATGCAGACTAGAAAGGACCGGAGGGAATACATGTGAAACTGCTGCAAACGAGGTGATCACCCTGGGAATAATGCTAGTACGTATTGTTTTGCATGTTCATCCAATGCCAGTGATACAAGAATTTGAACTAATCGAAATAAATTCATTCATACACTGTCGGATTTCATATAAACATGCTAGATTTCATTACATTTCATACATTCTTCAACTAAGAAGGGGTGCGCTTGAGGTATAATTAATTAACCGAAGCTACCCAGCTGTGCTCGGCTGAGCCGAACAGAAGCTTTAGTGACTTAACTGCAGGTGCAGTTGCGTAACTGACATGTGGCCCAGATGCCTATTGGGTCCACGTGTCAGTCAGCCAACTGCACTAGCAGTTAAGTAGAAGCAGCGTCCTTCTCCAAATAGCTCTCCGACTCCACGTCGCCGCCAAGAAGCTAACCGGCCGTCAATGGTCAACCTGCCTAGCTTGGCTTCAACCGGAGGGTAGCAGTGGTGGCCTTACTTGGACCCAAGCGGCGGTGACCTAACGTGTTCTACTCTTCCTCGTTTTCTGTGTGGCGCGGCCTTGTTGACAGCGGGGCGGGGCCTCGGCGGAGCCGGCGATGTCCTATGTCTCATTGTCGGCGGGCGGCACCTCGACGGAGCGGGGGAAATCCTCCCCCTCGTTGTCTGCAGGGTGGGGCCTCGGCTGAGCCGGCAATGTCCTCTGCCTCGTTGTTGGCAGGGCGGGGCCTCAGTGGAGCCGGCGGTGTCCTCTGCCTTGTTGTTGGCACCGCGGGGCCTCGGCGGAGCAGGGCCTCATCGACGCCAGCGGAGCGGGGACTCATCGGAGCCGGGATTGTCCTCTGCCTTGTCCTCGGTCTCGCAAAACAGCGCCTCGCCCCTTCATCGCCCTCTTTGTAGGCGGCCGCAGCCTGCACCACCCGCATGCGGTACCGCCAGCGGTCGAGGCGGCCCTCGCGGGCGGAGCGGTATGAGTCGATCAGCTCCTCTTGCTCCGCGGCGATCTGCTCCTCCGCCTGCAGGTGCTCCTAGAGGAGATGGTGGTTGTAGGTGGCGTCGGCCTGCGCCTCCTGCAACTGCTCCTCACACTTCTGCCTCACCGTGTCCATATATTAGGCACGGGCCTCGCCGATGGTCATGATGTAATGCCCAGGCGAGGATGGCACGGAGGAGGGGGTTGGCATCGGATCATCGACTACCATGTTCTCCATTGGGACGTCGTCGTCCTCCGGCTACCTGCCGGCCAGCCAGTCAGCAGCAATGGCTGCCATCTCCTTGTGGTCTGTCGTCCGCCTATCCCGAAGAGTGCTGGAGCGCGAGGAAGCCATGGTGGGCAGTACTGGTGTGCACAGGAGAAAGGGAACGGATGCGGATGACTGCGGCAATGGCCGGCGCAGCAGTTTATATAGCAATGGTGGGAGGTGGAGGGACGGACATGTGGCGTCGGAGTAGCTGCCTCTGCAACCGTGTATCATTAATGTGGGCGGCAGATGGACGGATGGACAACACTTGTGTCGTTTGAAGGCGGAGCAATCGCCTGCACCAGGAAGCGGGGCGGGCGGCACTGGCAGTTTCGGGCAAAAAACGCGCGCGGGCGAGGAGATGACTTTACTTGGAGAGGATAGCAGTGGGGACCCACCAGGGCCATAGCCTCACGTACGCAAATGCCTCCTTATTATATAAAACTATAATTTTTTTGCTTCCTCCTGGTTTCCTGACATCACAGTCCCACACCATTGTCAACCTATGTAGTCAATAAATGAGAGAATTGCAGAAGAAGCAGCCGACAGCTGGGCCAAGCAGCTCAACAGTATTTGTGTTTTTGAGGTGTGAGCACTACAGAGTTTTTCTTGAGTGATGTTTAGCCCAGATATTAATTTTTCTCCTCTGAACAACAACGAAAACATCGCTGCAGATATTAACTGGGCGGGCTGTGGCCCGTCTAGCCCAGGCCAGATATCCAGCCCAGATATTAAAAAATTTCAAGCTGAAAATGGCTAGCCCATCTATAATTTTTTTAGGAATACCAAGCCAAGGTCAAGTTGTTATTCTTCGCCCCACTGGGCTGCAAATCTTTCCTAGGAGGGATGCATTAGGCTTAACAAGAAAATTGGCTTTAAGAAATAATAAATGGGATGTAATTATAAAAACTGGGCAGTAACTATAAAAAATGCACCAAACATGTAATTACTTTCTAAAATATTATTTTTGGATATTGAAAATTTTAATTTCATTAATTGTTGCGAGCGCAATGTTTCGTTGGATTTTTACGTAATATAAATTTATATTTAAATTGTATTTAATCTAACTAGAAATTTCGGGATAGAAATATTTCGGATCCCATCAAAATGTGGGAAATTTTATTGAATTCTATTTTGAACGGTTGGTTGAAATGGGATGTACTTTTAACAAACTGTAAATGGGTTGTAGTAAATTCCATTAGAATTCAAAAATGGGCTGCACATTCTTACAAATCTCAAATGGGCTATAAGTTCTCTGCCCCACACTTGTGGCCTTACTAAGTTGACGTGCCCCCTCAAAAAAAGAGAGTTGACCCGTGTGCAAGGCTTTGTCAACTTATAGTCAACACATGGTTCTAGCAGCAGTGGCCATTGGATGTCCATCCAACGGATGCCGTGCTTCTTCTTCAATCTCGGAGATTCTAGCTTCACCCACCCAAAAAATGATTCCCCCCCTGACATCTGGGGTGCACCATTTCGAAAGCTGACCTGTGGGCCTACTAAGTTGACGCGTACCAAGGGCTTTGTCAACTTAGTCAATATAAACGATTCTAGCTGCAGTGACCGTACGATGTCCATCCAACGGCCATCGTGCTTCTTCAACCTCTGGTCTTCTTGCTCTAGCTGCCCAAAGCAGCGCCGGTCGTGCCGCCTGCTCCTGTCGCCCATGGCCGGCTGTGCTGCCGCGGAGGCCTCATGGCCCCCTACTACTCCCACCGCTGACCAGGCCATCCCTCCACCCACCCACACCCCCTGTTATTCTGCGGCGACGGCAGCCTCACACCGCAACCGAACCAGTGAACCCTCATACTCCTCTCCGCGTGGGCATCCACTACCGCGTCTTCCCTAGGTCCGCGTCGTCCCCTTCCTAGGCCTCGTCGTCGTCCACCGCCGTGGTGCTCTCGGCGCGGCGTGGTCAATGTGGTCAACGACCGACTTCCATCGGAAGAGTACTGTACATGGAGAGGCTGACAGCTGGGTCCATGGCATCCGCAAGGAAGTGCCTCCTTATTACACGCAAAATAATTATTCCTTCACCTAACAGCGGGGACCCACTGTACGGGCCACCATATTTCATGATAAAAACGTTTCCCCCCTGACTGCTGGGACCCACCAGCTACATCTTCACACGCAAGGAAGTGTGTCTAGGCAAAAAAAAAAACGATTCACCCCCCTGACTGCTTGGACCCACCAGCTACATCTTCGCACGCAAGGAAGTGCCTGACAGTCGGGACCCACCTAGTCGAAGCGTACGTAGCGTTGTCATTCTGGTCGAGAACGTGTACGTACATACTGGTCGATGTAGAGGCGCGCACGTGTCATAGTAGAGGCGCGCACGTAGCATGTACACGTATGTACAACAGCCAGGGTGCAAGAAAGAAAATACGGGCACGTACATACATACAGGAGGGGTCTCGAACGCCTACTCGCTCATAAGTACGGCCAGGGCTCGTGTACATGGCTGGGTAGGAACGGAGAAACATCGTCGTTGTCATGTTCATGGGGAGCCAACCGGCTGGGTCAGAACGGAATGTGTCGTCATGTTCATCGGGAGGGCTTGGATGGAACAACCGATGGAAACGAGCCCTGGCGTACCGCAGAACGGAGGAAATGGCCTTGTGTTTGACCGTCCATGTTCGAAACGGGATCTTGTTCATCAGGAGGGGTCTGGCGTACCGCAAAACAGAGGAAACAGACTTATGTAGGACCTCCTACGGTCGAAATGGGGTCCTGTTGATCGAGAGGAGTGCGGCGTACCGCAAAACGGAGGAAACGGACTTGTGTTGGAGCACTATTTTCGAAACAGGGGTCCTGTTCATCGGGAGGGTGTGGCGTACCACAAAACGGGACTCCACGGGGTACTGTTCATCTCCACCGTCGACCTCCTCCAGCCTCCACGGGCTACTGTTCATCCACCATCAACCTCCTTCAGCCTCCATCTGCGACTGTTCATCCAGCCTCCACCCCGCGCTACTCCACCAGCTACTGTTCAACTAGCCTTCTCCATGGTCTGCTGTTGATCCAGCCCTCCACCGGCTACTGTTCAACTAGCCCTCCACGGGGTCGTCCTGTTCATCCAGCCCTGCACGGGGTCCTGTTCATCCAGCCCCAACCGTCTTGATTGACCGGGGTCCTCTTCATCCAAAGGCAACCACGGGGTCCTGTTCATCCACCCCCACCGAGAACTATTCATCCAAACCCCCCAGCAATGCTCACTGTTCATCCACCCCCCAGCTGCAATGCTCACTGTTCATCCAAACCCCCCCAGCAACGTTCACTGTTCATCCAGAGGCAGCATCGATCGGCTTCAGTTAGCAGTAGCGAAGGAATCACTCGATCGCTCGGGTTCAGTAACGCGTAGCCTGTAGTGCAATCGCTTAGGTTCAGTTAGGCGACGCCTCGCTCGGGTTCAATTAGAGCCCAATGCCTCGCACCCACGCGCGTACAGTACGAGATAAACGTGCATCGCTCGTCCCCCGACCACCTACCATAACCAGGAACTCCCCGATATTTTCCTCGCCCTCGCTTCTACCATGGTTTTTTCGTCATGGACGGCCCAAAGAATGTCAGCTGCGTCTCCGAAATGTCATGCATCTGCGTCTCTGGCCCGCCTAGGACGAAAAGCCCATTTTCTGTCATAATTTTTTGTCATAGAAGTAGGAACCCACCACATCTATGATGATACCGGGTTTTGTCACAATTATTGTCATAGAAGTGTCATAAGTATGACAGAAAAAATTCCTTTGGCCCAAAATGTCACGGATGTGTCTTTTTTTTGTAGTGCTACAAACAAAGATTTTGAGCTGGCGTGATGACCACAATCACCTTCATGAATCTCACACAAGATCTCACGGCCCTCTTCAGGAGAAATACAACGCTAGAACACACCTGTTGAAGGGAAACATTGCATGGAAAAAAATCTACGCACACGCAATGATCTATCCATGGAGATGCATAGCAACGAGGGAGAGAGTCTGTCTATGTACCCTCATAGACCGTAAGCGGAAGCGTTTATTCAATGTGGTTGATGTAGTCATACACCTTCGCAATCCGCCCGATCAAGTACCAAACGCACGGCACCTCCGCGTTCTGCACACATTTAGCTCGGTGTCGTGCTCGCCATCTTGATCCAGCAAACGGGAGGAGGTAGTAGATGAGTCCCGTCAACATAATGGCATGGTGATGGTGGCGGTGAAGAAATCCCACAGGGTTTCTCCTAAGCACTGCGATGATCTAGAGCGGAGGAGTAAACTAGAGGCGGAGGCCTGCCGACACACGGTGCAGAATAAGGTGTGTCTTGTGTGGCACCCCTCCCCACATATATATAGGTGTGAGAGGGGAGGAGGCAGCCCCTAGGGCGCCCCAAGTGGTGCGGCGGCAGCCCTAGGGCTCCTCCCTTTGGTGTGCCCCCTGCCAAAAATAGGCTCAAGGGAGAAGGAAAGTGAGGAGGCGCCCCCTTCTTTCCTTCCTCCCCTCTCCAGGATATGGTAAGAGCAGGTGGCACCTCCCCCTTCCACCTAATTGGGTGTGGCTGCCATAAGGGGGCACAATAGCCCCTGTGGGCTGATGTGTTCCCCTCTACTTGGCCCAATAAGGCCCAATACTCTCCCGGTGCCTCCGGAACCCCTTCCGGCATTCCGATAACTTTCCGGTGCATTCTAAAACCATTCCGAAGACCAAATAGCATCATCATATATATCAATATTTACCTCCGGACCATTTCGGAGCTCCTCGTCATGTCCATGATCTCATCCGGGACACAGAACAACATTCGGTCACCAAACCATATAACTCATATAATACCAAATCAACATCGAATGTTAAGCGTGCGGACCCTACGGGTTCGAAAACTATGTAGACATGATCGAGACACCTCTCTGGTCAATAACCAATAGTGGTACATGGATGCTCATATTGGCTCCTACATATTCTACAAAGATCTTTATCAGCCGAACCATTATGACAACATACATAATTCCCTTTGTCCATTGGAATGTTACTTGCCTGAGATTCGATTGTCGGTATCTCTATACCTAGTTCAATCTCGTTATCGGCAAGTCTCTTTACTTGTTCCGTAATACATCACCTTGTGACTAACTCCTTAATTGTTTGCTTGCAAGCTTGTGATGTGTATTACCGAGAGGGCCCGGAGATACCTCTCCGATACTCGGAGTGACAAATCCTAATCTTGATCTATTCCAACTCAACAAAAACCTTCGGAAATACCTGTAGAGCATCCTTATAATCACCCAGTTACGTTGTGACGTTTGATAGCACATAAGGCATTCCTCCGGTATCTGGGAGTTGCATAATCACATAGTCGAAGGAATATGTATTTGAATGAAGAAATCAATAGCAATTAAATTGAATGATCAATATGCTAAGCTAACGGATGGGTCTTGTACATAACATCATTATCCTTATGATGTGATCCCGATATCAAATGACAATGCTTGTCCATGGTTAGGAAACCTTAACCATCTTTCATCAACGAGCTAGTCTAGTAGAGGCTTACTAGTCACATGGTATTTGTTTATGTATTCACACATGTATTTAAGTTTACGATCAATAAAATTCTAGCATGAATAATAAACCTTTATCATGAATAAGGAAATATGAAGTAGCAAGTTTATTATTGGCTCTAGGGCACACTTCCTTCAATCTCCCAGTTACACTAGAGTCAGTAATCTAGTTCACATCGCCATGTGATTTAACACCAATAGTTCACATCGTCATGTGATTAACACCAATAGTTCACATCGCCATGTGACCAACACCCAAAGAGTTTACTAGAGTCAATAATCTTGTTCACATCGCCATGTGATTAACACCGAAAGAGTACTAAGGTGTGATCATGTTTTGCTTGTGATATAAGTTTAGTCAACGAGTCTGTCACATTCAGATCTATATGCATATTTGCAAGTTTCTATGTCTACAACGCTCTGCATGGTGCTACTCTAGCTAATTGCTCCCACTTTTAATACATATCCAGATTGAGACTCAGAGTCATCTAGATTAGTGTTAAAGCTTGCATCATCGTATCCCTTTATGACGAACCCTTTATCTCCTCCATAATCGAGAAACATTTCCTTAGTCCTCTAAGGATAATTTTGACCGATGTCCATTGATCTACTCCTGGATCACTATTGCACCCCCCCTTGCCAAACTCATAGCAAGGCACAGAACAGGTCTGGTACACAACATGGCATACTTTATAGAACCTGAGGCATAGGGAATGACTTTCATTCTCTTTCTTTCTTTTGCCCTGGTCGGGCTTTGAGCCTTACTCAACTTCATACTTTACAATACAGGCTAGATCTCCTTCTTTGACTGATCCATTTTGAACTCCTTCAAAATCTTGTTAAGGTGTGTGCTTTGTGGAAGTCCTATTAAGTGTCTTGATCTATCTCTATAGATCTTGATGCCCAATACATAAGTAGCTTTACCGAGGTCTTTTCCTGAAAAATTCTTATTCAAGTATCCTTTTATGCTATCCAGAAATTCTATGTCATTTCCAATCAACAATATGGCATCCACATATAACATCAGAAATGCGACAGAGCTCCCACTCACTTTCTTGTAAATACAGGCTTCCCTGAAAGTCTGTATAAATCCATATGCTTTGATCACCTCATCAAAGCGTATATTCCAACTCCGAGATGCTTGCACCAGTCCATAGATGGATCGTTGGAGCTTGCACACTTTATTAGCACCTTTAGGATCGACAAAACCTTCTGGTTGCATCATATACAACTCCTGTTTGAGATATCCATTAAGGAATGCAGTTTTGACATCCATTTGCCAGATTTCATAATCATAAAATGTGGCAATTTCTAACATGATTCGGACGGACTTAAGCATTGCTACGGGTGAGAAAGTCTCATCGTACTCAAATCCTTGAACTTGTCGAAAACCTTTTGCGACATGTCGAGCTTTGTAGACAGTAACATTACCATCAGCGTCAGTCTTCTTCTTGAAGATCAATTTATTCTCTATGGCTTGCCGATCATCGGGCAAGTCCACCAAAGTCCACACTTTGTTTTTATACATGGATCCTATCTCAGATTTCATGGCCTCAAGCCATTTATCGGAATCTGGGCTCATCACAGCTTCTTCATAGTTCGTAGGTTCACCATGGTCTAATAACATGACTTCCAGGACAGGATTACCATATATCACTCTGGTGCGGAACATGTTCTGATTGACCTATGAAGTCCAGTAGTAACTTGATTCGAAGTTTTATGATCATCATCATTAGCATCCTCTCTAGTTGGTGTAGGCATCACGGGAACATATTTCTCTGATGTGCTACTCTCCAATTCGAGAGAAGGTACAATTACCTCATCAAGTTCTACTTTCCTCCCACTCACTTCTTTCGAGAGAAACTCCTTCTCTAGAAAGGACCTTTTCTTAGCAACAAAGATCTTGCCTTCGTATCTGTGGTAGAAGGTGTACCTAATAGTTTCTTTAGGGTATCCTATGAAGACGCACTTCTTTGATTTAGGTTCGAGCTTATCGCGATGAATCCTTTTGACATAAGCATCGCATCCCCAAACTTTAAGAAACGACAAATTAGGTTTCTTGCCAAACCACAGTTCATACGGTGTCGTCTCAATGGATTTAGACGGTGCCCTATTTAATGTGAATGCAGTTGTCTCTAATCCATAACCCCAAAACGATAGTGGTAAATTCTTAAGGTACATCATAGAATGCACCATATCTAATAACATACACTTACGACATTCGGACACACCATTACGCTGTGTGTTCCCGGTGGTGTGAGTTGTGAAACTATTCCACATTGTTTTAAATGAAGGTCAAACTCGTAACTCAAATATTCGCCTCCGTGATCAGATCGTAGAAATTTTATTTTCTTGTTACAACGATTCTCCACTTCACTCTGAAATTCTTTGAACTTTTTAAATGTTTTAGACTTATATTTCATTAAGTAGACATACCCATATCGACTCAAATCATCTATGAAGGTCAGAAAATAACGATACCGGCCGCATGCTTCAACACTCATCGTATCGCATACATCGGTATGTAGTTTTTTCCAATAAGTCATTAACTCACTCCATTGTTCTGGAGAACGGAGTTTTAGTCATCTTGCCCATGAGGCATGGTTCACAAGTATCAAATGATTCATAATCAAGTGAATCCAAAAGCTCATCCACATGGAGTTTCTTCATGCACTTTACACCGATATGACCTAAACGGCAGTGCCACAAGTATGTTGCACTATCATTATCAACTTTGCATCTTTTGACATCAATATTATGAATATGTGTATCACTACGATCGAGATTAAATAAACCATTCACATTGGGTGTATGACCATAGAAGATTTTATTCATGTAAACAGAAAAACAATTATTCTCTGACTTAAATGAATTACCGTATTGCAAAAAAATGATCCAATCATATTCATGCTCAACGTAAACACCAAATAACATTTATTTACGTTCAACACTAATCCCGAAGTTAGAGGGAGTGTGCGATGGTGATCATATCAACCTTGTAATTACTTCCAACACACATCTTCACCTTGCTTTTAACTAGTCTTTGTTTATTATGCAACTCCTGTTTTGAGTTCTAGTCTTTAGCAACTAAACCGGTATTAAATAACCAGGGGTTACTATGAACACTAGTAAAGTACACATCAATAACATGTATATCAAATATACATTTTGTTCACTTTGCCATTCTGCTTATCCGCCAAGTATTTGGGGTAGTTCCGTTTATAGTGACCATTCCCTTTGCAGTAGAAGCACTCAGTTTCAGGCTTGGGTCCAGCTTTGGGTTTCTTCCCGGGAGTGGCAACTTGATTGTCATTCTTCTTGAAGTTCCCTTTCTTTACCTTGACCTTTTCTTGAAACTAGTGGTCTTGTTAACCATCAACATTTGATGCTCTTTCTTGATTTCTACCTTCATCGATTTCAGCATCGTGAAGAGCTTGAGAATCATTTTCGTCATCCCTTGCATATTGTAGTTCATCACAAAGTTCTTGTAGATTGATGATAGTGACTAGAGAACTCTGTCAATCACTATCTCATCTGGAAGATTAACTCCCACTTGATTCAAGCGATTATGGTACCCAGACATTCTGAGCACATGCTCACTAGCTGAGCTATTCTCCTCCCTCTTGTAGGCAAAGTACTTGTCAGAGGTCTCATACCTCTCAACACGGGCATGAGTCTGAAATACCAATTTCAGCTCTTGGAACATCTCATATGCTCCGTGGCGTTCAAAACATCTTTGAAGTCCCGATTCTAAGCTGTAGAGCATGGCGCATTGAACTATTAAGTAGTCATCATATCGAGCTTGCCAAACGTTCATAACTTCTACATCTGCTCCTGAAATAGGTCTATCACCTAGTGGTGCATTAAGGACATAGTTATTCTATGCAGCAATGAGGATAATCCTCAAATCATGGACCCAGTCCGCATCATTGCTACTATCATCTTTCAACTTTTCTCTAGGAACATAAAAAAATAGGAGCTATATCGCGAGCTATTGATCTTCAACATAGATATGCAAATACTATCATGATAAATTAAGTTCAATTAATCAAATTACTTAAGAACTCCCACTTAGATAGACATCCCTCATGTCATCTAAATGATACGTGATCCAAATCAACTAATCCATGTCCGATCATCACCTGAGATGGAGTTGTCATCAATGGTGAACATCTCTATGTTGATCATATCTACTATATGATTCATGTTCGACCTTTCGTCTCCAGTGTTCCCAGGCCATGTTTGTACGTGCTAGGCTCCTCAAGTTTAACCCGAGTTGTACCCGTTGTTTGTGAATGTAGAGTCTATCACACCCGATCATCACTTGGTGTCTCAACACGACGAACTGTCGCAACGGTGCATACTCAGGTAGAACACTTATACCTTGAAATTTTAGTTAATGGATCATCTTATAATGTTACCGCCGTACTAAGAAAAGTAAGATGCATAAAGGATAAACATCACATGCAATCAAATTATGTGACATGATATGTCCATCATCTTCTTGTGCTTTTGATCTCCATCTCCAAAGCATTATCATGATCTCCATTGCCACCTACTCGACACCTTGATCTCCACCGTTGCATCGTGGTCATCTCGCCAACTATTGCTTCTACAACTATCGCTAACGCATAGTGATAAAGTAAAGCAATTACATGGTGTTTGCATTTCATACAATAAAGAGACAACCATAAGGCTCCTGCCGGTTGCCGATAACTTTTACAAAACATGATCATCTCATACAATAACGTATATCACATCATGTCTTAACCATATCGCATCACAACATGCCCTGCAAAAACAAGTTAGACGTCCTCTACATTGTTGTTGCAAGTTTTACGTGGCTTCTACGGGCTTCTAGGAAGAACCGTTCTTACCTACGGCACAAAAACCACAACGGTGATTTATCAAGTTTGCTATTTTAACCTTCAACAAGGACCGACCGCAGTCAAATTTGATTCAACTTAAGTAGGAGAAACAAACACCCGCCAGCCACCTTTATGCAAAACTAGTTTCATGTCTGTCGGTGGAACCGGTCTCAACTTGGTCATGTAAGGCTGGTCCGGTCCACTTCGTCCAACAATATCGCCGAATCAAAATAAAATGTTGGTGGTAAGAAGTATGATGATCACCGCCCATAACTCTTTGGTTTCTACTCTCGCATATCATCTACGCATAGACCTGGCTCGGATGCCAGTGAAGGGAAATGCTGCATCGAAAACAAAAAAATTCTATGGACATGAATGATCTATCCATGGAGATGCATATCAACAAGAGGGAGAGTGTGTCTACGTACCCTCATAGACCATAAGCGAAAGCATTTATGCAACGTGGTTGATGTAGTCGTGCACCTTCGTGATCTGCCCAATCAAGTACCGAACGCACGACACCTCCATGTTCTGCACACGTTCAACTCGGTGTCGTCCTCACCATCTTGATCCAGCAAGCGGGACGAGGTGGTAGATGAGTTTTCCGTCAGCATAACGGCATGGTGACGGTGGTGGTGAAGTAATCCCGCAGGGCTTCGCCTCAGCAATGCGACAATCTAGAGCAGAGGAGTAAACTAGAGGCCGAGGGGTGCCGACACACGGTGTGGAAGAAATTTTGTCTTGTGTGGCACCCGTCCTACACATATGTATAGGTGTGGGAGGGGAGGAGGCAGCCCCTAGGGCGCCCCAAGTGGTGCGGCGGCAGCCCTTGGGCTCCTCCCTTTGGTGCGCCCCCTGTGAAAAATAGCCACAAGGGAGAAGGAAAGGGAGGAGGCGCCCCCTTCTTTCCTTCCTCCCCTCTCCGGGACATGGTGAGAGGAGGTGGAGCCTCCCCCTTTCGTCTAATTGGGTGTGCCTGCCATAAGGGGGGCACAATAGCCCATGTGGGATGATTTGTTCCCCTCTAGTTGGCCCAATAAGGCCCAATACTCTACCGATGCCTCGGGAACACCTTCCGGTATTCCAATAACTTTCCGGTGCATTCCTAAAACATTCTAGAGACCAAATAGCATTGTCCTATATATCAATCTTTACCTCAAGACTATTCCGGAGCTCCTCGTCATATATGTGATCTCATCCAAGACTCCGAACAACATTCAGTCACCAAACCATATAAATTATATAATACCAAATCAACATTGAACGTTAAGCGTGCGGACCCTACGGGTTCAAAAACTATGTAGACATGACCGAGACACCTCTCCGGTCAATAATCAATAGCGGAACCTGGATGCCTATATTGGCTCCTACATATTCTACGAAGATCTTTATCGGTTAAACCGTTATGACAACATACGTAATTCCCTTTGTCCATCGGTATGCTACTTGCCAAAGATTCGATCGTCGGTATCTCTATACCTAGTTCAATCTCGTTACCGGCAAGTCTCTTTACTCGTTCTGTAATACATCACCTTGTGACTAACTCCTTAGTCGTTTGCTTGTAAGCTTATGATGTGTATTACCGAGAGGGCTCAGAGACACCTCTCCGATACTCAGAGTGACAAATCCTAATCTCGATCTAAGCCAACTGAACAAACACCTTCGGAGATACCTGTAGAGCATCTTTATTATCACCCAGTTACGTTGTGACGTTGGATAGCACACAAGGCATTCCTCCGGTATCCGGGAGTTGCATAATCACATAGTCGAAGGAATATGTATTTCAATGAAGAAAGCAATAGCAATTAAATCGAATGATCAATATGCTAAGCTAACAGATGGGTATTGTCCATCACATAAATCTCCTAATGATGTGATCCCATTATCAAATGACAACACATGTCCATGGTTAGGAAACCTTAACCATCTTTGATCAATGAGCTAGTCTAGTAGAGGCTTAGTAGGAACACAGTATTTGTTTATGTATTCACACATGTATTTAAGTCTCCGATCAATACAATTCTAGCATGAATAATAAACCTTTATCATGAATAAGTAAATATAAAATATCAACTTTATTATTGCCTCTAGGTCACATTTCCTTCACCCGTGACACTGCATCGGTGTAACTCACCATTGACAATAGTCATAGATTTAGACAGCCGGGTTATCTGTATTGCCAAAGTTTCATCCTCTGGTAATTTGCCCCGGGTCATATGAGCCAGGTAAGGTAGAGTCCAATCTGGAATAGCATGTAGAGCCGCCACCAATGTTGCCTCTGGGTCAGGAATCGCCAAATCCTCCTTAGATGGTAATTTGACCAAGGGATTATGCAAGACATCAAGAAACACATTGGGAGGCACCGACTTATGTTGAGAACCAAGGCAGCTTAAAGCATCAGCTACCTCATTTTTCCTTCGATTGAGGTGTTCCACCTGATAACCCTTAAAATGACCAGCAATGTTATCAACCGCTCAGCGATAAGCCGTTGTGAGTGGGTCTTTGGAATCCCATGTGCTTGAAACATGCTGAGCCACAAGGTCTGAGTCGCCAAAACACCTAACCCGACTCAAACTCATCTCCTTGACCATACGAAGGCCATGGAGTTAAGCTTCATATTCAACTGCATTGTTAGTACAAGGAAACATTAACCTTAAAACATAGCAAAACTTGTCACCTCGTGGGAAAGTCAATATGACCCCAGCCCTGAGCCTTCTAGCTATCTGGACCCATCAAAGTGAACTGTCAAATATGTGCTATCAGTCTTCTCCTCAGGCATCTGTAGCTCTTTTCATTCACTGAAAAAACCAACCAGAGCCTGAGATTTGATAGCTGTTCTTGGTACATTTTCCAAACCATGAGGTCCAAGTTCTAATGCCCACTTAGCAACCCGGCCTGTAGCCTCCCTGTTTAGAATTATGTCTCATAAAGTGGCAGAGCTGATCACAGTAATAGGATGACCAAGGAAATAATGTTTCAGCTTGCGGCTGGCCATGAACACTCCATAGACCAATTTTTGCAAATGTGGGTACCGTTTCTTGGACTCAATCAACACCTCACCGACATAATAGCCGACCTCTGGACTAGGTATTCCTTACTCGCCTCCTTGCGCTCCACCACAATCGCCAAACCCATAGGCTTACTGTTAGCCGCCGCATATAGGAGCAGGGTTCTTGCTCAATAGGAGCCGCACGTATGGGCGGCTCAGCTAATTGATTTTTGATCTCTTCAAATGCCTTATTAGCAGCATCAGTCCAGAGAAAATGATCAGTTTTCTTCATCATCTGGTATAAAGGAACTGCCTTCTCGCCTAGGCGGCTTATGAACTGGCTCAAAGCTGCAATACGACCCGCCGGGCGCTAGATGTCATTAACACATGCCAGCTTAGCCAATGAAGTAATGGCCTTAATTTTCTTTGGGTTAGCTTCAATACCTCTTTCTGAGACTAGAAAACCCAAGAGCTTGCCTGCAAGTACACCAAAAACACACTTGGACGGGTTAAGCATCATCTTATAGACCTAGAGATTGTCAAAGGTCTCCCTTAGATCCTCCAAGAGTGTCTCCTTTTTCCTGGATTTAACCACAATGTCATCCACATAAGCATGCACATTACGCCCAATTTGATTGTGAAAGCAATTCTGAAGACAACGTTGATAAATCGCATGGGCACTCTTGAGCCCAAAAGGCATAGAGACATAGCAGAAAGCTCCAGAAGTTGTGATGAAAGACGTCTTCTCTTGGTCTTTAACTGCCATTTTGATCTGATGATAACCAGAGTAAGCATCAAGGAAACATAAGCTCTCACAAACCATCGTAGTGTCAATAATCTGGTGAATGCGAGGGAGAGCAAATGGATCAGTTGGACAAGCCTTAAGGTCCATGTAATCAACACACATACGCCAGGTGCCATTTTTCCTAAGTACCAACACCGGGTTAGCGAACCACTTAGGGTGAAAGACTTCAATGTTGAACCCAGCTGCTAAGAGCCGGGTTTCTCCAATGGCCTTACACCATTCTTCATTGAAAGGACGAAGGAACTATTTAACCGGCTTAAATCAAGGATCAATATTAAGAGTGTGCTCAGTGAATTCTCTCGGTACACCCGGCATGTCAGAAGGTTCCCATGCAAAGATGTCCCGGTTCTCACGGATGAACTAAATGAGCGCGCCTTCCTATTTAGAATCCATATTACCCCCTATGGTGAACTGCTGAGATGAGTTGCCAGGGACAAAATCAACCTGTTTAGTGTCATTAGCCGACATAAACTTCAACAAAGGGTCTTGCTCTTTAGTAGGCTTCTTCAAAGGGGTCGTATCAGCCGGGTCAACATTATCTCTATAAAACTTAAGCTCCTTAGTAGCACAGGCTGACTCAGCATAGGCAACATCTTCTTCTTCACATTCCAAGGCGGTTATTCGATTGGCATGAACCGTAATCGTGCCCTTATGTCCTGGCATCTTGAGCTGTAAATAAACATAGCATGGTTGTGCCATAAATTTGGCATAAGCCGACCGTCCAAACAAGGCATGATAATGACTCTTTATTTTAACCACCTCAAACCACAACGTCTCTGCTCTATAGTCATAGTCATCACCAAAATCCACTTCCAAGGCAATCTTTCCTACCGGATATGCTGACTTACTAGGTACCATGCCATGTAAGACTATAGAGGATGGCTTAAGCTCTTTATCAGTCAGATTCATTCAGTGGAAGGTATCATAATAAAGGATATTAATGCTACTACCACCATCCATAAGTAATTTAGTGGATTTGTAACCCCTAACTTGAGGGGCCACCACCAATGCTAGCTGACGCGGATTCTCAACCCGGGGCAGGTGATCTTGTCTACTCCATGTGATCGGCTGCTCCGACCATCGCAAATATTGAGGTACCGCCGGCTCAACCACACTGATAGCACGCTTATGAACCTTCTGATCTCTTTTGCAAATACTGGTGGTGAAAACATGATACTGGCCACTGTTAAGCTGCATTGGATTACTCCGGTATCCTGATTGCTGCTGCTGGTTGCCCTGACTAGATTGTTGGTTATAATTGCCCTGATTGCCCTGTCCTTGATACCCAGAATTTGAGCGCAGCCCCCAAAGTCGGGCCCGTGTGAGCCGGATCCTGAGCTGTCGGGCGGAACATTGTTATGACTCTGATGAAATCCAAAACTCTTGTATTCCTTCATAATGAAACGATCCTTCCAAGTATGAGTCGCTGGCTTATTGGGCAAACTATGTTTCGGGGCAAGGTTCGTTCAACATCGCCTCAAGGTTAATTCTCGGCCCTCCAATGGCTGGCTTACCATGACGTTGGTTTTTATATCCAGTGTTTGTGTTAGCTACAAGATCTGACCTGCCATCGGGGTGTCTGCGCTTACCACCATTACCCTGGTTTTGACCATTATGAGCGGCCACATTCTGCTGCCGACCCTTTCCATTACAACTCTTCTTCCCTTTGGACTTTTAACCATCATACCCAGGATCCTTGGTAGAATCAGAGTCAGCATACTTAATAAGAGCCGCCATGAGCTCCCCCATGTCACTACAATGACGCTTGAGCTGCCCGAGCTTCTGCTTGAGGGGGATGAAGTGACAATTCTTCTCCAGAATGACAACAATAGAGCCCGCTGCAATGCTATCTGATAAGTGAATAATAGCTGAGACCTGATGAACCCAATGATGGGCCGACTCATCCTCCCGATGCACACAATTATCAATGTCAATAATCGATAGAGGCTGCTTACATGTTCCTTTATAGTTCTGAACGAAGCGCGCCTTCAACTCAGCCCATGAAATTATGGAATTGGCGGGGAACCCTTTCAACCAGGTATGAGCCGGTCCATCCAACATCATTGTGAAGTATTTGGCACACACATCATCATTAACATCCAGCATCTCCAAGGCTAGCTCATAGCTTTCAATCCACACCTTAGGCAGAAGATCAGCTGTGTAATTAGGCACTTTACGAGGTCCCTTAAAATCCCTGGGCAAACATTCATTATGTTGAGCTGGAACCAGACACGACACACCCACTGTAATGCAAGTCATCCCAGCTTCAATAGACGACGAAGGGTTTAATTGAAATTGCTGATGAGCGCCTAATTGAGCCGCCAACTCTGCCTCACGATGGCTCTAGCCTGATCCAACAAGGGCCTGAGCATTATGATTGTCACGGGGCGAGTTATGTCCATGGGGTGGGTCATCCTGGCGAGGCGGGTTACGACGTCGTTCGCTACTGGAAACCGCTGGCGACTCAATGTGCCGACTGTAACTTTGACTTGGGCGGGGAGTTGAATGGACACACTCACGACTGTATGAATAAGCCGCCTACTATGCCACAACCGTCTAAAGAAGTTCTACCGTGTTCCGGATCTCTATCGCAGCTGGAGACTCACCCATGATCGGAATAGCCGCCAATTGTGAGGCTGTAGCAATCATATTATCCACCGGGTTAGAGTAATGGCCATAAGGTGTTGGAACCCGTTGAAGTGGGGTCAGATCCCTATGAGGCGGGTCTAATACACGTGGCTGAGCCGTCGCTTCGGCCCCAGGCACCTCCGCAGCCCAGGTCACACCAGGCAATTTACTCGTTACTGCCCCGCTCGTGTTAAAAAGATTCCGCCCTTCAAATTTTTAAGGCTGGCGACTCTGGTGCTGCCTTCGCAGAACAACATTGGATGCATTCTGATCCAAAGTTAGACGAAAAGCCTCAGCTCTTATCCGCTGTGACTCGGCCTCCAACGAAGCCCGTTCTGTTGTCATCCTGGCGTTCTTCGCATCAAGATCCTGTTGGGACTTAGCCACCTCATCCCATAGTTTTGCAACCTTTGCATTGTGCTGCACTTGATTCGCCAGAGTTACTTTTGCAGCTAACAGAGTCGCAAGGCATCCAAGAGCTCATATAAGACTTGAGCCGGAGGCCGCGCAGAGACACTCGCCCCAGTCGTCGTAGCAATAATTGAGTCGGATGTCATGGCTGCGGCAGTTGAGGAAGTTAGCATTGGTTGCATGCCAACCATGAACATAGCAGCCCTGCTCGGCGGCTCATAGGGGTCTGGAATACTTTAACAATCGAAATATCCCCCAAGCCCACCATCCTGAAGCTGATAGATTGACTCGGTTTCTTCGACTAAGGACTGATCACCTGAATAGATGGCCATCTCTCCACCAGACATAGATCCTTCCTCAAGATCTGCCCCGTGAACAAAGACAACGAAGGCCCGCCTCCGGCCGGTTCGTGCACGCAGAGCCATCTCGATGATGTTGGTGTAGGTGTCCTGCTCAGGTTCTAACTCGCCGAACTTGCCAATGAAGACATGAATTCCGCCAAAGGGGACCCGGTACCCGTACTCGATTGAGTCGGCCTAGGGGCCCCAGCCAGCATCGTCGATGTAGATCTTTTTGCGGTGACTCTTGGTTATCCAGCCTATGGCGTATCCTTCGATCCCTGAGAAGCTGCCCTTCAAGAACTCGAAACCACTGTGCTCAAGCCCCATGGTGGGTGCCAACAGTCGTGGTTTTGTCATGGCAGATACCCTTATGAAAGGACTTAGGTGTGGGGCCATTCCCACATAGGTTAGCTCGAAGGGGTTGAACGAGACAAAGGACACAAAGGATTTACCCAGGTTCGGCCCCTCTCAATGAGGTAATCCTACTCCTGCTTTCATCGACTATTTATTGAGCATCGATTACAAGGGAGAGATTATGCTTGACCTAGCTATCGATCAAATGTTTCTTGGGTTAACCCGCAGCTGGGTCTCACCTTTATATACAGAGGCCAAGACCCGAGGCTTACAAGAGTCCAAGCCGGATCACACAACATGACCGGCCTGGTTTCTAAGCCGCCTTGCCTTATCCGGCAAGCCGTCGTTTGGCAGTTCATACGTCCGGGTCTTGAGCCACCAAAAGACCCACCTCTTGAGTCACCATCTTGGCACTTGTCTTCCTAGGCATACTTGGGCCTTCTTTGTAGAGTCTCCAACGTTGTAACATGGCCCCTCCTGGGCGGATCACACCTCGGGGTTATATCCCCAACATGGGTGTTGTTGTAGTGCTCCTCTCTTGATTCATGATTTGGCCAAGACAATAGTCAGGGACAAGCCAGTGATCACGTTTTAATGTACTCGCAAACCTGATGAACAAAAGATATACCGGATGCATATGCTCATGATGAATTAAGTTATATGCATGAGCTGACTGAAAATCATAGCATGTCATGATAAACATTCATACGACGTGTCGGCGTTCTGGGAACCAGGGTAGCCAGACTTGCCTGCCTGCGGCCCACGGCGTGGCTCCATCGACGTCCTGGTACAACCCATCTACAAGGCCATCAAGACAAGACCCTCGCGAGGGTCCAAGCCTCGTGAGGCGGATGACACCAAGACTTCCGGAGGGAGCGGCCTCCCCAAGAGATGCTACCTCTTGAGCTTGCGTTGGTTTTGCCCTTGAAGAGGAAAGGGTGATGCATCATAGTAGCGTAAGTATTTCCCTCGGGTTTTACAACCAAGGTATCAATCCACTAGGAGACGACGCATAAGTCACCTAGTACCTGCACAAACAATCAAGAACCTTGCAACCAACGCGATAAAGGGGTTGTCAATCCCTTCACGGTCACTCGCAAAAGTGAGATCTAATAGATATAGTAAAGTAAATATTTTTGGTATTTTTGTTGTATACATTGGAAAGTAAAGATTGCAAAATAGTAAACGAGATTTAAAGAGATGCAATCTAATGGAAAACAGACGTAATATAATGGAAAAGAGACCAGAGGGCCATAGGTTTCACTAGCGGCTTCTCTCTAGATAGCATGTATTATGGTGGGCGAACAAATTACTGCCAAGCAATTGATAGAAAAGTGCATAATTATGAAGATATCTAAGGCAATGATCATGAACATAGGCATCATGTTTGTGTCAAGTAGACCTAAACGATTCTGCATCTACTACCACTGAGGGAGTCCTGGATTAGGGGGTATCCGGATAGCCGGACTATATATTTTGGCCGGACTGTTGGACCGTGAAGATACAAGACTCGAGACTTCATCCCGTGTCCGGATGGGACTCTCCTTTGTGTGGAAGACAAGCTTGGCGATCCGGATAATAGATTTCCTTCTTTGTAACCGACTCTGTGTAAACCCTAGCCCTCTCCGGTGTCTATATAAACCGGAGGGTTTAGTCCTTTGGGGGACAATCATAATCATCATAGGCTAGCTTCTATGGTTTAGCCTCTATGATCTCGTGGTAGATCAACTCTTGTAATACTCATATCATCAATATCAATCAAGTAGGAAGTAGGGTTTTTTCTCCATCAAGAGGGCCCGAACCTGGGTAAAACACCGTGTCTCTTGCCTCCTGTTACCATTAGCCTTAGACGCACAGATCAGGACCCCCTACCCGAGATCCGCCGGTTTTGACACCGACATTGGTGCTTTGATTGAGAGTTCCTCTGTGTCATCACTACAAGGCTTGAAGGACCGTCTCGTTGTCAAGGCAACATCACCTCTGGGGGAGCGCTCGCTGTAGGCCAAACTCTCCGAGTAGGCGGCTTTGTCATGGCCGCCCAATCGGCTGCCAGGCCGTCGATGATCTCTCGGGTCATCACAAATAGCGTCCATGTCAATTCGGAACTCGCCGAACAGATGGATCCAATGGAGCTCTCCCCCCTTAATGAGCTCTTGGATCGCATCACTGCTTTGGGAGTCGGTATAGACTATGACCGGATTGGGCTTAAACCCGACCAAAGGGATATTAAATCCCCACCGGTCACCCACAAGCTAGCGGTAGTGGAGGAGACACACACAGATTATCCCTCTATTTTGAGGACGAATTATGTCCGGATTACCGAGCTCCCTGAGCCGGATACCCACTCATGGGAGAACATGACCCAGGCCCCGGACCTAAAATCGGGTATCGGGCCGGATAAATCGGGCAGCACCCCGGATCCCGAGCTATCAAGCCCGGAAGGTCCTCTGCCCGTGGGCATTGGATCGGATCAGAATCCAGATTCAGCTACGCCCACCCACCGGATTTAAGCCGTCTCTCCCATATAAGACAAGAGCCCCAAGAAACAGTACATCGCTACTGGGCTAGATTCCTCCTCGTGCTAAACAAGGTCAAGGACTGTCGTGAGGAATACGCAATTTCACTTTTGTGCAAAAACTGCACGAACAAAGGGATCCTTAATGCTATAAGTCGCCGTGACATAGTACACTTTGCTGACTTAGCATCCATAGTACAGAAGTACTGTGCGATGGAAAGCGCCTGGAAAACCCAAACAGAATTTTGGGATAGTCCGGCTCTCACTAAAACCTTTGTCCGAGCTAAACTGGCAAACTCTCGTAAGTTAACCAATCAAATCCCCAAGAAACTAAAGCCCACCCAGGGCGTGGAACCGTATTGGAAGAATGGCTCAATGGGCCATGTAAACTCCACGCCACGCCGGACACTACACCAACGCATAGCCTTAGAGCATGTTGGATACTCCGGCAGGTAGCAAAAAGTGGCAAGGATCTTCTTGTAGGCCATAAAGCAGAATAACATCCCGCCAAAGACAACAATGCGGTACTGACAGTCTTCGAGACTTTCGCCTCAAATAATAGGCGCAAGCGAGCTCATCGAAATTACGCTGAAATCTACCACGTGGCAAAAATAAATTCGTGGAACGACACTGCCATAACTTTCAGTGCCAGTGATGAACCTCAATTCCAGACAGTCCGGGCACCAGCCACTTTGGTCCTTAGCCCAATCGTTGATGGCTTTCGGCTCACTAAAGTACTCATGGATGGTGGAAGCGGATTGAACTTGATCTATGAAGAAACACTTAACAAGATGGAAATTGATAAAATCCGCATTGAGCAAAGCGGCACAATCTTCAGGGGAATCATCCCTAGTCGGGTGGCACAGTGTGCGGGAAAAATCACACTAGGTGTAGTATTCGGCACTCCGGAGAATTACAGGTCCAAAGAAATCACATTCCAAGTGGCTCCTTTTAGCAGCGGATACCACGCCCTTTTAGGGTGGGACGCATTCACAAGCTTTCAAGCTATACCCCATTACGGGTACATGAAGCTCAAAATGCCCGGGCCCAATGGAATCATCACTCTAGCTAGTAATCCGGACGTCGCACTCCGCGCCGAAAATAAAACTGCAACACTAGCCCTGGAAGCATTATCTGAAGCTCTAGCAGCCGAAGAACTACCAACACTGCGCTCCACCGTGGACAGGGATGACGTGATACTCGACACGCGACCCAAGTCCACCACATTTAAACCCGAGGACGAGATAGTCAAATTCCAGGTCCATCCAACGGACCCCACGAAGACAGCTTCCATCGGGACACAGTTGAGCCCCACAATGGACGCCACACTACGAGACTTCCTACGCGAGAATTCAGACATTTTCGCCTGGCACCCTTCGGAGATGCCGGGCATCCCATGCAGACTGGCCGAACACAGCCTCAATATACTAAAAGGATAACAGCCTGTCAAACAGAATCTTAGGCGCTTCTCAGAGCCCAAACGGCAAGCCATGGGAGAAGATCTAGCCAAGCTACTTGAGGCCGGATCCATCAGAGATATCAAGCATCCGGATTGGCTCGCAAATCTGGTAATGGTACCGAAGAAGGAAAAATCCTGGCGCCTATGCGTCGACTTCAAAGACCTCAACAAGGCTTGCCCCAAGGATCCCTTCCCCCTCCCTTGCATCGACCAAATCATCGATGCCACCGCAGGACACGACTCACTGTGTTTCCTTGACGCATACTCTGGATACCATCAAATAAAGATGGCAGAGTCTGACCAAGCTGCAACGGCCTTCATAATGCCATATGGTCCTTTCTGCTTCAACACTATGCCTTTCGGGCTTAAAAATGCCGGCGCAACCTATCAACGCATGATTCAAACATGCCTGGAAAAGTGAATCGGCAAAACAGTGGAGGCATATGTGGACGACGTGGTCATAAAAACAAGACACGCCGAAACTCTAATAAATGAATTGAGGCTTACGTTTGATAACCTCCGAACATACGGCATCAAGCTAAACCCGGAAAAATGCATTTTCGGCGTACCCTCTGGGAAGTTTCTTGGCTTCATTGTTTCCAATAGAGGAATTGAAGCAAACCCAGCAAAAATCCGAGCTCTGTCGCAGTTGGCTATCCCAACAGACCTCAAACATATCCAGAAACTAGCTGGATGCGTGGCTGCCTTTAGCCGCTTTATCTCTCGATTAGTTGAAAAGGCACTACCTCTTTATCGCCTTCTTTGACGCACCGAACACTTCGTGTGGACGTATGCAGCCGCGGCTGGACTGGATGAAATAAAAACCTTATTGGCCAGTAATTCAATCCTGACAGCGCCAAATATTGGCGAACCTATGCTATTGTACATAGCCGCAACACATCAAGTTGTCAGCGCAGTGCTCGCCATCGAATGAGAAGCAGACGGATACAAATTCCCACTCCAAAAGCCAGTATATTACGTATCCACGGTCCTCACCCCATGCAAATCCCGATACCCACACTACCAAAAGATAGCATATGCGGTCTTCATGGCATCCCGGAAGCTACGACACTACTTCCAGGAGTGTTCGATTACGGTGGCCTCCGAAGTACCACTCAACGACATAATAAACAACCGCGATGGTACGAGACGGATTGCTAAATGGGCCATCGAGCTCCTCCCATTTGACATAACATACAAAACACGGCGGGCCATTAAGTCGCAAGTATTGGCTGACTTCGTCGCCGAATGAACAGAAGCCGAACTCCCTAAAGAGTATGGCGCGTACTCTAATTGGATCATGCACTAAAATGCTGGTCGGATTGGGGGCAGGTGTAGTCCTGACTTCCCCCACCGGTGACACGGTCCAATACGTACTCCAAATATTATACACAGACTCCAACAACGCAGCCGAATACGAGGCTCTGTTGCATGGTCTTTGGATGGCAGTCTCTATGGGCATTCAATGCATGGAGGTGCGCAGGGATTCAAACCTAGCAATATCACAAATAAACGGAGACTTTGATGCCAAGGATCCATAAATGGTGGCCTAAGGTAATGCCGTCCTCAAAATGTTAGCCCGGTTCGAGGGGCTCGAATTCCACCATGTGGCTCGAGAAAACAATCAAGCGACGGATATCCTCGCCCACATCGGCGCTAAACACGACCCTGTCCCACCTAACATATTCCTGGAAAGGCTGTTCAAGCCATCCGTGGTATGGGAAGGGGAGTCCGGCAACACTAGCATGGATCCGAATACACCCCCAGATTCTGAATCATCAGACGTAATCGGAGGCTCCGCCACCGAAATAACACCTTCGGCCCACGAAATCATGGCCGTAATCGCCTCGTGGACTGAGCCTTTCTTGGCCTACCTAAATAGGCAGGAGCTCCCCGAGGACCAAAATGAAGCACGTTGCATTGTGCGGCGTTCCAAAGCCTACAAAGTCCATGAGGGAGAACTCTATAAGAAAAGTGCGACCGAGGTGCTCCAAAGATGCATCTCCGAAGAGGAAGGGAGGCAGCTCTTGGCTGAAATCCATGCCGGACTCGGCGGGCACCACATTGCGGCTTGGGCACTTGTCAGCAAGGCCTTCTGTACATGCTTTTATTGTGACAGCCCAAGCAGACGCACATGACCTTGTAAAACACTGCGTCGGTTGCCAGCTCTTTGCCAATCAGATCCACATGCCCCCCACCGCTGGTCTGGGGCCTGGATATGGTCGGACCCCTTAAGGGGGGAAGCCATAAGAAAAAAAATACTTATTGGTCATGGTGGACAAGCTCACCTAATGGATAGAAACCAAACCAGCCAAAACGGCCGAATCTGGACCAGTGATAGACTTCATATCCGGGGTTGTACACCAATACGGCATCCCCCACAGCATCATCACTGACAATGGCTCAAACTTCACAGCCGATGAAGTGAAAACTTGGTGCGGCAACATGGGCATTAAGCTCGATTACACCTCCATCTACCATCCCCAAACAAACGGCCAGGTCGAACGTGCAAACGGTCTCATCATGAGCGGCATCAAACCCAGACTAGTGCGATCCTTGACAGAATCAGACACGCACTGGGTCGAGGAGCTCGACTCTGTACTCTGGGGGCTGCGGACCATGCCGAATCGCACCACCGGATACAAACCATTTTTTATGGTGTACAACACGGAAGCAGTACTACCCTGCCACATAATCCATGATTCGCCTCGCGTGCGCATGTACGAAGAGAAGGAAGCCGAGTTAGATCGGCAGGACAACTTAGATGCCCTGGAGGAGGAGCGCGATGTTGCAAAAGCCCATTCCGCATTCTATCAGTAGCAGGCTCGACGGTACCAAAGTAGAGAAGTGCGGGCCAAAACTTATAATATTGGGGAACTTGTTCTACACCTACCAGAGAAGAAGAAGTACAAGCTCAAACCTAAGTGGGAAGGTCCCTTCGTTATTGATATAGTTCTCACCGAAGGAGCGTACCATTTGCATAATGCATCCGATAACAGACTCGAGCCGAACCCATGGAACGAGGCCAGACTCCGAAGATTCTACGCCTAGCGCCGAACTCAGTGTTCGTCTCCTTACCCCCTCCTTTTTAATCGTGTTCCTCCCCTTTTTCCTTTCTCGTCCTTTTTCCTTCTTCACACAAAGTACTCAATACAATGCGGATGCTCGGATCACTCCGGCCGCACTACGTGTGTAAGCCATACCTGGGGGCTTCCTATACAGAAGCGAAATATAATTACTTTAATGGCTTTTTGCCTATCACATATGCATTCTTTTTCCATATGTGCCTTTTCTTCACCATTATATGCATCAATATGACTTAAGATGTGGCCATGCTGGGTTGCCTGGCTCTTGTGTTTATGCCCTATGTTCCCATTAATTCAGCTAGGGCATAAGGGGAGCACCTCTGCGATTGTTACTACCGGTTCAGCCGGATGTGTACCTCAGACTAGGTGAAGCCGAAAGCTAGCGTTCTTAAGTGAATATTCGGTCGGTGAACAAAAGCTGTTTCTTTCGTTTATTACAACGTGAATCCCAGAAGTTTCGTATCATGCGTCTCTGTTTGCAGTCCGGACATGTACATCGATGCATTCGTACCCAAGGAAAGGAACCCCTAACGGAACTATTCTACCTGGAAGATGTTTCTTACTATCCATGTAATATAACATAGCTAGTTGGGTACTTGTCTATTCAAGCACTTATGACCCCTACGCCTGGTTTCCACTCATACCCCGGTTCTATATAACTAAGCGGGCATTCAGATACACCCCGGACTATCGGATCCGGGGGCTAAAGCGAAAAGGTCCGCCATGACAAATGATTTTTAATCCGGCTAGGGACTACATATGTCCATTGAATTACATAGTCACTTGGACTGACCATATTCTTCCTATATACCGTCCAACAGGCTATCTAGCTTGCAATCCTGTTAGAAATACTTTGCAGCTAACGCTACCTGGTCATACACCAGACTAACGGGAATTTCTTTCCCATCTGGCCCTGCCGGTCCGACTTCGGCCATATGGTTCGGGTAAGCTTGGTGTAGCACGTCTTCACCATGGGCCAGGCTTCTCTTGCACCTTGTCGGCAGGCTGACATCTTCCACAATCGGAAGCGCCGCCGTGCTCCTTGGAGCATATCCACGAGCTCCCCATGCCTTTTGGCAGGGAGGTGGATGGACACAAGGCCTAGGCAATACCCTGCATCACCTGCCGAGCTCGCTCGTGCAGCTGTGAGAGGTCTTGCAGTAAATCACCTGCGGACGCAGGCATCTCCTCTCCAGGGCGGCCCATCAACATACCTACAAATATAAATTCTTTCAAAATGCTTCCTCGCCGAGCTATACTATAGTTCGTCTAGGCACTTACCATAAATGCCGCGACGAAGCCTTTTGTTCTCCTTCACGGAGTCCGCCAGTTGAGCGCGAACATCTCCTAATTCGACGCCCAGCCGGACATTGGCATCTTGAAGATCGTTCTTCTCCTGCCTAACTTGCGTAAGAACACGCTCGCCAGCTTTTAGCTGCCATTGGAGATGTGACTCGCTCTCTCTCATGATCTCCGGATTCTCCTCGGGATTGTCTGCAGAATTTTTTGTTAGACTTATCAAACAAGCCAATTACTAACTAGTATATTTCCATAAAATTTCTCTATTGAGACAAATGTTACCAGATGAGGCCTTCTGGGATTCCTCTAGTTTGGCAACCGCGGCCCTCAGCTGGGTCTTGCACTCCTCCAGCTCTTGAGACAATTGGGCATTCTTATCTACAATAACTTGTGCATAAATTGATCCTTAAAACAGCTGTTCCAACCGTTTCAAGTCTCAGGGGCTACTGCTATACATGCTTATAAAATATTCTTACATGTATATCTTTGGCATACTGGTCCGTAGCCCGAGCGAGCCTGCCTTGGGCAGCTCGGATGTATGCGTCTCCCGAATTGAAAGCATTAAATGCCTCTTCAGAAAAAATGTTATTGCGAATTACAGCCCGTCGGCGCCGATGGTTCATGGCATTCTCTATGTCGGAATTCGTGGCAGAGAGCATATCCGCATCCTCCATCGGAGGACAACTCGGCATCGGCCCCACGTCCGCTTCCTCTCTCGAAGCCGGTTCTGGAATCCGGCTGGTGGAGGCGTGATTGGCAGGATCTCCGGATATAGGCCGGCTACTCCTCTTTCTGCCAGGACACAAAGGACACTGTTACATTTCAAACACAATAATCACAAAGCAGGTTTTTACCATACCTCTGTAGCGGCGTTTTGGCCCTAACTACCTTCCTCTTAAGCCTGATCGATCGGGACGCCCTTTGCCGACGAGCCCCCAGGGGCTCGGCGCCGCGTTCCGACGATCATCTCTACAAAAATACGATATTTCAGGCATAAGGCATGGCATCGGAAAGGAGTCCTCTTTCGAGGATAGGGTTTTGGCTTTGCATACACGTGATGCAGGTAGAAGTCCGGGATAGTCGGCGACAATAGCCACTAAGGCGCCATCGCAGCTTGCCTGATAAAATGTCCCGTTGACGAGATCCACAGTAATATCCGGGTCTTCTTCGAGTCCTGGATCGTCGAAGGCCCTTCCGGGGTCCCCTGGCTGTGGGGAGGGGCTGGAGAATCCTTCTACGACCCTCCTCAGTTCCTGCTCAGAAATATCAAGGTAAATAATCGTGATGAAGGACGCCAAAATGAATGAAGCGGGGGAAAGAGTGATGACTTACCCAGCTTGGGGAGTTGTACCTAGAAAACCCATCCTGCAGTTTAATATGAAGGAATTCTTCTTCTTCTCCTGTATACAAATCTGACAATATCCTCGCCAGAGCAGTGGCGGAGTCTGGACCCTTATGACCACAGCGGGTGGCATCATCTTCCCTGTTGTAGTGCCACATGGGCTTCCCCCGATATTGAAGCGGCTGCACTCCCCGCATTATGCATATTGCCATAACCTCGACTATTGTCAGCCCTGATTTGGCCAGTATCTTTATCCTGCTGATCAGGAAGTGTACTTCTCTGGTATCCTCCTCTTGGGGGCCCTGAGGGCGCCAACTTCGGCATGCCTTCAACGGGGCATTACTGAACTCCGGGAGACTGGTCTAGACTGGATCCGGAAGGGGAACGTCATCAACATAAAACAACTCCGAGGGCCAGTTCTCAGGTGCCTTCTTGGGAGTACCGGACAGATATCCGGTCTCGGCGACGTGCCATACTTCGGCTCCGCTCACTTGACATATGGATTCCCCCTTGTTGCGAGGGACGAGGCAGAACAACTTCTTCCATAACCCAAAGTGAGCCTCGCAGCCAAGAAATAGTTCACAAAGGGCAACGTATCCTGCTATGTGCAGCACGAAGGCAGGGGTGAAGTTGTGCAACTGGAGGCCGTAGAACTCCAAGAGCCTGCGAAGGAATGGGTGGATTGGAAACCCGACGCCTCTTAGCAGATGCGGGATGAGGCATATTCGCTCCCCCGGGGATGGATTAGGACATCTCTCCGCTTGCTCCCCGCCATTATAGGTGGCTAGTCTGGCTCGGACAGGGGCCATGAACGCCGATGGAAGAAACCCTTGGGTCTGTAAATCTATCAAACGGCTTTGAGGAACTGCACACTCTTCCCAGTCGCCTGGCTTGGAGCGAAGGGAATGAGAAGAAGAGCTGGGGCGACCGGCCATGTTGGAATGGTTTTTTTCGGAGCGCTCTATTGGATGCTTGCTCGAGGGAAGAGGGTGAAGTTTGGATCTGAGGATCACTGTCCCTTCAAATATATGGTTTGCCTGCGGGACCGGGGTGGCGAATGCAAAAATGCCCCGGCTCCTCGTATTCGCTCGACACGTGGAGATGGCCATTATTGAAGCACAGAAACCGAGGAATGTGACATTGATATGAATCCGGACACTGTTCATTATAACAGATACTTTGGAGTATTTGGAGATGGAACCCGCCTTGCAATGCCGAAGACAAACTCCGTGCCGGACTCATCATCATTGAAGCCTGGTTCAGGGGCTACTGAGGGAGTCCTGGATTAGGGGGTATCCGGATAGCCGGACTATATAGTTTGGCCGGACTATTGGACCGTGAAGATACAAGACTCAAGACTTCGTCCCGTGTCCGGATGGGACTCTCCTTTGCGTGGAAGACAAGCTTGGCGATCCGGATAATAGATTTCCTTCTTTGTAACCAACTCTGTGTAAACCCTAGCCCTCTCCGGTCTCTATATAAACCGGAGGGTTTAGTCCTTAGGGGGACAATCATAATCATCATAGGCTAGCTTCTAGGGTTTAGCCTCTATGATCTCGTGGTAGATCAACTCTTGTAATACTCATATCATCAATATCAATCAAGTAGGAAGTAGGGTTTTTCCTCCATCAAGAGGGCCCGAACCTAGGTAAAACATCGTGTCCCTTGCCTCCTGTTACCATTAGCCTTAGACGCATAGATCAGGACCCCCTACCCGAGATCCGCCGGTTTTGACAATGACAACCACTACTAGGGAAAACCTTATACACAGAATCTTAGCAGCAGCGCGGCTCAAAAAGAAGCGCTACTGCTAATTAGCAGTAGCGAGGGTATGCAAAACACGCTACTGACACGGCGTTAGCAGTAGCGCACGAGGAATAACCCGTGCTGCTACAAATATCAACCGACAGTGTCCACCAACCTACATTTAGTAGCAGCGCGTTGTCGCGACCCGCGCTACTGCTAAAGCTGTAGTAGTAGTGCGCTTTTTCTAAGGTCGATGCTGCTAATTTTCAAATTGGGCACACTGTTGGTCCCGATTAGCAGTAGCGCTTGTGTGGAAAGCGCGCTGCTGCTACTTTCTTATCTGCAGCGCGTTTTACGGCCCCTGCTACTGCTAAGCCGCACCAACCCACCACCTTTCCCCACCTGTCCTCCCCTCCCCCATCTCCTCTCTTCCCTTTCCCCTACCTCCCACATCCTCCCTCTCTCACTCTTCTTCTTCCTCAATACTTCTCCCCCATTACTCTCCCTCTTCTACCTACCTTTCTCTCTCTTCATTACTCCTAGCTAACTACACCACCTCAATTAGTGCATCGCCTTTATCTTTTTCCTTCCCCCTCCACTAGTTGAAGTTGTCTCCTCCCAAATTAGCTAGCTAGGTAGATGTAGCATTCAGTTAAGTGACCTATTTGCCCCCTAACTAGATCTATCTTTTCAAGAAGAGCTTTGTGCATTTTTGATCTCCCTAAATCATCATCTCCCACCGTATGCTCGATCTCGAGATAGAGGTGATTAAAATTTCATGCTTTTGCAAAATGGAAATATGTTTATGTGTGTGTGATATGATAATTGGGAGATATGATGGAAATTGTGTGTGTGGCATGAGTTGACACCAAATTGTGCTTTTGAGTTGCCTATGTTTTGCCAAAATGTCGATTTATTTCCGTTTCAGCGAATTCCAGGAAAACTCTAGATCTATATATGTCCTATATTTAGGGAAGGTCATGCCGAATTTTTGTATGACTTTGATGCATGCATGCATTTTTATAATCAATTTGTTTATTATTACCGTGCAGAGTTCACGATGGTCAGTGCAACGATGGTGGACAGGTGGTTGCGGTCGGCGGTGCAGGACATGAAAGAAAATAACCGGACAGAGGTTCTATGTCCGTGTCGAATATGCAAAGGAATAGTTTGGCTCGACCCCCATGATGATGGTCGTGTCGAAGCGCACCTGCTCATGACTGGTTTCATGGATGGCTATAGTCGGTGGATAATTGAAGATGAGGATGCCGATGTTGAGGGCGCCGATGGGGCAGGCAATGATGACACGGGGTAAGACATAGAGATGATCGATAATGGCGGCGGGGAAGAGGCCGGACATGGCGGCGGAGAAGGGATCGCACATGGCGGAGGAGAAGGGTTCGGGCATGGCAGCGGAGTGAACGACATGGACTCCACACAGCAGAGTTCATCGGTACTAAGTTCAATCGCGCGGGACCCTCATGTTCAAGCATTGCTTCGGAAGGAGACGAGTACTGAGAGAGCTGCTTCTAGAGAGGAGGCTAAGCTGGAGCAACTGGTGGTAGACTCGAACACTCCATTGTATGATGGTTGCAATCCTGAGGTAACCCGCTTGAGTTTCACGCTCGAACTCCTGAAGATGAAGGCTAAAAACAAATGGACCGACACTAGCCTTGATGAGCATCTCAAGTACCTAAAGGATGTTCTTCCCGTGGGGAATCTATGTCCTACTAGTGTTGATGAGGCCAAGAAGATCGTATGCCCTCTTGATCTGCCACACGTTAGATACCATGCATGAATCAACGATTGCATAATTTATTGGAAGGAGCATGCGGAAAAAACAAGTTGTCCGGTGTGCAATGCTTCTCGATACAAGAAGGCTGGGAGGAAATGTCCCCAGAAAGTTGTATGGTACTTACCGATCACTCCCCGTCTCCAGCGCTATTTTGTAGATCCCAAGGAAGTAAAGCTAATGCGCTGGCACGCGGAGAGGAAGAAGCCCGAGGATGGAGATGATATGAAGCTAAGACACGTCAAGGATGGAAGCCAGTGGAGAGCGTTGAACAACTTCTATTGGTATTTCGAATGTGATGCAAGGAACATCGTGCTCGGCGCATGTACCGATGGCATGAATCCGTTTGGCAAGCAGAACACCAAACATAGCACATGGCCCGTGTTTGTATGGATGTACAACCTCCCCACTGGTTGTGCATGAAGTCGAAATACATTCACATGAGCATGCTTATTCAAGGGCCGAAACAACCAGGAAATAATATTAATTTGTATCTGGGGCTACTTCAAGAGGAGTTAGACACATTATGGAAAACACCGGCCAAGACATGGGACGCCAGCAAAGGCGAGTATTTCTACATGAGAGTCGCGTTGATCTCGACGGTGCACGACTATCTCAGTTACGGATATGTCGCATGCCAGGTGTGCCATGGATATTGCGGATGCACGCGGTGCATGGATGATACGACGTCTCAACGGCTAACTTCAAGGAAAGATGGCGGGTCTGGGAAAATCGTGTACATGGGGCATCGAAGATGGCTCGAACAGGACGACCCATGGAGATCTATTCAATGGTCATGCTGAGCATCAAGGACCTGCACGTAAGTAGAGCGGTGCCGAAATCGATGAGCTGTTGAAAAACTGGAAGGAGTGCCCCGCACCGGGAAAGACGACGAGGAAGGCGCCAGAGCCGCTGCTGAAGGTATGGAAGACGAGGTCTGTGTTCTGGGACTTGGAGTACTGGCACAAACTCGATACACCTCATTGCCTTGATCAAATGCATATCTATAAGAATGTCCTTGAGAGCTTGCTTGCAACACTGATGAACATGCCGGATAAGACCAAGGATGGGCCGAAGGCAAGAAAAGACTTGCAAGATTTTAAAATCAGGGAAGATCTGCACATGCCGCCCTGTAAAATGTCAGACGAGACAGAGACGGAGACAGAGGCACGGGAGAAGAAGGGCAAGAAAATAAAGAAAGAGGATTATTGCCCCCCTTCTTGCTTCACCTTAAGTCATGGTGAGATCGATCAATTCTTTAAGTGCCTTACCGGAGTCAAAGTTAGTTCCGGTTACTGTGGAAAGATAAACAGATATCTAGAGATGGACAAGAAAAGGTTCAGCAGGATGAAGTCCTATGACTGTCATGTGATGATGACACAGATACTACCTTTTGCCCTTAGAGGGATAATGGACAAGCACGTCCATGATACGCTTATTGGTCTCTGCAACTTTTTGACGTCATCTCTCGAAAGTCGATCAGTGTGAAGCAGCTCTGAAGGCTACAGGAAGAGATCGTTGTGATAGTGAATGAGCTTGAGATGTACTTCCCGCCCATGTTCTTTGACGTGATGGTGCATCTGTGTGTCCATATTGTGGATGACATAATAGACCTGGGGCCGTTATTCCTGCACAACATGATGCCGTTTGAGAGGATGAATGGGATCATCAAAGGATTCGTTCATAACATGTCCGGTCCGGATGAAAGCATCGTCCAGAGCTATGTGACACAAGAGTGCATCTCTTTCTGCGAGAATTTTCTATATGGCGCAGACCAGCCCCCTAGTGTTAGTGTTGGTTTGCCCGTTAACAAGCACGATGGGAGGCTCGAAGGAGAAGGTCACTACAATGGTCACAGGGAACTGCACGTGGCATACTCAGATCGACATAGCGACTTTGACAGAGAAAACTTGGTAGTGCTACAACACCTAGACGAGGTAGATCCTTCCGTGGCACTGCACAAAGAAATTATCGTAAAGAAGTATTGTGACCGGGGGGTATGCAGGATGGACGCCGAAGTTACTAGAGAGCACAACTCCATTTTCCTGCATTGGTTCAAAGAGCATATTATTGCTAATCCCCCGAAGGAGGGATCTAAGGATGGATTACTCATATACGCCTTAGCACATGGCCCCTTGCCCAACCTCGTAACCTATCAGGCATATGATATCAACGGATACACGTTCTCCACGGAGGCCAAAGATATGGACAATGATGATCAAAACTCAGGGGTGACGATGGAATGCATGACCGGCAGCGACAACGGCGCAACTGAATGATTTTATGGAAGGGTCGAGGAGATCTGGGAGCTTGACTACTCTGGACTGCACAACACAACATTGTTCCATGTCAGATGGGCTAAGAATGTCGAAAGAGAAAACCAGATTTTCACTACCATGACTATACCCGACGCCAAGAGCGCTACCGTGAACGCTATCGCAAAAAACGAGCCATGGGTACACGCTAAGCACGTGACACAATGCTTCTTCATAACCGACGCGCGCAATCCCAGTCGTGTTGTCATGAGGAGAGGCAAAAGGAACATCATTGGAATGGATGGAGTTGCCAACGAGGAAGACTACAATCAGTACGGCAACCCAATGAGGGAAGATGACGATTATGATGAAGTATACATCAAAAGAAGAATCAATACTACATTACCTAAAAAAAATCGTACTCCATGGAAAAGGCAAAGTCACAATGAGGGGCTCAATTATTCTTTGACGAACAAGAAGGGAAAGAAGCTAACTCAAAAATGAAAACACCAACGCTGAGAAACCATATGTAATCAGTACACCCTGCTGCCCCACCTTCCTCACCACGACCGGCGTGCCCCACCACAGTCGGCCGGGCCTGCCCCCCGTGCCTACCTGGCTGTTCCGGCCTCGCCGAACCACCGGACGGTTCCGCTCTCCTATCCCCACCCCACCCCCATGATGCCGCCCCTCCCCCAATTTGGATCGATCCACACCACCCCGGCCACGGCCACGGCATCTCGCGGCGATTGTCGCCCTCCATGGCAACGACACCCATGCCCCCGACCAAGCCCGAAGGTGCTGCCGCAAAGCCCCTGCCTCCCTCTTCCAGCGACGGCCGCGGCGCTCGAGCTCAACAGGGCCGGTGCGCAGCGACCTTCTACCTTCTTCCCCATCTTGCTTGGGATTCTACGATGATGAAGGTCAATAGCGGTGACAAGCTCGGTGTAGTTCAGAAGACGTTTTCCCCCTTGATTTTGCGCATGCAATGCAGCCGGATCCCGCGAGCAGTGACTGCATGCCCTCGTGTTGTTTATCCACGGCCAATGATGCAGCTGGTGGAGGATGGTTGGTGTGGGTGATGCGCGGGTGATAGGCGGGAGGGCTCCCTCCCTCCACTCTCACTTCCAACGAGAAATTATTGCTCCCGGCAATCCCCGTGTAGTCCAGATCGACACCGGCTTCTCACGAGGGCGCAGTTTGCCCCGGCTTCTCGACGGGGTTCGGTCACCCCAGTGCTACAGTGCGGTTCCTCTGCATGCAGTTCGAGCCACGATGAGCAGCAGGAGAGGGATGGCGCTCGGGGCCGCCTCCCTGGTCCTCTCTAACGGTGGTGGCATGGCGGGGCTCTCCGGTGGCCGGCTCCGGTGATATTTCCTTCTTCTGCCCCCTCCCCTATCCTCGTCATCGCCCACATCGAAGGCTCTGCCATCGCCCGATCCCGGCATCCCCCGACCCTGTAGGAGGGATAACAACATCAATGTCCCCTCCACTAACCATCTAGAAGGAGGTGGTCGTCCCTGTCTGTCGCTGCAGTCTGCACGGTGGGCGTCTGTAGCACATCACCGACAAAGGTGGATCCAAGGGCACCCGTGCAGTCCACTGCGTGGGTGCACGCAGCACGCCTGCTCCTCCCTCGACTTCCCAGACATCCGCCTCCATGAGGTACTGCACTGCATCAACCTTCCCTTGTATCTTCTTCCAGAGCTCCCTTGTATCCCAATTGCAATTCACTTTTTGATTCAAAAAAAGGGGGGTTAATTCTCTAGGGAACTACAAGTTCATATTTTCTTAGAAAAAAATTCTGCCTTTTTGAGAGGTTCGCTCATATGTCTGTTGCGGCTCACTCTGTCCGCTGAGGTTCTTGCTATTTTTCGCAGGAAGAAAAGGAGTACCACTGCATGCAGTACATCACTGCAACCGTCGCAGTGCGGGTCTCCTCCCCCGGAGTGAACTGCTCGCGCCAACCCCGTCGCCCCTCACTTCCCCTGATCATTTTGCATCTTCCTATGACTATTGTACGGCTCAGCGCCGCCGTGCAGTAGGCTCATCGCGGTCGTGCGGTTCGCTGGCGATTCTGGACCAGAGATGCCACGTACATGTGAGGTTTAGATGGCCCTCGAGTGCAGCTCGGATGTGCTGCATGCACGGTTCAGATGGCCTTGGTTGTGCTCTTATTTTTTCTGTTGTCCCTTGTTTTGTTGTTTTGATTTGAGGAACTTTGATGTGTTTTGCATCGCAATGAACGACAGAATTGCAATACAGGGCATAGTACAAAGGAATTCACTTTGTAAAAAAAGTTGTACAGAGGAGATCACTTTTTATTATTTTGGAGGAAAATTTTTCTTTGCAAATTTGTATGGACATTGATGCAGTTTATTAAGAAAACCTTGGCGGTGCACTTCGCAAAAACAAAAAAGGAATGAAGCTCATGGTTGCTCTGATGCAAATACACACATGCGTTTCTGTTCAGTCAAACTATATTTTGCAGGAGAAGACGAACACAAGAAAAATTGATGCAGCTCATTAACACTAACCATGTAGCTCACTAATATTGACCATGTAGTCTAGATGAATTTACAAAGAAATTAAGAAAGACAAAACAATTATATAGCTCACTCCGACATAGGTTGTGGTTCACTTGCCATTGTCACCGCGGTCCACTCGTTCATAAAAAATGTTAAAAAACACTCACAAAAACTCGTGTGAGAAAGTTTACTCCCGACAAAAGAAACCATGAAGTTCACTTGACTGTTTGATGCAGTGCGATTTTTCGGTTTGAAGCATTGCATTCATCTGTCTGATGCAGTACACGCGATGATTTGGTTGTCGCAAAAAACAAAGTGTCCGCATTTTAGTATTTTTAAAACTGCTCTTAAACCGTAAGTAATTAGAGGGAGCATTCTACATGAAAAAGTTGCGTCTCGACGATATATTTCCAATGGCATATAATTTGAATCATTCCGATCAGCGGTTTGTAAAAATTTCGCGAAAAACGGCCGCTGCCTCTCGTCGTCAGTTGAACGATTTTCAAAATTAACTAAAATCCGTAAGGAATCTCAAAAACATTTCAACATATGAAAGTTGCGCCTCATCCTTAGCTTTCCAACGTCGTATCATACGGCTCTTTTTGACAAACGGTTCAAAAACTGGAGCAAAAAAAGTACAAAAATTACAAATAATTCGAAAAAACAAAATTCTGCGATGTACTAAATTTAAAACTGCTCTTAAACCGTAACGAATTAGAGAAAATAATAAATAAGAAAAAGATGTGGCTTGATGATATCTTTCCAACTCCATATCGTTTGCTTCATTCTGATGTGCGGTTTAGAAAAAATCGCGAAAAAACGCTCGTTGCATCCCGTCATGCGCGCACTATTTTTGAAACTGCTCTAAAACCGCAAAGAATCTCAAAAAGTGTTCAACATGACGAGGCTGCGCATTTTCCATAGCTATCCAACGGTATATTATACGCATCATTCCGACAAACGGTTTAGAAACTGGAGCGAAAACAATACCGAAAAAATGCATGCAGTTTTTTCTGGTTACATTGTAGTGCTCGTTTGATGAGGATGCAGTGCCCTCACGTTGAGCGTGCAGTGCGGAAGTGTTATCAGAATAACTATTCTGCTAATATTAGCAGAATAGACCGGCTGTATTATTCCTATTTTGTATACACACTTAGCCATTATTATGCATGGGTCCAATGATGTAATATATATGTTCCTATTTTGTATACATATTTAATCGTCAAATGATGAAATATATATCGCCTTCCCTTCGTTCACTGCTCTCGGAAAAAAAAGGTGAGAGAAAATAAAGGAAAAGAAAAAGGAAAACTGGTTATAGTAGTAGTGGTTTACTGAAAAAGAGCTACATCTAGTCAAACTAGCAGTAGCGGTCTAAACACGCTACTGCTACGTCCACTTAACCCAAAATCCTCACTCTCCCTGCTTCATCCCGCCTCTTTTCCCCCCAAATCCCCACTCTCTCTTCCCCCGTCACACCGCCGCGCCCCGGCACTCGCCCCCGACCCCGGCGCTCGCCCCCGACCCCGACGCGCCACGCCTCCCTCCTCTGCTTCCTCCCCTCCCAACCTCGGCCGTCATCGAGCCTGCCTCCTCGCCCCTGCACCCTCTGTAAACCCCCCCTCTCTAACCTAGCTAGGGTTCTTCGGTTAATTTACTTAGGTTTTAGTTAGGGCAGTAGGTTAATTAGGTTATCTATTTAGTTATGAATTTAGCTAGGTTTTAAAATAGGACAGAAATTTAGGGTTAAGCAATTGTAGTTAAAAGGAAAGGCAGCCTTTAAGCAATTGTCCAAATCAACATCCCTTGTTAAAGAAAATTTAGGTAGGCTGAATTTATATGCAAATTTGAACTGGACATGTGATATGTGGACATGTCATGTTTGGAATTTGGACATGTCATTTGGACATGTGATGTTTTGGTTCAATTTTGGTAAATGATCCGAGTGGCCCATGTTACGCCAGAATGTTGATTCATTTCCGTTCTGGTGAATTTCAGGCGCTTGATGTGTCCATTTTTTAGCAAAGGTCATGCCGAAATTTTCCGTATATTTTGGCATGATTTGTGCTAGATAGTAGGCATATCGAGTGCTGGTACATAGATTTCTTTTTTATGTCATCTCTCATTTTTTCATACTTTTAGAAATAAATGAGGAGACTTAATCATAGGAAACATGTCGAACAACAAAGAAACTGGGCCTTCTAACCAAGATGCAGACGAGATGGATTATGAGGGTGAACAACAGTACCTTGACTATTTGACTGCTAAGCAAGGTTTGCAGGTCGGCCTCGATGATGGTACTGATGCCGACATCGACACCGACGACGCCGGCACCGATGGCGGCGCCGAGACCGGCGGGGAACGTACCGGCGGGGAAGACACCGGCGGGGAAGGTACCGGCGCTGATGCCGCTACCGAAAATAAGAAGCATAAGAAGAAGAGGATACGAAAACCTAACAAACTAGGGATTGGATGACTAGGGACCACAAAGATGGCACCTGGCAAGTTTGAGCCATTAGAGCCGGAAGAACCTCACAAGTGCTATGGGAACCAAGTAGGATGCATCCTACGGGAATGCGCGAGCATCAACGACAATGACTTAAGGAGTAAAGAACATTTGACGCAGTTGCTCCTAACGAAGTTGCACAAGAGATTCAAGTTCCCCGATCGGGATGATAACATAGAACCACCGTGGGATGATCCAAAGATGAAAAAGATTAACAATCATGCCATGGGCATGTTCAACAATGAGTTGGCCTCCTGGAAAGGGAGGGTGAAACGAGATATTGAGGCTGAGGAACCCCTGTCCAAGATTCTAGAGGAAAATCCAACACTTACGGAAGAGGAGTTCAAAAAGTTCAAGGACACTTGCTCTACCGAGGCAGCCAAGGCTAAGGCTGCGAAATTCAGGAGCCTTCAGCAAAGGAACACGGGGAAGCATCACCTCGGAAGCCATGGCTACCTCGGTAAAAGGCCCATATGGGATAAGGAGGACGTGGAACGTGAAGTCGCGGGTCTCCCAGACCCCTTCACGAAGTTCACCAACCCCTTGGAGCGTGACTTCATCAGGGACCGCTACAAGTGGGACAAGGAAAAAAAGGTTTTGTACACAGACCAGATCACGAGGAAATTGATTAGACTATTGGAGAAGCAACACCAGCTTGCAGCCGAAAGCCCTACTTCTCCGATGAGGCCCAAGTGGGACACCCCTCTCAACCGGGCCTTGAACGAACTTAAGGGACTCCCTTTGGGCCAGCGGCTGCAATATGGTTGTGTGCATGGCGCTGGAGACGGTGCCACGTGGAAGGTGTTTTACAACAAGGGCCCGGAGGCCAAGAAGCAGAAAAAGAAGTTTAGTCAGGTGGACATCGACGCGAAGGTGAAGCTTGCGGCCGAGAAAAAAGCAGCTGAGAACGCGGAAAAAACAGCCGAGGAGAAAAATGAGTTGCTACAGCAGGCAGTCAATGCAGCTGTAACTGCAGGCAGAAATGATTTCGCTGCTAACTTGGTTCCGGCTATCATCAACTGGATGAAGGAAAATCCAGACAAGACGGTACATGAGTTCCCGATGCCAAGTTTCGTCGGGAGCAACTCCATGAACAACAACAACACCGCACCATCACTTGCTCATGCAACCAGGCCTCCTCTCGCAGTCGCTCCCGCTCATAGCAGCCCGTCCTCAATCTCTGGCGCGCTACGTGGGCCTTCGTCTTTGGCTGAGCTTGACGCCATCACGATATTGAACCCCTTGAAACCCATGTTCCACAACCAGCCGATCCCCGCTGGGCACTTCAGGGTTAGCTTGTCCAGTGTGAATTCGGGGCACGAGGCTTTGCCTCCTCGAATACAGCATGTGGGAGAGGACGACGAGACCCCGCCGCGGATTGGAAGCTGAAAGGGTTGGGTGCTGCTATGGCCGAAGAATCTTATTCGTCTGGAGCCGGCGAGAGCACACCAATAACCACACATCAACAAGCATGTGCGGAGACCACCACCCCGCCTACGCAATTACCAGCTCATGTAGTGCCGGGTGAGAGCGGCGGACGATGTGATGAAGGGGGTGCAATAGTACTGGCAGATGTAATCGGTCCTGTAGAACAGAGAATGGATGATGAGACGGAGGTCCACCCTATGGGTTTCCTCAATACAACCGCGTATGACTGTGACATAGATATGATGAGTCAACCATATGACGAATCGGGCTATCAGCATGCTAATGAGGATATGTATGATATGCCCAGGTAGGAAGGTCGTTGGAAGGATTGCAAAAAGTCTCTCTTCATGAATTCCTCACAGGACACGCCTGAAGATGCCGCCTCAACACAGGCTCAACTAGACGGGGGTCATACAGTGCTTAGCCCGAGAACCCTGGGGCAGGGGGTAAGGAAGGGTCTGGAAGGTGTGCCCAAGAAAAAGGAGAGGAATAGATTGGGGAAGATAACTGCCTCCAAACAAGCCAGAGCACATAGCACCCAGACGATGGATTTTGAAGAGCGTGTACCCGTGAAAGGTGCGTCCATGTTCCATCTCACCAGCGAACCGATGCTACCGCCAAAACCGTTGGAGGCACTATCAGGGGATCTCAGGAGACTGCACGACCATGTCCTGTCAATTGAGAAAAGCCTACTAGCCTCAAAGGATCCAAGATATCCGACATACGCGGCTCGTGTGCCTGAGGGGAAGTGCTACGTCGAGACACGGCCCGCGGAGGTGTTCTTCCTATGGTTTGACCATATCTTTGAGATGTTTCTGACAAGGCGGCTCGATTTTACAATCGTCCGCCTTTTTGCGCTACATATGAGCTCCATCATGAAGAGTGAAGAAGTCTCGCAAATCTATGTGGCGGATCCGTACTACATGAACGAGTCTTTCTTGAGTCTCGGCGACTTTGAGTGTGAAACTGCTAGGGACTACCTCCAAAACTTCATGGTACAGAATAAGGACTGGGAAATTGTCCTCGTGCCTTATCATCCAAAGTAAGTCAGTTCCGTACAACCTTTTCGTACATTTCAATCATTCCTTCTCGCTCATATGGAGAATAATTTGACGTGTCTTTCCCCGCAGCAACGGGCACGCCGTCCTTATCGTTCTTTACCCGCAAGTCTCCCATGCCGTGTATTTTCACCCTTCCAGAGACTACGAGAAAAAGGACTACACACACATAATGACTATTCTAGATGATGCTCTCCAAGGCTTCAGCATTAGAGCTGGCCACATGCAGATTAGGAAACAAAGGAACAAGAAGATGGATTTCGTGCATAAAACTAACTTCTCCTGCATCCATGTCCCAAAACCAAGCAATAAGGATGGATTCTACATCGTCCATCTCATGATTCAGTTCAACACGGATCACCAAAAGCTTTGCATGACAAGAAGAAATGATGATCGTATCCGCAAGTGGCTAGAATCTCATGGAGAAGCGGATTATAAACTTAGAGATGATTTCTTTCGCATCCAAAGGGACATTGTGATGATCATCATGAAAGAAGTCGTCGATGAGAAGGGGATGTTCCACCACGGCCCTATATCGCGAGCTGACATCCGAACTCGCATAGGCATGCAATGTCTAGACCTCACGCCGTTCAAGAAGCCAGGGTCCATCCTCGATGATATGGAAGGATGGAACTTCTAGTGATTTATGATGCCGATGATGATGATATGTGTCGGTTGAACTTGTATACTTTTTGTAGCGATGAAACTTTGTGATGTCCACGGTCCCTGCCGAACTTGCGTAACGCTACTTTGTTAGTTTGTGTACGATGACCTGCGTACCTCTAGTTAATTAGTTTGCGTACTGTATGTTGCATCTAGTTGCTAACCCTTTCTTTTTCGTGTTGCTCTAGTATATATTTTTTTTACTATTTACTGCAAGGCAACAGCCTCACAATCCTTTATTAATAACTAAAAAAAGGAAGAATAGATACAAGTTTACAAATTTACAGGAAAAGAGAAAATATACTTACAAGATAAGGGTCTAAGAAAGGTTAGCTATCCAAGACAGTAAACTATCTTTATACTTACATCTAATCCTACGAGACAGAAGAGAAATGTCATGGATAAAGTTCCTTCTCCAAGCTCTAAAAGAAGGTTGCTCATTTTTTAAGATCTTCCCATTCCTTTGTGTCCAAATATTCCAAGTAGCAGTAAAGACAACCTCAGTGAAGCAAGGATGACCGAAATCCCTCCTAACTGTTTGAGCCATTTCATATGTGGTTTTGTTCGGTTCAACAAACCAAGAAATCCCAAGATAGTTCCAAAACCTTTGGCTAAAATTGCAAGCAAAGAAAAGATGAGCCTGATCCTCATGTTGTGCAAAGTTGCATAGCACACATGTGTCATCCTGGATGATCCAATGATGATGTTGCATCATATCCCTAATGTTCAAACGATCCATTAAGAGAAGCCAGCCAAACAGTTTGAACTTGAGCGTGCATGCACACATCCAAATCCATTTGTAGATGGGGTCAACCACTAGGTATGAGAAGCAAGAGTCATAGTAAATCTTTGACATAAAAACACCAGACCTTGAAGGCCACTTCCAAATGTATTTGCTCTCACCATCCAGATTGATCAAAGGCAGCAGGGCCTGGAGCTGTGTGAATTCCGAGTAGGCCTCCCGTGATAGAGATAAATGGAAATGATCCAATACATCAGGCCGCTCCATAAACTCCTTGACAGTGATTGCATCATCAAATACAAATGAATGTAGCCTCGGGAAGCAGTCGTGTAAAAGGACAACACGATTTCCCAGCTGCCAACGGTCCAGCCAAAACAACACCGTGTCACCAACATGAACTTGTGGAATAGCTAGCTTGCAGAAATTAGGATATAAATGCATGACATCACGCCACCAAAAGGAGCCACAGTTCTGGGTGCTTTGGGGTGGTGACGATGCATAATAAGTGCCCCAAATTAATGATACCCAAGGCACGTCCACTTTATTATAGAACTTGAAGAGATGCTTTAGTAACAAAGCCTCATTTTGAATGCCCAAGTTAAGAACACCCAAACCACCGGATTTCTTAGGGCGACAGACTAAATCCCAAGCAGCCAATGATTGACGTGGGTTATCCGTGTTGCCTCTCCACAGACATTGCCTCATGATTCGCTCTAACTGCTGCAAAATGCCCTTGGGAAGAGATAAGGTACACAAGAAGTATATTGGCATGGAACACAACACCGACTGTAGAAGTTGTAGTCGGCTTCCTTTATTTAGTAGGCATGAGGAAGCAGATAAGCGTCACTCAACACGATCAACCAGAGGCAGCAGATCATAGATTGTAGGCCTAGAAGTTCCCATTGGCAATCCTAGATACGTGAATGGCATTGACCCAACATCGCATCCAAGCAAAGAAGCCACCCTAGCACCTTCCGCATTAGTCATGTTTATTGGAATGAGTGAGGACTTACTAAAGTTTACACGTAATCTTGTTGACGCCGCAAATGTGTCAAGAATCTCCTTGAAAGCAATAAGCTGATCATCGATCGCAGTCAGAACAATTAAAGTGTCGTCGGCATATTGTATGATCGGGTAGTCGCTGGAGCTGGTTGGGATTGGTAGTGAGAGGATGTTCCTGGAGCACATCTCGTTGATTACAGATTGCAATAAATCAACCGCAATCACAAAGAGCAACGGTGAGAGAGGATCCCCCTGACGCACGCCCGTTCTGCAAATGAAGTGATTGCCCGGCACACCGTTGAGAAGCACAGAAGAAGATCCCGTAGACAATATGCTATTGATCCATCTAGTCCACCGGGAGTTAAAACCCTTGCATTGTAAAATTCTGAGATTAAGTTCATGCTCAATTGTGTCGAAGGCCTTCTTGAAATCCAGCTTAAGGAGGACGATGGGTCGCTTTGAGGCTTTGCATTGGTGTATATACTCAAAACACCAGGCCAGGCAATCTTGAATAGAACGACACCGAAGAAAACCATATTGATTGCGGTGGATGCATCTGAGTATCACTTTCTGAAGGCGGTTAGCAAGCAGCTTAGTTAAAAACTTCAAGCACGTGTTGGTCAACGAGATGGGCCTAAAGTCTCCGACAACTTCAGGGCTCAGCTTTTTGGGGATCAGAGTAATTAATGAAGTGTTAAGACATTCCAGATTGCATCTCCCCTCATAGAACTCCTTCACAAGTTGCATGAAATCCTCCTTTAGGATTGGCCAACACTTCTTTAAGAACATACCAGAAAAACCATCGGGACCAGGAGCACGGTCCGGTGGCATGTTCTTAATGCCAGATTCAACCTCGGAATCAGAGAAAGGCTCGGATAAATCCTCAAGGCCATCAACACGCACAATTAAGGTGTCCAAATCAAAACCCATGCGGATTCCTTTTGCATTGCCCATTCGTTGATTAAAATCAGACCAAAACATGCTAGCTAGTTGTTGGTGATCCGAGACCACATTACCTTCTGCATTCTTAATTGAAGAAATTGTGTTTCTCCAAAACCTTTCGGTGGCCATGGCATGGAAAAAAATTCGAATTTTCCTCACCAACTTTAATGCTGCGTATAGTACAACGTTGCTTCCAATATACAAATTGCCAATGTAACATATCCTCTAGATGCAATTTCACAATTCGCCTGAAATTAAACTCTGGCCTAGTCAAAGGCCTAATCTCCACCAGTCCATCAAAGTGAAGAATCACTTTGTTGCAGTCAGAAATGAGATCCTTAACTGTGGACACTTTGAGGTGCCATTTCTTGAGGGCATATCAAAGTGCCTTGAATTTAGAGGAAATAGTTAAGGCAGCCAAGGATCTGGCCACAGACTTGTTCCAAACTTGAGCAACACAATCATAAAAGCGAGGCAAATCAATCCAATAATTTTCAAAGCAGAAGACTTTAGCCTTAGGAATAGCAGTAGCAATTGAGACCACGCACGGGACATCATCAGAGGCCGTGCGTGCAAGCGGTAATACTAGCGTGTTGGGATGATCCAAAGTCCATGCAACTGAAGTAAAAAACCAGTCAATCTGTTCAAATAAAGGTTCAGTTTGCATATTTGACCAAGTGAATTCCCGTCCCTTAATTGGTAGCTCAACAAGACCCAAGTGGCCAATCACTTCCTCAAACAGAAAGATATCGCTGACATTACCCCCAGGTAGGATACGATTTTCCAACGACCGCATAAAATTGAAATCGCCCAAAAGCAGCCAATTATCATCACAATTGATGTCAAGGTTGTATAACCATTGCACAAAATCATCGCGGGCCAGACCCTGGCAAGGGCCATAAACTGACACTAGGGTCCAAAGTTCAGAAGTATGCTTAGAGAGGAATTCCAGAATAATACCATAATGCCTTGCCTCAATTAATTTACCCTCAAAGAAAGAGGAATTCCAAATGATGACCATACCAGTCGAGGCACCCACCGAAGGCACATACGAAAAATTGTCAAAACGTCATGGATAAAACTTCCTAATAAACCTATGATCAATATGCATACACTTTGTTTCTTGGAGACAGACCACAGATCAGCCACTTTCATCAATCTTTTGTTTAACCTCTAATCGTCGTGCTTCAGAATTAAGACCACGCACGTTCCAACATAAAACCTTCGAGTCTTTAAACCCGGACTGATTCATTACAAACCATAATAGAAAGCAACAAAAGTAGATCACGTAATGACCTACACAGACCAGCTAAGCATAGCCATGGGAGAGAGAACCCAAAATGAAAACATAAATAAAGATAGATGGCATATAAATCGATACGCCATGGACCATAAAGTTGTCCGATGCAACTAATCATCAGAACTCTTGCTGCTGGAGGAGGTAGAAGGATCAACCTCAAGCTTATCCTTGGAGTTCTTCTCGGGAGCAATGCACAGACGTGCCCTGATACGCTGAAGATCAGTAATAGGCATTGGTGGAGGCACTGTAGGGTTTCCCTCCGGCTGTGATGAGCTGGTTCGCCGCCTCTTGAAAGTACGCTGGGTCTTGATCTGCTGGGAGCCTCTGCATGGGGATCTGTGATAGCCATCGTGTAACGCACTTAGACGTGCACTGCAGCGCACCTCTGTGTCTACCAAAATCTTAGCAGATCTTGGTTTCCGGCCATGCTTCATGCTCACCTCAGGGACAACAGAGAACTCAAAGGACTCGGTGATAGGTTTAGAGAGATCATCAAAGCAAAGAGCCCTTGCAACTGGTCTCCTAACTGGAGAAGCCTGACGTGGAAAGTTGTAAGAGGATTCTGGCGGAGGCTGCAAAGAGAAGCTGACATCTGCTCCTTTGTAACAAATATCCCATGAGCTCTTAGACAACAGTAGAGACCCAAAATCAGACTTGAACACAAACTTTGGGATTTCAGCAGTGAAAATAGCCGACAAGAACTTCTGGAAAGTGCGCTGCCATTGCATAACAGGTGGCAGAATAGGGCCAAATACAGTGAGAACTTGCCCAACATGAAGAGGAGGTTGCATAGGGGCCGCTGTTTGCCGCAAGATCACCATATCAGAAATTGGTTGACATTAACAGAATCATTTGAAACTTGCAGAATGATTGATTCCTGCGACTGGTTCGCCTCAACATGATTTTCATCCACAAGCTCCTGCTGCACATGCAGATCATCATGTGGAGCCTCCTGGTGATGTGGTTCATGATCGTGAGCCGTTGGTGGTAGTTCATCCCAACTAATTTTAGGAAATTCCGGCATAACCCAGTTATGGTTATGAAATTGCAGATGCCCAGGGAGTGGTTGAGGGTTGCCATCAAAGGGCATCGGATCCTCACCAGGTGGCAAGATATCAGCAAAGTCTGCGGAGAATATGTATATCAGAGCAGACCAAGATATGTGTGAACCCCCAAAGTCAGCAAACTCTCGATAGACCACATCACGCGACACTAAGGTAGTTGCCGGAAAAGAAACGTACGCCAAAGTACGAACAAGCATAGGATCATCCTGGTGCCAATGATGGAAACGGCCAAAAGTGCTGACTGCATCTACAATATACTGCGTGCGCCTATAATCCATGGGTATTCCAACAATCATAAACCATCCCCGACGAAAACCCTGAATAGATCTGTAATTAATACCCTCATCATGTGGCACAAATCGAACAAATCTATCATTGTCAAGTTCGAATAGAGGATGATCTACAAGAGCTTGCCTAGCAACCAGACTACGGAAACACAAGAGTCCAACTCCTTGAATCCAAGGCTGATCATCAAGAACGGCGTGGCCAAGATTGTTGACAAAAAAATCACTGACCATATTTCTGAAGATGGGAACTTCTTCAGGCAGGGGAGCAGGCTCGATGATGGAAATGGCGTATTCTTCATGCTGACAATCAGGAGCAACAACTGGAGAGAAGGAGGTGCGCGGAAGTCGCCGCGGACCACCGTCGATGATCTCGAAACTCGACGGGATGAAAGGCGTGGGGTCGAGGGCAAAGGTAGCCATTGCTGGATGCGGTGAAGGAGCCGCAGTGGATAATAGTGGAGCTAAGCTGGGCGGTGGTGGCGAGGTAGGTGGTGGTTGCGTGGTGGGCGGTGGCTCGACGGGCAATGGCGGAAGCGATGGGGTGGCAGGCGTGATGGGACTGGGCAAAGACCCAACTGGGCTAGCTGGGAAGGAAACCGAGCCGTCGGGCGAGGAAATCTCAGCTGAGCGGCCCGGGGAAGTAGGATTGACCCGTGGGACCCACTTGTAAGTCAGAGAATGCGCAGAGTCGGAGCATCCTTTGGCTCTGTGGCCCAGACGAAAGCATCTACAATAGCGTATATGTTTGTTGCGCGAACTAGTATAATGCAGCATAGATAAACAATTCTGGCATTTCCAAACATTGAACACAATATCATCAATGAGATCGTTAATTCTAGCAGCATCCTCAGAAGAATCCGGTAGTTGGTCATCCATAACAGCCTGAGTAGATTTTCCAACTGTGGAAACAGAATAATCCAAAAAAGCCCGAGACGGTTGGGTCGCAGACTGGGCCGTAACAACCCCGCCCGAGGCTGGGGATCCATGTTGGACCGGCAAGCCATGTTGGGCTGGAGAGACTGGTGCAACACAATCACGTGCCACGGAAACAGGTGACACCTGCAAATCTTGATGTAATTGGTTGGGTGCAGATCCGGATATGATGGTGGTGTTCCTGGCAGGGACGTTGGTCATTCCGAAAGAGATGGGTGGCGTTGCCACGGTCCACTGGAGGTTGTTCACCGGCAGTGGGGTCATGATCACTTTCTCCCTTGGATTCACGACGTAGCCGGCATCCGAAATCGCATAAACACAAGGCTTTGTAGCTGGGTATCTATAACCCTTGCAAGCAGGGTATTGCTGGAACGTGGCAAAAGAAATATTCTTCCTCAAAGATGAACCTGATCTAAAAGATGATTTAGCCGGAGTTTTAGGCATGGCTAGCAACCCCAAAGTGGCATGCTTCTTAGAGGGACTAACAAGAATCCACTCGGCGTCACACTCCTTTTTCCAGATCTTAAACTCACGATTCCAATTAGGACCACCATTCCCCCAAAGATGAAAATAACATTTGAATTGTGGGCACGAAAACGATCTGAACTGAAGAATGTAGAGGCCAACTTGCTTGCATGAGACAATAAAAGAGAATACCTTGTCTCGGATGAGTTGAAACAAAAATTCAATGGCCGAACCCCCAATCGCTGATTCCAAAGCAGTCGCCACAGAATCGTCATTAAGATGGAATATATGTCTACTGAAAGACACAACCATAATGAAATGGCCCGTGTCATCTGTGGGATTAATATATCTCCCACAAAGATTGAAAACCTTGTCCACAAAGATGGAGCCCGCTGAGAAATTAAAATCCAATGTTAATCCACCAGAAGGACCCATATGAAATGGGTATAGGCGTGTAGATCAGAAGCCACCGGAGGACATGAGCAGGGGGGAATGCAAATCACTGGCTAGAAGAGCAGATCACCGGAAAACCTAGGTCGGAGGTGGGAGGTGTGGGTGGGTGGGGGGAGAGCCATGTCTTTGATGTTAAAAACTAAGTTTTTGACTCAATTGTTTTGCAAAACCTCTGTACTTTGCTCTAGTATATTTTGTTGCATATGATTGTACATCCTCTTCATGAAGATGCATCTCTAACAGGTACCTAGTTTCTTGATGGAGAGATGGAAGTGCTATGTCGTGTACAAAGGGAAGGTTCCGGGGGTGTACAATGAGTGGCCTGAGTGTCAGGCGCAAGTGATTCGGTTCTAGGGCACCAGCCATAAAGGCTTCAAAAGCAGATAAGGAGAAGCTAGTTACTTGAGGTTCACGCTAGCGCGAGAGAGGACTCGTAACTACCACCTCATGTACTGCATAGTTCTGCTCTCACTCATAGTGATAGCTCTTCTCGCGTATACCTTTGTTTAGATGGATGACGTTGTAGTTGCAAGTATTCGAGACTTGCATGTATCGCTATTTTTGAGATGATGACAAGATACCACTTTGTGTTGGATGATGATTATGATGAGACTATTTGTATGTATATGCTATGATTACATTTTTGGTCTCGCAGGCATTTGTATGTGTATCATGACGACATTTGTATGTGCTAAAGATTCTTCTATAAAGCCTGTTCAAATACAAAACAAATATGCAGAAAAAACAAAAACTATTAAAATTAGCAGTAGCGAGTGGAGAAAAGTTAGCAGCAGCGCGATAGTAGCAGTAGCGCGCACAGGAGAAGCACGCTATAGCTCTTAGCAGTAGCGAGCTCACGGAAGAACACTGTTGCTACACTTGTATATCAATAGCGCGAGCGCACACGTGCTGCTTCTACGGGTTAGCTATTACAAAACAGCAAAATAGAGCTACCTATGAGCTCCTACAGTGATTTCACGTCCTTAACCGTCCGAGTACACTTAAGAACAGTCTAGATCTCTTGGTCCATCCCACCACTCCCGTCTCCATGTTTTCACCCCGTAATCGGGCTGCTACTCTGCAGGTTGACCTAGGCGCTCTCTCCTTAATCGGGCCGACCAGGCCACCACTCGTGAATGGTAAACGAGGCCTGCCCTGTGCTCTCTCTTTTCGATCGATCGATCGATTTATCCCGAAGCTGTGTGCGCTCATCATCTAGTGGCGGCGGCGGCGGAATAATGGCAAGAAAGTCCAGCCATCTCCCCCATTAGTGATTTCTTCTTCAAAATTTTCATCTTGCTTATAGGTTGGCTCATGTTCCTTGTTTCCTTGGCCTGGTAGGGAAGCAGCTACATAATGTAATTTTAGGATGCTTGTTGTTGTAGAACCTGTTGGAAATCGCTGAAGTCAAACTGCTTGGATGGCTTCGGGGTGGCGATGAAGGTGCTAGCTGCTTCTGCCTTCCGTTCCTTCTCGCCGCATTTGTAGTTCCGAGTGAAGTGGGCGCAGGGATATAGTCCCACCCCCTCTCCTTCTGATTGCTCCTTCTCCTTCTGATTGTTCTTTGTGTTCTTCATGTTCTTTGTCAAACTTCAAATTTCTTTTTATTGATTGAACAATGAGTTTGGTTTTAATTCCCATGTGAGAAAATCCTTCTGAGGAAGGTCAAGATTCGATACAGAAATTCTGAATATGACATTTGATTCTGATTGTGTGAGATTTATGTCTAATTTAAATCATCTTGGCATGAGTATTGTGTGTTCAACTGCTGATCAAGTGAGTTGTGGATTTATCTCTTTGCTTACACTGTGACTAAAACAAGTTTTGTTTCCTATTATAGCTTCTTTTTTTAGATTTTTGTGTGTTATTCTCGAACATATTGTGCGTGCAATTAATTTCTAGAACTATTGTTCCCTTTCTTAAGAGTTCATGTTCACTATTAATTTCTGAAAGTCAACGTTCATGTTGCTGAGCCACAAGTGCTCGCGAAAGTATTACATGGCAAGTGGAGCGCAGGGTGAGTGCCCATGTTTTAGCAATCTTGGGTTCCTTTTTCAAGATTTAGGATTTAGTTTGGTTAAGATTCCTTATCGCACTGTGCTGGCACTGCCTGATGTATGGTTTTTAAGCTTTTGAGACCTACAGGCAAGTATTGGCAGGCGGCCGGTGAAGCCCAAGCCATTTTTGCTTAATTTGATAATATATGATAAGGCAGACAGTCTGTTAAATATGATAAGGAGTTTCCCAAGATGTACATGTGAACCTATTCTTAGGTTTACTTCACCAGATGACATGAAATTGATAAAGCTAACTTTCCATTCCTATAATGATTTGACAAGGTCCAATTGCACTATCACCATGCGTCCCACGCTCTCTAAAACAATAGTCCATCAGTTGTGAGATCTTTTAATGCTCATATCATGGTCGCCACGTCATAAATAAAATCCATAGCATCACTTTTGGATCTGACGTTTTTATGTGTACCTGACACGCTGTGAGGATTAAAGCTTCACTTGAGTCAATTCAAAATATTGTTTACAGTTGATCTATATTGTTTACTGGGAGTTAGATCCAAAACGCTAATTTTGTTATGGTCTCACTGCATCACTGAGACGCACCTACCAAAATTTATTGGTAAAGCTTAACACCTTTAACTATTATCTTGGAAATATCTCTCGCATATTCAAATTTTCTCAAATACTGCTTGGATTATTTTAAAAGTGAAGTGCATCCTAGGTCCTTGAACTATTTTGAGGGTCTCATGTAGGTCCTCAAACCATGAAAAGTGTCATCCAGGTTCTCAGAAATCTTTGAAGTGTAATAAGTGTGTATATATGTGACACTTCTGAAATAGTTCAATGACCTACATGACTCCTTTGAAATAGTTTGAGGACCAGGATGACACACATATTGCACTTTGAGGATCTAGATGATGATTTTCATAGTTCGAGAACCTATGTGACACGTCCGAAATAGTTCGAGGACCTATGATGCACTTCACTCATTGATAGTTTGTTTATTCAACGTCAATATGGGCGGGCGCGGCAAAGAGCACCTACATGTTCTAGTAGCGCCTTATTAGTAGCGCCGCCTCCCGCACTACTGATATACCTAGAACTCGCGCTGCTGCTAGGCTTTTCCCTAGTAGTGTACTATTACTCCACACATCATCCCCTATCCAACATGCATCTAGAGTATTAAGTTCATAAGAACGGAGTAACACATTAAGCAAGATGACATGATGTAGAGGGATAAACTCAACCAATATGATATAAACCCCATGTTTTTATCCTCGATGGCAACAATACAATATGTGCCTTGCTGCCACTACTGTCACTGGGAAAGGACACCGCAAGATTGAACCCAAAGCTAAGCACTTCTCCCATTGCAAGAAAGATCAATCTAGTATGCCAAACTAAACTGATAATTCGAAGAGTCTTGCAAAGATATCAAATCATGCATTTAAGAATTCAGAGAAGAACCAAATAATATGCATAGATAATCTTGTTCATAAATCCACAATTCATCGGATCTCAACAAACACACCGCAAAAGAGTATTACATCGAATAGAGCTCCAAGAACATCGAGGAGAACTTTGTATTGAGAATCAAAGAGAGAGAAGAAGCCATCAACCTAATAATTATGGACCCAAAGTTCTGTGGTAAACTACTCACGCTTCATCGGAGAGGCAATGGTGTTGATGTAGAAGCCCATCGTGATCGATTCCCCCTCCGGCAGATCACCGTAAAAGGCCCCAACATGGGATCTCATGGGTACAGAAGGTTGCGGCGATGGAAAAGTGGTTTCGTGTCTCTTCCTGATGTTTCCAGGGTATAAGAGTATATATAGGCGAAATAAGTACACCGGTGGAGCTACGAGGGGCCAACGAGGGTGGGGGGCGCGCCTACCCCCCTGGGCGCGCCCTCCTGCCTCGTGGACGCCTCGTGGCGTTTCTGACTTCAACTCCAAGTCTTCTAGTTTGCTTTCGATCGAAGAAAGATCATCACGAAGTTTTCATTCCGTTTGGACTCCGTTTGGAATTCCTTTTCTGGAAAACTCTAAAATGGGCAAAAAAAGTAGAAACTAGCACTGGGCCTCCGGTTAATAGGTTAGTCCCAAAAATAATATATGAGAGCATATTAAAGCCCATTAAACATCCAAAACAGATAATATAATAGCATGGAACAATCAAAATTATAGATACGTTGGAGACGTACCAAGCATCCCCAAGCTTAATTCATGCTCGTCCTCGAGTAGGTAAATGATAAAAATAAATTTTTTGATGTGGAATGCTACCTAGCATATTTATTAATGTAATTTTCTTTATTGTGGCATGAATGTTCAGTTCCGAAAGTTTCAAGACAAAAGTTTAATATTGACATAAAAATAATAATACTTCGAGCATACTAATAAAGAAATCATGTCTTCTCAAAATAACATGGCCAAAGAAAGCTATCCCTACAAAATCATATAGTCTGGTTATGCTGTATCATCATCACACAAAGTATTTAATCATTCGCTAGCCCAATGACAAGCCAAGCAATTGTTTCATACTTTTGATGTTCTCAAACTTTTTCAATCTTCACACAATACATGAGCATGAGCCATGGACCTAGCACTGTAGGTGGAATAGAATGATGGCTGTGGAGAAGACAAAAAGGAGAAGATAGTCTCACATGAACTAGGCGTATCAACGGGCTATGGAGATGCCCATCAATAGATATCAATGTGAGTGAGTAGGGATTGCCATGCAATGGATGCACTAGAGCTATAAGTGTATGAAAGCTAAAAAAGAAACTAAGTGGGTGTGCATCCAACTTGCTTGCTCACGAAGACCTAGGGCACTTTTGAGGAAGCCCATCATTCGAATATCCAAGCCAAGTTCTATTATGAAAAATTCCCAATAGTATATGAAAGTGACAACATAGGAGACTCTCTATCATGAAGATCATGGTGCTACTTTGAAGCACAAGTGTGGTAAAAGGATAGTAGCATCGCCCCTTCTCTCTTTTTCTCTCATTTTTTATTTGGGACTTTTATCTTTTTATGGCCTTTTTTTCTTTTTTTATTTAGTCCGGAGTCTTGCCCCGACTTGTGGGGGAATCATAGTCTCCATCATCCTTTCCTCACTAGGACAATGCTCTAATAATGAAGATCATCACACTTCTATTTACATACAACTCAAGAACTACAAATCAATACTTAGAACAAAATATGACTCTATGTGAATGCCTTAGGCGGTGTACCAGGATGTGCAATGATTCAAGAGTGACATGTATGAAAAATTATGAACGGTGGCTTTGCCATAAATACGATGTCAACTACATGATCATGCAAGGCAATATGACAATGATGGGGCGTGTCATAATAAACGAAATGGTGGAAAGTTGTGTGGCAATATATCTCGGAATGGCCATGGAAATGCCATAATAGGTAGGTATGGTGGCTGTTTTGAGGAAGGTATATGGTGGGTGTATGGTACCGGCGAAAGTTGCGCGGTACTAGAGAGGCTAGCAATGGTGGAAGGGTGAGAGTGCGTATAATCCATGGACTCAACATTAGTCATAAAGAACTCACATACTTATTGCAAAAATTTATTAGTTATCAAAACAAAGTACTGCGCGCATGCTCCTAGGGGGATAAATTGGTAGGAAAAGACCATCGCTCGTCCCCGACGGCCAGTCATAAGGGAGACAATCAATAAATAAATCATGCTCCAACTTCATCACATAACGGTTCACCATACGTGCATGCTACAGGAATTACAAACTTTAACACAAGTATCTCTCAAATTCACAACTACTCTACTAGTGTGATACTAATATCACCATCTTCATATCTCAAAACAATCATAAAGAATCAAACTTCTCATAGTATTCAATGCACTTTATATGTAAGTTTTTATTATACCCATCTTGGATGCCCATCATATTAGGACTAATTTTATAACCAATGAAAATTACCACGCTGTTCTAAAAGTCTCTCAAAATAATATAAGTGAAGCATGAGAGATCAACAATTCCTATAAAATAAAACCACCACCGTACTCTAAAAAGATATAAGTGAAGCACTAGAGCAATATTGTCTAGCTCAAAAGATATAAGTGAAGCAGATAGAGTATTCTAATAAATTCTGATTCATGCGTGTCTCTCCCAAAAGGTGTGTACAGAAAGGATGATTGTGGTAAAATAAAAGCAAAGACTCAAATCATACAAGACTCTCCAAGCAAAACACATATCCTGTGGTGAATAAAAATATAGCCTCAAGTAAAGTTACCGATAGACGAAGACAAAAGAGGGGATGCCTTCCGGGGTATCCCCAAGCTTAGACTTTTGGTTGTCCTTGAATTTTAACTTGGGGTGCCTTAGGAATCCCAAATCTTAGGCTCTTTCCACTCCTTATTCCAAAATCCATCAAATCTCTACCCAAAACATGAAAACTTCACAACACAAAACTTCCACAGAAATCTTATGAGCTCCGTTAGTATAAGAAAATAAACCACCACTTTAAGGTACTGTAATGAACTCATTCTTTATTTATATTGGTGTTAAACCTACTGTATTCCAACTTCTCTATGGTTCATACCCCCCGACACTACTCATAGATTCATCAAAATAAGCAAACAACACACGAAAAACAGAATCTATCAAAAATAGAACAGTCTGTAGCAATCTGTAACTTCCGAATACTTCTGTAACTCCAAAAATTATTAAATAAATTGGTGGACGTGAGGTATTTTTCTATTAATCTTCTTCAAAAATAATAAACCTAAAATCACTTTTCAGTAAAAAATGACAGCTATTCTCGTGAGCGCAAAAGTTTCTGTTTTTTACAGCAAGATCGCAAAGACTTCACCCAAGTCTTCCCAAAGGTTTGACTAGGCACAAACACTAATTAAAACATAAAACCACATCTAAACAGAAGTTAGATGAATTATGTATTACTAAACAGGAGCAAAAAGCAAAGAACAAAAATAAAATTGGGTTGCCTCCCAACACTCACATGAAAGGTAGCAACAGAAACACAAGGAGAGCATCATGTAGCACGTGAAAAACACATCTAAGTATAACATACTTCCTATGCATATGCATTTTATAAGCAAACAAATTATCAAGACAAGCAAAAACTAGCATATGCAAGGAAGAAGATAGAGATGGTAGAAATTGAGGGAGTCCTGGATTAGGGGGTATCAGGATAGCCGAACTGTGTACAACGTCCGGGCTATTGAAGCGTGAAGATACAAGACTCAAGACTTCGGCCCGTGTCCGGATGGGACTCTCCTTTGCGTGGAAGGCAAGCTTGGCGATCCGGATATTATATTTCCTTCCTTGTAACCGACTCCATGTAAACCCTAGCCCTCTCCAGTGTCTATATAAACCGGAGAGGTTGGTCCTTAGAAGGCCAATCACAATTACAATCATACCATCATAGGCTAGCTCTTAGGGTTTAGCCTCTATGATCTCATGGTAGGTCTACTCTTGTACTACCCATATCATCAATATTAATCAAGCAGGAAGTAGGGTTTTACCTCCATCGAGAGGGCCCGAACCTGGGTAAACATCTGTGTCCCTTGCTTCCTGTTACCATCAGCCTTGACACATAGATCGGGACCCCCTACCCGAGATCCTCCGGTTTTGACACCGACATTGGTTCTTTCATTGAGAGTTCCTCTGTGACGTCGCCACAAGGCTTGATGGCTCTTTCAATCATCATCAACAACGCTGTCCAGGGTGAGGCTTTCCTCCCCGGACAGATCTTTGTGTTTGGTGGTGAGGGAGTCCTGGATTAGGGGGTGTCCAGATGGCCGGACTATGACCTTTGGCCGGACTCCCGGACTATGAAGATGCAAGATTGAAGACTCCGTCCCGTGTCCGGTTGTAGCGACCCGACCCGAATGGGTCAAGTCTCTATGCTTACGTGTCATCCCTGGATCGGTATGCTGACACACACAGTACTCGAGGATTTATAACAGAGGTAAATCACATGTATAAAGTAACGTAAAACTATTAACTCAATCCAAAATAGCGGAAGCAACAAGGTTGTGGATTCCCATCAACACCAACGACAAAGTTGAGTATAGGAAATCGTAACCCTAACGTATCACTTACTCGTCGTAAGATCCTGCAACATGAGACGTTGCAGCCACAGAGGGTCGGTACATTGAATGTACTGGCAAATTCACACCACAGAGCAATGATGAATAAAGGCTGTCACTACATGCATATTTGGCTGGTGGAGGCTCTATGGTTATAATGTTTTTGCGAAAAGCCAATTTTCCCCTACTGCAAAGGAATAAATTTATTTAACTATCATGGTGGTTGTTAAACATTGAGAATGGTTGACAGCATTCTCAATCCCAATTAAAAGTACTCATTAAAACCCAACAATATTAATTAGAAGTAACATGATGAGATTCACATGAAAATCCAAGTTCTAGATACTCAAGATGTCCATAACCGGGGACACGGCTAATCATGATTAGTTTGTACACTCTGCAGAGGTTTGCGCACTTATCCCACAAGACTCGATCGCCTCCGTTTGATTTCTCGCACTACATGATGTTTGAGAAACGAATGACCGAGACATAGTCTTTCGAAAGTGCTAGCACCTTACATGTGGGTAGACCGGTACACCTACTTTCCCCTACATCTGCTAGTCTACCCGTAAGAGTTCGCACAACTTAATCAACTATGCCAGAGCCCATAATGGCTTGTGGTTGCACATGGAAATTTCTAGTTTGAATAATCTCATGATCCCTTTGAGCCTGGGTGGCGGTCCGAAGAAATACAGGCAAGTCCTAGAAACCCAGGTGCCTAGACAGGCAAGTCCTGGAGTAACCAGGTGCCTCAATCCACCCAGATGTGTGTTTAAGTTGCCACCTTAAATAAACCATTAATTAAAAATCTCACATCTATCATGGAAATTCACTCACCCAATCCACGTCTACGAGCATAGCATGGCATAATAGGCAAATGTAGAAGTAACTCCCAAGGGTTTGAGAATAAAACAGGTAATAGGTACTACCTCAATCTACTTCCCATCCCACAATTTAATTAGATCCTAATCATACAATGTTTGAGGATTGGTCTAATGCATAAAACTGGGTATGAGAAAAGGTATGATCAAAGTGTGAACTTGCCTGCAATGTTAATGAAGATGATTCGCACTCAAAACACTTGATAGTTCTACTCGTCACACTCCGGTCAATCTATCGTGAGCAAGCAATAGTAACCACTCATAAGCAATCACTCAAAAGATCGGGAAGAACGAAGAGTACGATTCGAAAAACATCAAAACCAAGCGAATGACTCTTGCAGCATAAAACAATTTCTAACAGTACCAAAACTACGTGTATTTGGCCTTATAAGAAAGTTTAGGTCAAGAGCTTCGATTTGCAAAAAGAATCAACTCAAACGGAGTTATAAAACTCAAGTTATAATCAAACGAAGTTCTAATTCAAATTTTAAACTTTCAAAAACATGTTTGAGTTGTTTTACTGTATAGAGGGTATCATAACGAAGAAGTGGGCGTTGGTTTCATTGGATTTGGATAAACGAGTAAAAAGTTGTGGTCGTTTGAAGATTAGGGACTAATCTGTAAATAAAATAGTCACAGACGGGTCCCTGGCCGAAATTAAAAAATAAAAGAAAAACCTATTGAACGAACGCTCGTTTTCTAACTCTAACCAGCGAACGCTCTCTAAATAATTAGACTAAAACACAAAACCGGGTTTTAAAAAAACTGAAACCCTAAAAAGGAAAAACCGGCGAACCGGGCGGTTTATTACCGGACCCGGAAAACCGACGGGTCGGGCGGCGGATCTGGCGTTTCCGGCGAGGCAGTGGACTCCGGCGAGGCAGGGCGGCGGCTCCGGCGATCGTCGAGGCCGACGAAGTGGTCGGGGAGGGGCGGCGCTAGGCGGCGGGTGCAGTGGTGGCGACGACGGTGGTCATCGGCTGCGAGGGTGGCGGCTTCGGGCGGCGGGTGCGGTGGTGGCGACGGCGGTGGTCAGTAACGGCGGGGCTCGGCGGATCTCGCCGGCGGCGGCGAGGCGTGGGATGCGAGGCGAGGCGAGGAGGAAAAGAGGGGCGACGGCGTCGGGGCTGGCCTATTATGGGGAGGGGCGAGGAGGTGGCGTGGGGAAGGGGGCAGGAGGAGGCCGGGCGGCGTACGACATCCATGGCGGCGCGGCGGCATGCCCGAGCGGGACTCCCGCTCGGGAAGGAGAGGGGCGGCGCTGCTAGGCTGGGCCGTGACCTGGCCTGGGAGCTGGGCCGGCCCAGTCGGAGGAGGGAGATTTTTTTTATTTTTTTAATAAAACGTTTCTCAGACAAATAAAAACAGAATAGAAAATATATATTATATAGGCATATAATATATCAAAATTTTCAGAAAAAGATTTCCTACAAGCTGAACATTTTTCTAGAGTCAAATCAAATACACACAAATTTAAATAATTCAAACCGTGCTACTGTTCTAATAAAACCCAATAAAAATCATTTTTGAAAATACCAAAATTATTCAAATTTATTTCTCTCCAATTTTCTGATGTAGGGAATCATGTTACCCTATTTTCCATTATTTTATTTTTGGAGAAAAATAATTTGAATAAAACTCAAATAACTCCAATTTGAAAAATAAATTCAAAAGAACTTTGAATTTAATTATTTGAAACTCCCAACTCATATTTCATATGTTTTGAAGAAGTCATTTTATCTTCGCTCGTGAAAATCATTGAGTTGCATAAAGTTCTAGAATTGGAAATATTTTCCAAATGAAATTCAAATATTTTCAACACCCCTTGTCATATAAATAAATGGAAGAAGTCATGTCATCTTCTCTCCAGGGTTTTGTGGTGAAAAGAATTTGAATTCACGAAGATCATAAAAGAAAAAAATGAAAGTTTGGGAAAGTCCTTTTATTCCCTCTCATTTAACTTTCAAAAAGTTTCAAATTCACTCACTTTCAGTCAATCAATCAAACAATCAATCAAATCTATCTATTTGTTTATAACATTCCAAAATTTAGAATTTTGGGATGTTACGAACCTACCACCCTTAAAATGAATCTCGTCCTCGAGATTCGGAGAGGCTAGCAAGAAATAGGTTAGGGTTTGGGGGTCTTCAGAATCCATCGATCGTCTCCGAGGTCTCGGGTGCTACCACCCTCAGAAGCATTGTTACGGTTCCATCAAAACTCATATACTCCATCCTTATTGTTGGCAGCGTCGATCTTCTCAGATCCTCTGAAAAATTTTCTTCTCTGGGCTCTTCTGGTGGTGGCATAACCTTTACCACAGTTCTTCTGTCCTTTCATCTTGGTAAGGTTATTCCAAGACTGGGTCTTCTTAGCTGACGGGTCTGGCGCCAATACTAATTAGCTATCGATATCTCATGGTGGTCAACAATTTATGGTTTCTCCTGCAGAAAACGGGTCTGGGTTGAACCTCACCGTACATCCTACGTTTGGCAACAGCTGCCTTGTACAAGGGAAAAAAATACTTAAGCCATTCTAAGGTTCAAACAAGGTTTTGATCGTCGTCTCTCTACTATAGGTAAGTCACTCAGATTTACCATCCCGTATAGCAAGGCGAATAATAAGAGTAAGTCGGTATGGTGATCAATCCATCCTGCACCCAAATCATACCATGTATATGGTTTAGCAAATCTCGCATTCTAACACTCGGTCATCCTCACAAGCATTGCAGAATTTTCTCTTGTCGACGAATCAAGTTCGGATAAATCCATTGATTCTGTAAGCCAAACAAACATCTATCATTCCTTAACAACTCTCAGGTTTTGTGTAAACTCCTATAGAATTGTCGGTTGATAAATTCATAACTTCTTCAGGGTTTTCCTTCAACACGAAGGTGCTTGCTTCTTGGCAGGTCCTGGGGCCTGTGGGTTATGGCCCGTCTCATCAGTTGTAAACCTTGAACTCATCCTCTGGGCAACTGATCATTATGCCAACATTCAGCTTCCAACTTCCTAGCATACTTAAAATCCATCCAATTGTAATGTCTTTCTTCCTTCTATTGGCACCAAACTAGGACATGATTACTCCGACTCATCATGGAATTTCCATTGATCCATATTTCCAACATCATATCTCCTTTATATCCAATAGTAATACATCTCTTCATCCTCGTGGGATGTCCCACATACCGAGATAAAAACGTATACTTATGAAGTCCGTACTCCACTTCGTGGAACATCTTAATCCTTTCCAGGGTCAAGCGTCCTTACAGGGGAATATTGGCCATCTCTACATGGCACTTCTTCAACTGGGAAACATGAAACACATCATGAACTCCTGACAGTCCTTCAGGTGACTCCAACTTGTTGGCCACTTCTCCCATACGCTCCAAAACTCGGTATGGTCCTACAAATCTCAGGGCTAACTTTCCCTTAACTCCAGATTGTTTAACTCCTCGCAGAGGGGACACACGAAGACATGCTCTGTCTCCAATTTCATAGACTACCTCCTTGCGTTTTTGAGTCTGCATAACTCTTCTACCAGGATTGAGCTACCTTCAGTCTATCTCAAAGCAACTTAACATTCTCTTCTGAATCATTGATCACATTTCGTCCAAACAACTGACGGTCTCCAACTTCATCCCATATTAACGGTGTCTGGCTCCTTTTCCCATACAAAGCTTCAAAAGGGGTCATCTTCAAACTAGCTTGGTAATTGTTGTTGTATGAGAACTCCGCGTAAGGTAGATTATCATCCCTACTAGATCCATAATTTAGCGCATGCTCTCAACAAGTCTCCCAGAATCTTATTGACTCTCTCGGTCTATCAATCTGTCTGCGGATGAAAGGCTATACTGAACTCTAGCCTAGTACCCAAAGTCTGGTGCAGCTGATTTCCAAAACTTTGAGGTAAACTGTGTTCCTCTATCTGATACGATGGTCCTCGGAACTCCATGCAGACATACGATCCTGGTCAAATATATCTTGGCCAACTTCGCACCTGTATAGGTGGTTTCACTGGGATAAAGTGAGCCACTTTGGTCAAGCGAATCAACTACTACCCAGATAGAATCATATCCCGATCGGGTTCTGGGAAATCCGGTAATGAAATCCATGCCAAGCTTATCCCTCTTCCATTCGGGTATCGGCATAGGTTGTAGTAATCCTGCTGGCTTCTGATGCTCTGCTTTTACTCTCTCTGGCATACATCACCTACGACTACATACTCCGCAATATCCTTCTTCATACTAGTCCACCAGAAACGCTCCTTCAAATCCAAATACATCTTTGTGTTTCCAGGGCGAATCGAGTATGGTGAGTCATGAGCCTCCTAAAGTATTTACTTCCTGATCTTTGCATTACTGGGAACATATACACGTTCCTCGAACCATAAGTGTTGTGCTCATCCTTACGAAAACCTTTAGCCTTTCCTTTGCTCATCCTCTCTTTTTTCTCAGCAATCTCTTTGTCATCCTTCTGAGCTTCACGGATTTTTCCCAGCAATGTAGACCGAACTTCTATTACTGCAACAAAACCTTTGGGAACAATCTCCAACCGAAGTTCCCTGAAAATCCTCGGCTAACTCCTTTGGTAATCCTCCGCTTATGAGGGTATTCGTCCTTGTTTTCTTTATGGTTGTGTCCTATTTCTCCACAAGCATGTATGCACAAGGTTTCTTCATATCCTTTCCGTAAGGCTTCAGCTTCTGGGACACAAACCTAAATTTTGACAAAGTCAACTTAAATTCCTTCCAAGTGGTCACTCCTTGCCATCCATTGATGTTTTGGTACATCCTCCACCAAGTAGCAACATCTCTTTCAAAGCATTGAAGAGCATGCTGGGCCATATCCTTTCTGGCTATAGGGTTATTCTCCATGTGATCCTCCATGTTCTGAATCCATTGGTCCATCTCCAATTGACTCATCTGTCCAGAAGATATAAGCTCATCTCCATTCACCCTCTATTGGTTCTATGGGTTTTGGGGTGGGATAGGAGAGATGGAGAGGGATACACACAATACAAACAAAAGTTTTTAAAAAGGCAGATTTTATTGTGGCTGTCGGAAAAACAACAAACAAATGACAGCTCACAATCGTCGCATCTAACGTAGGTATAAAATAGGGGTTTGGTCTTCTAATGGTCTATAGATCTCAATGTCATCAAACTCTTCAAGTCTTGGTCATGTCTCTGATGGCTTCTTCTGATCATGCTTGTCCTTCTCAAGTTCTTTTGGCAAATCATCTCAGTTGACGCAAGGTCTATCATGACGTCCTTTAATTTTTGGAGCTGCGTTCCAAACTTCTGGGTCTCAACATCCTTGGCATGAACCATGTTATTCTGCCCTTCAGTTCCTGATGAATCTCCGGTATCTCGAGGTTTTAGCTCCTCCAGCTTGGCTACTTCATCTTCTGGTTCTGAGTTCTTCACGAAATGCTTCCTTATCAAATATGACTTCCTAAAGTCCATCTTAAAATCCTTTATGTAATACTCCAGATCCTGGCGATACACCAGCTAAATTTAAAACTATATCCTTTACTGACAGATACTCCATTAGCCCTTTTGTCATCCAATTTTTCCGAAAGATGCTTCCATAACACCTCACGGTGACAATAACATGAGCGAGCGATAACATCATGGATATCCATGTTTATGACTATGTCTCTGCCATGAGCTATCATTCCGTAGTTGATATCTCCTGTCTTGGGGTTCCTTAACAAAACGTTGAGTTCTAACGCTCCATGTTCAGGTCTTTCTCTGATACACCTTTATCTTGGGTATTGACAGCTTCATAGTCTGTCAAGTTCCATAAGGGTAGCCTTTCTAGGTCATACAAATATGGAAATTCTTTAAAGCCTTCAAATTCTCCTAGTCTTCGGAGTCTTCAACTGTTGCAGTTTCCATTATCATAAAGTATGGTAAAATCCTCTTCATTCCGTATGGTCTTAGTTGTCTGATATCTGTCCTTCTTGGAGTGGTCTCATCAGTCGAATCTTCGAGGGGTCAAAAAGGGGAAAGGGGTATGGTCTCACTAAAACGAATTTTTGAAATAGCTCAGAAGAGAAGAGAGGTAAAACATTCTTTTGAGAAGAAAGTTGTAGAGAAAAATCTTTCCGATGGGCTTGCCAGTTTCTAGGGTCACGTCCTACAGTCAACATGTGCTCTGATACCATCTTGTAGCGACCCGACCTGAATGGGTCAAGTCTCTGTGCTTACGTGTCATCCCTGGATCGGTATGCTGACACACACAGTACTCGAGGATTTATAACAGAGGTAAATCACATGTATAAAGTAACGTAAAACTATTACCTCAATCCAAAATAGCGGAAGCAACAAGGTTGTGGATTCCCATCAACACCAACGGCAAAGTTGAGTATAGGAAATCGTAACCCTAACGTATCACTTACTCGTCGTAAGATCCTGCAACATGAGACGTTGCAGCCACAGAGGGTCAGTACATTGAATGTACTTGCAAATTCACACCATAGAGCAATGATGAATAAAGGCTATCACTACATGCATATTTGGCTGGTGGAGGCTCTATGGTTATAATGTTTTTGCGAAAAGCCAATTTTTCCCTACTGCAAAGGAATAAATTTATTTAACTATCATGGTGGTTGTTAAACATTGAGAATGGTTGACAGCATTCTCAATCCCAATTAAAAGTACTCATTAAAACCCAACAATATTAATTAGAAGTAACATGATGAGATTCACATGAAAATCCAAGTTCTAGATACTCAAGATGTCCATAACCGGGGACAAGGCTAATCATGATTAGTTTGTACACTCTGCAGAGGTTTGCGCACTTTTCCCACAAGACTCGATCGCTTCCGTTTGATTTCTCGCACTACATGATGTTTGAGAAACGGATGACCGAGACATAGTCTTTCGGAAGTGCTAGCACCTTACGTGTGGGTAGACCGGTACACCTACTTTCCCCTACATCTTCTAGTCTACCCGTAAGAGTTCGCACAACTTAATCAACTATGCCAGAGCCCATAATGGCTTGTGGTTGCACACGGAAGTTTCTAGTTTGAATAATCTCATGATCCCTTGAGCCTGGGTGGCGGTCCGAAGAAATACAGGCAAGTCCTGGAAATCCAGGTGCCTAGACAGGCAAGTCCTGGAGTAACCAGGTGCCTCAATCCACCCAGATGTGTGTTTAAGTTGCCACCTTAAATAAACCATTAATTAAAATTCTCACATCTGTCATGGAAATTCACTCACCCAATCCACGTCTACGAGCATAGCATGGCATAATAGGCAAACGTAGAAGTAACTCCCAAGGGTTTGAAAATAAAACAGGTAATAGGTACTACCTCAATCTACTTCCCATGCCACAATTTAATTAGATCCTAATCATACAATGTTTGAGGATTGGTCGAATGCATAAAAACTGGGTATGAGAAAAGGTATGATCAAAGTGTGAACTTGCCTGCAATGTTGATGAAGATGATTTGCACTCAAAACTCTTGATAGTTCTACTCGTCACACTCCGGTCAATCTATCGTGAGCAAGCAATAGTAACCACTGATAAGCAATCACTCAAAAGATCGGAAAGAACGAAGAGTATGATTCGGAAAACATCAAAACCAAGCGAATGACTCTTGCAGCATAGAACAATTTCTAACAGTACCAAAACTACGTGTATTTGGCCTTATAAGAAAGTTTAGGTCAAGAGCTTCGATTTACAAAAAGAATCAACTCAAACGGAGTTATAAAACTCAAGTTATGATCAAACGAAGTTCAAATTCAAATCTGATCTAATTCAAATTTTAACTTTCAAAAACATGTTTGAGTTGTTTTACTGTATAGAGGGTATCATAACGAAGAAGTGGGCGTTGGTTTCATTGCATTTGGATAAACGAGTAAAAAGTTGTGGTCGTTTGAAGATTAGGGACTAATCTGTAAATAAAATAGTCACAGACGGGTCCCTGGCCGAAATTAAAAAATAAAAGAAAAACCTATTGAACGAACGCTCGTTTTCTAACTCTAACCAGCGAACGCTCTCTAAATAATTAGACTAAAAAACAAAACCGGGTTTAAAAAAAACTGAAACCCTAAAAAGGAAAAACCGGCGAACCGGGCGGTTTATTACCGGACCGGGAAAACCGACGGGTCGGGCGGCGGATCTGGCGCTTCCGGCGAGGCGGCGGACTCCGGCGAGGCAGGGCGGCGGCTCCAGCGATCATCGAGGCCGACGAAGTGGTCGGGGAGGGGCGGCGCTAGGCGGCGGGTGCGGTGGTGGCGACGATGGTGGTCATCGGCTGCGAGGGTGGCGGCTTCGGGCGGCAGGGCTCGGCGGATCTCGCCGGCGGCGGCGAGGCGTGGGATGCGAGGCGAGGCGAGGAGGAAAAGAGGGGCGGCGGCGTCGGGGCTGGCCTTTTATGGGGAGGGGCGAGGAGGTGGCGTGGGGAAGGGGGCAGGAGGAGGCCGGGCGGCGTACGGCATCCATGGCGGCGCGGCGGCGTGCCCGAGCAGGACTCCCGCTCGGGAAGGAGAGGGGCGGTGCTGTTGGGCTGGGCCGTGACCTGGCCTGGGAGCTGGGCCTGCCCAGTCGGAGGAGGGAGTTTTTTTTAATAAAACGTTTTCTCAGACAAATAAAAACAGAATAGAAAAGATATATTATATAGGCATATAATATATCAAAATTTTCAAAAAAGATTTCCTACAAGCTGAACATTTTTCTAGAGTCAAATCAAATACACACAAATTTAAATAATTCAAACCGTGCTACTGTTCTAATAAAACCCAATAAAAACCATTTTCAAAAATACCAAAATTATTCAAATTTATTTCTCTCCAATTTTCCGATGTAGGGAATCATGTTACCCTATTTTCCATTATTTTATTTTTGGAGAAAAATAATTTGAATAAAACTCAAATAACTCCAAATTGAAAAATAAATTCAAAAGAACTTTGAATTTAATTATTTGAAACTCCCAACTCATATTTCATATGTTTTGAAGAAGTCATTTTATCTTCGCTCGTGAAAATCATTGAGTTGCATAAAGTTCTAGAATTGGAAATATTTTCCAAATGAAATTCAAATATTTTCAACACCCCTTGTCATATAAATAAATGGAAGAAGTCATGTCATCTTCTCTCCAGGGTTTTGTGGTGAAAAGAATTTGAATTCACGAAGATCATAAAAGCAAAAGTGAAAGTTTGGGAAAGTCCTTTTATTCCCTCTCATTTAACTTTCAAAAAGTTTCAAATTCACTCACTTTCAGTCAATCAATCAAACAATCAATCAAATATATCTATTTGTTTATAACATTCCAAAATTTAGAGTTTTGGGATGTTACACCTGTCTGGACTTTCCTTGGGGTGGAAGGCAAGCTTAGCGATACGATATGAAGATCTCCTCCCATTGTAACCGACTCTGTGTAACCCTAGCCCTCTACGGTGTCTATATAATCCGGAGAGTTTTAGTCCGTAGGACGAACAACAATCATACCATAGGCTAGCTTCTAGGGTTTAGCCTCTCTAATCTCGTGGTAGATCCACTCTTGTACTACCCATATCATCAATATTAATCAAGCAAGAGTAGGGTTTTACCTCCGTCGAGAGGGCCCGAACCTGGGTAAAAACATCGTGTCCCTTGTCTCCTGTTACCATCCGCCTAGACGCACAGTTCGGGACCCCCTACCCGAGATCCGCCGGTTTTGACACCGACATTGGTGCTTTCAGTGAGAGTTCCTCTGTGTCGTCACCGTCAGGAAGGATGCCGCACCCCGTCTTTAAAGACGGCGCTGTTGCTAAAGGAGCTTTGGCTGTCGGCCAAACTCTCTGGCTAGGCAGTTTTTTGATGACTGCCTGTTCGGCCGCCGCGCCGACGATGACCTCTTGGGCCATCGAAAACAATCTCCAGATCAGCTCGGAACTCGCCGAGCAGTTAGATCCGATGGAGCTCTCTTCCCTAAACGAGCTCTTGGATCGCATCTCCGCCCTGGGAGCCGCTACAGATTACGGCCAGATTGGGCTTAAACCCGATCAGAGAGAGATTGGCTCTCCCCAGGTCACCCACCACGTTGAAGTGGTGGAAGAACAATGCGGCGAATCCCCACCCATCCTAAGGACCAGATGTGTCCGAATTCCCGACCCCTCCAAGCCGGACATCCGCGGAGGGGAGGACGTCGCCCAAGCCCTGAACCTAAAGTCAGGCAGCAGGCCGGACTCATTGAACAACGTCCAAGAAAACAAGCTTCCGAATGCGGAATTCTCTTGGCCCCTGAGTCTTAGATCGGGCGAAGTTCCAGATTTAAATCCACCCGCCCACCCAAATATAAGGGACTTATCCCATACACGGCAAGAGCCGGGGGAAACAGTACATCACTACTGGGCCAGATTCCTCCTGATTATGAATAGGATAAAGGACTGCCGTGAGAAGGATGCAATTTCGTTCTTCTGTAACAACTGCACGGACATCAAAATCCTCAACGCCATAAATCGTCGCGAAATTACACGCTTCGCTGACTTGACATCCATAGTACAAAAGTACTGTGCGATAGAAAGCGTTCGGAAAACCGAAACGAAATTCTGGGACAATCCGGCCCTGAATACAATCCCAGTCCGAAGCAAAAGGGCGCATTATCGCCAGGCACTTAAGCCAAACAGCAAAAAACAAAAACCCTCTATAGGGTATGGGACCGTACTGGAGGGATGGCTCAATGGACCCTGTAAAATTCATAGTTCGGGGGAAGTCGCACCAACTCACAGCCTTAGAGCATGTTGTATACTCCGGCAGGTGGCCAGGAGTGGCGAGGAGCTTCTAACTCCAGAATCCGCAGAGCACCACCCAGGAAACGCCAGTATGGTGTCAAAAGTCTTCGAGACCTTGGCATCGAACAATGTGAGGAAGCGAACGCTCCGCAGCCTTGCCGAAGTCTACCAGGTAGCAACAATAAATCCATGGAGTGACACGGCCATTACTTTTAATGCTAGTGACAAACCTAAATTCCGGCCAGCCCGAGCACCAGCTGCATTGGTCCTCAGTCCGATAGTGGATGGCTTCCGGCTTACAAAGGTACTCATGGACGGCGGCAGCGGATTGAACCTCATCTATGAGGAAACACTGCGAAAAATGGAAATAGACTGGAGCCGCATTGAGCGAAGCAACACAACCTTTAGAGGAATAGTCCCCAGCAGGGAAGCATGCTGTTCAGGGAAAATCACACTGGACGTGGTGTTCGGCACGCCGGATAATTACAGATCCGAGGAGATCACATTTCAAGTGGCCTCGTTCAGCAGCGGATACCACGCTCTGTTAGGGCAAGAAGCATTCACAATCTTTCAAGCTATACCCCATTACGGGTACATGAAGCTCAAAATGTCCGGACCCAACGGAATCATCACTCTTGCTAGTGATCCGGACACAGCGCTCCGCGCCGAAAACAAGACAGACACACTGGCCCTCGAGGCATTATCCGAAGCCCTGGCGGCTGAGGAACTAACTGCGTTGCGCTCCACGGTGGATAGGGACGACGTGATACTCGACAAAAGATCCAAGTCCACATCCTTCAAGCCGGCAGACGAAATAGTCAAATTCCAAGTCCACCCAACGGACGCCACAAAAATGGCCTCCATCGGGGCACAACTAAAACCCGATGTAGACGCCGCACTCAGAGAATTCCTGTGAGAAAATTGGGACCTTTTCGCCTGGCACCCTTCAGACATGCCAGGAATCCCACACAGGCTGGCCGAGCACAGCCTGAACATCCTAAAAGGGTTTAAGCCCGTTAAGTAGACTCTACGGCGTTTCTCTGAACCCAAGAGACAAGCCATGGGAGAGGAGCTAGCAAAACTGCTAGAAGCCGGATTCATCAGAGATATAAAACATCCGGATTGGCTAGCAAACCTGGTGATTGTACCAAAGAAGGACAAATCCTGGCGCCTATGCATCGATTTCAAAGACCTAAATAAGGCCTGCCCAAAGGATCCCTTCCCCCTCCACGAATTGATCAAATCATCGACGCCACTGCAGGACACGACTCATTGTGTTTCCTCGATGCATACTCTAGCTACCACCAAATCAAGATGGCAGAGTCAGGCCAAGCCGCAACGGCATTCATCACCCCATACGGCCCATTCTGCTTCAACACAATGCCCTTTGGGCTCACAAACGCCGGCGCAACATATCAGCGCATGATCCAGACATGTCTGGCCAACCAGATCGGCAAAACAGTTGAAGCGTACGTAGATGACGTGGTTGTCAAAACCAAACACGTCGATACTCTAGTAGACGACTTGAGGCTCACATTCGACAATCTCCGAACATATGACATTAAGCTCAACCCGGAAAAATGCGTTTTCGGCGTACCAGCCGGAAAACTCTTGGATTTCATCGTATCCGGTAGGGGAATTGAAGCAAACCTAGCCAAGATCCGAGCTCTGTCACAATTGGATACCCCAAAAGACCTCAAACAAATACAAAAATTGACAGGATGCATGGCGGCTCTAAGCCGCTTTATCTCCCGCTTAGGAGAAAAGGAATTACCCCTTTATCGCCTCCTGCGGCGCACCGAACAGTTCGAGTGGACGGATGCCGCCACGGCCGGACTCGATGAAATCAAAGCCATACTGGCAACAAATCTGGTCCTGGCCGCACCCAACACGGGCGAACCAATGCTATTATACATCGCGGCAACCCATCAAGTTGTAAGCGCGGTGCTCGTTGTCGAACGAGAAACGGACGGACACAAGTTCCCTCTCCAAAAACCTGTTTACTACGTGTCCACTGTCCTAACTCCATGCAAGTCACGGTACCTGCATTATCAAAAGATAGCATACACGGTGGTCATGGCATCCCGGAAGCTGCGACACTATTTTCAAGAGTGTTCGATAACAGTGGCATCCGAAGTACCCCTTAATGATATTATAAACAACCACGACGCAACGGTCCTGATTGCCAAATGGGCCATTGAGCTCCTCCCGTTCGACATAACTTACAAGCCAAGGCGAGCTATTAAGTCGCAGGTTTTGGCCGACTTCATCGCCGAATGGACTAAAGCCGAGCTCCCTAAAGAGTACGGCGCATACTCCAACTTGATCATGCACTTCGACGGCTCCAAGATGTTGGCTGGCCTGGGGGCTGGCGTCGTTCTGACATCCCCAACCGAAGATACAGTCCAATACATACTTCAGATAATGTAAACGGACTCCAACAACGCGGCCGAATACGAGGCCCTTCTACACGGTCTCAGGATGGCAGTCTCCATGGGCATTCAGCGCCTAGAGGTCCGCAGGGATTCAAACCTCGTGATATCCCAAATAAATGGAGACTTTGATGCCAAAGATCCTAAAATGGCAGCTTATCGTAACACCATCTTAAAGATGTCAGCCCGGTTTGAGGGGCTCGAATTTCACCACATAGCCCGGGAGAATAACCAGGCAGCAGACGTGTTTGCACGCATTGGCGCAAAGCAAGATGCCGTCCCTCCCAACATCTTCCTAGAAAGGCTGTTCAAGCCATCTGTATCATGGGAGGGAGAGTCCGGAAACAATAACCCGGACATAACCACACTGCCCCTCACCGAACATTCTGACACAGTTGGTGGCTCCGCCACCGAAGCAACACCATCAGCCCACACAGTAATGGAAGTCATTGCCCCGTGGACAGAACCATTCCTAGCCTACCTAACTAGGCAGGAACTTCCCGAGGACCAAAATGAGGCCCGCTGCATAGTGCAGCGATCTAAAGCCTATAAAGTCCACGAGGAAGAGCTTTATAAGAAAAGCACAACTGGAGTCCTTCAAAGGTGTATCTCCGAAGAGGAAGGGCAAAACCTTTTGGCTGAAATTCACGCCGGACTTGGCGGGCACCACGCCGCAGCCCGGGCCCTTGTAAGCAAGGCCATCCGTACTAGATTTTATTGGCCGACGGCCCAGGCAGACGCTCAGGACTTAGTGCAGCGATGCGTTGGTTGCCAATTATTTGCTAACCAAAGCCACATGCCGCCTACCGCCCTGCAAACCATACCCATTACCTGGCCTTTTGCGGTCTGGGGGCTTGACATGGTTGGACCCCTTAAAGGAGGAACCCACAAGCAAAAATATCTACTAGTCACGGTGGACAAATTCACCAAATGGATAGAGGCCAAGCCTGTAAAGACGGCCGAATCTGGACCAGTGATAGACTTCATATCCGGGGTTGTACACCATTACGGCGTCCCCCACAGCATCATAAATGACAACGGCACAAACTTCACGGCCGACGAAGTTAAACTCTGGTGCAAAAACATGGGCATTAAGCTCGACTACGCTTTAGTCTATCACCCTCAAACCAACGGTCAAGTCGAACGAGCCAATGGTCTCATTATGAGCGGCATCAAACCCAGACTAGTGCGATCCCTCAAGGAATCTAACACGCACTGGGTAGAGGAGCTTGACTCCATACTCTGGGGGCTGTGGACCACGCCGAATCGCACTAACGGATTCACACCATTTTTTATGGTATACGGCGCAGAGGTAGTTCTGCCCTGCAACATAATTCATGACTCACCTAGAGTGCGCATGTATGAAGAAAGAGAAGCCGAGCTCGATCGGCAGGACAGCTTGGACGCATTGGAGGAGGAGCGAGACGTGGCAAAAGCCCGTTCCGCATTCTATCAACCGCAGGCTCGAAGATATCAAAGCAGAGAAGTACGGGCCAAAACTTATAACGTTGGCGAACTAGTTCTATGCCTGCCGGACAAGAAAAAGGACAAACTAAAGCCCAAATGGGAGGGTCCCTTCATAATTGACCAAGTACTGACTGGTGGAGCATACCGTCTGCGAAACGCATCGGACAACCGACTCGAGCCGAACCCATGGAACGCAGCACGCCTACGAAGATTCTACGCCTAGCGCCGGACTCTGTGTTCGTCTCCTTCCTCTGTCCCCCCTTTTTTTTCTTATTTTTCACATTAGTTGTCTGGCATTTCTCTCCTTCTCCCTACCTTTTTTTTCTCCCAAGCCCTTAGGGGCTTGCCTGCGCATTGTTCGCACATACTTGACGCGCCACCCACGCTCATCATACCTGGGGGCTTCTTTATCAGAAGTTTATATAAATGGGCCTCATGCCCAAAACATGTGTGACACTTCCGCATGAACCTTTTATACACCATTATATGCATCGATATGACTTAAGTTTTGGCCAAGCTGGGTTGCCTGGCTCCTGTGCTTACCCCTACGTTCCTGTTTGTTTAGCTAGGTGGTAAAGGGAGCACCTCTGCGATTGTTACTGCCGAGTCAGCTGGATGTGTACCTCAGACTGGGTGAAGCCGAAAGCTAGCGTTCTTAAGGGAAAATTCTGTCGGTGAACTAAAAGATGACTTTTCTTGTTTATTTATCTGCCCCCAGATGTTTTTTGCTCTTTTTAGCAGTTCGGACATGCACTTTAGGGCATGCCTCCCAGGGAAAGGAACCCCTAACAGAACTATTCTCCCTGGAAGATGTTTCTTACTAACCATGTAATATAACATAACTAGTTGGGCACTTGTCTGCTAAAGCAATCATGACCCCTATGCCTTGTCTCCATGCATGCCCGGGTTCTTACATAATCAAGAGGGTATTCGGACACACTCCAGACTATAGGGTCCAGAGGTCGAAGCGAAAAGGTCCGCAATGATAAACGATCTACAATCCGGCTAGAAGGCATTTTACATGTCGTTTTAAATTACAGATTCAATCCGACTCGGTATATTCTTCTTCAATACCATCCAACAGGCGGTCTAATTTACAGTCCTGTTGAGAATACTTTGCAGCCAGCTCTACCTGGCCATACACTAAGCTGACAGGGATCTCCTTTCCGTCAGGACCCATAGGGCCAACCTCGTCCATGTGGTTCGGGTCAGCCTTCATGTACCGAGTCTTCACCATGGCCCAGGCCTGCCTGGCACCTTGATGGAAGGCCGATATCTTCCACAACTAGAAGCGCTGCCGCACTCCCTCCAGCTTCTTTGCAAGCTCCCCAAGGCCTTCTAGCATGGAGAGGGATGGCCACATAGCATGGACGACGCCTTGCATTGCCTGCCGAACTCGTTCGTGCAGTTGCAACAGCCCGGGAAGAAGGTCCCCCGTTGAGCCGGGCATTTCCTCCGCAGGACGACCTGTCAGCAGACCTACAGACATAACTCTGTCAATCGACTCCCTCGCCGAATCTTTTTTAGAAGATTCGTTCAAGCACTTACTAAAAATGTCGCGTCGAAGTTGCCGATTCTCCTTTATGGAAGCAGACAGCTGAATACGAACATCCTTTAGTTCCTTGCGCAACTGGGTATTGGCGTCTTGAAGTTTGTTCTTCTCTTGCCTCACCCTCGTCAGCATGCTCTCGCCAGCCTTTAGTTGGCGTAGGAGTTGTTGCTTGTCCGGATTTACTCCGGCCTGATCTGCACTATTATCGTCAGAGTTGCACACATGTCGCACTTCACAACGGAATTACCTTTCAAAACAAATATTCCCTGAGGGCGTCCCCTTGGCATTATCTGAAGTGGCCAGGGCAGCCTCGAGTTGGGCCTTGCACTCTTCAAGCTCCTGGGACAGTTGCGTGTTCTTCTTTGTAAGACACTGCGTGGCACATGATCTCTAAAATAGTTATCTTCACTATTTCAAGTCTTGGGGGCTACTAACATATATAACCTTCAATTTTACTCACCTGTATGTCTTTTACATACTGCTCTGTGGCTCTGGCTAGACCATTTTGAGCGGCACGGAGATACGCATCTCCCGTATTAAAAGGCGTCCAACGCCTCTCGGGAAAAACATGCGTCACGAAGAACAGTCCGGCGACGCCTGTGGTTCATGGCACTCTCCACCTCTGAATTGGTGGCAGATAGCCCGTCCGCGTCCTCTATCGGAGGAACGCCCGAGGCATGAACCGTGTCCGCTTCCGCTTTCGGACCCGGCCTCGAACTCTGGCCGGTGGATATAGTCCGGCGGGCTCTCTTCTTTCTTAAAAAAGAAGCATGAGCGTTAGCATGACTTGAGGGCATAAACCCTAGGCGTTAAATTCTTTTTGGCCCGCCTGGCTTCAGCGGCCCTTGTTGGCTGCCCACCGCGGGCTCGGCCTTCCGCCTCAAGGATTTACCCTGAGAAATGAAACACTATTAGTTCACGGCATTCAAGATAAAGCATGGATGGATCTCCTTGAAAATACTGGGACTTCGGTCTCAGTTACCTTTGAGGCTGGAAGTAGTCCGGGATAATCGGCCGTAATGGCCACTAAGGTGTTGTCCTTACTCAACTTATGAAACACCCCATCGATTAACTCCATGCATAAGTCCGGGTCCTCTTGGGAGTCCGGATCGAGGGACCGTTCCGGGTCCTCGGGTTGTGGAGGAGGGCTGTTTATCTCCTTCACAGTCTGGCGCAGCTCCTGCGTTAACATTGCTAGACTAAGTACTCAACTATGGGAGTTTCGAAAGCAGGTAGGCAAGTGAAAATTTTCGCTCACCCAACTTGGAGGATTGTACATGGAGAATCTGCCCTCCGGGTTGGCACGCAGGAATTCCTCTTCTTCTCCCTTGTACAAAGCGGATAAGATTCTCGTTAAAGTGGCGGCCGAATCTGGCCCCTTACGATCGCATCGGGTGGCGTCGTCCTCCCCGTTGAAATCCCACATGGGGTGGCCTCTGTTTTGAAGCGGCTGCACCCCTCGCGTAATGCATATGGCCATGACCTTGATCATGGTCAGTCCGGAATGAGCCAACAACCTTATCCGGCTCATTAGGTAAAGGACGTCCCTGTCAGTTTCCCTTTGAGGGTTCCGCGGGCGCCAGCTCAGGCGCTTCTTCAACGGAGCATTATTGAACTCAGGGAGGCCAATCCGTACAGGGTCCGGCAAGGGGACGTCATCTATATAGAACCATTCTGAGGGCCAGTCCTCGGACGTCCTCTTTGGGGTACCGGATAGATATCAGGTCCCAGCGATGCGCCATATTTCGGCTCCGCCCACTTGATAAATAGACCCCTCCTAAGAACGGGGCACGAGGCAAAACAAGCTCTTCCACAGCGCGAAATGGGCCTCAACACCCAAGAACAGCTCGCAGAGGGCCACAAAGCCTGCGATGTGCAGTATGGAGGCAGGTGTGAGGTCGTGTAGCTGGAGGCCATAGAACTCCAGTAGCCCTCGGAGAAATGGATGAATTGGAAATCCGAGTCCTCTTATTAAATAAGGGACTAGGCATACCCGCTCCCTTTGAGAGGGATTGGGGACGCTCTCCGCCTGCTCTCCGCTGGTATAGGTGGCAATCCCGGATCGAACTGGGACCATATATGCTGGGGGGAGTAGCCCCTTGGACTGAAGCACTACTAGCTCGCTATGCGGGACGGAACACCGCCCCCAATCTCCGGGCCGAGGGCTGGAGAGGCGAGAGGAGGAGCTGCACCGACCGGCCATGGTGGAATGGATCCCTGTCAAAGGCACTCTGAGGAAGACTCGCGGAGGGAAGATGGTGTGAATTGGATCTAAATCCCCGTCTCTTTTATGGGCGGCTTATTAACGCAACTGGGGGGGGGGGTAAATGAAAAAAAACCTGGCTTTTCGCATCCGTTTGACATGTGGAAGATGGTCATTATGGGGCATAGAAGCCGAGGAGCGCAGCACGCACTAGAAGCCGGACACTATTCGACAGGCATAGGGAATTTGGAGAAGAACCCGCCTTGCAATGTCGAAGACAAACTTGCGAGCCGGACTTATCGTCATTGAAGCCTGGTTCGGGGGCTACTGAGGGAGTCCTGGATTAGGGGGTGTCCGGATGGCCGGACTATGACCTTTGGCCAGACTCCCAGACTATGAAGATGCAAGATTGAAGACTCGTCCCGTGTCCGGATGGGACTTTCCTTGGCGTGGAAGGAAAGCTTGGTGATACGATATAAAGATCTCCTCCCATTGTAACCAACTCTGTGTAACCCTAGCCCTCTCCGGTGTCTATATAAATCGGAGAGTTTTAGTCCGCAGGACGAACAACAATCATACCATAGGCTAGCTTCTAGGGTTTAGCCTCTCTGATCTCATGGTAGATCCACTCTTGTACTACCCATATCATCAATATTAATCAAGCAGGAGCAGGGTTTTACCTCCGTCGAGAGGGCCCGAACCTGGGTAAAAACATCATGTCCCTTGTCTCCTGTTACCATCCGCCTAGACGCACAGTTCGGGACCCCCTACCCGAGATCCGCCGGTTTTGACACCGATAGGCGGCTTCACACTATGGACCGATCCGCTTGGTCATCTGGAACAGATCGTGTCAGGAGCGCCGGATAGTTATGATGAGCACGGCTTGCACCTGCCGTCAGACGATGCTCGGGATATTACCCCGGCGGAAGCCTCAGATCTAAATCCGGGGCAGGTTGCGTTGTGTATGGACGGAGGGCTGGACCCTGTCCCGCAGGCCATACCCTCGTCGGCGATGGAGCCAAACACAGGTCTCACCTCTGGGGGAACCTGTGACTCCGGACCCTCCGATTAATATTCGGATTTAGGTTCCAGTCCGCATGTCCCCGAGCCCGCCGATCCTGGTTGGGCTCTGGTGAGGGAGTTCACCGCGGCGGACATCTTTCAGCATTCTCCCTTTGGCGACATACTAAACTCATTTAAAATTCTCTCCTTGACACAGAATTCCGGGCCGAGCTATGTCCGTCTCGAGTGGGAAGCAGGCGACGAAGAAATTCGTTACCCACCCACCACCCACTTGATAGCCACGATTGATGATTTAACCGACGTGCTAGACTCCGAAGGCATCGACGATATGGACGACGATGCAGGAGAAGACTCAGAATCTATGGGGTATCGGATTCCCGCCTCGTCAGACGACATATACATGGTGGATACGCCCAAGGAAGGTGACGGTGACAATCCGGAAGATAACACCCGTGGGCAAAAACCAAAGCAACGGCGCAGACGCCGTTCCAAATCCGGCAACAGTAACAATATCAGCAAGAGCGCCAGAAGAATGGATACTCCGGTCAACCCTGAAGGCAATAACGACCAAATGGAACTAGCGATTGAGCAGGACGAACCAGGTCATGCTGAACATGGTTCGGAGCATACGCCAGAAGAAAATGATCCAGACGGACGGGTTCATCAAACCGGCCCAGGACAAGAAGATAGTCCGGACGACGACGCATTCATCGTTCCAGAAGAATGCGTGGAACGAGAGAACCTCCACAGAAAGCTTATGGCCACAGCAAGAAGTCTAAAGAAGCAGAAGCAACGGCTTAAGGCCGCACAGGAAACGCTCAACAACAGATGGAACAAAGTGCTAGACACTGAAGAAAGATATGGTGACGATCGCCATACAAAGAGCTACCCAAAACGCAAGCTACTGCCAGAATTCGACGACGAGGCCGTCCCACCAAAAAGTAACATGACCAGGAGACCAAAAGCACCACTTCATAACTGCAATAAATCAACTACCGAAGACGCCCACGATCTACGTGAGCACCTGGATAAGAAAGCGTGTGCAACTAGGTCCATCTACGGATCTAAAGGACACACCCCGGCGGGGGACTCTGGTCGTCAAAACAATTATGACAACCAAACACCAGTTCGGACTAAACACCAAACACAACAACAGCCGATGCATGCCACGGCACGTCCAAATACAGAGGGGCTACTCACCCCCTGTGCTTTACTGATGAAGTATTGGACCATGAATTCTCACAGGGCTTTAAACCTGTGAACATAGAGGCATACGACGGAACGACAGACCCAGGGGTCTGGATCGAGGACTTTATCCTGCACATACATATGGCTCATGGGGATGACCTCCACGCCATCAAATACCTTCCCCTCAAACTGAAGGGACCAGCTCAGCACTGGTTGAAAAGCCTCCGCGAAAATTCAATTGGGAGCTGGGAGGAACTAGAGGACGCTTTCAGGGCAAATTTTCAAGGGACTTATGTCCGGCCTCCGGATGTTGACGATTTAAGTCACATAATCCAACAACCCGGAGAGTCCGCCCACAAGCTTTGGAACAGATTCCTCACTAAGAAGAATCAAATCGTTTACTCTCCGGATGCCGAAGCCTTAGCAGCATTCAAACACAGCATCCGTGATGAGTGGCTCGCCAGACACCTCGGCCAAGAAAAGCCAAGGACAATGGCAGCCCTAACAAGCCTTATGACCCGCTTTTGCGCAGGAGAAGACAGATGGCTTGCCCGTAAAGGCACCAGCGACACCAGCACATCTGAAATAAGGGATGGCAACGGGAAGCCATGGCGTAATAAAAATAAACGCCAAAACAAGGAAGAGAGCCCGGATAACACAACGGTTAATGCCGGATTCAGGGGATCTCGACCTAATCAGCAAAATAAGCCATCTAAAGGCAGTAAAGAGGGACCGTCCGGACTGAATAGAGTCCTAGATAGATTGTCCCAAATCCACGACACCCCTAACAAACTTGCAAACCACACGCACAGAGAGTGATGGGTCTTCAAGCAGGCTGGAAAATTGAATGCCGAACACAAGGGAAGGGAAACACCATGTGAGGATGAGGATGAACCTCGCCAGCCGAACACTACGGGACAGAAAAAATTCTCGCTAGAGGTTAAAACAGTGAACATGATCCACGCGACTCGCACATCCTTGGGAAGGCACGAATGCGCCCATAAAGACGCACGCTATATAGAGCCCATCGTACCCACACCTAAATACTGGATGTCTTGTTCGATCACTTTCGATCGCCTGGACGGTTGAACTTGTATTCGGTGCGAAGGATCAAACGCCTTGGTGCTTGACCCAATAATCGACGGATACCATCTCACTCATGTCCTCATGGACGACGGCAGTAGTCTCAATTTAATATTTGAGGACAATGTCCGCAGGATGGGGATAGACTCATCCAGAATCAGCAAGATTAACATAACCTTTGAAGGGGTGATACCAGGCGTTAAAGCCTACAACAGGGGCTCGGTCATACTGGAGGTAACATTCGGCTCCCCAGGCAACTCCAGAAGCGAAGAACTAGTCTTCATCATCGCACCCTTCCGAAGCAGCAATCAAGCATTGCTTGGAAGAACGACCTTCGCCCGCTTCAACGCATTGTCGCACTATGGCTACCTTACACTTAAGATGCCCGGTCCACGCGGCGTCATCACCATTAGCGGAATAACAGAGCGCTTTTCGCGCGTGGAGGAATACGCGACGGCCCTAGCGGCCAGACTATAAGCGGCCTCTAACAAAATATGACGGGTCGTTAAGACCACAGACACGGTTAGACGAGTCCGGCAGCCCATATCAAACCAGGGCACTGTATATGTAATCCTATAGTGGACACCAGGGGCTAATAATAAAGCCCCACACTTGGCTCAACCTTATTGGCAGGCCAGCATCTTACATTTTTTACTATACATCACATACTTACGTTGCACTCTCCTATGAGTTTCCCTTTTTCCGCAGACAACATTCGTGCGATACCCTTCCAGGATGCGGCACAACGGAGACAAAGGCGCAGACGTGCAACAGGGCCCTGTTCAACATGTTTCTTTTTAGATTAAGCCCCTGTGTAAACCTTTCTATTGCCTCTTGTTGTTTAACCATCCCATGGGTTCGATACTCACAGAGGATACTGCCGTTTTTGGCATTTTGCCATGACAGATTAACACACGTACCTGGAAATACAGGGTTTATAATGAATGGGCATTCTTGAGCCCATCATCTGTTATAAAGTCCGAATACCTTCGGGAGTGTTCAACGTCACGAGTTTGGCCTTATATGCATCAGCTCCGAATCATGTCTTTGGTCAAATGTTGGGTTTGCCCGGCTCCTGGGTTTGCCGCCTTATGTTCCGTTATAATCGGCTAAGGTGGCCAAAGGAGAACTACTGTGATTGTTCCCTGGTTATTCCGGATGAGCACCTCAGTAGAGAAAGCCGAAAACTGACTATCATGATACAGCGAGAGACTGGTCAACCACTCGACAACTCACCGGAATCTCTAGGATTCCTCCGCATTAACGAAGGGCCATTTCCCGGCCAGGTACATACGCGCCCGTATTCGGGTGCACGCGAAGGTACCAGGGGCTACATAGTAGCCCCAAAGTTAGAATCCCGCAGCTAAGCGAAAGTGTTACAGTTATATAGTCCGGTTGCCTAGTTCGACGTGCGATCACCTCCTTGCCGGACCAAGACGTTGGATAAAGAGTGATTAAGCACATTTTTCGCAAACACCCCCGCATTGTATGCGTGGGGCTGAAGCCAACGACTGCTATCTTTTGGATTACCCACATATATATATATATATACACACACACACACACACATACATACATAAACACTATTCTGATCATGGGATCAAAATAATATTCTGATCACAACCAGAACTTCCTGAGTTACACGCCTGAACTTCCCTCTGTACGAACCCGACCTTCGGGCTATCTTCGCAACCGTGTGTCCTGGCACGAACTTTTCTGGTTAGTCATGTTCCATGTGATGTAAGTGTAATCTGCAAACCATTTCTAGCAACTAAATGCCCGTTTTAAATATGAATCTCGCTCGTTGGCGGATTTGCTCTCGGGTCGTGATGAAACATGCCTCTGTTACAATTTTCCTGCCCGAGTTATTCGACCTGAACTTCCCTCTGAACTAGGTTGAACTTCCGCCAACATTGCTCAAACGGGGCTTGCGATATACCGTTGGAAAGCTATGGACACCAGTATCATGACCCAACTTAAATTTTAGTCAAAATTTAAGCGGTTTCAGAGCAGTTTTGAAAACCGTTTTTTCTTCACACAAAAAATGTGAATCGTATTTTCGATCGCATTTCTAAACCATTTATCGGAATGAGGCAAATAATATGGCATTGGAAAACTGCTACAAAACCGCCCCTTCCACATGTTGAAACTTTTCTCTAATTCCCTGTGAATAAAGAGTAATTTGGAAAATCGTAAAATTTTGCAAATCGAACAGGCGAGTTCGTATTTTCAATGGCATCTCTAAACGGCTAATCCAATTGAGGCAAATGATATGGCGTTGGAAAGCTTATGAAAATGCGCTACTTTTTCATGTTAAAAGTTTTTTCTAATTTGCAACGGTTACAAAATAATTCAGAAAACAATACAAGTACCACCGAGTTCGTACTTTCGAGCTAGTGTTTTAACCGTACGTCTGAACGCAGCAAATGATATGGCGTTGGAAAGGTTGAAGAAATGCGAAACTTTTTTATATATATTATTTCTACCAATTCCTTACGGTTTCAAGTCAAACTTGAAAATGGCTAAAAACGTATTTTCGCTGTATTTTGTACAATTTTTTTCGGATTTGGGCAAATAATATACTGCTGAAAAGCTACAGAAAATGCAAAACTTTTCATGTTGATGGTTTTCTCTAATTCCTATCCGTTTTAAACTAATTTCAAAAATGGCGAGATCATTCATTCTGCCTTTGTCACGAAACAGATTCTCCAAAAATGCACTGCGTGAAGATATGAACTTCCCCGTACGTCTACATGAACTTCACTCTGTTTTTCACGTGCTTTTTTTCTCTAGGTCTTCATCCACTCATCGGAATTGAGCAAGTGATATCCAGATAGAAAGCTGATGTAAACACGCAACTTTCCCGTGTTGATCATTTTTTCATACTCATGATGTTTTTAAAAGTTTTTCATCTCAAATTCATTCGATGTAGTAGTCGAACTTCCTATTGTTTTCACGTTGAACTTTGACGTATTTTCGTTTGTAATTTTCTCATCCGTTCATCCGTGTTACACAAATGATATTCCTTTTGTACAAACCTCTCTCACAATGATTTCTTAAACTTTTTTCCTATCGAGGACTTGAACTTCTTGGTTTTATTTTTTAATGATCTAAAAAATCCAAAAAATTTATAGACATCGAACTTCACCATTATTTAAATTTGAACTTCTTACTTTTATTGGTTAGTAACGGGGACAATTTTTTTTTATATAAACAATGATACCGCGCCGTTATTTTAATTTGAACTTCTAGTTTTTATAGAATGGGGAAAATCAGTTTTTATACAATCTTTTGAAATGCTCCCCTTTTTAATTTGAACTTCTCTAATTTTTTTACAAACGGGGAAAATCCGTTATAAATATTTTTGAACTACTTTGTTTTGAACCCCTTGCTCAAATTGAACTTCCAAATTTGTCTTTTAGAAATTAAAAACTTCATTTATTTTAATGTTGACCTACTTCGGATTTTAAATTTGAACTTCTTATAGAATTTTGTCGTGGTGAAATGGCCTAGGTGGTCCCTTTTTCATTTGATGATTTTTCTTCTGTATGTGGTACACGTGAACTTCGGAATTTTTGAAACATGAACTTTGCGTGCTATTAATTTTTTTCATAAAACTCCATAGTATTTATTCTTTGAATTCCATGATTTTTTTTGTTTTATATTTTTTTTTGAACTTCAATGTTCGTTACACCTGAACTTTTGAAATCACACCTTTTTATACACCTTTTTATTAGATTAGCACCGATAGTGCACCGATAGGAGAGAAGCGGTAGATGCTGCACCAAGAGAGGAGGAGAGCAGATGATGTTGCATCACAGAGAGAGGCAGCAGGTTAGCATCGGCAAACTCCACTTCTGAATGTGTTGGGCATGCTCTCAGTCTTAGGTTTTTGAATGAAATACACGCACGTCCATGCACGAACAGCCAGCATCGGCCGCGGCAACGCGTCTTCCTCCAGCAAACCGAACTTCCCTCCTGTGTACAGAATGCATGATTCAAGCCCTCAAAAACCACAAGAGAATCTTGAAATGATTTTTCGACCCTGACACACACTCATCTTATGGGAAAGCTTTTCAAATATTAGATTAGCAACATCACATACAGAGAAAAACTTGCATAAAATCAGTTAGTGCTACCTGTTTGAACAAGTTGAAACGAGGCAGATGATGCACTACCTCCACTGAGAACTAATTAGAGAGAGAGAAAGAAGTGCTAAGAACATGCACATGTGTTGTTCTTGGTGGCACCACGAATCACTTTTTAGGCGAGTAATACATGGGCCAGCAGCTGTACTGACAAGCAGCGGCTGATTGCTCTGCATGGGAGACAGGCCATAGCGGCGGCGCTGCTGCTGCACATATGGAGCGTCGTCAGCTTCGAACAAACCTGCATTTCTCACAATGTTTTGTAAACAAACTGTAGTTCAACTATGCTCAAACTAATTTCATCCATCACATCCAAGTGCATTTTTCAGAAACCAAATATACAGAAACAATTTTTGCAAGAAATTTTCTTTCAAATTCAAAGAAGTTCAAATCCTCCTGGAGAGAGGGTTGGGTGAACAGAGGAAAGTTCTCGGCCTCGTCGGAGCATCCTGGTTGTGTGATCCGGGCGCTGCGGGGGCGAACGTCCTGGGGTCGTGTCCTTGAACGGCCCGAGGCAGTGTGGTTGAACGGCTTTGTGTGCCGCCGCAGCCACGGAAGGAGGTGGGGGAAGGGGTGGGACGCCGGAGGTAGAGAAGGAGAAGAGGAGGCTCACCGGACGGGAGGGTTGCGTGGTTGACCAGATCTGGGTCGGAGCAAGCGGGAGGGGCGCGCCCAGGTTGATGGCATTTGGGGTTGGATGACGGCGGCGGTTGCGGCGCAGTGCCGCGCGCGGAGGTCCAGGAGCAGGGGCGTGGTGCAGAGGAGGCCGGAGGTGGCAGTTGCGGCATGATTTGGGGAGGGAAACTATGGTGGTGGCGCCACCGAGGAGGAAGGCGGCGGCAGCGGGGCTCTGGTGAGGGCGACGGCTGTGGTGGTGCGATCTGGTGCAGGCCGATGGCGTCGCAGGCCAGGGAGGGAGGCGATGTTGACAACGGGAGAGGTTAGGGGAGGGGAGGGGGTCGTGGGGGAGAGGGTGGGTGCTGTTTTTTTCCTTCAACCGATCGGGGTCGGGTGGGTTTCTCGCGATCTCAGGAACGCACTGTCGCTAGGGCCTTGTGATCCAAATAACTATTCTAATCCCAGGATTAGAATAGTGCCACCCTATATATATATATATATATATATATATATATATATATATATATATATATAACCCTTAAGACCCTTATTCTGCACCCCAAACCCTTATTCTGCTAACACTCAGCCCAAACGAAGTGTGCGGAGATGAAAAACAAAAATCCAGCGACCCTCCCGTGGTCAAACCGCCACCATCACCACCAACCACCCAACTTCTTCCCCCACCCCACTACCTCTGGCCATCCTTGCTGCCGTGGATCTCGCCCACATCCCACGCCCCCAACTCGGTACCCACCGGCTACCCCCTGCACCACCACCTTCCTCCCCTCTGGCTACCTCCTTCGCTGCCGCCGCCCTGGCTATCTGCCCTCTGGCAACCTTCCCCGCCACCGCCCAACCACCACCTGATCACGCCGTGGTGAAACAAGATCCATGCTGTGTAGTCTCCCTCCCCCACGCCGCACCGCTGCACCGACCCACCTTCCCCTTCGCTCCCTGCCGCAACCACCCCGTCTCCCCCTTCGAGCCTCCGCCAACCGATGCGGCCGCTGGATCTCCGCCGCCAGAGCTCCTCCAACCGCTGCAACGCCTCCCGGCCACGACTGTGCCCCCCGACTCTTCCTCCCCATCTCTCTAGACTGAGGAGGCCACTCCAGGTATAGGATCTGCCCACCACCGGTAGCGGATCCAGCCCCCATCGACTCTGGCCAACGCGAGGCAACTCCGATTGCCCCCAAGGGAGGGCATCTCGTTCTGCTTCGACTGACGAGCACTGTGGGTGTCGACCTCCCCCTACCCGTCGCACAGTAGGTCATCCACCTCGCTTGAGTGCGCATCAGTGGTGCTCGGGTGCCGCCTGAGGCAGCGCGGTTGCTGTCCCAATGCAGTTCGGCTGCCGTTGTTCGGACGTGGACGTGCAGCTCGAAGACCGTGGATGTGCAGCTCGGAGGCGTGCATGAAGCGGTTGAATACCCGTGCACTTGCAGACTTCGGCGTTCTTGCGCGTAGTTCCGGTTCGTCCAGCGCCACATCCTGCTTACTCAATTGCTTTTTTGTACAGTTTGCTTGCTAGTTCGTTAGTGCGCATGTACAACTGCAGCTCACATCTTCACACATAGTAATTTTTGTTGTTGAATCGCAGCTTACTTCGTCCCCATCGTTGTAGAAACTGTGCACTCCCCCATTCCACCTCTCTGGGATGAGCAGCGCAAGGCCTCCCTGGAGCAGTCCACACAGCAAGTGCGTGCGGCTGCAGTGCACTTCTGTACTGTGAGGCGAACATCGTCGGGATTATGACAAATTTTGTAGTTTGCTTCAATCCCATTCACCTCTATGGCTCGCCGTTCAGTTTAGTCGATGCTCTCGTGCAGTGCGGAGCGCATCTGCTTGCAGTCCCGCCGGACGTGCGCGTATTCTGCCTCTCACCCCACGCATGCGTGCAGTACATTTTTTCATGGAAAAGTAGGGTGACACAGTTTACTCCATCCCATATTTTGCATTTTTTCGAGATTTTTTTTTGAAGTGCACTCTTTTTGTGTAAAAATAATGATGTTTCATTACCCCATGTATGAAGTGCAATTTGTTTCGTATGTTTCAAAAATCAGTTGACTACACCAAACACCTGCAGTGCGTTTAGTCCTCGGATGTGGTTCACTTTTCAGAGTGATGAGGTTCACTTGTGCCCAACATGAAAATGCTAAAATTTTAGCGCAACAACAAAAATAAATATGAGGTTCACTTCGATATATGTCATGGTTCACTTGCCTCCTCTCTGCGGTCCACGCTCATTCACAAAAGAAATAAAAAAAGACAACAAAAACTCGTCTGAGAAAATTTTACGTTCGACAAAAGAAATCATGAAGTTCACTTGCCTGTCTGATGCAGTGCGGTTTTCGTCCGATGCAGTGCGATTTTCTGTCGGATGACGTACAATCGCTGATTTGGGTGTCGCAAAAAAACAGAGTGTCCGCACTTCCGTAATTTTAAAATTGCTCTTAAACCGTAAGGAATTGGAGGGAGCATTCTACATGAAAAAGTTGTGTCTCGACGATATCTTTCGAACAACGTACAATTTGAATCATTTCGAAAAGCAGTTTGTAAAAATTTCTCGAAAAACGGCCGCTGCCTCTCGTAGTCAGCCGCGTGATTTTCAAAATTAACTAAAAACCGTAAGGAATCTCAAAACCATTTTCCAACGACGTATTACGCGCCTCGTTTCGACAAACGGTTCAAAAACTAGAGCGAAAATAGTACCAAAAATTGCAAATATTCCAAAAAAACGTAATTCCGCGATTTAGTAAATTTGAAACTGCTCTTAAACCGTAATGAATTAGAAAACATAATATATATGAAAAATATGCGCCTTGACGATACTTTCCAATGGCGTATCATTTGCTTTATTCTGATGAGCAGTTTAGAAAAAATCACGAAACTACGCTCGCTGCCACTCGTCATCCGCCGCGCTGTTTTTGAAACTGCTCTTAAACCGCGAGGAATCTCGAAAAGTGTTCAACATAGTGAAGTTGCGCCTAATCCATAGCTTTTCAACAGTATATTATACTCCTTATTCCGATAACCAATCAAAAAATTAGAGCGAAAACAGTACCAGAAAAACACTGCATGCAGTTTTTTCCGATGCGAAGTTCACTAGTCTATATTGGAGTGCTCGTCGTCAAGAAGATGTAGTGCACTTGCGATCAGCGTGCAGTGCGGAAGTGGTGTGCAGAATAGTTATTGTGTTAATATTAGCAGAATAGACCGTCTGTATACATAACACTATTCTGATCACGGGATCAGAATAATATTCTGATCACAACCTGACCTGCATGAGTAACGCGCCTGAACTTCTCTCTGTACGAACCCGACCTGCGGGCTATCTTCGCAACCGTGCCTTCTACCGCGAGTTTTTCTGGTTAGTCGTGTTCCATGTGATGTAAGTGTAATCTTCAAATGATTTTTAACAACTAAATACTCGTTTTTGATAGGAATCTCGCTCATAGGCGGATTTTGCACTCGGGTCGTGAAGAACTCGCGTTTTTTGCGATTTTACTGCCTGAGTTGTTCGACCTGAACTTCCCGTTGTGCTAGGTTGAACTTCCCACAACATTGCCCAAATAGGGCTTGCTATATATCGTTGGAAAGATACGGACACGAGTATCATGACCCAAGTTAATTTTTTCGCAAAATGTAAGCGGTTTAAGAGCAGTTTTGAAAACCATTTTTTCTTCACACATAAAACGTGAATCGTAATTTCGATCACATTTCTAAACCGTTTATCGGAATGAGGCAAGTAATATGGCTTTGGAAAGCTGCTGCAAAACCGCTCCTTCCGCATATTCAAAGTTTTCTCTAATTCCCTACGGTTAAAGAGTAATTTAGAAAATCGTAAAATTTCACAAACCAAACAGCCAAGTTCGTATTTTCGATGTCATTTATAAACAGCTAAACCAAATGAGGCACATGATATGGCGTTGGAAAGCTTATGAAAATGTGCTACTTTCTCATGTAGAAAGTTTTTTCTAACTTTAAACGGTTTAAAAGTGATTTAGAAAATGGTACAAGTCCTACCGAGTTCGTATTTTCGAGCTAATTTTTTAACCTGATGTCTGAATGCAGCAAATGATATGGTGTTGGAAAGCTTGAATGAATTCGAAACTTTTTGGTATATATTATTTCTTCCAATTCCTTACTGTTCTATGTCAGTTTTCAAAATGGCTAAAAACGTATTTTTGTTGTAATTTCCACATACTCTATCAGAATGGCGCAAATAATATACCGCTGAAAAGCTACGAAAAATGCAAAACTTATTCATTTGGACAGTTTTCTCTGATTCCTAGCCGTTTGCAAGTAATTTCAAAAACGGCGAGATCATTCGTTCTGCCTTTAGCGCGAAACAGATTCGCCAAAAATGCATCACGTGAAGTACCTGAACTTCTCGGTATGAAACCTTGAACTTCACTCTGTTTTTCACGTGCTTTTTTTCTCGTATATCTCTATCCACTGCTTCTAGATCTCCATCCACTCACTGGAATTGAGCAAGTGATATACCAATGGAAAGCTGCTGTAAACACGCAACTTTCCCGTGTTGATCATTTTTTCATACTCGCAACGATTTTAAAAGTTTTTCATCTGAAATTCATTCAGCGTAGTAGTTGAACTTCCTGGTGTTTTCATGTTGAACTTCTGTGACGTATTTTTGTTTGTACACGCGCCTGAGCTTCCCTCTATACGAACCCGACCTTCGGGCTATCTTCGCAACCGTGCCTTCTACCGTGAGTTTTTCTGGTTAGTCGTGTTCCCTGTGATGTAAGTGTAATGTTCAAACGATTTTTAGCAACTAAATACTCGTTTTAGATAGGAATCATGCTCATAGGCGGATTTTGCACTCGGGTCATGAAGAACTCGTGTTTTTTGCATTTTTACTGCCTGAGTTGTTCGGCCGGAACTTCCCCCTGTGCTAGGTTGAACTTCCCGCAACATTGCCCAAATAGGGTTTGCTATATACCGTTGGAAAGCTACAGACACGAGTATCATGACCCAAGTTAATTTTTTCGCAAAATGTAAGCGGTTTAAGAGCAGTTTTGAAAACCGTTTTTTCTTCACACACAAAATGTGAATCGTAATTTCGATCGCATTTCTAAACCGTTTATCAGAATGAGGCAAGTAATATGGCTTTGGAAAGCTGCTGCAAAACCGCTCCTTCGACATGTTGAAAGTTTTCTCTAATTCCCTACGGTTAAAGGGTAATTTAGAAAATCGTAAAATTTCACAGCCGAGTTCGTATTTTTGATGTCATTTCTAAACGGCTAAACCATTTGAGGCACATGATATGGCATTGGAAAGCTTATGAAAATGCGCTACTTTTTCATGTAGAAAGTTTTTTCTATTTTTGAACGGTTTAAAAGTGATTTAGAAAATGGTACAAGTTTCACCGAGTTTGTATTTTTGATCTATTTTTTTAACCCTATGTCTGAATGCAACAAATGATATGGCGTTGGAAAGCTTGAGGAAATGCGAAACTTTTTGGTATATATTATTTCTCCCAATTCCTTACTGTTTTATGTCAGTTTTCAAAATGGCTAAAAACGTATTTTTGCTGTAATTTCCACAAACTTTATCGGAATGGGACAAATAATATACCGTTGAAAAGCTAAGGAAAATGAGAAACCTTTTTATGTTGATGGTTTTCTGTGATTCCCTGCCGTTTTCAAGTAATTTTGGAAAATGGCGAGATCATTCGTTCTGCCTTTATCGCGAAACAGATTCGTGAAAAATGCATCGCGTGAAGTACCTGAACTTCTCGGTATGAAACCTTGAACTTCACTCTGTTTTTCACGTGCGTTTTTTGCCTGTAGCTCTCCATCCACTCATCAGAACACTCACCGAAATTGAGCAAGTAATATACAAGTGGAAAGCTGCTGTGAACACACAACTTTCGCGTGTTGAACGTTTTTTCAAACCCACGACGATTTTATCAGTTTTTCATCTGAAATTCATCCACTGTAGTAGTTGAACTTCCTGTTGTTTTCAGTTGAACTTATGTAACGTATTTTGTTTGTAAATTTCTCATCCATTGGTCAGTTTTACACAAATGATATTCTTTTTGTCCAAATCTCTCTCACAATAATTTTTTTAACTTTCTCCGACGAAGGACTTGAACTTATAACAACAAAACTTTTAGCCTTTGCTTTTTTATTCTTTTTTTAATACAAAATACACACCGTGTAGTACATGAACTTCTGGCAGTTATCAACCAGATCTTCACTTGGTTACGTGAAAATATTTGAGTTTTTTAATGAATTTTTTATCTGATTTTCTTAATCTTTTTTTTATGAATTTTGAAGCGCTCTATTTTTAATAGTTGAACTTCTTTTTATTTTATATTTAAACTTCTTGTTTCCATTCTTTAATAACGAGGAAAATCTGAGTTTTCTATAATCATCGAACTTCTCCATCTTTTCAATATGGACTTCCTAGTTTTATTTTCTTAATCTTTTTTTATGAAATTTTGAAGCGCTCTATTTTTATTAGTTGAATTTCTTGTTATTTTATTTTTGAACTTCTTGTTTCCATTGTTTAATGACGAGGAAAATCTGAGTTTTCTATAATCATCGAACCTCTCCATCATTCGTTCTGCCTCTACCGCGAAACAGATTCTTCGAAAATGCACCGCGTGAAGAACCTGAACTTCTCGGTGTGTGTGCCTGAACTTCACTCTATTTTTCACGTGATTTTTTTGCTCCTAGATCTTCATCCACTGCTCGTAGCTCTCCATCCCACTCACGGGAATTGAGCGGGTGATATACCGATGGAAAGCTGCTGTAAACACGCAACTTTCCCGTGTGATCATTTTTTCATACTCGCGACGATTTTGAAAGTTTTTCATCTGAAATTCATTCAGCATAGTAGTTGAACTTCATGCTATTTTCACGTTGAACTTCTATGACTTATTTTTGTTTGTACACGTGCCTGAACTTCCCTCTGTACGAGCTCGACCTTTATCGGAATTTTGAAAACCGTTTTTTCTTCATACAAAAAACGTGGATCGTATTTTCGATCGCATTTCTAAACCGTTTAGCAACTAAATACTCGTTTTAGTTAGGAATCTCGCTCATATGCGTATTTTTCACTCGGGTCGTGAAGAACTCGCATTTTTTGCGATTTTACTGCCTGAGTTGTTCGACCTGAACTTCCCCCTGTGCTAGGTTGAACTTCCCGCAACATTGCCCAAATAGGGCCTGCTATATACCATTGGAAAGCTATGGACACGAGTATCATGACCCAAATTAAATTTTTTGCAAAATGTAAGCGGTTTAAGAGCAGTTTTGAAAACCATTTTTTCTTCACACAAAAAACGTGAATCGTAATTTCGATGGCACTTCTAAACCATTTATCAGAATGAGGCATATAATATGGCATTGGAAAGCTGCTGCAAAACCGCTCCTTCCACATGTTGAAAGTTTGTTCTAATTCCTTATGGTTAAAGAGTAATTTGAAAAAACGTAAAATTTCGTAAACCGAACAACTGAGTTTGTTTTTTCGATGTCATTTCTAAATGGCTAATCCAACGGAGGCATATGATATGGCGTTGAAAAGCTTATGAAAATGCGCTACTCTTTCATCATGAAAGTTTTTTTCTAAGTTTGAATGGTTTCAGAGTAATTTAGAAAATGGTCCAAGTCCTACCGAGTTTTATATTTTCAAGCTAATTTTTTAACTGTATGTCCGAATGCAACAAATGATACGGCATTGGAAAGCATGAGGAAATGCGAAACTTTTTTGTATATATTGTTTCTCTCAATTCCTTACTGTTTTAAGTCGATTTTAAAAATGGATAAAAATGTATTTTTGCCGTAATTTCTACAAACTTTATCGGAGTTGGACAAATAATATACCGCTGAAAAGCTACGGAAAATCCAAAACTTTTTCATGTTGATGGTTTTGTCTGATTCGTAGCCGTTTTCAAGTAATTTCGAAAACGACGGGATCATTCGTTCTGCCTTTATCGGGAAACAGATTTTTCAAAAATGCATCGCGTGAAGAACATGAACTTCTCGGTGCGTGTACCTGAACTTCACTCTGTTTTTCACGTGCTATTTTTTATCCTAGCACTCCATCCACTCACCGGAACACTCACCGGAATTGAGCAAGTAATATACCTGTGGAAAGCTGATGTAAACATGCAACTTTCCTATGTTGATCGTTTTTCATACACGCGACGATTTAAAAAAAATGATATGAATTTCATTCACAGTAGTAGTTGAACTTCCTGCTGTTTTCACGTTGAACTTCTACGATGTATTTTCGTTTGTAATTTTCTCATCCATTTCGCCAGTGTTACACAAATGATATTCTTTTAGTACAAACCTCTCTCACAATATTTTTTTTTACTTTCTCTGACGGAAGACTTGAACTTATAACACCAAATATTTTAGTCTTTGCTTTTTTATTCCTCTTTTAATACAAAATGCACACCATGTAGCACGTGAACTTCTGACAGTTATCAATCTAAACTTCTCTCGGTTACGTGAAAATATCTGAGTTTTTTTATGAATTTTTAATCTGATTTTTCTAATCCTTTTTATGAATTTTTTAAGAGCTCTATTTTTAAATGTTGAACTTCTTATTATTTTATTTTTGAATTTCTTGCTTCCATTCTTTAATAATGAGGGAAACCTGAGTTTTCTATAATCATCGAACTTTTCCATCTTTTTAATATGGACTTTTTGGGTTTTTTTCTTAATCTTTTTTATGAAATTTTGAAGCGCTCTATTTTAAAAAGTTGAACTTCTTGTTTTCCATTCTTTAATAACGAGGGAAATCGGAGCTTTCTATAATCATCGATCTTCTCCATCTTTTTAATTTGGACTTCCTGGTTTTTTTCTTAATCTTTTTTTGTGAAAGTTTGAAGCGCTCTATTTTTAAAAGTTGAACTTCTTGTTATTTAATTTTTGAACTTCCTATTTTCCATTCTTTAATAACGAGGGAAATCTGAGTTTTCTATAATCATCGAACTTCTCCATCTTTTTAATTTGGATTTCTTAGTATTTTTCTTAATCTTATTTATGAAATTTTGAAGCGCTCTATTTTAAAAAGTTGAAGTTCTTATTTTTTTAATTTTTGAACTTCTTGTTTTCCATTCTTTAATAACGAGGGAAATCTGAGTTTTCTATAATCATCGAACTTCTCCATCTTTTTAATTTGGTTTTATTTCTTTTAGTAACGAAAAAAATCCTACTTTTTGATAGACATCGAGCCGCTCCATTTTTAAATATGAACTTATAGGTTTATTTTAATAGAACTTCTTCATTATTTTGAATAGAACTTATTGGTCTTATTCGTTAGTGACCCGAAAATTGAGTTTTCAAATAAGGATTAAACTACTCTACTTTTAAAAATTGAACTTCTTGGTTTTATTATTTAGTAACAAGAAAAATTGTGTTTTTAATATGCATTGACCTACTTCATTTTTTTAAAATTGAACTTCTTGGTTTTAATCTTTAGTATTAGGGAAAATCTGAGTTTTTTTAATTTGAACTTCTTGGTTTTTATTTGAATTTTCTTCGGTTTTTCCTTTTTATTTAGGTTTAAAGTTCTTCATTTTATTCTTTAGTAAGGAGAAAACATCTGACTTTTTTTAACCTTCGTACTTCTCTCTTTTTTTACTTTGAACTTCTTAGAAATAAATATGTTTTTTAAGAAACTTGATAGAACCAATTTTTGTTCAAATGTTCGAACGGATCTCTATAAAAAAATTGAACTTCTTGGCTTTTACTCTTTAGGCATGGGATAAATATGTTTTGTTACAAAGTTCGAATTGCTCTGCTAATTTAATTTGAACTTATTTGTTTTTGCTCCCCCGAGCACAAAATTGAGTTTTTTATAAACTTTGACCTTCTCTATTATTTAATTTGAACTTCTTAGTTTTATTCTTTGGAAAATTTTGGTTCTTTTAATCCGTTTTTAAAAAAATTTGGACTTATTTCGTTTTTTAATTCGGCCTTCTTTGATTTTGTAATAAACATTGAACTTCTTGCTTTTCTTAATATAAAGCTCTAGATTTTGTAGAAAACAAGAAAATTCCATTTTTCTATAAATTTTGAACTACTCTCTTTTTTTTGGTTTGAACTCCTTGGTTAATTATTAAGTAAGGAGGAAAATCCTAGTTTGTAATAAATACTAAACCGCTTTGTTATCTAAATTTGAACTTCCGTGTTTTTAAAGAAACAAAGAAAACTCATTATATATATATAATATGTACTGCTCTATTTATTTTATTTGACCTTCTTGATTTTCTAATAAACAATGAACTTCTCCGTTATTTAAATTTGAACTTCTAAGTTTTCTTGTATCGATGAAAACCTATTTTTTATAATCCTTTTGGACTGCTTTGTTTTTTAGTTTAACCTTTTTGGTTTTGTAATAAACAGTGAACTTCTCTACTTTTAACTTTGTACCTTTGGTTCTTTTTTTGAAATGGGGACAATCCTTTCTCATATATTTTTTACAAAAGAGGAAGGGAGTGCTAGTGAGGGATGGCGTCGATGGTCGGGGAGGGGGATGAGGGGCGGCGCCGATGGTTGCGAAAGTAATCTTCTCTTTTTTTAAAATGGATAAATCCTTTTTTGTACACATTGAAGTTCTTTATTATTTTTTATTTGATGTTATTCTATTTTTTACGAACATGAAAAACTAATCTTTTAAAAATAAATGTTGGACTGCTCTGTTTTTTTAGTTTAGTCTTCTTGGTTTGTTTTTTAGAAACAGAGAATATCCAAAAATATGTATATGTACATCAAACTGCTCTATTTTAAGTCTAGTCAACTGAATATATTTTTAAGTCTGTCATAATTGAACATTAACATGTTTATTTTATTTTACAGTATCAGTACAGTGTTAGTAGTAGTCCCGGAAGACACGATGACAACGATTATAATAAACTCACAAGTAAAGAACACTCGCATCTCCCATCCTGGTACGTCTAACTCAGTCAAACCCACAAGCTCTATGTAACGCCTCACACTGGTAGTTCTAGCTAACACAAACATGACCTGCTTAGCTTGGTTAACAACCACTAGGCTATGCCAAAATCAGCTAGTGCGCAGCTAGCTCCTGCCTCCAGCTACTTCCCTGGAGCACTGCGTGAGGCGATCGAATGCATCAAGCACGTACCGCAAACATATTACACATGGATCGAGTACAACTTTATTAACGGCAATGGCGACCATGGACGGTGGAAGAAAGACGATTGGCACGACCTGTAGGAGTCGTCCTGCTGGTGTAGTACAATGTGGACTTCAGCAACGCCATTCATATAGTCGGGAGGTAGAAACGGCCGGTGGAGACGTGGCAGAAGGGAAGGTCGCAGGCTGGAGGTGCAACGCTGGGAGCTTGCTTGCTGGAGTAGCGGGAGAAAGAGGTATGTTGCAGGGCGGCCGTCCGCGTTTATGCATCAGGGAAAGGGGCCATAGCTGTGGGTGAGAAAGCAATGTTCATAAACATGCTGCTCATGCACTGAAATTGATGGAACTATTCTAGTCTGATACTTCACAAATTTTAAATATGAGCAGAGTTTTTGCTGCAACTTACATTGTGGAAAATCACTAGATCCCAGATCGCACGACTTCTTTCTTTATCATATCTGAACTTTAGATTAGTGCCTACCCATTTTTTGCTCTGGCACGCTGTACAAGCTTTAGATAGTACATTAGAGAGGAGGAGCACAGTACACAACACTGGATGCGAGTAGCAGCAAGCTTTTCCATCAATTAGGAAATTGATGAAAAGAACGAAAGAACACTTACTTGATAACCAAGAAACATGGTGAAAAAATTCAGCAGAAAAAATACAACTCTAATCTCAGTTTTTCACATTCTACACGGTTAATTCTTTTTTAACAACATACATATGAAATTAATTAACGAATCAAAACTCGGAAAGGGACTCTCTTTTATGCAGATGTAGACCCAATCATTCATGATTCTTCTTTAACATACTATAAGATGAACAACAGAGAAGCATCCATACCAACAATACTGACTTGCAAACAATATTGTAGAAACAAACATCAGAGTTATCGTTGCTTGAGCGAGTAGAGCTGAGGCAGCCATGGAATTAGTAGTCGAGGAGCATCCATTTTTTCTATGGCCTAATGTTGTCAGTACAAGCACGCACATAATCGATGAAATTGATTTCAAGCTCCAAGTGCAGCAGCCTATGGCAAAGCTAGCAAATAACAACAACTTCAACCAGCAAAAGGGCACACATAGAGCAACCGTAGTAGTGTAGCAGGCAGTTTACATGGAGTAGCAGAGGTGCACATGTTCAAGCCAAAGACGACGGGGAAGGTCGATTAGAGGTGCCAGAGCAGGTCACATACTAGAGATGCGGCAGGAGGCAGATGGAAACACCTCGATCAGTTAGTAGATGAACTTATAAAGTATAGCAATGTTGAACTGCAAAAAAAGTGGCTCCAGAAGCCCCATGATGAATTAGACCACACGGTTGGGGCTCCATCTATCTCCTACATCACCGACGAGCTCTGGCCATGAGGAAGAACACAACCGGTTCTCACCATGAACTTGACCATAGCCTTTTGCATCAGAAAGAAAAAAAAGCATGAGTAGAGAAGACACAAGCACCGCCGTGTGTCGCTGGTCGCGTCGTGCTACCAGGATCCTGCTCTGGTGCGATGAGAGAGGTCGGGGATAGGGGAGCGGTGCCCAGCGGCGGTAATGGAGTTGGCCGGAGGCTGGGGTGGGTGGCCGGAGGGAGGGCGGGGCGCGCTTCGGCCTGCCGAAGGGGAACGCAGGTGGTGGGGCGGTCGCCGGAAGGAAACGCGGGGGCGTGCGACCCAGGGGGCGGTCGACCCAGTCGTCGTTGAGGGCGAGGCACGCTGCGGGCTGCCGGAGGGGAACGCGGGCGGCGGGGCGGTCACCGGAAGGAAACGCGTGGGCGCGCGACCGGGGAGGCGGTCGACCCCGTCGCCATTGGGGACGTTCCGGTGGCTGGTGTTGACGGGGGCGGCAGCGGGGGGTACCGGAGGGTGCGAGAGAGGTGGAGCGGGGCACCTACGACGGGGGAGAGGGTCTGGGGCGGGGCGGAGCACTGGCGGTGGGTGGGGGAGGGGGTCGCTGATGGGTGGGTGGGGGTTGGGGATCCAGGCGAGGGAGGTGGGGATCGAGGCGCGGGAGGTGCAGGACACACGATGTTTTTTTCCGGTGGAGTTCGGGAACACCGCCGCGGCTCCTCTATATATAGGGCGCTGTGATCCAAATAACTATTATAATCCTAGGATTAGAATAGTGTTGGTGCTATTCATCACCCAGGGTGCAGAATAAGTTATTCTTCACCCGAGGTAATCATACGGTCACTTCATAATTAAATTACGTTTGGAGTTCAAATAGTTACATTCCTATTGATTCACGACGTAAAATTTGGTATAAGAAAAAAAATATAGGTCATAAGACAAGAAAATTTGGAGTTCATGTATATTTTACACTATGTTTTTACGTTTGTAATTTTACATAACATAAAATATTTTTTACGGCGATTGTATGTTTTCTTACGGTCTCTTTTTACGTCAGAAATAAGACAAAACTTACGAAACTTAAAATTACAGTGCATTGGTGGTAAAATAATGGGGGTGAAGAATAACTATTCCTCACCTAGGGTGACGAATAGTCAATCCCTATATATATATATATATATATATATATATATATATATATACCGCACATGGACACAATCATATTTTCAGACAAACATTATAAATATAACCTTCCAATCAAAATAAACATTATTTTTACAATGATTTGAATCATCACTCGAATAGGAGATTCTTCACGCACTACGCTTCTATCAGGCGGGCACCCTCTGTGACCTGCGCCAAGTAGTGCCCGGCCGGATATTGGCCCCCCGCCGGATCCTGAGACGCTATCATAGTGGCATCCATATCCGTCCATACGCTTTAACGCGGGCAAGGGCCATCCGCGCACCCTCTATGTATGCTGACCTCCTCATGGCATCGATCTGAGGCACGGCCCCAAGGAACTATTGCACCAAACCAAAGTAGTTATCCGGATTAGGCCGCTTCGGCTAAAGAAGGTCTATTACAAACCGCATTGCAAGACCGGACAGCTTGTGAAGCTCCGCTACAGCAGCCATCTTATCACTTAACGGCAGCGGGCGAGTGGGAGCATTGAACTGCGACGAGAAAAGCTTCTCCACCTCCCTCTCACCCTGATCTTTGAAGAACTCCACAGCATCAGCCGTACTCTTCGCCAGGTCCGCGTAGGCGTCCGCCGAACTCCATCGTCCATCCAGGGGAGCGTACTTCAGATCGAAGAACTTCGTCCGCAGCAAATAGGAGCCTCCAGCCGTGATTTTACCGGCCTGTTGAAGCTCCTCCCGCGCACCTCTGAGCTCGGTCTGTATTTCCTTGGTGGCATTAAGTGCGTTGCTCAGGTCAGCCGATTTATCCTCATTAAGTGCCTCAGCTCATGCCTGTCAGCGGCATTTTTTAACTGAATAGCCATTTCGGCTATCTTTTCCTCGCTTCGGCGATGAGCAGCCTGTTCGGCTCTCAATTCCTCAGCCGCCTTTAGGGCAGACGCATTGCTCACCCGAACATGTTCCTTGGCTACAGCAAGTTCCGCCCTCAAGGCCTCCACGGCAGCAGCACCATCTGCAGTCTGAACATATTACATTACTATGTGCCACCTTAAATATTTCCCTATGCAGGAAAGACAGGACACACACCTTGTGATTTATCCAGCCGCTCATTCATCAGAGTGATATCGGCATCAATCGACCCAATTTGCCTCGTCAGTTCGGCAACTTCAATGGACAGGCCGGTGGCCAGACCCACAGGTATCTGCACATATTTGCAACATAAATCTTTGGTATATGATCCCCCGTTTGCCGCCTAAGGCGGGCAACCAACGTCTCAGGGGCTACTACCTATATGGAGCACACCTAGCGCGTACCTCACAATTAAATAAATAATGGATTCTCCATTACATATCTCAAAGCCTCTGAGCAGGCTTGTGAATGCTTCATTCAAACCGCTCGTAGCGAATGAAATCTTCTTAAGCACCGCGCTAATTAATGAGTAGTGCTCCTCCGAGAGCGCAGCTCGCTCCAGCAAGCCCGTCAGTACGTCCGGCCGGACATTGAACTGCGCTGGACTCTTCCCATCGCCCCCCATTGTAGCCAAGTGCTCCGGGTGCAGGGCGGCTGATGAATTGATAGCCGGCTTTGGCAGATCCGGACTCCTCCGTGACGACACCTCGGTGTCCCCCGCTTCATGAGTCGGAGAAGGGGGTGGGGTTTCGCTTTCCATCATCTCCGGAGGAAGGTCCCCCAAAGACGAACCCTGTTGAGAGGAGCTGTTGGCCGGACTGCAAAAATTTGAATCATGGTTACTGACCGAGGGGAAACATAGTACCTTCGGATCGTAGATTGGCTTACGACTCGGTGGAGGGCTGTCCTGTTGGAGGGCATGGTGCGGTGAGGGTGCCCGTCGGGGCAAGGCCCCCTGGGGATGTCTTTTTCCCTAACTTGGGCATCTCCGCCTTGAAATCTTCAGAGGCGGCCCTCTTCTTCCCGCGCGGGGTGGAGGCCTTAACCTCTCCTCCCCGACTATCCTCCTTGGGGGAGGTAACAATTCCCCCGGTTTGGATGCGCAGCATGTGGGGTTCGGATTCTTAATCTCTCCCCTTGTCTTTCCCCGAGGGCATCCTGCTGAGTACTCGGTCAAGCATCTTGGCCATGGTGGGAGCGGGCGAGCCTTCGGGAAGTGGCCGGACGATTCTCTCTGCCTTGCTGAGCCATTCCTGGACGCGGATGATTTTCGGAATAAACAATCATGACAAATACAAAACGGGGTGTCCGGTATCAAGGCTACTTACCCGAGTGTCTAGGAGATTACAGCTTAGGCCCGCATCCTCGATGGTGTTCGGACACATTACTTTCCATCCGAAGAATAATTTGCACATCTCTTCGAGCTTCAGGCCGAAGACGTGCTTGATGGTCCGCGGACCCTCCGTATTAAACTCCCACATCCGGAGAGGCCGGCGTTGGCACGGCAACATCCGCCGGATCAACATCACTTGCATTATGCTGACAAGATTAATGTCCCTTGCAAGAAGCTCCCGGATGCGATTCTGCAGTACTGGTATGTCACCAGCGGGTCCCCAATTCCGCCCTACGTCTGTCCAAGACGCCGACTGAGACGGAGGGCCCAAGCGAAACTCGGGGGAAGCCACCCACTTTGTGCCTCTAGGAGCCGTGACATAAAACCACCTACGTTGCCATACATCGGATACTTCTGGGATAGAATCCTCTGGCCATGGGGCATCAGCGCTTCTGCTTATTACGGCACCTCCACACTCCACATGTCGCCCCTCGATCATCTTCGGCGTCACATTGAAGGTCTTGAGCCATAAGCCGAAGTGCGGGGTGACGTGGAGAAAAGCCTCGCACACGATAATGAACGACGATATATGGAGGATAGCATCCGGAGCCAGATCATGAAAATCCAGCCCGTAATAGAACATGAGCCCCCTCACGATGGGATCAAGGGCGAAACCCAAACCGCGGAGGAAGTCTGGGAAGAAAACGACACACTCATTGGGCTCCGGCGTAGGGATGACCTGCCCTGGAGTAGGAAGCCTGTGCTGGATATCTGCGGTCAAGTATCCGACCTCCCTAAGCTTTGCAATGTCCTTCTCTTCAATCGAGGAGGCCACCCACCGGCCTTGAGGGTCAGATCCAGACAGATTGGAGGATTCCGAAGGGGAGGAGCTTAGGTTTTGGGTGTTAAAACTCGAGGTGCGAGAAGGCGTGATGAAGGTGAAAAAAGAGGCGTAGGTCTCGGCCCCTTTATAAAGAGGGTGAATATCAAGAGTCCCCGGTGTGACCATTTGAGGCTTATCTAAAAAACACACGGGTTATACCAACATCCGTCGTGGGGTCACGCACGCTCATATTGATGGAAATCCCGTAATAAGAGGAACACGATCTCTGCCTCGATGGGACGTGCCAATAAAACCGCCTCGTAACACGAGTCGTTGTGGGGTAGGAAGCATCGGTTCACGTTGGACCGAGCCACGATGCAAGGGCACGACGCATGAGTATTGCCAGCAAATCAGATCTATACCATACAAAGATCATCTTGCAGATCCGGACATGGTCTACGTGTTCGATAACCACTTTGGAGTATTCGGAGGAGGAACCCGCCTTGCAATGCCGAAGACAATACTGCATGCCGGACTCATCATCATTGAAGTCTGGTTCAGGGGCTACTGAGGGAGTCCTGGATTAGGGGGTATCCGGACAGCCGGACTGTGTACAACGCCCGGACTATTGAAGAGTGAAGATATGAGACTCAAGACTTCGGCCCGTGTCCGGATGGGACTCTCCTTTGCGTGGAAGGAAAGCTTGGCGATCCGGATATTATATTTCCTTCCTTGTAACCGAGTCCATGTAAACCCTAGCCCTCTCCGGTGTCTATATAAACCGGAGAGGTTGGTCCTTAGAAGGCCGATCACAATTACAATCATACCATCATAGGCTAGCTCTTAGGGTTTAGCCTCTACGATCTCGTGGTAGATCTACTCTTGTACTAGCCATATCATCAATATTAATCAAGCAGGAAGTAGGGTTTTACCTCCATCGAGAGGGCCCGAACCTGGGCAAACATCTGTGTCCCTTGCTTCCTGTTACCATCAGCCTTGACGCACATATCGGGACCCCCTACTCGAGATCCGCCGGTTTTGACACCGACAGCAATCTCAACATGAAGAGAGGTAATTTAATAACACGAAAATTTCTACAACCATATGTTCCTCTCTCATAATAATTTCAAGTAGGATCATCAGCAAATTCAACAATATAGATATCACATAATATATTCTCAACATGATCCACATGCATGCGAAGTTGACACTCTTCCAAAACAGTGGGATTAACATTAACTAAAGTCATGACCTCTCCCTTGCAAGAAAGATCAATCTAGTAGGACAAACTAAACCGATAATTCGAAGAGACTTGCAAAGATATCAAATCATGCATATAAGAATTCAGAGAAGAACCAAATAATATTCATAGATAATCTTGTACATCAATCCACAATTCATCGGATCTCGGCAAACACACCGCAAAAGAGTATTACATCGAATAGATCTCCAAGAACATCGAGGAGAACTTTTTATTGAGAATCAAAGAGAGAGAAGAAGCCATCTAGCTAATAACTATGGACCCGAAGGTCTGAGGTAAACTACTCATGCTTCATCGGAGAGGCAGTTGTGTTGATGTAGAAGCCCTCCGTTATCGATTCCCGCACCGGCAGATCACCGGAAAGGCCCTAGATGGGATCTCACAGGTACAGAAGGTTGCGGCGGTGGAAAAGTGGTTTCATGGCTCTCCCTGATGTTTCTAGGGTATAAGAGTATACATAGGTGAAAGAAGTACGTCAGTGGAGCTACGAGGGGCCCACGAGGGTGGTGGCGCACCTACCCCCTGGGCGTGCCCTCCTGCCTCATGGACGCCTCATGGCGTTTCTGCCTTCAACTCCAAATCTTCTAGTTTGCTTTCGGTCCAAGAAAGATCATCGCGAAGGTTTCATTCCGTTTGGACTCCATTTGGTATTCCTTTTCTGCAATACTCTAAAATAGGCAAAAAATAGAAACTGGCACTGGGCCTCCGGTTAATAGGTTTGTCCCAAAAATAATATAAAAGAGCATATTAAAGCCCATTAAACATCCAAAACAGACAATGTAATAGCATGGAACAATAAAAAATTATAGATACATTGGAGACGTATCAAGCGACCTCCCGAGGAGCGGAGATCTCTATGCAGGTACCCAACCTCATGAGGTTGCAATGACGCAAGCCATGACGACCAAGTCCAGCCAGGCGCCAGCGGGCACGAAAGAGGCAGTTTCCTCTTTGGTGCTAAGGAGGCAAGCGCAGGCATGGCTTCCCAAGGAATCTGGCAAAGGTTTCCATTTTGATGCAACAAGATGAAGACCACCAGGATTGCAGGAGGGATGTCATCACCGAGCCCACCGCAGCATCATGACCAGAAGCTTTGCAGGCGAAGACCACCTTTCGTTAGAATAAGATGTACTACTTGTCCCCTTTCAAATCAGCCACTTTGGGATCCCTTCCCGCCTACATTTGGGGGAAGAGGACTGAGGCCACTATAAATATAAGTTAGCCACCACCTTAGAGGGGATCGGATCCTTTCCGCCCTCACCAAGGCAGACCTCATGAGGTTGTTCATCTTTGTACTAGTTCATCCACAAACCCTCGTGAGGCCAATTCACCACAAAGCGGGAGTACAGTTTTACACCGCAAGGTGGCCCGAACCTGGGTAAACTGTCATGTTCATCTTCTTCCTTGTTCATTGAACTAGGCCATGGCGTGACGGGCTGGTAGGCTGGATATGTCGAGTTCTTCGCACACTCCCTAGAGTTTGAACCTTTCTTGGGTGTGCGGAGCCCTGAATCTGACATTTGGTCTGCTAGGTAGTGTTGGGGAACGTGGTAATTTGAAAAAAATTCCTACGACCACGCAAGATCTATCTAGGTGATGCATAGCAATGAGAGGAGAGAGTGTGTCCACGTACCCTTGTAGACCGAAAGCAGAAGCGTTAAGTAACGCGGTTGATGTAGTCGAACATCTTCGCGATCCAACCGATCAAGTACAGAATGCACAACACCTTCGTGATCTACACACGTTCAGCTCGGTGACGTCCCTCGAACTGTAGATCCAGCTGAGGCCAAGGGAGAGTTCCATCGGCACGACGGCATGGTGATGGTGATGATGAAGTTACCGGTGCAAGGCTTCGCCTAAGCACTACGACGATATCACCGAGGTGGAAAACTGTGGAGGGGGCACCGCACATGGCTAAAGATCAACTTGTGTCTTTGGGGTGCCCCCTGCCCACGTATATAAAGGAGGGAGGGAGAGAGGCCGGGCCCCTAGGGGCGCGCCAAGAGTATGGAGACCTACTAGGACTTCCTAGTAGGAATCCCTTCCTTTTTTGGAGTAGGAGAGAAGGAAAGAGGGAAAGAGAGATGGAGTAGGTAAGGGAAAGGGGGGCGCCGCTGAGGGAGTCCAGGATTAGGGGGTCCTTGGACAACCGGACTATATGCTTATGCCGAACTGTTGGACTATGAAGATACAAGATTGAAGACTTCGTCCCCTGTGTGGGTGGGACTCTCCTTTGCGTGGAAAGCAAGCTTGGCGATTCGGATATGTAGATTTCCTTCTCTGTAACCGACTCTGTGTAACCCTAGCCCCCTCCGATGTCTATATAAACCCGAGAGTTTATTCCGTCGAACAACAACAATAAGAATGATAGGCTAGCTTCTAGGGTTTAGCCTCTACGATCTCATGGTAGATCAACTCTTGTAATACTCATATCATCAAGATCAATCAAGCAGGAAGTAGGGTATTACCTCCATAGATAGGGCCTGAACCTGGGTAAACATTGTGTCCCCCGCCTCCTGTTACCATTAGCCTTAGACGCACAGTTCGGGACCCCCTACCCGAGATCCGCCGGTTTTGACACCGACATTGGTGCCTTCATTGAGAGTTCCACTGTGTCGTCACCATAAGGCTTGATGGCTCCTTCAATCATCCACAATGATGCGGTCCAGGGTGAGGTTTTCCTCCCCAGATAGATCTTCGTATTCGGCGGCTTCGCACTGTGGGCCACCTCGTTTGGCCATTTGGAGCAGATCGATAGCTATGCCTATCGGTGTTAAAACCGGCGGATCTCGGGTAGGGAGTCCCGAACTGTGCGTCTAACGCTGATGGTAACAGGAGGCGGGGGACACAATGTTTACCCAGGTTCGGGCCCTCTCTATGGAGGTAATACTGTCACGCCCAATATGCGATACTATCCTAAAGAGACACGAAGTTCCCACCAAGGATAGAACCGCATATTGATACGCTTTTGCAAGGTGGATATCATTACATCAACGTTACATAATAGATGGGGATATATACAAAAGGCATACAATGCCACGCGAATAAAACATCATCTTACATAAGAGCACCATCCGACTACGTATGAAACACAAACAGAAACTTAAATGACATCCACCCTGCTAGCCCAGGCTGCCGACCTGGAACCTATCCCCTGATCGAAGAAGAAGTAGAAGAAGAACTCCAAAACAAGCAAACATCGTTTTCGCGTCATGATCATCGCATAACCTGCACCTGCAACTGTTGTTGTAGTAATCTGTGAGCCACGAGGACTCAGCAATCCCATTACGATGGGAATCAAGACTAGCAAAGTTTAATGGGTATGGAAGGGGTAAAGTGGTGAGGTTGCAGCAGCGACTAAGCATGATATGGTGGCTAACATACGCAAATAAGAGCGAGAAGAGAAGCAACGGAACGGTCTTGAAGCTAGCAATGATCAAGAAGTGATCCTGAACTCCTACTTACGTCAAACATAACCCAAAACCGTGTTCACTTCCCGGACTCCGCCGAAAAGAGACCATTACGGCTACACACACGGTTGATGCGTTTTAATTAAATCAAGTGTCAAGTTATCTACAACCGGACGTTAACAAATTCCCATCTGCCACATAATCGCGGGCACGGCTCTCGAAAGTTTATATCCTGCAGGGGTGTCCCAACTTAGCCCATCACAAGCTCTCACGGTCAACGAAGAATATTCCTTCTCCCAGGAAGACCCAATCTGTCTCGGAATCCCGGTTTACAAGACATTTCGACAATGGTAAAACAAGACCAGCAAAGCCACCCGATGCGCCGACAATCCCGATAGGAGCTGCACATATCTCGTTCTCAGGGCAACACCGGATGAGACATGCTACGAGTTAAACCAGACCTCGAGTTTCCCCGAGGGGGCCCCGCAGGCTGCTCGGTTCGGACCAGCACTTAGAGAAGCACGGGCCCAAGGGGGCTAAAATAAAGATGACCCTCGGGTTGGCCGACCCAAGGGGAAGGTATAGGTGGTGGTGAGGCAAATGGTAAAACCAAGGTTGGGCCTTGCTGGAGGAGTTTTATTCAAAGCGAACTGTCAAGGGGGTCCCATAAATTACCCAACCGCGTAAGGAACGCAAAATCAAGGAACATAAAACCGGTATGACGGAAACTAGGGTGGCAAGAGTGGAACAAAACACCAGGTATAAGTCCGAGTCTTCCACCCTTTACCAAGTATATAGATGCATTAATTAAATAAGAGATATTATGATATCCCAACATAATCCTGTCCACCATGGAGCAATCTTCAACTTCACCTGCAACTAACAACGCTATAAGAGGGGCTGAGCAAAAGCGGTAACATAGCCAAACAACGGTTTGCTAGGAAGGGTGAAAAAGGTTAGAGGCTGACATGGCAAATTGGGAGGCTTGAAGAACAAGTGATAGGTGGCGCAACAAAGTGATAGAACGAAGCAACTAGCATAGCAATGATAGTAGTGAGATCCAAGGTGAAGGTCATCTTGCCTGAAATCCCGCTAGGAAGAAGAACGAGTCCATGAAGAAGACGAACGGATGAAGCCAAACCAAGCGTAGACGAACGAATCCTCACGATCGCAACGAAACAGGAACTATCGAGAAGAAGCACATAACATGGTAAACACACCACACACAAGCATAATCATGACATGATGCACAATCAAGTACGATGCATGTCCGGTTTAAATAGCATGGCATGCCAAAGTGCAACAAACAATACTACAAGTTAAGTGGAGCTCAATATGCAACGAGTTGCATATTGAAAAAACACCACATTGACATATTTAGTTTAATCTCGTTTAAGCTAACATACAATATTAAATGTTGTTAAACATGGCAAGGGGTGAAGCATATGAAAAACTACCTATCTAGACAAGGTTAAATGAGGCGGAACAGCAAACAACAATTCCAGAAAATCCCCATATGCATATTTTGAATTTGGTATTGTTCTGCCTATTACATAATTTTAATGATGTGAAACAGCAAAATGAAGTGCACCATGTTAAACTAGGCATTTTCCACCCCATTTACATATAAAGTTTATTACAATTGGAGCTACGATTATTTAGTTATGAAATAAATCATTTTAGCATGGCATTTATGCAAATTCATGCAAGCAACAATTTAAGCATTTTAAACATGGATGAAAGTGGCATGTTATGAAACTACATGAAAAACTAAGAATTTTACATCTATAATTCATTTTAATCCAATGCACGGTTTGTGAAATATTAATGCATGAACATGGAGGGTTTTTCTGCAAAACTGTAAACTCTGGATAATGGTTAAAATCGCTGACAGGGAAAAAAACACGCATCGGGCCGAATCTTGCTGGGCCAAACATGTACAAGAGAGGGGCTATTGGCGCCTGCTCATTCATGGGCTGAGGCCTGATTGGAAGTGAGGGAGGCCGGCTGGGGGGCGCAGCCGGGCCTTGGAGCCCACATGGCGGTCGCTTGCGGACGAGGCGAAGTCAACACGGGCGTTGACCGCGTCGTCCTCCTCTCGAACAGAGGCAGCAATGGGATTTGGGGGCGAGCGCTCCTGCTCGATGAAGAGTAAGCAGAGGCCTGCGCGAGGGGAAGCAGGGGACGCAGCGGCGGCCTAGCGCGGTTTGGGACTCCAGCGAAGAGCGGCAAAGAGCAGGGTCGAGGCGAGGCGGCAGAGCGGGCGGTGATTGGCATGGTTGAAGGCAGCGGTCGTTCTCGTCCTCATGAAGCAGGCGACGGCGGGGCTTCGATTGGTCCTGGAGGCAGCGCAAGGACGACGGGGATGGAGCTGCGGCGAGCTTGAGGCGGATCCGGTCACTGGGCCATGGATTTGACCGGAGATGGGAGAGGGAGGCCCGGTCATGGAGCCCCAAGCGGTGGCGCCATGGTTACCTGAGAGAGAAACACAACGAGGGGGTGGTCAGAGAGAGCTTCAGCAAAGAAGAGGAAGGGAAGGGAGAGGGAGGTGAGCACGGGCCTGGGGCTGGTGGTCGGCGGCGACGCAGCTAGTCGCGAGGACGGGCGCGGGGTAGCGCTGGTGTTCACGAACCACTCGGGATCGAGCAGAGGGAAGAAGAGGCACGGCCTCTGGCATCCTCGAGCATGCGGCGCAACGACGAGGCAAGGCGGAGCGCTTTATGGAGGACATAGGGGAGGCGGCGGAGGAGATGCTCGGGACCCTCCTGGTCCAGATCGAGCGAGGAAGGAGGGCTCGGGCTGCAGCCATGGCGCGGGAAGCTCCTGTAGGGAAAAGGACAGGGAGAAAGATTGTGTGAGCGAGAGGGAGACAGGGGAAAGGAGAAGGACGGGAAGGAGGGACGCTATGGTCCTGCTGGTTGTCGGCGAGGAGCGTCTCGGGGAGCCTCGAGCACGAGGAGCGGGGCTGGCTGCTCTGGTTGGTCGGGGATGCAAAACGAGGAGGTGGTTGGTTCGGCCGGGTGGGGTGGATGGATTGGATCGGGGATCTCGAGGAAGGGGGAGACCAGGTGGAGCTAGTGGCGGCGCAAGGAGGGGAATGGATGGGACAAGCCCCTAGGATCTAGGGTTAGGCGTCTATTTATACAGTAAGGGGATTAGGATAGGGGTTAATTCGGTCCCTCCGATCGAAATCGAATGACCGAGAATAAATGGGTTAGGGAAGTCAAGGAAGAAACCAAAGATATTTTAGAGATGTTCGGGGATGATCCGGACCCAATGGTAACGACAGCTCGGGTCGGGTCCGGGAGAAGTTTTCGGACGCGCATGCGAGGGGTTTGACAAAAGGCCATGGAGACAAGGGGTTTTGATGGGCTTAGAAAAGAGAGAGAAGAGAGCGGCCCGGTTGATCTGAGAGGGGTCAACAGGGGCAAGGAAGAAGCGGCAACTATGAGCGAATGCAAGTTTTATGAAAACGATGCCGATGCAATGCGAATGATGACATGAGATGAAATGCATGACGTGAACAAACTATAAAACAAAAGACAAAAACCATGCCACGGAGAAAATAATATATCACATAGCCGAAAATGGCAAGAGTTGGAGTTACGAATATGGAAAGTTGTATCCGGGGCGTTACAACACTCCACCACTATGAGAGGATCTCGTCCCGAGATCTAGGATGGCACTGGAGAAAAACGGAAGAGGAAGAAAAGAGGTAAAACTAAGTTGCTTCTTTGACAAACGAGTGAAACCATGAACCTTGAAAGGTTGAACAAATTGAAAGAAACAAAACAACAGAGATGACCAAGATTGCAAACAGTCCGTTGGACAAGAGGAACAAGGAACATTATGAGAACTTGAAGGTTGCAAAGACATGAATCAAGAGTTTAACGGGCAAGATAGAATTTGAAACCACTCCGGTTGAAATAAGATGAGAGAGGAAGAATTCGGGCAGCACTCCGGTTGAACATGGAAGGAATAGAACATGAACTTGAGAAGATGGGATGATACTTGATGAAATCGACGACACACTGCCTCTGGAACTATTGAAAGAATGGCATAATGGGTAAAAAGGATTTCAGACATCACTCAGGTTGAAAAGAGAGGCAAAACTTGATAAGATGACAGAACTTGAAGAGAGCACAACACTCCGGTTAAATGGATAAGCACGAAAAGAACACGACCTTCACAATTCAACATGATGAGTGAAAAGAGCAACATTACAATGCCTCCAGAAGAAAGAATAGAAGATAGATCATTGGAATAATAGATGGAGGAGAAAATGCCAACTTCTGCCACAAATGAGCTTGGAAAGCACCCTTCCGAGAATGTTATAACGGAGTTGTTGGAAAACCCACAATGAAACGAATAAGCTTGTAGTGGGCTTATGGAAAACATCTCGAGACTATGAGGTGACGACCGACCACTAATGGAAACCATTGATTTGATTGAGAGCACCAAAGAGATGAAAAACTTCTTCACCGAGATGAGAAGGAGAAAATTGGATCATAGATACGCCCCACAAATAGCAACATTCCCAATGGAAGGCTTTAGGTGAACTATAACCCAAGATAACTCCAACAAAGAGATGGATGGATTTAAAATATCTCATTCTTGACAACATGTGAATCATGAAACATGAAGAGAAATAGTCAAGGATGACATAGCACCATCTCAAAGACAAGATAGAAGGAATTGCACTTTGGAATGCAAGATGAAGAATACTTGAGGTCCTCAAAATAAAACATGTGTTGAGCACCATGTTTACTTTTAGAGTACAGCTTGGCTGATCTTAATTTCAAGAGAAATCTTGAAGAACAATTGAAGAATGAAAAGAATCCTTGACGAACCACCATGTAGAGCCTCCATGAAGAACTCCGATAATAAAAGGATGATAAAAAGAAAGAGAAGTTGAAAACACAAGGTTAAGCCTTGCAATGATTTAGGTGGAGCTTCGTGATGAGATAATGCAGAAAAACTTGGAACTCCAGAAAAGAAAAGAAGAAAACACTTGGAACTAGAATTTATTCCTCATGAACAAACTCTAAGGAAGAGATTACTCACTTGGATGAAATAAAAATAAGATTTATTGTATGCTTATCCTTCATCAAATTAAATTGATGACAAGCAATGGATTTTGCATACTACTTATTCTTCTTGAAAAGGATTAACGGGGTTATAGCACAAAACTTGGGAAAGTCTTCATGAACCACCGGTAGGATTCGAAAGAATGAGTGGATTGATATGACAAAAACAAAAGGGAGAGGAATGCTGAAGGAACCACCGTATTAATTCAAAAATGACTGATGAAAGAGACTGAATCACCGGGAAGAATTAGAAGAACCAATATGCTAGCAGGGATTTAGATGCAAAAGAACAAAGAGATCATGAGCTGATTAAAGAACACTTGAACGAAGCACCTGGATAATTGGATAACGGTAGCTGAAATGTGAAGACAAAAAATTCTTCTGGAATGATGGCCTCTGGTGAAAAGAAAAGGAAAACCAACTCCTGACATACTCTGGATGGGTAAGAAAAGAATATCTGACAAATGGAATAATTCGAGAGGATAGCATGAAGCTAGAACCATGAATCTTTGAGAGAACGGACAAGATTTAGAGGAAAAACTCTTCTTCAGTCTTCACATACTGAGAATGACGATGAGAAACACCACCATAAAGTATTGAGATACTCCGGGAGAATAAAAATTTAGAAAGGTTGACCCAACGATGAAATGATTTGAAATCGATCTTGGAGAAGGCATATGACTGATGAAATCCATTCTTACGTCACACTTGAAAAGAATTGAGAATAACTCCGGGGGAATTAGAAGAGTCAGGTAAGATTCTAGGAAAAGACTTGTGGGTTAGGGCCCACTAAAAAAAGAAACATCATTGAAGGATTGCTTGAAATAAAGATTGCACCCGTTGAATTAAATGGCTTGAATGAGGTAACAACCTCGAAATAGTTAGAATTGATGCGGAGTGGAAACACGAATCTTCAGAGATATCTTCAGCACTCCGGAACAATTGAATAGCAAGCGGGGAATGATTAAGAGATACATCGGCATACACAAACACTTTAAACGAGGAAGGGAATATGATCAACACCGAAAACTTGACTTGAATCCACCGGAGAAGAAAAATAACGAAGAATGATGAACTCAAAGCTCCGTTAGTATCTTCGTGAGAATCACCGGATAAGAACATTGATGGGAAAAGAATGGAGAAACTTCACATCCATAAGATGGATACTTGATTAAGATATCTGAGTCCTTGAAGAAAAGGGTGGGAGGGCGGGAAAACAAACGCAACTAGGGGAAGATGGAACAAACACCATTGCGAAAACTTAGAATTAATGTCGCAAATATTGAAATGATCGGATCCACCTGAAGAGAAGCACGCCGGTTGGAAAAGAATTAACATGACGACCTCAATGAACACAAAGGATTAGTATTCACATAGCAATATGAGAACAACATTTAGGAAAGGTATGGATTTAACATTTGACTTCGAAGCAACTCAAATACCACAAATAAAACAAAACAAAGGATTTGGCTTGCAGAATAAACTGGAACAAATACATATGATAGAGATTACCCAAACCCATATCATGCATCTGTCGGAAAGATATTCTAGGAGCTACTTGAATTCCCACCTATAAACTCCCGAATCTTTCCGGTTATGCAATCTGGTGTTGGGGATACAGGGGAAGCAATATATCTCACCCAAACTAACAATCCCTACATCCAGCTGTATCCATCCGTCAACACATAACCAAGAAAACTCCGGAAATCGTGTACCTCAACCTTCGAAAAGCATTCGTTATACGAGCTATGGCAATACACTCGAACTCCCCAGTATTGGGTGGCATCGAGGTTATCTCACCAACAACTGCATAAAAGAGATTTTCGATGTCGGCAAAACTCAGGTATTCCAGAACTGCAACGATAAAATTGTGACGACAACACCTCGGAGCTTAACTCCCTGGGACACCACCACAACCTCTAAATGTCAGGAGGAACCAAGAACAATGTTCTCGTTACAAGAATATCGAAACGATTCCAAGATACCCGCGTGATCCTAAATTTTTTTTTGTGAAAAATTGAGGAGAGGAAAGACAAAACATCTACGTCGAGAGTCCTCACAAGAGCGACGAAGGGGGCTGAGAAGTAAAAATAATAATCCTACTCTCCGATATATATAATCCTAAGACTCAAAATAGTTTTCTTCTATACTCAACAACGGCCAACAATCAAGGGGGCTCCTATGGTCGGTCGAGGCTCTGATACCAACTTGTCACGCCCAATATGCTATACTATCCTAAAGAGACATGAAGTTCCCACCAAGGATAGAACCGCATATTGATACGCTTTTGCAAGGTGGATATCATTACATCAAAATTACATAATAGATGGGGATACATACAAAAGGCATACAATGCCACATGAATACAACATCATCTTACATAAGAGCACCATCCGACTACGGATGAAACACAAACAGAAACTCAAATGACATCCACCCTGCTAGCCCATGCTGCCGACCTAGAACCTATCCCCTGATCGAAGAAGAAGCAGAAGAAGAACTCCAAAACAAGCAAACATCGCTCTCGCGTCATGATCATCGCATAACCAGCACCTGCACCTGTTGTTGTAGTAATCTGTGAGCCACGAGGACTCAGTAATCCCATTACCATGGGTATCAAGACTAGCAAAGCTTAATGGGTATGGAAGGGGTAAAGTGGTGAGGTTGCAGCAGCGACTAAGCATGATATGGTGGCTAACATACGCAAATAAGAGCGAGAAGAGAAGCAACAGAACGGTCGTGAAGCTACCAATGATCAAGAAGTGATCCTGAACTCCTACTTACGTCAAACATACCCAAAACTGTGTTCACTTCTCGGACTCTGCCGAAAAGAGACCATCACGGCTACACACATGGTTGATGCGTTTTAATTGAATCAAGTGTCAAGTTATTTACAACCGAACGATAACAAATTCCCATCTGCCACATAACCGTGGGCACGGCTCTCGAAAGTTTATACCCTGCAGGGGTGTCCCAACTTGGCCCCTCACAAGCTCTCACGGTCAACGAAGGATATTCCTTCTCCCAGGAAGACCCGATCAGTCTCGGAATCCCGGTTGACAAGACATTTCGACAATGGTAAAACAAGACCAGCAAAGCCACCCGATGCACCGACAATCCCGATAGGAGCTGCACATATCTCGTTCTCAGGGCAACACGGGATGAGACAGGCTACGAGTAAAACCAGAACTCGAGTTTCCCTGAGGGGGCCCCGCAGGCGGCTCAGTTCGGACCAGCACTTAGAGAAGCACTGGCCCGGAGGGGGGGCTAAAATAAAGATGACCCTCGGGTTGGCCGACCCAAGGGAAAGGTATAGGTGGTGGTGAGGCAAATGGTAAAACCAAGGTTGGGCCTTGCTGGAGGAGTTTTATTCAAAGCGAACTGTCAAGGGGGTCCCATAAATCACCCAACCGCGTAAGGAACGCAAAATCAAGGAACATAACACCAGTATGACGGAAACTAGGGTGGCAAGAGTGGAACAAAACACCAGGCATAAGGCCGAATCTTCCACCCTTTACCAAGTATATAGGTGCATTAATTAAATAAGAGATATTGTGATATCCCAACATAATCATGTCCACCATGGAGCAATCTTCAACTTCACCTGCAACTAACAACGCTATAAGAGGGGCTAAGCAAAAGTGGTAACATAGCCAAACAACGGTTTGCTAGGAAGGGTGAAAAAGGTTAGAGGCTGACATGGCAAATTGGGAGGCTTGAAGAACAAGTGATAGGTGGCGCAGCAAAGCGATAGAACAAAGCAACTAGCATAGCAATGATAGTAGTGAGATCCAAGGTGACGGTCATCTTGCCTGAAATCCAGCTAGGAAGAAGAACGAGTCCATGAAGAAGACGAACGGATGAAGTCGAACCAAGCGTAGACGAACAAATCCTCACGATCGCAACGAAACAGGAACTATCGAGAAGAAGCACACAACATGGTAAACACACCACACACAAGCATAATCATGGCATGATGCACAATTCAAGTATGATGGATGTCCTGTTTAAATAGCATGGCATGCCAAAGTGCAACAAACAATACTACAAGTTAAGTGGAGCTCAATATGCAACGAGTTGCATATTGACAAAACACCACATTGACATATTTAGTTTAATCTCGTTTAAGCTACCAAACAATATTAAATGTTGTTGAACATGGCAAGGGGTGAAGCATATGAAAAACTACCTATCTAGACATGTTTAAATGAGGCCGGAATAGCAAACAACAATTCCGGAAAATCCCCATATGCATATTTTGAATTTGGTACTGTTCTGCCTATTACATAATTTTAATGATGGCAAACAGCAAAATGAAGTGCACCATGTTAAACTAAGCATTTTTCCACCCCATTTACATATAAAGTTTATTACAATTGGAGCTACGGTTATTTAGTTATGAAATAAATCATTTTAGCATGGCATTTACGCAAATTAGTGCAAACAGCAATTTAAGCATTTTAAACATGGATGAAAGTGGCATATTATGAAACTAGATTAAAAACTAAGCATTTTACATGTATAATTCATTTTAATCCAATGCACGGTTTGTGAATTATTAATGCATGAACATGGAGGGTTTTTCTGCAAAACTGTAAACTCTGGATATTGGTTAAAATCGCTGGCAGGAAAAAAAACATGCATCGGGCCGAATCTTGCTGGGCCAAACATGCACAAGAGAGGGGCTGTTGGGGGCTGCTCACCCATGGGCCGAGGCCCGATTGGAAGCAGAGGGAGGCCGGTTAGGGGGCGCAGCCGGGACTTGGAGCCCACCTAGCGGTCGCTTGCGGACGAGGCGCAGTCAATGCGGGCGTCGACCGCGTCGTCCTCGTCTCGAATAGAGGCAGCAACAAGACTTGGGGGCAAGCGCTCCTGCTCGATGAAGAGTAAGCAGAGGCCTGCGCGAGGGAAAGCAGGGGACACAGCGGCGGCCTAGCGCGGTTTGGGACTCTGGCGAAGAGCGGCACAGAGCAGGGTCGAGGCGAGGCGGCAGAGCGGGCGGTGATTGGCATGGTTGAAGGCAGGGGTCGTGCTCGTCCTCGTGAAGGAGGGCGACGGCGGGGCTTCGATTGGTCCTGGAGGCAGCGCAAGGACGACGGGCATGGAGCTGCGGCAAGCTTGAGGCGGATTCGGTCCCTGGGCCATGGATTTGACCAGAGACGAGAGAGGGAGGCCCGGTCATAGAGCCCCGAGAGGCGGCGCCATGGTTCCCTGAGAGAGAAACACGACGAGGGGGTGGTCATAGAGAGCTTCAGCGAAGAAGAGGAAGGGAAGGGAGAGGGAGGTGGAGCACGGGCCTGGGGCTGGTGATCGGCGGCGATGCAGCTGGTCGCGAGGACGGGCGCGGGGTAGCGCTGGTGTTCACGAACCAGTCGGGATCGAGCAGACAGCAGAGGGAAGAAGAGGCATGGGCTCGGGCGTCCTCGAGCATGCAAAGTACCGACGAGGCAAGGCGGAGCGCTTGATGGAGAACAGAGGGGAGGCAGCGGAGGAGATGCTCGGGGCCCTCCTGGTCCAGATCTTGCGAGGAAGGAGGGCTCGGGCTGCAGCCATGGCGCGGGAAGCTCCTGTAGGGAAAAAGACAGGGAGAAAGATGGTGTGAGCGAGAGGGAGACAGGGGAAAGGAGAAGGACGGGAAGGAGGGACGCTACGGTCCTGCTAGTTGCCGGCGAGGAGCGTCTTGGGGAGCCTCGAGCACGAGGAGTGGGGCTGGTTTCTCTGGTTGGTCGGGGATGCAAAACAAGGAGGTGGTTGGTTCGGCCGGGTGGGGTGGATGGATTGGATTGGGGATCCCGTGGAAGGGGGAGACCAGGTGGAGCTAGTGGTGGCGCAAGGAGGGGAATGGATGGGACAAGCCCCTAGGATCTAGGGTTAGGCGTCTATTTATACAGTAAGGGGATTAGGATAGGGGTCAATCCGGTCCCTCCGATCGAAATCGAATGGCCGAGAATAAATAGGTTAGGGAAGTCAAGGAAGAAACCGAAGATATTTTAGAGATGTTTGGGGATGATCCGGACCCAATGGTAACGACAGCTCGGGTCGGGTCCAGGAGAAGTTTTCGGACGCGCATGCGAGGGGTTTGACAAAAGGCCATGGAGACAAGGGGTTTTGATGGGCTCAGAAAAGAGAGAGAAGAGAGCAGCCCAGTTGATCTGAGATGGGTCAACAGGGGCAAGGAAGAAGCGGCAACTATGAGCGAATGCAAGTTTTATGAAAACGATGTCGATGCAATGCGAATGATGACATGAGATGAAATGCATGACATGAACAAACTGCAAAACAAAAGACAAAAACCCTACCACGGAGAAAATGATATATCACATAGCCGAAAATGGCAAGAGTTGGAGTTATGAATATGGAAAGTTGTATCCGGGGCGTTACAAATACCCTACTTCCTGCTTGATTGATCTTGATCATATGCGTATTACAAGAGTTGATCTACCACGAGATCGTAGAGGCTAAACCCTAGAAGCTAGATTATGATTATCATTATTCTTGTCATATGGACTAAACCCTCTAGTTTATATAGAAACAGGAGGGGGCTAGGGTTACACAGAGTCGGTTACAGAGAAGGAAATCTTCATATAATTACCAAGCTTGCCTTCCACGCCAAGGAGAGTCCCATTCGGACACGGGACAAAGTCTTCAATCTTGTATCTTCATAGTCCAACAGTCTGGCATATGTACATAGTCCGGCTGTCCAAGGACCCCCTAATCCTGGACTCCCTCAGTAGCCCCTGAACCAGGCTTCAATGACGATGAGTCCGGTGTGCAGATTGTCTTCGGCATTGCAAGGCGGGTTCCTTTTCCAAATACTTCAAGGTAGATTTTGAACACAAGGAACGTGTCCGGCTCTGCAAAACAAATTCCACGTACCACCATAGAGAGCCCAACATTCCACAAATCTAATCTGCTAACAACTTTCCACAGTGTGACATCACGCCACGGCCCGGTCATTATTCGACCCGTTTTTACCTACTACCGCACATCTTGCGAGGTGGTTTTACTAGCACATCTTGTCGAAGCAGAGATCGTGTCCCCTTATCACGGGATTCTCATCAATACGGGCGTGGGTAACCCAACCGCGCCATCAATGCGGCGGTTGGGGAATAAGCGAGTTTACCGGGCGAGTTGGGAGGCGCAGGATCCCTGCTGCCTTTATAAGGAGATAAGAACCCCCCTTCTTCACCGACACCTTCTCTTTCCTCTGCTCATCCATTCTCTCACTCGAGCTCCAGCACCCAAGCGTTCATCTTCTCTGCCCACAAAGGACCTCCGAAAATGTTCGGATCCGGAGCAGGAGGCAAGTGGATGGCCTCTACCATCCAGGAGAAGGATATCAAAAAGCTTCGGGAGGCCGGTATCTAGCCAAGAAAATCAGCCATCGTCTCCCGACGGTGGGACAGATCGTCCCAACCCCGGAACCCCACGAGAGGGTTGTATTCCTCCCTCACTTTGTCCGTGGGCTAGGGTTTCCCCTCCACCCATTCGTTCGCGGCATCATGTACTACTATGGGATAGATTTTCACGATCTATCCCCAAATTCCTTCCTCAACATCTCGACATTCATCGTCGTGTGCGAGGCCTTTCTCCGCATCTCACCACACTTTGGCTTATGGCTGAAGATTTTTAATGTGAAGCCAGAGGTGGTGAGCGGCGAGCATGCTGAGTGCGGAGGTGCCATGGTGAGCAAGATGCCCAACATCACATGGCCAACAGGTACATTCAATGATTCCGTCAAAGAGTGGCAACATCAGATCGTAGAGGCTAAACCCTAGAAGCTAGCCTATGATTATCATTGTTTTTGTCCTACGGACTAAACCCTCCGGTTTATATAGACATCGGAGGGGAATAGGGTTACATAGCGTCGGTTACAGAGAAGGAAATCTTCATATCTGAATTGCCAAGCTTGCCTTCCATGCCAAGGAGAGTCCCATTCGGACACGGGACGAAGTCTTCAATCTTGTATCTTCATAGTCCAACAGTCCGGCACATGTACATAGTCCGGCTGCCCGAGGACCCCCTAATCCAGGACTCCCTCAACGCCCTTAGCCATCAGGTCAGGTTTGGAAGCTTGAATTACACCGCCGACATCCGCAGAGACTTGATCTTTGATGGATTCGAGCCCATGACAGGTGCACCCTACAGTCGCGATGAGCATGACCTAGATCTGCCATCGGACGTTGCTCAGGAGATCACACCTACGGCTACCCCGGCTTTAAATCCAAAGCAGATCGTGCCATCTGAGGACGGGAGGATGGACCACGCCACAGAGGCCGCACACTCAGCGGCGATACAGCCGAACACATATTTCACTTCTAAGGAGGTCTGTGTCATCAGATCCTCGGACTCGTCTTCGGGTATAGGCCCCAAACCGGGTACATCCGTCCCCATCGGATCTGACTGGGCACCGATCTTGGAGTTTAGCTCCGCGGATATCTTTTAGCACTCGCCATTGGGGGACGTGCTAAACTCATTAAAATATCTCTCCCTGTTAGGAGACTCTTGGCTGAACTATGTCCGGCTCGAGTGGGAAGCGGACGACGAAGGAATTCGTTACCCACCCACCACCCACTTAATAGCCACTGTTGCTGACTTAACCGACATGCTTGATTTCGACTCCGAAGACATCGACGGTCTAGATAACGATGCCACAGAAGAACAGGAACCAACGCCCACAGGGCACTGGACAGCCACCTCGTCATACGACATATACATGGTGGACACACCCAAAGAAAACAATGGCGAGGATCAAAAGGATGCAATGGAGGGTGACCCTCTTGACAAGCAACCAAAGCGCCGGCGTGAGCGGCGCCGCTCTAAACCCCTCCATAGCAAAAACAGAGATACGTGCACAAGAGACAATAGCACTCCGGATGATGCCGAAGACGAAAACAATCCCGCCCAGCCAAGCCTCGAGTAGGGCGGACGGGAGGACGGTCAAGCTAGCCCTGATGAACAGGCAATGGATGAAGACTCGGAGGACGACAACTATATGCCTCTCTCCGAAGACGAGGTGAGCCTCGGCGATGAAGAATTTATCGTGCCTCAGGATCCCGTCGAGCAGGAGCGCTTCAAGCGCCGGCTTATAGACACAGCAAATAGCCTAAAGAAAAAACAACACCAGCTTCAAGCTGATCAAGATCTGCTCACTGATAGATGGACTGAGGTCCTAGCAGATGAGGAATACAGACTTGAGCGCCCAGCCAAAAGTTACCTGAGGCGCAAGACGAGGCACTAGAGCCTATACTACCAGCGCAGGATGCGGCTGACCGGCCACCTCGTGGCCGAGATAAAGCGGCGTATCAACTCGAACACCAGCCTGCACCCCGTCGCCAATCGAACAAGAACACGAAGGCCCGGGGCTACACGCACGACCTGCGAGACAAACTGAAAAACGAAGCAGGACAATCAAGATCGATCTACGGATCGCGGGGGCGCGCCCCAACACGTGACGATGACCGCCATGCCGGATATACTAAATACAAATCTGTCCGGGCCGAACACACTAGACGAGATTCATCCGAACTGCGTCACGATGTAGCCCGCCATAGAGGCGCCGCACACCCCCTATGCTTCACTGACGAATTAATGGAGCATGAATTCCCAGAAGGGTTTAAACCTGTAAACATCGAACCATATGATGGGACAACAGACCTAGCGGTATGGATTGAAGATTTCCTTCTCCACATTCACATGGCCCGCGACAATGATCAGCTCGCCATCAAATACCTCGCCCACTAAAGCTCAAGGGACCAGCTCGGCATTGGCTGAATAGTCTGTCAGCAAACTCCATTGGCAGTTGGGAGAACCTGGAAGACGCATTATTCGACAACTTCTAGGTCACTTATGTGCGACCACCAGACGCTGATGACTTAAGTCACATAACCCAATAGCTCGGAGAGTCAGCCAGGAAATTCTGGACCCGGTTCTTAACTAAAAAGAACCAAATTGTCGACTGTCCGGATGCCGAAGCCTAGCGGCCTTTAAGCATAACATCCGTGACGAGTGGCTTGCCCGACACCTTGGCCAAGAGAAGCCGGAATCCATGGCATCCCTTACGACACTCATGACCTGCTTCTGTGCTGGCGAGGATAGCTGGTTGGCCCGTAGCAACAGCACATCAAGGAATCCTGGCACCTCAGATGCCAGAGATAGCAACGGCAAGCCCCGGCGCAACAGACACAAGCGCCGCAATAAGAGCGACAATGCCGAAGACATGGCCATCAATGCCGGATTCAGTGGATCCAAGTCTGGTCAATGGAAAAAGCCATTTAAAAGAAGCAACCCGGGCCCGACCAGTCTGGACCGCATACTCGATCGCTCATGTCAAATCCACGGCACCCCCGATAAACCAGCCAACCACACCAACAGAGAATGTTGGGTATTTAAAAAGGCCGGCAAGCTGAATGCCGAAAATCAGGAAAAGGGCCCGCACAATGATGACGACGAGGAACCTCGGCCGCCGAACACAGGGGGACAGAAGGAATTTCCTCCCCAAGTGAAAACGGTAAATATGATATACGCCACCCATATTCCCAAGAGGGAGTGGAAGCGTGCACTAAGGGACGTCTAAGCGATGGAGCCAGTCGCCTCAAAGTTCAACCCATGGTCTTCCTGTCCGATCACCTTTGATCGCAGGAACCATCCGACTAGTATCCGTCATGGTGGCTTAGCCGCACTGGTCCTTGACCCTATCATTGACGGATTTCACCTCACATGAGTCCTCATGGACGGTGGCAGCAGCCTGAACCTGCTCTATCAGCATACAGTGCGCAAAATGGGTATCGATCCCTCAAGGATCAAACCCACTAAAACCACCTTCAAAAGTGTCATACCAGGTGTAGAGGCCTGTTCTACGGGCTCCATCACACTAGAAGTAGTCTTCGGATCCCCGGACAACTTCCGAAGTGAGGAGTTAATCTTCGATATCGTCCCCTTCCGCAGTGGTTATCATGCACTGCTAGGACGAACTGCATTCGCTCGATTCAATGCGGTGCCACACTATGCCTACCTCAAGCTCAAGATGCCCGGACCTCACAGTGTTATAACAGTCAATGGAAATACAGATTGCTCCCTCCGTACGAAGGAGCATACTGTGGCCCTTGCAGCAGAAGTACAGAGCAACCTCCTTAGACAGACCTTCAATTCGGCAATAAAGCCCCCAGACACCGTCAAGCAAGCCTGGAGTACTCTACCACAGGATCGTCCGTCTCGTCCAGATCTAGCCTAGCAATTCGGCCTCCGTCATCATCCCAGTCAAGCGGTGAAATTTGTGCCGTGCGTACATAATTACGCACTCAAAATACCATGGGCATAGACGGAGGCACAACTAGACTGCGGTCCACACTGCGGCTCAACCGCCCCAGAATCCGCATACCTTCACCTTTTCCTTTCTTTCAGGTCCCTATCTTCTTGAGGCTCTTCCGATAACCCGATTCTCGGACCCATCACGGGACGTAAACACCAAGGAGGTAAGGATCTTCGACGTACAAGGGAATCCCCAGGTGGTCTGTAATAACGATCGCTATACCTGTTTTACATACCCACACGCAGCTCGCTCTTGGTTAGGGCATGTTGAGGGAATCCTAGATTAAGGGGTCCATGGACAACCGGACTATATACTTTGTCGTCATTGAAGCCTGGTTCAGGGACTACTGAGGGAGTCCTAGATTAAGGGGTCCTTGGATAACCGGACTATATACTTTGGCCGGACTGTTGGACTATGAAGATACAAGATTGAAGACATCGTCCCGTGTCCGGATGGGACTCTACTTTGCGTGGAAGGCAAGCTTGGTAATTCGGATATGTAGATCTCCTTCTCTATAACCAACTCTATGTAACCCTAGCCCCCTCCAGTGTCTATATAAACTGAAGGGTTTAGTCCGTAGGACAACAACAATCATAATCATAGGCTAGCTTCTAGGGTTTAGCCTCTACAATCTCATGGTAGATCAACTCTTGTAATACTCATATCATCAAGATCAATCAAGCAGGAAGTAGGTATTACCTCCATCGAGAGGTCCTGAACCTAGGTAAAACATCGTGTCCCCTGCCTCCTGTTACCATTAGCCTTAGACGCACAGTTCGGGACCCCCTACCCGAGATCCGCCGGTTTTGACACCGACATTGGTGCTTTCATTGAGAGTTCCACTGTGTCGTCGCGGTAAGGCTTGATGGCTCCTTCAATCATCTTCAATGACGCGGTCCAGGGGGAGGTTTTCCTTCCCGGACAAATCTTCGTATTCGGTGGCTTTGTACTACGGGGCAACTCGCTTGGCCATCTGGAGCAGATCGATAGCTACGCCCCAGGCCATCATGTCAGGTTTGGAAGCGTGATCTATACTGCCGACATCTGCGGAGACTTGATCTTCGACGGATTCGAGCCCATATCAGGTGCGCCGAACGGTCACGACGGGCATGGCTTTGATCTGCCATCGGACAGTGTTCGGGAGATCGCGCCTGCGGCGGTGCCGGTAATCAATCCAGAGCAGATCGTGCCTTCCGAGGACGGGTGGATAGACCCCGCCACGGAGGTCGTGCACTCATCAATGTTGGAGCAGAACACTGATCCCACCTCCTGTGAGGGTGGTGTCATCGGACCCTCGGACTCGTCTCCGGCTACAGGATCTGAACCGCGTACGTCCGTGCCTATCAAATCTGATTGGGTACCGGTCATGGAGTTCACCGCCGCGGATATTTTTCAGCACTCGCTCTTGGGTGATGTGCTAAATTCATTGAGATCTCCTTCCTTGTCAGGAGATCCTTGGTCGAACTATGTCCGGTTCGAGTGGGAAGCGGACGATGAAAAACTTTGTTCCCCACCCACCACCCACTTAATAGCCACCGTCGATGACTAAAACGACGTGCTTGACTTCAACTCTGAAGACATCGACAGTATGGACGATGATGCATGAGAAGAACAGGGACCACCGCCTATAGGGCCCTGGACAACCATCTCATCATATGATATATATATGGTGGACACCCCCAAAGAAAGCAATGGCAATGAGGCAACGGAAGACAACCCCTTGGAGAAGCAATCTAGGCAATGGCATCATAGGCGCCGCTCCAGGCCCCGCCATAGCAAAAATAGTGATACCGGCACAAATAACAATCCGGATGGTGCCGAAGACAAAAAGAATCCTGCCCAGCCAGGCTTCGAGCAGGCCGAGCAAGAGGATGGGCAAGCTAGCCCTAAGGAACAAGCAACAGATGGAGAATCAGAGGACGATAATTACATGCCTCTATCCTAAGATGAAGTGAGCCTCGGCAACGAAGAATTCATCGTGCCTAAGGATCCCGTCGAGCAGGAGCGCTTCAAGCGCCGGCTTATAGCCACTGCAAAAAGCCTGAAGAAAAAGCAGCAACAGCTTCAAGCTAATCAAGATCTTCTAACTGATAGATGGGCCGAGGTCCTCGCTGCTGAGGAATACGGACTCGAGCGCCCTAGAAAAATTTACCCAAAGCGCAGGTTGCTACCTCAACTCGAGGAGGAGGCTTGAAAGCCCACGCTACCAGCGCATGATGCGGCTGACCGGCCACCCCGTGGCCGCGACCAAGCGGCGACCAGCCGGAAGTCCAGACCGCACCCCGTCGCCAATCAAACGATAATACTAAGGCTTGAGGATACACGAAGGACCTGCGAGATGTATTGGAAAACAAAGCAGGACCTCTACAGATCACGGGGGCACGCCACAAGACGTGACGATGACCGTCACGCCAGATACAATAAACCAAAGTCCGGCCAGGCAGAATACAACAGACCAGATTCATTTCAACTACGTCGGGATGTAGCCCGGCATAAAGGCGCTGCAAACCCCCTATGCTTCACTGATGAAGTTATGGATCATGAATTCCCAGAAGGGTTTAAACCCGTAAACATTGAATCATATGATGGCACAACATACCCCCGCGGTATGGATCGAAGATTTTCTCCTACACATTCACATGGCCCGGGGCGATGACTTACATGCCATAAAGTACCTACCACTTAAGCTCAAAGGACCGGCTCGACATTGGCTGAATAGCCTGCAAGCAAGCTCCATTGGCAGTTGGGAGGACCTGGAGGATGCATTCCTTGATAACTTCCAGGGCACTTACATGCGACCACCGGATGCTGATGACTTAAGTCACACAACCCAATAGCCCGGAGAGTCAGCCAAGAAATTCTGGACTCGGTTCTTAACTAAGAAGAACAAAATTGTTGACTATCCGGATGCCAAAGCCTTAGCAACCTTCAAGCATAACATCCGCGACGAATGGCTTGCCCGACACCTCGGCCAAGAGAATCCAAAATCGATGGCAGCCCTCATGACACTCATGACTCGCTTTTGTGCGGGCGAGGACAGCTGGCTGGCTCGTAACAACATCACACCAAAAAAACCAGCGATTCAGACGCCAGAGATAGCAACGGCAAGCCACGACACAATAGACACAAGCGTCACAACAATGGCGACAACGCCGAAGACACGAGAGTTAATGCCGGATTCAGAGGCTTTAAATCCGGACAGCGGAAAAAGCCATTCAAAAGAAATAGTCCGGGCCGTCCAGTTTGGACTGCATACTCGATCGCTCATGTCAAATTCATGGCACCCCCGATAAACCAGCCAACTACACCAACAGGGAATGCTGGATGTTTAAACAGGTCGGCAAGTTGGATGCCGAAAAGGAAAAGGGGCTGCGTATCAATGACGACGAGGAGCCCTGGCCGCCGAACACAGGAGGACAGAAGAAATCCCCTCCCTAGGTGAAAACGGTGAATATGATATACGCAACCCTCATTCCCAAGCGGGAACGGAAGCGTGCACTAAGGGACGTCTATGCTATGAAGCCAGTCGCCCCAAAGTTCAACCCATGGTCCTCTTGTCCGATCACATTCGATCGCAGGGACCATCCTACCAGTATCCGTCATGGCGGTTCAGCCGCATTGGTCCTTGACCTCACACGAGTCCTCATGGACGGTGGCAGCAGCCTGAACCTGCTCTATCAGGATACAGTGTGCAAAATGGGCATCGACCCCTCAAGGATCAAGCCCACAAAAACCACCTTCAAGGGTGTCATACCCGGTGTGGAGGCCTTTTGCACGGGCTCAATCACACTGGAAGTGGTCTTCGGATCTCCGGACAATTTTCTAAGCGAGGTGTTAATCTTCGACATCGTCCCCTTCCGCAGTGCCTATCATGCACTACTCCGACGAACCGCATTCGCCAAATTCAATGCGGTACCGCATTATGCATACCTCAAACTCAAAATGCCAGGACCTCGCGGGGTTATTACAGTTAATGAAACATAGAGCACTCACTCCATACGGAGGAGCACACTGCAGCCCTCGCGGCAGAAGTACAAACAACCTTATTAGGCAAACAGCCAATTCGGCGATAATGAACCCGGACACCGTCAAGCGAGTCCGGACTACTCCGCAAGAGGATCATCCGGCATGTCCAGAGCTCGACTAGCAATCCGGCCTCCATCCTAGTCCCAGTCAAGAGGCGAAATTTGTGCCGCGCATACACAACTACGCACTTAAAATACTCTGGGCATAGGCGAAGGCACGGCCATGACACGGTCCACAATGCGGTTCGACCGCCCCAGGACCCATGCATCTTTGCACCTTTTTTCGTTCAAGTCCCTATCTTCAGGAGGCTCTTTTGAAAGACCGGCTATTGGACACATAGTGGGACGGACACACCAGGAGGACAAGAAGCTTTGGCGTACAAGGGAATCCTCAGGTGGTCTCTGATAACGATTGTTATACCTGTTTTACGTACCCGCATACAACCCGCTCCTGGTCAGGATGTGTCAGACAATCATATTTTCCTTATCGCACTACTTGTATATGTACGCTTTGACGTATCATTTGAATAACAAGGGAAAATAGTGTACATCGTCAGCTTGCTATTACGTTTATTTACCCCTTTCCTTTACTGCTTATTTATTATACCTGTGCATTTTGGCACGACCAGTTTGCCGGGGGCTTCAGTGTACCCCATAACCTGGCAAGAAAATTCCGAACACTTTTGACAGTGCGGCACCCCGAACTTATAGCACTATATGCATCATCTCCGAATCATGTCTTGGGTCAATAGTTGGGTTTGCCCGGCTCCTATGTTTTGGTACCTTACGTTCCGCTATATCGGCTAAGGTAGCACAAGGAGAGCTACTGCGATTGTGCCCTGGTTCTTCTGGACGAGCACCTCAGTAGAGGAAGCCGAAAACTGACTGTCATGATACGGCGAGAGCTGGTCGCTGTTGAGAGGTCTCAAATCCTTAAAGATTTTTTCCGCTTCAGGCGAGGAATCGGCCTCGTCCACTTTAGGCATGTATAGTGCCCCGAGTCCGGCCTTCCGGATACTAGGGGCTTTTCCACAATTTAAAATTGTAGACTTCTATGGCTAAGTGAGAGCGATAAAGCCGTATAGTCCGATTGCCTCGTTCGTGGCGCTAAACACCTCCTTCAAAAGACCAAAAAATTGGATAAAGAGTGTTTATATTTATCCCGAACACCCCAGTACTAGTTACATGGGGGCAGAAGCCGACGATTGGCCAACTCTCAAGATTTTATAAACGGCCGCACAGAAGGTAATATTTTAAATTAACAAGCACCATATAGCGCACATGAACTGGTTTTCATATTACAGGATGACACGAGTACATTCAATCGAATATTACATCCTTAGTACATTCATCCGCCACAAGGCGGGCACCCTTAATGACATTTTCGTAGTACTGTTCGGGGTGGCAATGCTCCTTGCCCTTTGGCGGCCCCTCTGTCACCTGCTTCTCGGCGTCCATCTTCCCCAGTGCACTTTCGCACGGGCTAAGGCCCTGCGTGCACCCTCAATGCAGATGGACCGCTTAACAACTTCAAGCCACGGACATGCATTTACCATCCGCTTGACAAGGCCAAAGTAGCTGCTGGGCAGGGGCTCGCCAGGCCACAACCAGACTATGAAGTCCTTCATGGCCAGTTCAGCCGCCTTGTGAAGTTCGACCAGTTGTTTCAGCTGGTCGCTCAAGGGCATCGGATGCTCGACCCCAATATACTGGGACCAAAACAGCTTATCCGTGGAGCTCCCTTCCTCAGCCCGGTAGAACTCTGTGGCATCAGAGAGGCTGCGCGGCAGATCTGCGAATGCTCCTGGAGAGCTCCGAATTCGGGTAAGTAAAAGGAAAGTCTCCTTCACATGCTTGCTTTGCATAATAAAAGCCTTACCCGCAACTATCTTCTTGGCCGCCTCAATTTCCTGGAGGTCCTTCTAGGCTTCTACCTTGGTGTCTTGCGCACTCTGACGGGCCTTCGCAATCTCCGACTCTTGCATCTTGGAGTCACGCTCCAAGGACTCAAATTTTTTGACGAAATCCTGGAGCTCTTGGTGGACCTCATCAACTCGAGCCTCTTGTTTTTCACGCTCGGTGCGCTCCCTGGCCACTTTTCCTTCAGCCTCGGACAGCGCATTCTTAAGGGCCGCCACCTCGGTCGCGGCCCCTATTAAAATCCATCATGCTTCTATGAGCATAAATGATTTTTTCCTTTATATAACATTCAGATGGGGTATCACTTATCTTTGTTCTCCTCGAGGTGCTTCTTCATGAGGTCGAGATCTTCTTCGGCCCGCCCCAGGTTCTGCCTCAGTCCAGAGACCTCCGTAGTAGCAGCAGTGGCAGCCAGCAGCGATGCTTGCTCATTCACATACACATAATATGATCAGACTCCTGGGAATAATATTTGATCCTCTGTTCGGCCTTTCTTTCCGAACACCAAACAGAGCATCAGGGGCTACTGGCTATACTGTGGTACTTTCTCATAATTTGAATTACTTACCTCAAAGCCTGTCAGGAGGCTGGCGCAGGCTTCGGTCAATCCGCTTTTGGCGGACTGAACCTTCGCAATCACCGTACTCATAAGAGTATGGTGTCCTTCATCAAGGGAAGCGCTCTAAAGCGCTTCCACCAAGTTATCCGATGCCTCTGGATGGACAGAGGTCATCAGCACAGGCGGCTCACCCCCCTTGACAAGGGGCTGCCTGCCTGAATCCGGAACCATTGGAGGTTCCAGTGCAGTATCCGTCTGGGGGCCAAGCTTGCTGCAACCCCCCTCATCAGAATCCATGGGGATATTCTCCTACATGAGCCCGACATCAGGGGTTTCGCCTTGAGGCTCCTCCAGAACTATCTCTCCCTAGCCCAGTATCCTCTGAGATAACACCTCGATGTCATCCACGGGCTAGGGAGTGGAGGCCGTCGGGATCGAATAGTTGTTCATCTCCGATGAGCTCAAGGACCCATCCGAGGAGGATAAGTTGATGTGGGCTTTGGAGGGACTGCACAAATATATTTTGACATGATAAAGAAGCCATAAAGATAAACATGCCAGAAGTATTATGGTATCCGGATACTTATGACTTCACCAGGGACTTGTCCCTGGGTAGCCACTCCTCATCGCTGTAGGCGGCTGTGGTGGTATGGTCCGGAGGGAGGTTCCTTCCCTTCTTGAACCCTTCGGCCTCCCCGGAAGGGGCTGCCTTCCTTTTCTTCTCCCCCTCGGCTTAGGGGAGAGGGTTTTCCTCTTCCTCCTCCTCGTTGTCGTTGGAGGAGTGCGCCTCGGTGTCTTCGGACGATGAGTACGACACCACCTTGCGCTGGAGACTTTTCCTGGTCCCCGTGGCCTTCTTCTTGGCCTTCTTCTCTGACACCTCATAGGACGCCGGAAACAGCATCTCTGTCAGGAGATCAGTTGCTGGATCTTCAGGCAACAGAGCTAGACAGTCGATCCGCTCCGCTGTCGCCACATAGTCCTGTTAAATCAGTATGATGGCTTAGATTCCACCCACGAATATACTGAGGAAAGGCACATCTGGTGAAATATAGAGTGCTTACCGAATTGGCATGGCGCTTTGCGCTAAGTCCACGGTCCTCGGTGGTGGGAGGAGGTACTTCGGCGGGCCTTGAACAACACCTTCCAGATGTCTTTGTGCGTCATGTCGAAGAGCTCTCGCAGCGTCTGGTGCTTGGCCGAATCGAACTTGACACGGGAGGATCCGGCGAAAGAGCATGACCTAGACCACGTTGACAAGCTTGATCTTCTTGCTTATCATATTTTTTACACAGTTCTGGAGTCCAGTCAGCTTTGCGGGTGCACCCCAGGCTAAGCCCTTCTTCTTCCAGGAGGTGAGCCGCATGGGGATGCCAGATCGGAATTCGGGGGCCGCCGCCCAGTTGGCGTCGCGCGGCTCGGTGATGTAGAACCACCCCAACTGCCACCCCTTTATGGTCTCCACATAGGAGCCCTCGAGCCAGGTGATGTTGGGCATCTTGCCCACCATAGCGCCTACGCACTCCGCTTGCTGGCCAACCACTATATTTGGCTTCACATTGAAGATCTTCAGCCACAGACCGAAGTGCAGTTTGATGTGGAGGAAGGCCTCGCACACGATGATAAACGCCAAGATGTTGAGGATGAAATTACGGGCCAGATCATGAAAATCTAACCCATAGTAAAGGAGGGGGAATCCTATTCCACGGACGAAGTGGGCGTGGAACACAACCCTCTCGTGGGGTTGTGGAGTTGGAACGATCTGCCCCGCGTCTGGTTGCCGGTGCGTGATGTCTGCGGCCAAGTATCCGGCCTCCCGGAGCTTCGTAATGTCCTCCTCCGTGACAGAGAAGGCCATCCACTTGCCTCTCACTCCGGGTATGTTTGGAATGGCTGTACGGAGAAGGTGAGAACTGGGGCGCTGGAGCTCGAGCGTGCGAGAATGGATGAACGGAGGAAGAAGAAGGTGTGGGTGAAAGGCGGTATAAACTATGCGCCTCCTCACTTGCCCGTTGAAATCGCTGATTCCCCAAACACCACGATTGATGGTGCAGTTGGGTTACCCATGCCCGTATTGATGAGAATCCCGTGATAAGAGGATACGATCTCTGCTTCGACAAGACCTGTTAAGGAAACCGCCTCGCATTACGTGCAGTAGCTGGTTGTGAAAACGGTTCGAAAAATAACCGGACCGTGGCATGATGTCATGCTGTAAAAAGCTATCAGCAGATCAGATCTATGGAATATTGTACTCTCTACGGTGGTATGTGGAATTTGTTTTTGCAGAGCTGGACACGATTGTTGTGTTCAAAATCTTCTATAGTATTCGGAGAAGGAACCCGCCTTGCAATGCCGAAGACAATCTGCGTGCCGGAGTCATCGTCATTGAAGCCTGGTTCAGGGGCTACTTAGGGAGTCCTAGATTAAGGGGTCCTCGAATAGCCGGACTATATACTTTGGCCGGACTGTTGGACTATGAAGATACAAGATTGAAGACTTCGTCCCGTGTCCGGATGGGACTCTCCTTTGCGTGGAAGGCAAGCTTGGTAATTCGGATATGTAGATCTCCTTCTCTGTAACCGACTCTGTGTAACCCTAGCCCCATCCGGTGTCTATATAAACCGGAGGGTTTAGTCCGTAGGACAACAACAATCATAATCATAGGCTAGCTTCTATGGTTTAGCCTCTAGGATCTCGTGGTAGATCAACTCTTGTAATACTCATATCATGAATATCAATCAAGCAGGAAGTAGGGTATTACCTCCATCGAGAGGGCCCGAACCTGGGTAAAACATCGTGTCCCCTGCCTCCTATTACCATTAACCTTAGACGCTCAGTTCGGGACCCCCTACCCGAGATCCGCCTGTTTTGACACCGACATATGTCAAATAGCCTTATTTGCTTATCGCACTACTTGTATACATATGCCTTGACGTATAATAACAATGGAAAATAATGCGCAACATCAGCTTATTACTACATTTCTTTTTTTCCTTGACTATTTATTTATTACAAATCGCACCCGTACATTTTGGTACATTCAGTTCGCCAGGGGCTTCAGTGTACCCCATAACCTGGCAAGAATGTCCGAACACTTTCGACAGTGCGGCACCCTGAACTTATATCATTAGATGCATCAGCTCTGAATCATGTCTTGGGTCAATAGTTGGGTTGCCCAGCTCCTGTGCTTGCTATCCTACGTTCCGCTATATCGGCTAGGGTAGTAAAGGGAGAACAACTGCGATTGTGTCCCGGTTCTTCCGGATGAGCACCTCAGTAGAGAAAGCCGAAAACTGACTGTCGAGATGCGGCGAGAGCTGGTCGCTGTTCGAGAGGTTTCAAATCCTTAAAGATTTTTTCCGCTTCATGGGCGGAATCGGTCTTTGTCCGATTTAGGCGTGTATAGCGCCCCAAGTTCAGCCTTCTGAATACCAGGGGCTATGCCAAAATTTAAAATTATAGAACTTCGATGGCTAAGTGAGGGTGATAAAGCTATATAGTCCGATTGCCTTGTTCGTTGCGCTAAACTCCTCCTTAAAGGACCAAAAATTTGGATAAAGAGTGTTTAGATTTATTCCGAACACCCCTGTACTAGTTACATGGGGGCAGAAGCCGACGACTGGTGAACTCTCAGATTTTCTAAGCGGCCAGGAGGTAAAAATTTAAATCAACAAGTATTATATTGCGCAAATGAACTTGTTTCATATTACAGGATACAATGAATGCATTCACTCAAAGATTACATCCTTAGCACATTGCTCCGCCACAAGGCGAGAGCCCTTCAAGACATTGTCATAATAATTTTCGGGACGGCGGTGCTCCTTGCCCTCTGGTGGCCCCTTAGTCATCAGCTTTTCGGCATCCATCTTCGCCCAGTGCACTTTGGCGCGGGCGAAAGCCATTCGCGCACCTTCAATGCAAACTGACCGCTTTATGACCTCAAGTCGTGGGCAGGCACTCACAAGACGCTTCACGAGATCCAAGTAGCTGCTGGGCATTGGCTCGGCAAGCCACAGACGGACTATGAGGTCCTTCATGGCCAGTTCGGCTGCCTTGTGCAGCTCGACCAGTTGCTTCAGCTGGTCGCTCAAGGGCATCGGAAGTTCTGTCCCAAGATATTGAGACCAGAACAATTTCTCCGTTGAGCTCCCTTCTTCGGCTCGGTAGAACTCTGCGGCATCAGATATGCTGCGCGGTAGATTTGCGAATGCTCCTGGAGAGCTCCAAATTCGGGTAAGTAAAAGGAAAGTCTCCTTCACATGCTTGCTTTGCATAATGAATGCCTTACCCGCCGCAATCTTCTTGGCCGCCTGAATCTCCTGGAGGGCCTTCTGGGCTTCGGTTTTGGTGTCTTGCACGCTCTGGAGGGCCTTAGCAAGATCGGACTCTTGAGTCTTAGAGTCACACTCCAAGGACTCGTTTCTGGACGAAATAATGGAGCTCTTGCTGGACCTCGTTGTACGAGCCTCTTGCTTCTCGCGCTCGGCGCGTTCCTTGGCTGCTTTGTCTTCGGCCTCGGTCAGCGACTTCTTAAGGGCCGCCACTTCGGTCGTGGCCGCTATCAAAGTTCATGACGCTTCTATCAGCAGAAACCATTTATCCTTTATAAATATATAAATGGGGTATCGTCTACCTTGACTTCCCTCGAGCTGCCTCTTCACGAGGCCGAGCTCCCCCTCAGTCTGCTCCAGGTCCTGCTTTAGTCCAGAGACCTCCGCAGTACGAGCGGCAGTGTCCAGCAGTGACGTCTGCATATTCACATAGACATCTTCTGTTGGACTCGTGCGAACATTATTTGATCCTCTGTTCGGATTTTTCTTTCCGAGCACCAAACAGAGCATCAGGGGCTACTGTCTACATTGTGATATTCTCTTACAATTTTCTTACTTACCTCAAAGCCTGTTAAAAGGCCGGCGCAAGCTTCGGTCAATCCGCTTTTGGCGGACCAGATCTTCTCTATCATCGTACTCATAAGAGTACGGTGTTCTTCATCAATGCAAGTGCCGCGAAGCATTTCCAGCAAGTTGTCCGGTGCCTCTGGATGGACAGAGGTCATCGGTACAGGCGTCTCGCCCTCCTTAGTGAGAGGCTGCCTACCTGAATTCGGAACCACTTGGGTTTCCGGAGCCGTATTCGGCTGGGGGCCAAACTGGCTACGACCTCCATTCTCGGAGCCCATGGGGGTCTTCCCCCCCATGTGCCCAGCGACAGGGATTCGCATGGGGGTGTCTCCGGAACTGTCTCCCCTTGGCCTGGTATCTTTCGAGACAACACCTCAGTGTCGTCCGCGGGCTTGGGGGAGGAGGCTGTGGGAAGCGAATCACTGTTCATCACCGACGGGTCCAGAGACCCCTCCGAAGAGGAGGATACCTCGATGTGGGATTTGGCCAGACTGGAGGTGCATGTTCGGCATAATAAGAAGCAATAAAGCAAACATACCGGAAGTACTATTGTGTCCAGATACTTACGACTTAGCCATCGGCTTGTCCCTGGGCTCCCACTCCTCGCCGCTGTTGGTGGCTGCGGTGGAGTGGTCCGGAAGGAAGATTTTTCCCTTCTTGGACACCTCGGCCTCCCCATGACGGGTGGCCTTCCTCTTCTCCCCCCCCCCCCCGTGGCGAGGGGGGGATGGATTTCCTCCTCCTCCTCCTCTTCTTCCGTGGAGGAGTGCGTCTCGGTGTCTTCGAACGTCATGTCTAATGCAACCTTGCGCCAGAGACCTTCCCTGGTCCCGGCGGCCGTCTTCTTGGCCTTCTTCTCCAGCACCTCATAGGGTGCCGGAAACAGCATCTTCGTTAGAATATGCGATTCTGGATCTTCAGGTAGCGGAGCCGGACAGTCAATCTGCTCCGCTATCGCTACCCAGGCCTCTAAAAACGGCATGGAGGCTTAGATTCCTCCCGCGGATGTGCTGGTAAAAAGCACATCTTGCTAAATATGAAAACTCACCGGATTGGCTCGACGTTTCGCGCTGAGTCCGCGATCTTTGGTTATGGGTGGTGGTACCTCGTTGGCCTTGAAAAGCACCTTCCAGACGTCTTCGTGTGTCGTGTAGAAGAGCTCTTGCAGCATTGGTGTTCGGCCGGGACAAACTCCCACAGATTGCAAACCCGTCTTTGACACGGAAGAATACGATGGAGGAGCATGACCTGAACCACGTTGACGAGCTTGATCTTCTTTCCTATCATATTTTGGACGCTGGTCTGATGTCCGGTCAGTTCTTATGCTGAGCCCCAGGCTAGGCCCTTCTCTTTCCAGGAGGTGAGCCGCATGGGGACGCTGGATCGAAATTTGGGGGTCACCGCCCAGTTGGCGTCACGCGGCTCGGTGATGTAGAACCACCCCGATTGCCACCCCTTCACGGTCTCCACAAAGGAGCCTTCGGGCCAGGTGACATTGGGCATCTTTCCCACCATGGCGCCTCCACACTCTTCTTGTTGGCCACCCACCACCTTTCGCTTCACGTTGAAGGTCTTCAGCCATAGGCCGAAGTGGGGCGTGATGCAGAGGAAGGCCTCGCACATGACGATAAACGCCAAGATGTTGAGGATAAAGTTGGGGGCCAAATCATGGAAGTCCAGCCCATAGTAGAACATTAGTCCACAGACGAACGGGTGAAGGGGGAATCCCAGCCCGCGGATGAAATGAGAGAAGAATACTACCCTTTCCTGGGGTTTCGAGGTAGGGATGATCTGCCCTTCGGCTAGAAGCCGATGCACGATGTCTGCGGACAAGTATCCGGCCTCCCGGAGCTTCTTGATGTCCCCCTTCGTGACGGAGGAGGCCATCCACTTGCCTCCCACTCCGGACATGTTCGGAATGATTTCACGGAGAAGTTGAAAGCTTGGGCGTTGGAGCTCGAGAACGGGTGAGCAGAGGAAGAAGAAGGTGTGGGTGAGAAAGGGGCATCCTTGTCTCCTTATAAAGGCCGTGGGGGTCGTGCGCCTCCCCACTTGCCCTAGAAACTCGCTTATTCCCCAAGCGCCGTGCTAATGGCGCGGTTGGGTTACCCACACCCGTATTGATGAGAATCCCGTGATAAGGGGACACGATCTCTGCTTCGACAAGACGTGCCAATAAAACCGCCTCGCGAGATGTGCGGTGGCAGGTTGAGAAAAACGATTCGAATAATGACCGGGCCGCAGCGTGATGTCACGCTATGAAAAAGTTGTCAGCAGATTAGACTTGTGGAATATTATGGTCTCTACGGTGGTATGTGGAACTTGTTTTGCAGAGCCGGACATGATTCTTGTGTTCAAGATCTTCTTTGGAGTATTTGGACAAGGAACCCGCCTTGCAATGCTGAAGACAATCTACGCGCCGGACTCATCGTCATTGAAGCCTGGTTCAGGAGCTACTGAGGGAGTCCAGGATTAGGGGGTCCTCGGACAGCCGGACTATATGCTTATGCCAGACTGTTTGACTATGAAGATACAAGATTGAAGACTTTGTCTCGTGTCCGGGTGGGACTCTCCTTTGCGTGGAAGGCAAGCTTGGCGATTCGGATATGTATATTTCCTTGTCTGTAACCGACTCTGTGTAACCCTAGCCCCCTCCGTTGTCTATATAAACCGGAGAGTTCAGTCTGTAGGACAACAACAATCAGAATTATAGGCTAGCTTCTAGGGTTTAGGCTCTACGATCTCGTGGTAGATCAACTCTTGTAATACTCATATCATCAAGATCAATCAAGCAGGAAGTATGGTATTACCTCCATAGAGAGGGCCCGAACCTGGGTAAACATTGTGTCCCCGCCTCGTGTTACCATTAGCCTTAGACGCACAGTTCGGGACCCCCTACCCGAGATCCGCCGGTTTTGACACCGACAGCCGCCCCTTTCCCGAAGTGCAATTCGGACCCAGGGGGCGCCACCTCCCCTTGGCCCGCCTCCTCTTTTTCCGAGAGATGGAGTAGGAAAGGGCAAGGGGGCGCCGCCCCTTACCCCTAGTCCAACTCGGGCCCATGGGGGGGGGGCGCCACCTCCCCTTGGCCTGCCTCCTCTTTTTCCCGTATGGCCCAATAAGGCCCATTACTTCTCCCGGTGAATTCCTGTAACTCCCCGGTACTACGAAAAATACCCAAATCACATAGAACCTTTCCGATGTCCGAATATAGCCTTCCAATATATGAGTCTTTACCTATCGATCATTTCGAGACTCCTCGTCATGTCTGTGATCTCACCCGGGACTCCGAACAAACTTCGGTCATCAAATCACATAACTCATAATACAAATCGTCATCGAACAATAAGCGTGCGGACCCTACGGGTTCGAGAACTATGTAGACATGACCGAGACACATCTTAAGTCAATAAAAAATAGCAGAAATTGGATGCTCATATTGGCTCCTACATATTCTACGAAGATCTTTATCGATCAAACCGCATAAAACATACGTTGTTCCCTTTGTCATCGATATGTTACTTGCCCGAGATTCGATCGTCGGTATCTTCATACCTAGTTCAATCTCGTTACCAGCAAGTCTGTTTACTCGTTCTGTAATGCATCATCTCGCAACAAACTCATTAGTCACATTGCTTGCAAGGCTTATAGTGATGAGCATTACCGAGAGGGCTCAGAGATACCTCTCCGAAACACGGAGTGACAAATCCTATTCTCTATCTATGCCAACCCAACAAACACCTTCAGAGACACCTATAGAGCATCTTTATAATCACCCAGTTACATTGTGACATTTGATAGCACATAAGGTGTTCCTCCGATATTCGGGAGTTGTGTAATCTCAAAGTGTGAGGAACATGTATAAGTCGTGAAGAAAGCAGTAGCAATGAAACTATAACGATCATAATGCTAAGCTAACGGATGGGTCTTGTCCATCACATCATTCTCCTAATGATGTGATCTCGTTCATTAAATGACAACACATGTCTATGGTTAGGAAACATGACCATCTTTGATTAACGAGCTAGTCTAGTAGAGGCATAATAGGGACACTATGTTTTGTCTATGTATTCACACATGTACTAAGTTTTCAGTTAATACAATACTAGCATGAATAATAAACATTTATCATGATATAAGGAAATATAAATAACAACTTTATTATTGCCTCTAGGGCATATTTCCTTCAGTATCCCACTTGCACTAGAGTTAATAATCTAGTTCACATCGCCATGTGATTTAACACCAGTAGTTCACATCTGTATGTGATTAACACCCATAGTTCACATGGCCATGTGACCAACACCCAAAGAGTTTACTAGAGTCAATAATCTACTTCACATTGCTATGTGATTAACACCCAAAGAGTACTAAGGTGTGATCATGTTTTCCTCGTGAGAGAATTTTAGTCAACGGGTCTATCACATTCAGAGCCGTGTGTATTTTGAAAATATCCTATGTTTACAATGCTTTGCATGGAGCTACTCTAGCTAATAGCAACCACTTTCAATATGTATCCTGATTGAGACTTAGAGTCATCTGGATCGGTGTAAAAGCCTGCATCGACGTAACCTTTATGACGAACTCTTTATCACTTCCATAACCGAGAAATATTTCCTTAGTCCTCTTAGGTAACTAAGGATAACTTTGACCGCTATACAGTGATCCACTCCTGGATTACTATTGTACTCGCTTGCCAAGCTTATAGCAAGGCACACAACTGGTTTGGTATATAGCATGGCATACTTTATAGAACCTATGACTGAGGCATAGGGAATGACTTTCATTCTCTTTCTATCTTCTGCTGTGGTCGGGCTTTGAGTGTTAGTCAACTTTACACCTTCTAATACAGGCAAGAACTCCTTCTTTGACTGATCCATTTTGAACTCTTTCAAAATCTTGTCAAGGTGTCTACTCATTGAAAATCTTATCAAGCATCTTGATCTATCTCTATAGATCTTGATGCCCAATATGTAAGAAGCTGCACTGAGGTCTTTCTTTGAAAATATCTTTTCAAACTCTTCTTTATGCTTTCCAGAAAATTTTACATCATTCCTGATCAACCATATGTCATTCACATATACTTATCAGAAAGGCTGTAGTGCTCCCACTCACTTTCTTTTAAATACAGGTTTCATCGCAAGTTTGTATAAAACTATATGCTTTGATGAACTCATCAAAGCGTATATTCCAACTCGAGATACTTGCACCAGTCCATAGATGGATCACTGGAGCTTGCATACTTTGTTAGTACCTTTAGGATCAACAAAACCTTCTGGTTGTATCATATACAACTCTTCTTTAAGAAATATCCATTTAAGTAATGCAATTTTGACATCCATTTGACATATTTCATAAAATATGGCAACTGCTGACATGATTTGGACGAGTTTAAGCATCACTATAGTTGAGAAAATCTCATTGTAGTCAACACCTTGAACTTATCGAAAACATTTTGTGACAAGTCGAGCTTTGTAGATAGTAACACTACTATCAGCATCCGCCTTCCTCTTGAAGATCCATTTATTTTCTATGGCTTGCCGATCATCGGGCAAATCCATCAAAGTCCACACTTTGTTCTCATACATGGATCCCATCTCAGATTTCATGGCCTCAAGCCATTCAATCTGGGCTCATCATCGCTTCCTCATAGTTAATAGGTTCATCACGGTCTAGTAACATGAGTTCCATAATAGGATTACTGTATCACTCTGGTGCGGATCGTACTCTGGAAGACCTATGAGGTTCGGGAGTAACTTGATATGAAGTTTCATGATCATCATCATTAGCTTCCTCACTAATTGGTATAGGAATCACTGGAACTTATTTATGTGATGAACTACATTCCAATTCAGGAGAAGGTGTTGACTACAATAAAGTGTGGTTATGACGTTCGGACACACCATTATGCTGTGGTGTTCCAGGTGGCGCGAGCTGTGAAACTATTCCACATTGTTTTAAATGAAGGCCAAACTCGTAACTCAAATATTCTCCTCCATGATCAGATCATAGAAACTTTATTTTCTTATTACGATGATTCTCCAATTCACTTTGAAATTCTTTGAACTTTTCGAATGTTTCAGACTTATTTTCATTAAGTAGATATACCCATATCTGCTTAAATCATCTATGAAGGTCAGAAAATAACGATACCCGCCACGAGCCTCAATACTCATTGGACCGCATACATCGGTATGCATTATTTCCAATAAGTCATTAGCTCCTTCCATTGTTTTGGAGAACGGAGTTTTAGTCATCTTGCCCATAAGGCACGGTTCGCAAGTATCACATGATTCCAAAAGTCCATCTGCATGGAGTTTCTTCATGCGCTTTACACCGATATGACCCAAACGGCAGTGCCACAACTATGTTGCACTGTCATTATCAACTTTGCATCTTTTGGCATTAATATTATGAATATGTGTATCACTACGATCGAGATTGAATAAACCATCAACATTAGGTGTATGACCATAGAAGGTTTTATTCATGTAAACAGAATAACAATTATTCTCTGTCTTAAATGAATAAGCATTTTGCAATAAACATGATCTAATCATATTTATGCTCAACGCAAACACCAAATAACATTTATTTAGGTTCAACACTAATCCTGAAAGTACAAGGAATGTGCTAATGATGATCATATCAATCTTGGAACCACTTCCAACACACATCGTCACTTCACCCTCAACTAGTCTCTGTTTATTCTGTAACTCTTGTTTCGAGTTACTAATCTTAGCAATCGAACAAGTATCAAATACCTAGGGGCTACTACGAACACTAGTAAGGTACACATCAATAACTTGTATATCAAATATACCTTTATTCACTTTGCCATCCTTCTTATCCACCAAATATTTGGGGTAACTCCGCTTCGAGTGACCATTTCCTTTGCAGGCTTAGGTCTAGCTTTGGGCTTCTTCATGGGAGTGACAACTTGCTTGTCATTCTTATTGAAGTTCCCTTTCTTTCCATTTGCCCTTTTCTTGAAACTAGTGATCTTGTTTAATCATCAACACTTGATGCTTTTCTTGATTTCTACCTTCGTTGATTTCAGTATCACGAAGAGCTCAAGAATCACTTTTGTCATCCTTTGCATATTATAGTTCATCACGAAGTTCCAGTAACTTGGTGATGGTGACTAGAGAACTCTGTGAATCACTATTTTATCTGGAAGATTAACTCCCATTTGATTCAAGCGATTGTAGTACCCACACATTCTGAGCACATGCTCACTAGCTGAGCTATTCTCCTCCATCCTTTTAGGCGAAGTACTTGTAAGAGGTCTCATACCTCTTGACACGGGCATGACTCTGAAATACCAATTTCAGCTCTTGGAACATCTTATATGCTCCGTGGCGTTTCAAAACATTTTTGAAGTCCCGGTTCTAAGCCGTAAAGTATGGTGCACTAAACTATCAAGTAGTCATCATATTGAGCTAGCCAAACGTTCATAATGTCTGCATCTGCTCCTGCAATAGGTATGTCACCTAGCGGTGATCAAGGACATAATTCTTCTGTGCAGCAATGATGATAAACCTCAAATCACGGACCCAGTCCGCATCATTGCTACTACCATCTTTCAACTTAGTTTTCTCTAGGAACATATAAAAACATAGGGAAGCTACAACGCGAGTTATTGATCTACAATATGATTTGCAAAATACTATCAGGACTAAGTTCATGATAAATTAGAGTTCAATTAAGCATATTACTTAAGAACTCCCACTTAGATAGACATCCCTCTAGTCATCTAAATGATCACGTGATCAAATCAACTAAACCATGTCCGATCATCACATTAGATGGAGTAGTTTTCAATGGTGAACGTCTCTATGTTGATCATATCTACTATATTATTCATGCTCGACCTTTCGGTCTCCAGTGTTCTGAGGCCATATCTGCATATGCCAGGCTCGTCAAGTTTAACCCGAGTATTCTACTTGTGCAAAACTGGCTTGCACCCATTGTATGTGAACGTAGAGCCTATCACACTCGATCATCACATGGTGTCTCAACACGAAGAGCTGTCACAACAGTGCATACTCTAGGAGAACACTTATACCTTGAAATTTTTATAAGGGATCATCTTATAATGGTACCACTGTACTAAGCAAAATAAGATGCATAAAAGATAAACATCACATGCAATCAAAATATGTGACATGATATGGAAATCATCATCTTGTGCTTATGATCTCCATCACCGAAGTATCATCGTGATCTCCATCATCACCGGCACGACACCTTGATCCCCATCGTAGCATCGTTGTCATCTCGCCAATTATTGCTTCTACGACCATTGCTACTGCTTAGTGATAAAGTAAAGCAATTACATGGTGATTGCATTGCAAACAATAAAGAGACAACCATATGGCTCCTGCCAGTTGCCGATAACTCTGTTACAAAACATGATCATGTCATACAACAATTTATATCACATCATGTCTTGACCATATCACATCACATCAAGCCCTGCAAAAACAAGTTAGACGTCCTCTACTTTGCAGTTGCAAATTTTACGTGGCTGCTACGGGCTTCTAGCAAGAACCGTTCTTACCTATGCATCAAAACCACAACGATTTTTCGTCAAGTGGTTTGTTTTAACCTTCAACAAGGACCGACCATAGTCAAACACAATTCAACTAAAGTTGGAGAAACAGACACCCGCCAGCCACCTATGTGCAAAAGCACGTTGGTAGAACCAGTCTCATGAACGCGGTCATGTAATGTCGGTCCGGGCCGCTTCATCCAACAATGCCACTGAATCAATATAAGACGTTCGTGGTAAGCAGTATGACTATTATCGCCCACAATTCTTTGTGTTCTAAAACATCTACGCATAGACCTGGCTCGGATGCCACTGTTGGGGGATGCGGTAATTTCAAAAAAAATCCTACGATCACGCAAGATCTTTCTAGGTGATGCATAGCAACGAGAGGAGAGAGTGTGTCCACGTACCCTCGTAGACCGAAAGCGGAAGCATTAAGTAACGCAGTTGATGTAGTCTAACGTCTTCTCGATCCAACCGATCAAGTACCAAACACACGGCACCTCCGTGATCTGAACACGTTCAGCTCGGTGACGTCCCTCGAACTCTAGATCCAGCTGAGGCCGAGGGAGAGTTCCGTCAGCACAATGACATGGTGATGATGATCATGAAGTTACCAACGCAGGGCTTCGCCTAAGCACTACGACGATATGACCGAGGTGGAAAACTATGGAGGGGGGCACCACACACGGCGTGTCTTTGGGGTGCCCCTACCCACGTATATAAAGCAGGAAGGGAGAGAGGGGCCCCCCTAGGGGTGCGCCAAGAGTATGGAGTCCTACTAGGACTTCCAAGTCCTAGAAGGAATCCCTTCCTTTTTTGGAGTAGGACAGAAGGAAAGAGGGAAAGAGAGATGGAGTAGGAAAGGGCAAGGGGGTGCCGCCCCTTACCCCTAGTCCAATTCGGGACCATGGGGGGGGGCACCACCTCCCCTTGGCCTGCCTCCTCTTTTTCCCGTATGGCCCAATAAGGCCCATTACTTCTCCCGGTGAATTCCCGTAACTCCACGGTACTATGAGAAATACCCGAATTACTCGGAACCTTTCCGATGTCCGAATATAGCCTTACAATATATGAATCTTTACCTCTCAGCCATTTCAAGACTCCTCGTCATGTCCGTGATCTCATCCGGGACTCCAAACAAACTTCGGTCATCAAATCACTTAACTCATAATACAAATCGTCATCGAATGTTAAGCATGCGGACCCTACGGGTTTGAAAACTATGTAGACATGACCGAGACACATCTCCGTTCAATAACCAATAGAAAAACCTGGATGCTCATATTGGCTCCTACATATTCTACGAAGATCATTATCGGTCAAACCACATAACAACATACGTTGTTCCCTTTGTCATCGATATGTTTCTTGCCCGAGATTCGATCATTGGTATCTTCATACCTAGCTCAATCTCGTTACCGGCAAGTCTCTTTAATCGTTCTTTAATGCATCATCCCGCAACTAACTCATTAGTCACATTGCTTGCAAGGCTTATAGTGATGAGCATTACCGAGAGGGCCTAGAGACACCTCTCCGAAACACGGAGTGACAAATCCTATTCTTGATCTATGCCAACCCAATAAAGACCTTAAGAGACACCTATAGAGCATCTTTATAATCATCTAGTTACGTTGTGATGTTTGATAGCACACAAGATGTTCCTCCGGTATTCGGGAGTTGCATAATCTCATAGTCTGAGGAACATGTATAAGTCATGAAGAAAGCAGTAGCAATGAAACTGTAATGGTCACAATGCTAAGCTAACAGATGGGTCTTGTCCATCACATCATTCTCCTAATGATGCGATCTCGTTCATCAAATGAAAACTCATCTCTATGGTTAGGAAACATAACCATCTTTGATTAACGAGCTAGTCTAGTAGAGGCATACTAGGGACACTATGTTTGTTCTATGTATCCACACATGTACTAAGTTACCGGTTAGTAAAATACTAGCATTAATAATAAACATTTATCATGATATAAGGAAATATAAATAACAACTTCATTATTGCCTCTAGGGCATATTTCCTTCAGGTAGGGGCTTGTCGAAGCCTCTCCTCCATTGTTTGTTCCGCCTCCATTCTGTCACTCCTATGGCCGACTGATACGTCTCCAACGTATCTATAATTTTTGATTGTTCCATGCTATTATATTACCCCTTTTGGATGTTTATGGTCTTTATTTGACACATTTATATCATTTTTGGGACTAACCTACTAACTGGTGGCCCAGCCCATATTGCTGTTTTCTTGCCTATTTCGGTGTTTCGAAGAAAAGGAATATCAAATGGAGTCCAAACGGAATGAAACCTTCGGGAGCGTGATTTTTGGAACGAACATGATCCGTGAGACTTGGAGTACAAGCCAGGGAAGCTTCGAGGAGGCCAGGAGATAGGATAGCGCACCCACCCGCCTGGGCGCAGCCCCATGTCTCGTGGGCCCCTCGTGGCTCCCCTGGCCGACTTCTTTCACCTATATATTCCCATATACCCTAAAACCATCGAATAGGAAGATAGATCAGGAGTTCCGCTGCCACAAGCCTCTGTAGCCACCAAAAACCTCTCGGGAGCCCGTTCCGGCACCGTGCCAGAGGGGGAATCCCTCACCGGTGGCCATCTTCATCATCCCGGCGCTATCCATGACGAGGAGGGAGTAGTTCACCCTCGGGGCTGAGGGTATGTACCAGTAGCTATGTGTTTGATCTCTCTCTCTCTCTCTCTCTCGTGTTCTCTCTATGGCACGATCTTGATGTATCGCAAGCTATGATATTATAGTTGGTTCTTATGATGTTTCTCGCCCTCTACTCTCTTGTGATGAATTGAGTTTTCCTCTTGAAGTTATCTGATCGGATTGAGTCTTTAAGGATTTCAGAACACTTGATGTATGTCTTGTCGTGCTTATCTGTGGTGACAATGGGATATCACGTGATCCACTTGATGTATATTTTGGTGATCAACTTGCGGGTTCCGCCCATGAACCTTTGCATAGGGGTTGGCACACATTTTCATCTTGACTCTCCGGTGGAATCTTTGGGGCACTCTTTGAAGTACTTTGTGTTGGTTGAATAGATGAATCTGAGATTGTGTAATGCATATTATATAATTATGCCCACGGATACTTGAGGTGTCAATGGATTATATAGGTGACATTAGGGTTTTGGTTGATTTGTGTCTTAAGCTATTATTCTAGTATGAACTCTACGATTGATTGAACGGAAATAATAGCTTCATGTTATTTTACTACAGACTCTTGAATACATAGAACAGAAAGGAAAACTTTGAGGTAGTTTCATACCCTACCATAATCTCTTTGTTTGTTCTCCACTATTAGTGGCTTTGGAGTGACTATTTGTTGCATGTTGAGGGATTGTTATATGATCTATCTATGTTATTATTGTTGAGAGAACTTGAACCAGTGAAAGCATGAACCCTATGCCTTGTTTCCTACTATTACAATACCGTTTATGCTCACTTTTATCATTAGTTACCTTGCTGTTTTTGTATTTTCAGATTACAAAAACCTTTATCTACCATCCATATTGCACTTGTATCACCATCTCTTCGCCGAACTAGTGCACCTATACAATTTACCATTGTATTGGGTGTGTTGGGGACACAAGAGACTCTTTGTTATTTGGTTGAAGGGTTGTTTGAGAGAGACCATCTTCATCCTACGCCTCCTGCGGATTGATAAACCTTAGGTCATCCACTTGCGGGAAATTTGCTACCGTCCTACAAACCTATGCACTTGCAGGCCCAACAACGTCTACAAGAAGAAGGTTGTGTAGTAGACATCAAGCTCTTTTCTGGCTCCGTTGCCGGGGAGCCTAGGTAAGCGACACTCACACCCCGTCAACTAAGCTCTTTTCTGACGCTGTTGCCAGGGAGGTGAGTGAGGGAGTCCTGGATTAGGGGGTATCCGGACAGCTGGAATAAATACTTTGGCCGGACTGTTGGACCGTTAAGATACAAGACTCAAGACTTCGTCCCATGTCCGGATGGGACTCTCCTTTGCATGGAAGACAAGCTTGGCGATCCGGATAATAGATTTCTTCTCTGTAACCGACTCTGTGTAAACCCTAGCCCCCTCCGGTGTCTATATAAACCGGAGGGTTTGGTCCGTATAGGGACGATCAAGACAATCATAATCATCATAGGCTAGCTTCTAGGGTTTAGCCTCTACAATATCGTGGTAGATCAACTCTTGTAATACTCATATCATCAATATCAATCAAGCAGGAAGTAGGGTTTTACCTCCATCAAGAGGGCCCGAACCTAGGTAAAACATCGTGTCCCTTGCCTCCTGTTACCATTAGCCTTAGACACACAGATCGGGACCCCCTGCCCGAGATCCATCGGTTTTGACACTGACAGTGAGTGCTTGAAGGTATATCTTTAGATCTTGCAATCGAATCTTTTTGTTTCTTGTTTTATCACTAGTTTAGTTTATAAAAGAAAACTACAAAAAAATGGAATTGAGTTTACCTCATACGCTTCATATTTTTAATATCTTTCGTGAGTATGATGGAAAGGAAAATTTTGCTCAAGTGCTAGGAGAAGAAATCTATAGAATGTTTGATACTAAAGCTTTGAATGATGAGCATGATTGCAATGTTGTTAGTACGAATTCCTTGAATATCCATGATGCTAATGATATGCAAAGCCACAAGCTTGGGGATGCTATGTTTGATGAAGATGTTATTTTTAGCATCCCAAGTTTTGATATGCAAAGTTGTTATGATGATAGCATGCCTCTTACCTATGATGATTATATTGATGAAAGTGGGTTTGGAAGAGTGTCAACTTTAGGAAGTAGTGATCCCACTATTTTGGAGGATGTTGAATCTTATTGTGATGAACATGAAAGTGGATTTGGAAGAGTGTCAACTTTATTTAGTGATGATTCCACTATTTTGGAAGAGGTTCCAATTGATTATGAGAACAAAGTTGATATCTATGATGATTATTGTGATGACTTGTATGCTATTAGGAATAATGATAACCATGAAACTTGTCATCAGGATTTTAGTTTTCAATTGGATTATGCCTCACATGATAATTGTTTTGTTGAGTTTGCTCCCACTACTATTCATGAGAAGAATTTTTCTTATGTGGAGAGTAGTAAATTGACTATGCTTGTAGATCATGAAAAGAATGCTTTAGGTTCTGGTTATATTTTTGAATTCATTCATGATGCTACTGAACATTATTATGAGGGAGGAACTTATGCTTGTAGGAATTGCAATAATATCAAGTTTCCTTCCTATGTGTTGAAAATTTTGAAGCTATGCTTGTTTTACCTTCCTATGCTAGTTGATTATTGTTCCCATAAGTTGTTTGCTCACAAAATCCCTAAGCATAGGAATAGGATTAGACTTAAATGTGGTAGTAATATGCTTCATGATGCTCTCTTTTATGTTTCAATTCTTATCTTTTATGTGAGCATCGTTGCCATCATCATCCCTAGCTAGAAACGCATTAAAGAAAAGCGCTTGTTGGGAGACAACCCAATATTTATCCTTACTGTTTTTGTGTGTTGACATGATTATGCTACTGTATTAATCATTTTTTATAGCTTTTGTTTCAATAAAGTGCCAAGTAAGACCTTTAGGATAGCTTACGGTGATAGTTGTGTTGATCCTGCTGAAAATGAGAAACTTTTGCACCGAGTAAATTAGTTTTGATAATTCTCAGAAACGTTATTTTGATCTGATTCTTTTTGCTCTGGATTGGTACAAACATTTCTTAGGACTTCCTAATTTGGTAGGACTTTTGGACGTCCAGAAGTATACGTTTCATACAGATCACTTCAGAATGTTCTGTTTTTGACAGATTTTGTTTTCTATGTGTTGTTTGCTTATTTTGATGAATCTATGAGTAGTATCGGAGGGTATAAACCATAGAGAAGTTGGAATACAGTAGATATTACACCAATATGAATTTAGAATGATTTCATTACAATACCTAAGTGGTGGTTTTATTTTCTTATACTAACGGAGCTTACGAGTTTTCTTTTGAGTTTTGTGTTGTGAAGTTTTCAAGTTTTGGGTAAAGATTCGATGGACTATGGAATAAGGAGTGGCAAGAGCCTAAGCTTGGGGATGCCGAAGGCACCCCAAGGTAATATTCAAGGACAACCAAGAGCCTAAGCTTGGGGATGCCCCGGAAGGCATCCCGTCTTTCGTCTTCGTTCATTGGTAACTTTACTTGGAGCTATATTTTTATTCGCCACATGATATGTGTTTTGCTTGGAGCGTCGTGTATGATATTAGTATTTTCTTTTTAATTTACCACAATCATCCTTCCTGTACACACCTTTTGGTAGAAGCCCACTTGATTAGAATTTATTAGAATACTCTATGTGCTTCACTTATATCTTTTGAGCTTGATAGGTTTTGCTCTAGTACTTCACTTATATCTTTTAGAGCATGGCGGTGGCTTAATTTTGAAGAAATTCCTAGTCTCTCATGCTTCACTTATATTATTTTGAGAGTATCTTAGAACAGCATGGTATTTGCTATGGTTACAAATTTGGTCCTAGAATGATGAGCATCCAAGTTGGGTATAATAAAAACTATCATAGAAAGTGCATAAAACACTAGGATCAATTTGATGCTTGATAATTGTTTTGAGATATAGAGGTGGTAATGTTAGAGTCATGCTAGTGGGTAATTATGAAATTGAGAAATACTTGTGTTGATGTTGGCAAGTCCCGTAGCATGCACGTATGGTAAAAGTTGTGTGACAAATTTGTTGCATGAGGTGCTCTTTTGATTGTCTTCCTTATCAGTGGAGGTCGGGATCGCGCGATGGTTAACTCCTACCAACCCTTCCCCTAGGAGCATGTGTAGTAGTACTTTGATTCGAGGGCAAGTAGACTTTTGCAATAAGTATATGAGCTCTTTATGACTAATGTGAGTCCAGGGATATATGCACACTCACCCTTCCACTTTGCTAGCCTCTATTATACCGCGCAACTTTCGCCGTTATCATGCACCCATTATTTACCTTCCTCAAAACAGCCACCATACCTACCTATTATGGCAATGATCATGTGGTTGACATCGTATTTGTGGCAAAGCCACCTTCATAATTTTCATACATGTCACTCTTGATTCATTGCATATCCCGGTACACCACCGGAGGCATTCATATAGAGTCATATCTTGTTCTAGTTTTGAGTTGTAATTCTTGAGTTGTAAATCAATAAAAGTGTGATCATCTTCATTATTAGAGCATTGTCCTAGTGAGGAAAGGATGATGAAGACTATGATTCCCCCACAAGTAGGGATGAGACTTCGAACTTTAAAAAAAAAGAAAAGAAAAAAAAAGGAAGAAAGGCCAAAAAGAAAAAAAAGAAGAAAAGGCCAAAGAAAAAAAAGAAAAAAAAGAGAAAAAAATAATAAAATGAGAGAAAAAGAGAGAAGGGACAATTCTACTATCCTCTTTACCACACTTGTGCTTCAAAGTAGCACAATAATCTTCATAAATAGAGAAGTCTCCTATGTACTCATTTTCATATACTAAGTGGGAATTTTTCATTATAGAACTTGGCTTTGTATATTCCAATGATGGGCTTCCTCAAAAATGCCCTAGTTCTTCATGAGCAGCAAGTTGGATGCACACCCACTTAGTTTCTTTTGTTGAGCTTTCATATATTCATAGCTCTAGTGCATCCGTTGCATGGCAATCCCTACTCACTCACATTGATATCTATTGATGGGCATCTCCATAGCCCGTTGATATGCCTAGTTGATGTGAGACTATCTTCTCCCTTTTTGTCCTCACAACCACCACCATATACCACCATAGTGCTATGTCCATGGCTTGCGCTCATGTATTGCGTAAGAGTTGAAAAAGCTGAAGCGCATTAAAAAGTATGAACCAATTGCTTAGCTGAAACCGGGGTTGTGCATGATGGGAGTATTTTGTGTAATGAAAATGAAGCATGGCCTAACTATATGATTTTGTAGGGATAAGCTTTCTTTGGCTATGCTATTTGATAGGACATGATTATTTGTTAGTATGCTTTGAAGCATTATTATTTTTTATGTTTTATAAGCTTTTATCTTGAATCATTTGGATCTAAACAATCATGCCACAATAAAGAAAATTACATTCAGAATTATGCTAGGTAGCATTCCACATCAAAATTTCTGTTTTTACTATTTACCTACTTGAGGACAAGCAAGAATTAAGCTTGGGGATTCTTGATACATCTCCAACATATCTATAATTTTTTATTGTTCCATGATATTATATTACCCCTTTTGGATGTTTATGGGCTTTATTTTACACATTTATATCATTTTTGGGACTAACCTACTCACCGGAGGCCCAACCCATATTGCTGTTTTCTTGCCTATTTCAGTGTTTTGAAGAAAAGGAATATCAAACGGAGTCCGAACGGAATGAAACCTTCGGGAGCGTGATTTTTGGAACGAACATGATCCGGGAGACTTGGAGTACAAGCCAGGGAAGTTTCGAGGAGGCCAGGAGATAGGAGGGCGCGTCCACCCCCCTAGGCGCGCCCCCTGTCTCGTGGGCCCCTCGTGGATCCCCCAACTGACTTCTTTCGCCTATATATTCCCATATGCCCTAAAACCATCGAATACGAAGATACATCAGGAGTTCCGCCTCCGCAAGCCTCTGTAGCCACCAAAAACCTCTCGGGAGCCCATTCCGGCACCCTGTCGGAGGGGGAATCCCTCACCGGTGGCCATCTTCATCATCCCGGCGCTATCCATGACGAGGAGGGAGTAGTTCACCCTCGGGGCTGAGGGTATGTACCAGTAGCTATGTGTTTGATCTCTCTCTCTCATGTTCTCTCTATGGCACGATCTTGATGTATCGCAAGCTTTGCTATTATAGTTGGATCTTATGATGTTTCTCCCCCTCTACTCTCTTGTGATGAATTGAGTTTTCCTCTTGAAGTTATCTTATCGGATTGAGTCTTTAAGGATTTGAGAACACTTGATGTATGTCTTGCCGTGCTTATCTGTGGTGACAATGGGATATCACGTGATCCACTTGATGTATGTTTTGGTGATCAACTTGCGGGTTCCTCCCATGAACCTTTGCATAGGGTTTGGCACACGTTTTCGTCTTGACTCTCCGGTAGAAACTTTGGGGCACTCTTTGAAGTACTTAGTGTTGGTTGAATAGATGAATATGAGATTGTGTGATGCATATCGTATAATCATGCCCACAGATACTTGAGGTGACAATGGAGTATCTAGGTGACATTAGGGTTTTGCTTGATTTGTGTCTTAAGGTGTTATTCTAGTATGAACTCTATGATAGATTGAGCGGAAAGAATAGCTTCATGTTATTTTACTACGGACTCTTGAATAGATAGAACAGAAAGGATAACTTTGAGGTGGTTTCGTACCCTACCATATTCTCTTCATTTGTTCTACGCTATTAGTGGCTTTGGAGTGACTCTTTGTTGCATGTTGAGGATTGTTATATGATTTATCTATGTTATTATTGTTGAGAGAACTTGCACTAGTGAAAGTATGAACCCTATGCCTTGTTTCCTACCATTACAATACCGTTTACACTCACTTTTGTCATTAGTTACCTTGCTGTTTTTATATTTTCAGATTACAAAAACCTTTATCTACCATCCATATTGCACTTGTATCACCATCTCTTTGCCGAACTAGTGCACCTATACAATTTACCATTGTATTGGGTGTGTTGGGGACACAAGAGACTCTTTGTTATTTGGTTGCAGGGTTGTTTGAGAGAGACCATCTTCATCCTACGACTCCTACGGGTTGATAAACCTTAGGTCATCCACTTGAGGGTAATTTGCTACTGTCCTACAAACATGTGCACTTGCAGGACCAACAACGTCTACAAGACGAAGGTTGTGTAGTAGACATCACCGACGCTCGCTGTGTTCGTGCCAAGCGCCAAGCCGCTCGCGTTGCTCGGATGGCACCCATGCGGCCACGGTCTAGTAGGCTGGATAGGTCAAGTTCTTCACGCACACACCAGAGTTCAAACCTTTCTTGGGTCTGCGGAGGCTTGAATCCGACATTTGGCGCGCCAGCTAGGGGCGTGTCGATGCCTCTCCTCCATCGTTCATTCCACCTTTGTTCTGCAACTCCTATGGCCGACGCTCGCCATGTTCGTGCTGAGCGTCGGGCCGCTCGCGTCGCTTAGACGACACCCATGGGCAACGGCGCTCCTCACCGCTCCGCCTCCCCGGTGGCTAACACCGCCACTGACCCTGCTGCTCACGAACAGCAGGACTCGTTGCTTCCACCGTCCATGCGATGCAATGACCGTACCGGAACTCCATCATCCACTCTAGCCACATCATCGTCTTCTCATGCCCGTCGCGGGCTGGTGAACATGCAGGCTGCGCTGCTCATGGCGCATGAGCTTCTGCATTACCTTCCAGCCAACGACTGGCTCGGCGCATCGCCGAGCTTGTTCGCCTCGTCCTCCGCCGTCCCTGGCGGGCGACGTGGCTCATGGCGTGGACCTCGGGCCCACGCGTGAGGCACCCCAGCGTGACCCGCTGTGCAGGGCACCGACACGCGATGAAGAAAGCTGCCAGGTGGTGTAGCGGCCGCAGAATGACGCGTGTGCGCTCCCAGCACCTTCGCATCAAGACTACACCCCGCCGGAGGAGGTCACGCGCGGGCGCCAAGACCAAGCCCCCCATGCAACCGGCCCTGTGAGCACGACAGGATGCTGTGCTTTAACCCCAGAGCCGCGCCACGTCATTTCGCCTGGCAAGTTCATGCCGGATCTGCCTCCACACTACGACGGCACCTCGACCCTGCTGAGTTCCTCCAGATCTATAAGATGAGCATCGAGGCGGCGAACGGCAACGGCAAGGTCATGGCGAACTGGTTCCCCATGTCCCTCAAGGATGGCACGCGTTCTTGGCTCCTGAACCTCCTGGTGGGGTTGATGTCCTCCTAGGACGAGCTATGCGAACGCTTCATTGCTAACTTCCAGGGCACTCGTGACCGCGCTCCGACAACAGGCGACCTGCGACACATAAAGCAGCAGTCGGGCGAGACCTTGCACAAGTACATACAACGCTTCACGAACGTTCGCCTCAAGATCGCAAAGGTGTCGGACGATGTCATCATTTTGGCGTTCTCTGCTGGCGTCCGAGATGTCAATATGAAGGAGGAGCTCGCCATACACAAGGAGCTGTGTTCGGTTCTAGAGATGTTCAACATGGAAACCAGGTGCGCTAGGGCAAAGGAAGGTTGCCTCTGCCTCCTGGAGCTTCCAGAAGTCGATCCTGAAGACAAGAAGGCCAAGGCTAAGGAAGTGAAGCGTAAGGGCCCCACCATGCTGGCCGCGGAGCCCGAGATGAAGCGTGGACGTGACCACAATGAGCCTCCCAGGGGCAGCCGCCCATTCTGCGTCTTCCACAACGTCCAAAGCCACAACACTAACGATTTCTAGGAGCTCAGGGCAATCCACGATGGGCGCCTTGGCCACCGTGCCAAGCGCAGCGACCGCGGCTACGACTGCGATGGAGATTGCTGGGATAACGCAACCCCCGCCAGGACTGGCATGATCAGCCTCGTGAGGACCGCTGGCAGGGCCAACATCATGATGGCCCCTGTCAGAACTAGCCTCGTGAGGATTGTCCTTAAGGAAATGCTAGCCTTCTTCCGCTGCCGCCACCGCCAAGTAGAAACGATGACAACCGCTAGGATGATGGGGCTGGGGGCTTCCAAGAGCCTTGTGCCATTGCCTGCATCTAGGGTGGTGCTCAAGCTCCCGCCTCTCATCGCATGTTCAAGCAGATCGCTCATGAGGTGAACGTAGCCCTTCGCAAGCTTGAGGCATCGCGTCCCCTCAGGTGCTCCAAGCACACCATCACCTTCGACTCCATGGACCAGCTCAACTGCTCAGCCGCCCCCGGCGCACTCCCAATGCTCTGCACGCTGACCATCAGCAACGTCCTCGTCACCATAACCCTCATTGACAGCAGCGCATGTCTCAACGTTCTCTCTGTCAAGAAGTTTGAGACACTCCAAGTGCCCTACAACCAGCTTCTGCCTACCAAGCCTTTCTCAGGAGTGACCGACAGCTCCACCATTCCCATAAGGCAGATTCGCCTCCCTGTCACCTTTGGCAAGCCCGGCAACTACCACACCAAGCTCATCAACTATGACATCGCCCACACCCACCTCCCAAACAATGCCATCCTTGGGTATCCTGACCTGGCCGAGTTCATGGCGGCGACGCACCACGGCTAGAATGTCGTCAAGATGCCAGGAAGTGGCGGTATCATCACGGTTGCCTGCGATGAAAAGGATGCGGTGTGCTCCCTCGAGCGCGCCTACCAGGCCGCGGCAGTTGAGAACTCTGACGACGAGGGAGCCATCCCGCCTCCTGAAGCCGTCCCCAAGAAGAATCAGCTCCTCCTCAAGGGCCATCAGGAGGCTGGGGCACCCGATGATCGTGCCTCAGGCCCCGCGCCCACTGCTAGGGCGCCTTTCCCTCACGCATAGGAAGGCGTGCCCGGCACGCCTCTCAGGACGGGCTCAAGGGCTCTCATCTGGAAGGCCTCTGGCCAGACCAGCATTACGAGGGAGGCGTCTGGGCACCACGTGCAGGCATGTTTCGATGTGTGCCTCCGTGAGCAAGGCGCAAGGTCTGAGGCGTCGGTGCTAATGAGTTCATCACCAAGGCAATTGAGGACCTTCGGGAGGTGCTGGCCATGCGTGGCGAGTGTTGACCCGCACCATCCAGTCTAGCTGCCGCCCCTGACATGGATGGCGAGCTGTGCGTCTGCGTCAACATTCCAGGCTCAACAGGGTCGCTTCTCAGGAGCTCTTATGGCCTTCACGTGTCGACCAGAGCGGGGGCTACCCCTGCAGCTATGTCCGCATGTTGTTCGGCCTGCTGAATGTGGACGCCTCGTACCAGGACCTCATGTAGGGTGTCTTGGTGGCCCACGAGGCAATGCGCCAGGCGGTCCTGCTGGAGGAGGCGCTAGATCCTCGCGAGCTCCCCGGACCTCTGGAGCCTCCTGGGACTCAGGAGCCTGCCGGCTCGTGAGGAGCGATCTCTGCAGCATGCATCTTTAGCTACTCCAACACTTCTACAATGATGGTGCCAGGTGACTTTTTGGTTTGTTCAATTGAGGGTGCCCCTTGGGCTGCATTATCCTCAAGCTGTTAGAGCCTGCCCCTGCAACCTAATTCATTTTGCGCATGTATCAGAACTGGCATCGCCTTTTATGAATTATTTAAATATTGCAACCTGCATGTCGGTGCTTTGCCACCATGAATGTTGTGCGCCCTCACAAACCCGCCCACGATCGCCTCATGACTAAGGACTGGCACGGTGTCTGTGCTCGGGTCTGTCCCTGCAGTATCGCTAAACCCAAGTGGCTGAGCTCTATCTCGCGGGCCAGCTCCCATGAATGTCACCTCCCGTGGACCTTGGTGCCTTGTTCTCGCATGACCTAATCGAGAGTGGATGAGTTTGGGCGCGCGACTCAGTGCCTCGCTGCCGCGGGAGCCGCGTGTTGGTTGTCTTTCTTTAAGATTGTTGGATCAGAAGACTGGGCACAACATCTATGCTCGGATCTATCCCTGTAGCGTCGAGAGACCCAACGTCTGAGCTCTGTCTGGCAGGCCAGCCCCGTTCACGTCACCTCCTGGGGTCATTGGTGTTTGGCCTTCTCATGCGATGTCCTCCAGAGATTCACTCAGCGCAGGACACCTCAAGATCTCACGGGTTTCTAACAACCGCCCCACGCTGGAAATTCAGACGCAACCCGCCTTGAGGTAGGGCCTCGCGAGTCCCGCGCTGGCTCACGAGTGCCCATATACAGCTCCTCCAGTTCTGCCATGCTAGCCACGCATACGAAGGGGCTATACACGCCTTGCAATCTCCCCCCGAGGGAACTCCCACCCACGCACCAGTGGAAGCACCATGCTCTGTGCTGGTGAATAAACAACTGAGGGCAACCTAGTGGTTGCGACAACCTCGGGATGGCCTATAGGCTCGCTATACGGTCCCAACGCAAAGCTTTCACTACGGGAGGCCCGTGTGAGGGGGCTCGGCCCGGGGGCTACGCTCACGCCATGCCTGGCGCACGCCATGTCACCAGGTCTCTCACGTCTGGTCTTCTCGTGTTCGTCCGAGGCAAAAGCTGGCGAGGAAAGGTATGGAGGGCTCCTTATTAACTTAGAAGCTGCTCACGTTTCCTTCATGAGGGTTGTTCGTACGTCAAGGGGGACCCCTAAGCATCGCGACTCAGGGGCCTCACTAGTCACATAGCCCCTCACCCCTTGGCTTCGTCCTGGTGATCCGTACGCCCCAACGGCGGTCTAGGTATGTGCAGGGTCGGGCCCTGCCAACGCAGAACACAAAGGCAAACATGAAGGAAACTGAGCATGGAAAGGAAATCGTGGAGTTCTGGCAAGTATTACAAAACATAATGTTCCAGAAGTCAAGCAAAAGTTTTCACGCCTCCTCGAGACACGATAAATGTTGCAGGGTCAAACTAGGAAGAAGCGCCACCATTGCCTTGGCCGCTGCCACCGCTCGCCTTGGGAAGCCTGTCGTCGGTGACACTGCCACCATATTCGCCGCCGCTGGCCTCTGCCGCCACGGCTTTGGGGTCGGGGATGCAAAGGAACTTCCCCAACAGGGTGTTCACCTGCTCCTTCACGGCCTCAGCGGCAGTGGTGCAGGACTCAAGAGCCACCGATTCCATCAGTGCGCTGAGGTCAAAGACTGGGTCTTGGTGCTGGAGGTGGCTGAAGACGCGCGTCGTGGCCGCTGTAAAAAGTGAGCGGCACTCCACCTCCACCGAGGAGTCCACTCCAGCGGTGACATCCTCGAGTGCCATAACAGGCTTGGGGTAGTGCCCAGTGAGGCCGTCCCCAGGGGCCGCCAGCGGCTCTTCGTAACCCCCCCATAGATGGAGCGTAGCGACTTGCGAGACTTGAGCTCAAGAGAGAGGAAGGCCTTGCGCTCCACGGCCGCTGTTTTCTCGCTGGTGGCGAGGGCCTTCTCCCTGACCTCCATCTGAGTCATCGCCTCGGAGACATGTTGGGCATGAGAGGCCTAGGCTTTGTCCACCTCCTCATTCAGCTTGCCCAGGCGGTCTTGCTCCACGGCTTGGTCGCCGGTCGCCTGACTTAGCTTGGCGTCACAATCAGCGAGCGTCGCTTCACGGGCCTTGAGGTCCTCCTCTCGCTGCTTAAGCCGTTGGATGTGGGCAGCTTGCTCCTCGCGGAGAGCCTACAGGTCAGCCTCCGCCTTGATGCAGCACTCGTTAGCAGATGCTGCATCGTCCAGCACCGCGTCACGAGCCCCCGTGGCTTCATTGGCCTCCTTCTTGCTCTCCGCGGCGGCGGCCTCGGCCTGGCCCCAGGCCATCCTAGAGGACGTGTTGTCCTAGAGCCACCCCGAGATCAGCCCCATCCATTCCCTCACCAGGCACCTGTTGGCGTCTTGGAGATTAGTCTGGAGCTGATCTAGCGTGGCGTAGGCTTTCTCTAGAGCCCCAGGCCTGACAAGGGGGCCACAGTCTGCCAGTTCAAGGGCCTGGGGAGGAAGCAGCACTGGCGCGTGGGCTAGCATCACCACCAGGGAGGTGGCAGCAAGGGCAGCTTGGGGCGCTGGGGCCTCTGAAACCCCCACGGGCGCGACAGGGACGGACAGCTCTCGAGCCTGCTGGCCCACGGGGGCAGACTCCTCCTGAGGTTCCACCACCATGCCTTGGGGGGCCTGCTCCGTTGTAAGTAAGCATGAAGCAACCTCTTCCATCTGTGCCAGAGCCGTCACATCTGTGGCGAGTGGTGGCGCCTCCGGGGTTCCATCTCCTTCCTTCCTCTTCTTCACCAAGAGGCCCATCCTGGTCACTAGAGGGGAGCGCTGTGGGAACGACATCAAAGGGCGAAAAACAAAAACAAGGTAAGGCACTTACTTGTGAGGGGTACTGTAAGCCCTCTTCCTAGCTGAGGCCGGGGCACCTCCGATCTTCCTGGGCGCGGCCTTTGCCGCATTTTGGGGGTTGGCGGGGCGCATGTCGGCCGGCCTCGGTGCGGCGCCGACGGCCAGCAAGGCAGAGGCGTGACCTTGAGGAGGGGGTGCCGCCCCGCTCTTCTTCAGGGTCACTTGGCCTGGCCTTTGCAGGGCTCGGGGAGTGGCCCTGGACCTCGTGAAGACCCCGGTGGAGCATGGGGATTCCACAGGCGGGGGCTTGATGGCATCATCGTTGTATGTGAGGCCACGGAGAAGCTCACTTTGGGACGGAGGAGATATCTCCGCCACGCCATCCACGGTTGCCTCCGAGTCCTCCTCGCCCTCTTCGCCGGTGTTGTCGCCGGAAGACATAAGCACCTGGGTGTTGGGGAGCTCGGGCAGCACGAGCCCCAGCTTGTTGAAGACAAGCATGGCCACGACAGCGCTGTCGTGTCGGCACGGCGGTACAATGGGGTGTAGGCCTCTGGGAGGTTACCCAGCTCCCCCTCGACTAGGGTGTTCTTGGCCTTGTCCAGCTCCTCACCCGTTAGGCTCCCCGAGCGCAGCCGGATGTCGTCCTCTGCACCCCGGAACTCCCACATGGGGCGTGTATGCGCCTGAAGCAGGGCCAGGCGATGTGTCAGGAAATCCTTGATGAGCATGCCTCCCATCAGCGCCTTGGCCTCCACGTGTGCAGTCATCTTCCTCAGGATAGACGCATCCCCAGGGGTCGGAGAACTTCTCATGACCCCACCTATCAAGCTTCTTCGACAGCTGTCTTGGCAATTCCAGCCGCGCGTGGAGGCCTTTGGCATCCATGAAGACCCACTCGCGGTGGAAGTTCTCCACCTTCTTCCCGGCCCTCATGTGCATGCTGCTCTTGTGGATCGCGGTGATGGATACGCAGCCGGAGCGCTGGGTTGGATAATGCAGCCGCAGGTAGAAGAAGTGCCAGAGGAGCGGAATAGAGGGTCTCACACCCACGAATGCCTCGCAGTAAAAGGCAAAGATGGATAGGAGGAGGATGGAGTTGGGCTGAAGATGTAGGGCTTGAACCTGGTAGTGGTCGAGGACGGTAGTGAAAACCTAGAGACAGGTGGAACGAGCCCTGCGAAGACACTGTGGAGGTATAAGGGATAAAACATCGGCGCCAAGGTCCTTTGCTCGGCAGAGACGGCCAGGAGGATGGTCTCATTCCACTCATCATCATCACTCGCCGTCAGCGGGAGCGCAACGGCGAGGTGCTTCTCCTCGCTGATGGAGGACGTGCCGAGGGCCAGCGAAGGTGAGGAGGAGCAGGAGCTCGCAGCTGGTGCGGCAGGCTTTGCCTTCCCGGATGCCATTCACGAGATCTTGGAGGAAGAGGCATAGAAGGAAGGAGGAACATGACTGGATCTGGAGATGCTCTTGGTTGGGAGAAAGAGGATCTAGAGCGAGGCGTAGAGAAGGCAATGATGGCTCGGTAGCGAGCACCAGTCTTTTGTCAGCCTGGGCAGTTACCGACCCGGCGTGTGAAGCAGAGACATCCACGTCCCGTCAAGCGCCATGCGTTGGCTCGGTTTGCAGGCGATTGGGGGCCCGCGACACTATGCCCTTGCCCTTTGGCTTCACCTTGAAGCCAAGTCCGAGCGCGCCTTGGGCCCGGGGGCTACTGCCGGTGTTCTGGGAACCAGGGTACCCAGACTTGCCTGCCTGTGGCCCACAACATGGCTCCATCGATGGCCTGGTACGGCACATCTACAAGGCCATCAAGACAAGACCCTAGCGAGGGGCCAAGCCTAGCAAGGCGGATGACACCAAGACCTCCGGAGGGAGTGGCCTCCCTAGGAGACCTCCCAAGGAGCGGAGATTTCTATGCAGGTACCCGACCTCATGAGGTTGCGATGACACAAGCCATGACGACCAAGGCCACGCAGGCGCCAGCGGGCGCATAAGAGGCAGTTTCCTTTTTGGTTCTTAGGAGGCAACCACAGGCATGGGTTCCTGAGGAATTTGGCAAAGGTTTCCATTCCGATGCAACAAGACCAAGACCACCAGGACAGCAGGACAGATGTCATCGCCGAGCCCACCGCAGTGTCATGACCAGAAGCTTTGCAGGCAAAGACCACATTTCGTCAGGATAAGATGTACTACTTGTCCCCTTTCAAATCAGCCATTGTGGGATCCCTTCCCGCCTACATTTCCGGGGAAGAGGACCGAGGCCACTATAAATATAGGTTAGCCACCACCATAGAGGGGATCAGACCCTTTCCACCCTCACCAGGGCAGACCTCGGGAGGTTGTTCATCCTTTGTACTAGTTCATCCACAACCCCTCGTGAGGCCAATCCACCACAAAGCAGGAGTAGGGTTTTACACCGCAGGTGGCCCGAACCTGGGTAAACTGCCATGTTCATCTTCTTCCTTGTTCATTGAGCTAGGCCGTGGGCTGACGGGCTGGTAGGTTGGATAGGTTGAGTTCTTCACACACGCCCCAGAGTCTGAACCTTTCTTGGGTCTTCGGAGCCCTGAATCCAACACGGTACGAAAGGATAAATAAATCATGTTACTAATAAATCAAGGAAATGAAATGGAACATCGGGCATTGGACCGCCCGAGGAATTCCACGAAAAATGTCAAGCGGGTGTCTGAAAGTGACACCTCGAGAGGTCTTGAAAAGAAATGCCAAGCGGGTGTCTAAAAGCGAGGCCTCGAGAGGTCTTGAAGGAAATGCCAAATGGGTGTCTGAAAGCGACGCCTCGTGTGATCTTGAAAATAAATGCCAAATAGGTGTCTAAAAGCGATGCCTCTAGAGGTCTTGAAAATAAATGCCATAGTCGGGTGTCTGAAGCGACACCTCATAAAGGGCTTATATGAAGATACAAACCCGAGTATCTAGGTGGACTAGCCATCCCAAGTGATACTCAGAAAACAAAACAAAACAAAACTAGTAACCCAGGTAGTCTAGCCATCCCAAGAGATACGCATGGTTGCACATAAGAGGAAAAGGTTAGTCCATAATAATACTCAGGTCAACAACAATATACATCATAACACTAGTAGTGGCAATGAACATCCTACAAATGGATCATGATCAATTTAATTATTTCCTCCGGAGATTGACACTAAGACTGATACTTGACCAACCCAGAATGTAGTCCTTAACCATGGACATGGCTATTCGAATAGATATAACTCTGCAGAGGGTGTACTATTTACCCACGTGTATAGGATTTCTTTAGCCAACACCAAGACATTGACTAATTCCCATTACGGTATTTGAGTTGAAAACACACCTGACCAGCACACACCAGTTTTAACTCACCGAAGCTAGGAACCACCCAAGGCAATGATAGAGTAAGACTCTAAGTGGGAAGGCCTCATTAAACGGCCTCCAATAGCATGGGATCACAATACTTATACCACGCACAACTAGGGGTGCTACCCCTCTTCAACCTCAACTAAAGACACCCATACCCCCGGGCCAAGTGACATGCCTACAATGGGCTAATGGTATCTTTCACTATGGCCTCTCTATATGATGTGTGCACAAAAATGGGTTAACAACTTACTAAACCGTACCCTACCTATGGGTTACGCCCAATATGCGACCCTATCCTAAAGGAACTCGAAGGTTCCACCAAGGATAGAAGCGCATATTGGAGACACTTTTGCAAGGTGGATATTATTACATCGTACCACTACATAATAGTTGGGGATACATACAAGAGCCATACAATGCCACATGAATACAACAACATCATACATAAGAGAATTATTCGACTACGGTTGAAACACAAACAGAAACTCAAACGACATCCACCCTGCTAGCCTAGGCTGCCGACTTGGAACCTATCCCTTGGTCGAAGAAGAAGCAGAAGAAGAACACCAAAACAAGTAAACATCTCTCTTGCATAAGAGCATTATTCGACTATGGATGAAACACAAACAGGAACTCAAACGACATCGACCCTGCTAGCCTAGGCTGCCGACATGGAACCTATCCCTTGATCGAAGAAGAAGCAGAAGAAGAACACCAAAACAAGTAAACATCTCTCTTGCATCATGATCATCGCATTACCTATACCTGCAACTGTTGTTGTAGTAATCTGTGAGCCATGAGGACTCAGCAATCCCATTACCATGGGTATCAAGACTAGCAAAGCTTAATGGGCATGGAATGGATAAGTGGTGAGGTTGCAGCAGCGACTAAGCATGATATGGTGGCTAACTTACGAATACAAGAATAAGATGAGAAGCTACACAAACGGTCACAAACTAGTAATGATCAAGAAGTGATCCTGAAACTACTTGCGTCCAAACATAACCCAAACCGTGTTCACTTCCCGGACTCTGCCGAGAAGAGACCATCACGGCTACACATGCGGTTGATGCGTTTTAATTAAGTCAAGTGTCAAGTTCTCTACAACCGGATATTAACAAATTCCCATCTGCCACATAACTGCGGGCACGGCTCTCGAAAGTTTAAACCCTGCAGGGGTGTCCCAACTTAGCCCATTATAATCTCTCACGATCAACGAAGGATATTCCTTCTCCCCGAAAGACCCGATCAGCCTCGGAATCCCGGTTACAAGACATTTCGGCAATGGTAAAACAAGACCAGCATGACCGCTCGATGTGCCGACTAATCCCTATAGGAGTCACACGTATCTCGTTCTCAAGGCACATTGGATGGGCAAGACGTCGGGTTGGTATAGACCCTGGTTGCCCAGGGGGCGCCGAACATCGCCCGGTTCGGACCAACACTTGGAGAAGCACAGGCCCGGGGGGGGGGGGGGGGGGTTAAAATAAAGATGACCCTCGGGGCTACAAACCCCAAGGGAGGGTTATAGGTTGTTAGGCAAATGGAAAACCAATGTTGGGCCTTGCTGGAGGAGTTTTATTCAAAGCAAACTGTCAAGGGGTTCCCATAAACCCAACCGCGTAAGGAACGCAAAATCAAGGAACATAACACCGGTATGACAGAAACTAAGGCGGCAAGAGTGAAACAAAACACCAGGCATAAGGCCGAGCCTTCCACCCTCTACCAAGTATATATAAGCATTAATTAAAATAAGAGATATTGTGATATCCCAACATAATCCTGTTCCGACATGGAGCAATCTTCAACTTCACATGCAACTACCAACACTGTAAGAGGGGCTAAGCAAAAGCGGTAACATAGCCAAGCAACAGTTTGCTAGGAAGGGTGAAAAAGGTTAGAGGCTGACATGGCAATATGGGAGGCTTGATAAACAAGTGGTAGGAAGCGCAACATAGCGATATCATCGTAATAACTAGCATAGCAATGATAGTAGTGAGATCCAGGGTAACGGTCATCTTGCCTGAAATCCTGCTAGGAAGAAGAACGGACGAAGATGAACCAAGCTTAGATGAACTAATCCTCATGATCGCAACAAAACATGAACTATCGAGAAGAAGCACAACCGAAAAGAAGCAAACAACACGGTAAACACACAACACATAAACATGACAAGATGCACAACCAAGCATGATGCATGAAAAAGGCTATATGATGCTACTCATGACAAGAGATGATGCATACAAGAACAACACATCAAAGCAAGTTTAAATGAGGCCGGAACAACATATAACAAATCCGATAAGTCCTCGTATGCAAATTTCGAAATTGGCCCAGATCTGAATAAACCTTATGTTCAAGTTATTAAACAGCAAGTTAAGATGCACCAAGATGATCTACATGAAATTCTAGTCAAGTTACATATAAAGTTCATTTAATTCGGAGCTACGACCTAGAATATATGAGCAAAACAAGCTAAACATGGCATTGATGCAAAATGCATTCAGACATCAAGAAAACACTCTCAAAACATGGATGCAACATGATAAGATGAAGCTACATGCAAAATCAAGCAAGCTTCATATAGAGCATGCTCAAAACGGAGCAACGGCGCAACACATACACTCCAAACAAGATATAATAACAATCTGCCCAAAACAGCAAGTAGGCACATTGCAAACATCAAAACAACATGCTACAGGAAACACATGAGCATAAACTTGACATGCACTTAATGTACAGATAAAATACTTCAAATATCATTAAGCATAAGTTTTATAGGCATAAATATTAAACCAATATGATCAATGCAATATGCAACTTTATAACACAGGAGCATAAGCATGAGCAGAGTTAATATGATGGCAACTTGAGAGCAAGAAAGAGACAAGCTACAACAAGTAAACATAGCAACCAAGCAAATCGTATCAAAGTACACATAACAAAGAGCAAATAACATCATGGCATCATATACATATGGCTCATGGATTAGTAGGGACCAATAAGACAAAATTGAATGTTGAAATAGTTTCAGCAAGTGTAAAACAACAACATTATGATAGCATGTTTGCAAGCATGGAACAGAGGTATATGATATCCAAAGTTCACAGACATGGCATGTGATGAAGTTACTCATATCATAGTTCAGAACATGCAATTGGAGCATCTCTAGAAGAGGCATGGATCACTCAATAACAAGCTCAAAACATTGTATAATGAAGTTAACAGAAAACTGGAACAACATGTAGGCATGTTCATGGCAATGACAACATATACTACAGGACATATACAGGGAATCAAAAGTCATGGCATGATAGAGCATAGCATGGACAGCAAAACATGTCAAATAAGCATCTCCAGATCAAGCATGGATTAATTGGCAGCATCAAGCAAATATAGCAACATGATATAGCAGATTCAGGATTGATAGAACATTAACAACGAGTAGCCTACTTCACAACTTTGATGCACTCACTACAGGGCTTATCAAAATATATGAATCGGACCACATTAAATATGACATAATTATGCTCCTAAAATGTGTAAACATGATACACAAAAGCAAATTGCACAAAAAGATATAAAAAATGACAAATAGGCAAGTTACAACAGTTTTCAGCAGTTAACAGCAACATGCACTTTTGCAACAGGGATTAATATGTCAAAATGCGCCCTAACATGAATTCGAAAGCAACAAACATGAAGAGCATGAAGAGCAGAACATGTGCATATCAAGATCATGATCATAGGGACAACAGGGACAAAGTTATGGCACTCACAAGATGCATACATGATGTTAACGAACAGCAGATTCCATCAGTTTATATCACGTAGCAGTTTGGCAACGAAGCTTAAGGTATCAATATGAACAGGAACATGCATGCAAACTACTCCATCACGAAGAGCATCAAGAGATGAACATTTTGACATATGATATGCACAAATCAAAGCAACGAGCACAGAGTTATGATCATGCAAACATGGCAATATGAGATGAAAAATGCCAGAGACTTGGTGGAATTTTACTCCGCAAAAAAGTCAACACGGATCGGGTCGGAGACATGGATCGGGTCGGGACGGAGCGGGTCGGAGAAGAGAGTCGGGTCGCGGAGGCGGATCCGGGCCGGATCTCGCCGGATCCGGCCGGATCCCGGCGAGGGGAGGCGGCGGCCGGCGGCGGCGAACGGCGAGTGGCGGCGGAGGCGTTGCAGCGGCGGCGGCACGGCGCGGGGGCGGTGGCACGGCAGGCGAGCGGCGGAAGCGAGGCGCGGCATTGGGTGGCGGAGCAGGGCGGCGCGCAGGCGGAGGCGGGCGGCGGTGCTGGAGGCGTGCGGCGGCCGGTGGGCGGAGGCGCGAGGGAGCGGGAGGCGTAGGGCGCGGTCGGGCGGAGGCGAGCTGCGGTTGGACCGGGAGGGCCCGACACGGGCCCCGCGGGCCGGCAACGGAGGGAGGAGAGAGAGGAGGCGCAGGGGACATGTCGTGGCGGAGGATTGGCTGGAGGGCGACGGTGGACATGTCCGGCGATGCGAGGAGGAAGATGCTAGGGTTTGGACTGCGAAAATTTCGGGGGAGAGGCATATTTATAGGTAGGGGGAGCTAGGAGAGTCCAAATGAGGTGCGGTTTCCGCCCACACGATCATGATCCAACGACGGAGAGCATGGAGGGGGCTTGGATGGGCTAGCGGGCTGATGTGGAGGGGTGCTGGGCTGCAAAGAGAAGGGGGGTTTCGGTTAACTCGGTTAACCATTGGGGCATCAAAGGACCTCCAAATGGAACTAAATTTGACAGGCGGTCTACCGGTGATATACCAAGGCCACTAGGCAAATCTCGGCCCATTCCAAGGACGTTTTTCTACGGCTCACAAAACAAGGACTGAGAGGTGCAATGGGTGCATGCGAGTGTGGTTGGGCTCAGAACGGACAACAGAGAGAATCGGGGGAACCTAGACGGATGCAAGTTTTGAAAAACATGTAGATAAATTGTAGATGATGACATGGCAAAGTGCAACATGCAAGAAAATGACATGGAAACGACGGTGAACAAATGAAAGACACCTGCCGCATCAGTCTCGGGGCGTTACACTATGGCAGGGACAAGTGGTAGCACGATTCAAGTATGGTGGTTACCGGAGCAAGACTCGATCTATGGTCGACTCAGGAGGTTTATAATTTCCAGCAATGATTACCACAACATATTTCCTTAATGGTACCCAACAAGGTCACCACTAATCTGTACTAGGCAGTGGCACTCCCACCCCCCACCACGGTGCTGACCTCATCGCCGGTGATCTCCAAAACCCTCCACTAATCTGTGGATCTTCTTCGACGATTCTCTCTGGCATGATCTTTGGATCAAGGCAATACCCATCTTCAATGGGTTCCACTGGTGGATCTACCCTTGGCTTGGATTTCTCCAAGGGTATGGTCTTTTCTAAGGAAGTTTTCAGATCTACTGGTTTCACGGTGCACCCGATGGGAGCCAGGAGATCTTTCGCTCTGGTTGTCTCCTTTAGCCGTCACACTTTCCGTTTGACGAAACATTCTATGGCAGCAGCGTTGGAATTTGCAATTGGTGGATCTCCAATTGATCTTCGGGTATGTCAAATCAAAGATAAGGTTTATTCCTTTCAAGTTTCTTGCAAGCAAGTTGGTTTTGTTATTGTGATCTCCATTCTTTCGCTTGTGATATGTTCAAATGGTATTTTAATCGATGGGGCAATGGGGGGCCTAATTGGATCCGTGAGCTTAAGATTTGGAGGAAAGAATGTGACGCAGAGTGGATTCTGGATAGTCCGTCTAAGCATCGATCATCCTTGGGCCTAACGGCCATGCATAAACCCCCTGTTAGGTCTTCCATCAAATCGGCAGTTTCTGCTGAGAAAAAATTATCCTTTGCTAATTTTGAGCGATAGATAACATGTAGAGGATATAGATATCCCGCTACATAGAATTGCATTGATACGGTATTAGATGGGGGCTATGAGGTTCCTGCCCATGAATGTGTCTTCATTAGGCAACCTGCTCAGGTCGACTTTCAATGGATGGTCACAAGGCTACACATTGTTTTTGGTACCGTAGCTTCGTTGCCGGACTCTAATCGGCCGGCGACCTCCCGTTCATCGAAGGTCGCTCCGATATCTTTGTAGCTAAACTTCGTGCATGGTGGAGATCATTCTGCTAGAATCATGAAGGCAGGATCTCTCTCTCTCTCTCTCTCTCTCTCTCCCTCTCTCTGTTCAAAATGCAGATATGTCCAATAGCCCAGCCCAGCATGGCAGCCCAAGTAATGATAGCCCAATTCAGCAGGGCAGCCCAAATATTTTGGATGGTTCTACTACTGCTGGGCGGACTGCCTCATCTGGGCCACCAACCCTTATACTTGAGATTCCTACTACACAAGATGCGGCTATGCAATTCGAAGCTATGGTCGATGACATGGTGGACCAGATTGTTACTTGCTCTCTTTCCTCTCAGAGGGGCCACGTGTCATCTTCTTATGGAATGAGCAGTCTGCAGGGCCTGCTCTCGCCCTGGTCACTCTAGACGGGACCCCATGATTTCACGCGCTCAAATGTATTGGTTTGGAATCCAATTTTACAGCAACAATATTCGGGTATATTGAAAACCTCTACCTGTTATGGGAAGAGAGCCAACGTTAATGGGATAGACTGCTCGGTCACATCTACACAGCCTGTCTTGCAGCACTCCTCATGTATTCCTCCCAAAGAAAACAATAGTCAGGCCTCTCCACCTCCCTCCATGCTGAACTACAAGCTTGAACCGGGGCAATTTGTGTCGGCGGGGCACCACATATCAACGGTGGCGAGCACCGCCTGCCCCGCACCTTCTTCACGCCCGCAGCACGTCCGCCTTGATGCCATGAGGATTACATGGTTGCTGAGGTGATACCTGCACCAGAGGGACCACTGGGTCCGGTTCGAGAGTACGTTGTTCAGTTTCTGCAAAATAGAGATATTCTGGTTCGCTCTGCTCAGATGTGGTTTCATGGTGTTGGCCTATTTCAAGTTAGAGATCCGACTGTCAGATACTTTCTAGTTCAGCATGCTCTGTTCCCGATTGGCAATGATGGCTTTGTTAGATTCGTGAAGCATGATGAGGGGGACAATTTTAAGGGTACGCATGGTTTCCGCAAGGTTTGGATAATATTCATTGGAATTCCCATAGATTATTGCACCACTGAGTTTACATCTCGGGCGGTTAGCACTTTTGTGAAACTTATCTCATGGGACACTGAAGATCCATATTTAGTTCAAACTCTGGTTGAGGCTAGCTTTCCTGACATTCCTTTGGTTCCCCGTGATGTGGTCAGTGATTATGCTGAGTGGGGGGGGGAGCTTGAGTGTCCTAGACTGCAGCCTGTTATGTTTTGGGTGCTGAATTTGCTGATCAAATGCCGAATGATGAGGATCCGATGCCTCTAGATGGAAATCCTCATCCGCTACCCGGAAACCTGGTGCCTGACAATCTGCCATTTGTGCTACCCCTTTTTTTCCTCAGCTTGGTTGGAATGATGCACCAGATGTAACTCCACAGCAACCTGAACGTCACGATGTGGCTGATGGCTGGGGTCATGTAGTTTGGGGGGACGATGTTGATGAGAATGAGCAGCCTCCGCACCAGGCAGCAGCAGAGCAAGATCATATTTCTATTGTGAATGATCAGCCAGAGGGATCTATTTGGGTGGAGCAGCAAGTTTAGATAAATGTTCAGCAAGCTCAGGTGGCACCAGAGAACCCGCTGGCGATAGTGCCGTATCAGCCACCTGTGATCCATCATCACCAGATTTTCATTGTTATGGCTCGCATTGTGGCAGGACCGCTGGTCCCTCCTAAGATGATATGGAAAAGATCTTTTGATAACTTGATGAGTGATTTCACCACTCGAGAGGTGCCAAGGCCGATCTGTTTCAAGCCATTGGGCAAGGTGATTTACTCCAAGCGCACTTGGTCAATTGCCTTTGATGACACCAGGAAAATGCCACTGCTGGTGGCTATGTTACCTTGTTCCATCCCAGAGAAAATCATTGTTCTAGCAAGGCGGCCAGTGGCCAGGGCTCTGTTTGATACTGTGACTGATGAATCTCTTGATACTTCAGTGGATTTTCTGCAAGAGAGGGTCAATGAGATGCCCTGGTCCTCATCAGTTATTTTTTCTGCAGAGAAACAGTCAAAGGGGAAAAAGACAGGCTGAAGAATAAGGTGATTGTCCCTCTAATGGACACCTCTGTACGGTGTTGCACCAGGAGTGCTGCAAAACTCGATGGCTTCAAAAATGTGATTTTTGAGCAGCTTCCCACGCAACCCAATAAGAAGAGGCCACATTCGAAGCCCATGACAGAATGGCCCAGCCCAACTCTGAGGAGACTGACAGCCACTGGAAGAAGATGCAAGATGATATCCCTCCCCACACACCAATCAAGGCTCTTCAAGCTACCGGAGTGGAGTTGGAAATTGATGCTAATCTCCTTGCCGCAGACAACTTATGGCTGATTCCAAGGAGGACTCCTCTTCCTCATCGGCTTGGATATTAATACAAGTTTCTTTATATAGGTGTAGCGATCCTGTTAACTGGGCTACTTATCTGTCGGCATTCTGGGAATGGGGGTACCCAGACTTGCCTGCCTGCGGCCTGCGGCCTGCGGCGTGGCTCAGGGCGTGTCCCAGTACGGCCCATCTTCATCAACACATGCTCAAGACCCTCGCGAGGGGCCAAGCCTCGCGGGGCGGATGACACAAGGCTTCCTCGGGCACAGCCTCGTCAGGCTAGCTCGCGAGGAGGCGGAGAGATCAAGGCGGGGTACCTCACGAGGTGCCCGTGACGCAAGCCATGACGATTGAAGCCAGGCGGGCGCCAGGCGGGCGCCGGCCTATGCAGATTCCTTGTTTCCTCTTTGGTGCAAAGAGGGGAAGCGTAGGCAAGAGTATCAAGCAAAGGCAACCATTTCGGTGCAACAAGACCAAGACCAGCAGAATGGGAGGATGGAGGTCATCGTGGAACCCAAGCCGGCGTCACCGTCAGAGTCTTTGGCAGGCGAGGACCGACTTTAGTCAGGATAAGTGTATTGGATGTTCCCCTTCAAAATGGCCAATTGTTGGCGCCCTTCCCGCTCAATATTTGGGAAGAGGCCCAGGGCCTCCCTCTATAAATAGGACTAGCCACCACTACAGAAGGCATCAGATAGAGAGCCACCCCGCAGCTAGAAATCAAATAGGCATCCAAGAGGCGACTGAACTCACCCAAGCAGTTCATCGCACCAGCCAAGGACAGACCCTCGTGAGGCTGTTCTTCCCTTGTATTATTCATCATCAGCCCCCTGAGGCAATCCACCACACCACAAACTAGAGTAGGGTATTACACCACAATGGTGGCCCGAACTAGTATAAACCTCGTGTCCCTTGTGTTGTTCTTCGTGTAGTTTAGATCCTTGCGAGGCGACGAGACGTGGGTAGGGAGGAGGTGTGATCTCCGCATGCACCCCAGAGTTCGAACCTTGAGGGTCTGCCGGAACCCGGAATCCGACATTTGGCGCGCCAGGTAGGGGTGCATCGGAATCCGCCTTCCGTCGCCCCATGTTTTGCTGCCCGTCGCATCCAATTCAGACGCTCGTCGAGCCCGCGCCGAGCACCATGCCACTCTAGCCACTCACGTCGCCCAGACGTCCCCCGTCGGCGGGTGCCCCCGCTGTTCCCCGTTGCCTGCCGTCAATGCCGCCACCGGCCCGGCGGGGAACGAGCAGCATGCGTCGTCCATGCATCCTTCATGCGGCGAGAAGGCCGCACCGCCACCCCGTCGCTGACTCCAGCCGGTTCCTCGTCCCATGCCCGTCGCGCTCCTACGGACGCGCACGCCGCGCTGCTCCTGGTGCGGGAGCCCCTGCACTGCCGTCCCGTCGACGACGTCTACGACGAGTGGCTCGCCTGCATCACCGAGCTCGTCAGTGCCGCTGGGGACTCTCCTGCGCCATCCCTCTCGCTGCACCGCGCCCCGCCCTGCATGGGCGACGAAGCTCCAGGGGCGCCTCAGCCGCCTCCCCCTCAAGAAGGCTCCTTGGCCCGAAGGCGCGTGGCCCCTGGACGGAACCCACTCCGTCCGGCGCCAGCACAGCAAGAGAAGAGCTGCCAAGAGATCCCTCGTCCCCAAGAAGCTGCCCGTGTGCTCCCCGCACCGGCCCAGCATGAACGCGCTCCTACTCTAGTGCGCCAAGACCCTACGCTGCTCCTGGCGACAACACACAGAGACTTCCAAGATCAAGCTCTCCGTCACCAAAGGCCTCCCACGGCCACTACAGGCTGCCGTGCCTTCACCGCCGAGCTGCACAAAATGGCCTGGCCGGGCAAGTTCAAGCCAGATCTGGCCCCGCGCTACGATGGCACGGCTGACCCTACTGAGTTCCTCCAGCTCTATGAGCTAGGCATTGAAGCCACCGACGGGGATGAGAAGGTCATGGCGAACTAGTTTCCCATGGTGCTCAAGGACGGTGCCCGCACCTTGCTCCTGAACCTGGCTCCTGGCACGATCTCCTCCTGGGATGAGATGCGCACCCGATTCATCGCCAATTTCCAAGGCACCCGCGACCGGCCCCCGACCATGAGTGACTTGCGCCGCATCAAGCAGCAGCCGGGAGAGACCCTACAGAAGTTCATCCAGCGTTCCAACAATGCTCGCCTTAAGATCCCCAGGGTGTCTGAGGAGCCAACATCTCAGCCTTCTCCGCCGGCGTGCATGACCTCAAGACGAAGGAGGAGCATGCGATCCATGAAGACCTGTGCACCTCCCTGGAGCTGTTGAATTTGCCGACCAAGTGCGCTAGGGTTGAGGAAGGGTGCCTTTCCCTCCTTGAGCTGCCAGCTGCCGACCCAGAAGAGAAGAAGCCCAAGGTCAAGGACGTGAAGCGCAAGGGGGCTGCCATGCTTGCAGCAGAACCGGACACCAAGCAAGGCAGGGATCAGCCTGAGTCATCCAAGGGCAACCGGTACTGCGTGTACCACGACCTCCACACCCACAACACCAACGAATGCCAAGAGCTCAGGGCCGTGCGGGACATGCGTGCCGGCCGACGCCCCGAGCGCAACGACCGGGGCTATGGACGAGGAGGAGGAAGAGGTGGAGGACGATGGGAAGACCGTGGCCCTCGCCAAGGGTGCTATGACCGACCTCGCGAGGACCGCTGGCAGGACTAGCCTCGCGAGGGAGGCTGGAGGGACCAGCCTCGCGAGGAAGGTTGGAGGCACCAGCCTCGCGAGGATCACCCACAAGGCAACACGGGCCTCCCTCCCACCACAGCCGAGGAGGAATGAATACCATCATCAGGACGAGGGGGCTGGAGGCTTCCAGGAGCCGCGTGCAATCACTTGCATCTTGGGAGGTGCTTAGGCCCCGGCCTCTCAGCGCATCTTCAAGTAGTTTGCTCGCAAAGTGAATGCAGTCCTCCCCAAGCACGAGGCCACACGCCCTCTCAGGTGGTCAGCGTGCACCATCACGTTTAGCTCAGTGGACAAGCTCAAGTGCGCGGCTACAGCCGGAGTCCTCCCGATGCTTTGTTCCCCAATCATCAGCAATGTGCAAGTCACCGGGACCCTCATCAATGGCGGAGCAGGACTCAATGTCCTATTCGTCGAGACATTCAACAATCCCCAAGTGCCATACAATCAGCTTCAGCCAACCAAGCCTTTCTCAGGAGTCACTGATGGTTCCCATGGTTCCGATAGGGCCGGTCCGCCTTCATGTTACCTTCGGGAAGCGCAACAACTACTGCACCGAGCTCATTGACTTCGACGTCGCGCACATTCGCCTGCCGTACAATGCCATCCTCAGGTACCCAACCCTGGCCAAGTTCATGGCCGTGACTCATCACGGCTACAATGTCCTCAAGATGCCAGGAAGCGGTGGAGTCATCACGGTGCCTTGTGAAGAGAGGGATGCTGTGTGTTCTCTGGAGCGTGCTTTTCAAGCCGAGTCAATTGAAGACCCAGATCACAGGAGCGGAAGGCTTCTCGAGGCTGTCCCTAAGAAGAAGAAGACATCGCCTGGTCCAAACCCTCGGGAGGCAGGCCCCTCAGGGTCCGCGCCCATTCAGGGGGTGCAGCCTTCTGTCGCACAGGAAGGTGTGCCCGGCGCCCTCCTCGAGCAAGGCTCGGGGGCTCTCTCCTAGAGGGCCATTGACTTTGCTAAGATCACGAGGGAGGCGCTCGGGCACCACTTGGAGGCGTGTTTCAAAGCACGTTTCCCTCAGGAAGGAGCAAGGCCAGGAGGGCCAAACCCTCAAGAGTTCGTCAGCGAGATCATTCAGGAGCTGCAGGAGTCAAGAGTCATGAGTGGCAGCCGCCGCTTACCCGCCGTGGATCCCCATCTGGGTGAGGATGGTGGGCTGCGCGTCTGCATCGACATACCAGGACTCAACCAAGCCGCTTCTCAGGAGCACCTCTGGCCCTCACGTGTGGGATGCTGCGAAGGTCCACCCCACAGCTATGTTCGCATGCCGTACGGCCTGCCAAACGCGGCTGCTGTGCGTCAGCGCCTCATGAGGAACATCCTGGAGGCTCAAGCGGCCAGGCATTCCACAGTCCTGGCGGAGATGGAGATGGTCCGCGAGGAGCTGCCAGCACCTCCGGAGCCTCCCGAGGCTCCTGGACCTGGGGGCTCGTAAATATCGGCTTCCACAGCGCACGCCGTCCGCTACTTTAGCATCCCTTCATCTTCAACATCATCAGGTGACATCCTTCGAGTTTCATTTTCAACTGGGAGCGCCCCCAGGGCTGCGTCATTCCCAGACCGCGTGGGTCCGTCCCTGCGGCATGTATCCCTTTGGTTCTTGTTTTCAGCTTACTTTGTTGGTGGCGCCCCTCGGGCTGCATTATCCCCAAGCCACTCGGGCCAGACCCAGCGGCATGTATCCCTCTCGCGTTTATTCGGGCCGTGCGTTTGACCCATCATGATCATTACTTGATGCTTGTGGCGGCACCCTTCTTCCTTCATGTCGGCCGCTTGCACGATAAAGGGAGGGTACCTGAGCATCGCGACTCATGGACACTTACTGGCTCTCCAGCCCACACCTCCTGGCCTTGTCCACGGCATCGCGACCTGGCATACCAGCGACGGCTGAGCTTGCTCGAGGGCCGGGACCTGAGGACGTAGAGCGTCGACATCTAACCAAATTTGCAGGAACATATTACAAGTAAAGGCCCAGAGCCAGGCGCAACCCGACTTGATGTAGGGCCCAATGAGTCCTGCGCTAGCTCAAAGGTGCCCAGATACACCTCGTCAGGCCCTACCGTGCCAGCCACGTGTCAGGGCGGGGCTGTACACGCCCCAGGGGCTCCTCCCGGAGGGGAGCCCCCTCCCACACACCAGTGAAGCACCATGCTCCGCGCTGGCTGACGACACTGCTGAGGAGCGGCTATGCCCGTACATATACGGAAGTGCTATGCTCCGCACTGGTGATAAACAACTGAGGGTGGCCCCCGGCCGCATCAACCTCAGGGAGCCCAAAGCTCAGTGTCCGGCCCCATCATAACGCCTTCCCTCGGGAGTGCCGCGCGAGGGGGCTGGGCACGGGGGCTACGCCTGGGTCACGCCCAGGCGCACGCCACCCTGCCAGGCCCCTCGGGCCTGGTTCATCGCACGTCTCTCCCTGAGCGGAGCCAAGGTACGAAGGCTATTTGAACATCAAGGGGGACTCCTGAGCATCACGACTCAGGAGCCTAACTGGTCATGTAGCCCCTCACCCCTTAGTTCCGAAAGGCTAACGACGGTAGAGGTATGCGCGGGGCCGGGCTCTGCCGACGTAGAACGGTAGATTTACTCATACATCTCCCCTCCCTACTTGCTATTCGCGCGTCAAGGGGGACTCCTGAGCATCGTGACTCAGGAGCCTAACTGGTCACGTAGCCCCTCACTCCTTGGTCCCGTCCTGGTTTCTGATCGGGGCTAACGGCGGCTGAGGTATGCGCGGGGCCGGGCTCCGCCGACGTAGAACACAAGCAAGTAGGAAGGAAAAGCGCAAATCTCAAGGAATTCAAAAGCAAATATTACAGTCCATAGAGTGCTTTCACAACGCCAAACACAAGTTTAAACGCCTCCACGAGGCATGATGCATGTTGCAGGAGCTCAAAACAGGACAGGAGCCGCGAAGGGGTCACTTTCTGGCAGTGCCATCACCGGTGACGGAGCTGCGTTGGGTGACTTCGCCTCATGGAGCCTCAGGATCGGCAGCACCTCGCCTTGGCTTGGTGCTGAAAGCGTGGAACTTCGCCAACAAAGCCTCCGCTCGACCCCTCACGGCCTCAGCAGCGACAGCGGCAAGCTCACCGCTCACAGGCTCCAGCAGGCTGTCAAGGTTAATGTCGGGGTCATGAAGGTAGACGTGGGTGAAGAAGCGCTTCAGCGCTACAGAAGAAAGGACACGCGCCTCAGCCTCAGCCGTGGGGCCAAGGCCGAGGGCGACATCTTGAAGGCCGCGGACCAGGAAGGGAAGCAACTTGGCAGGGCCGTCCTCGACGCCGGCTAGCGGGCTCTCTAGGCCGCTATCATAAAGCGTCTTCAGCAAGGTGCGAGCCTTCTCCTCCAGCTTTGCGAAGGCCACGCCGTCCTCGGCCAGGACCCGTGCCTTGCCGTCCAGCTCGATCCTCTTCGCCTCCAATGCCTGCTCCAGCGTACCTAAGCGGCCATGGCGTTCATCAAGTTTGGCATCCCAGTCCTTGGCGGCAGCCTCACGAGCCTTCATATCTTCCTCCTTCTCCTGGCGGTCACGGGCCTCCTTGGTGAGCTGGTCGCGCAGGCCTTGCAGCTCGCTCCCCAGCGCCTTGCAGCGACCCTGGACATCTGCAACATCACCCAAGGCGGCGTCGCCAGCGGCCTTGGCCTGAAGGATGGCCTGCTTCTCCCCATTGCAAGTCATCGCGGCCTGAGCCAGCATCGCTCAAACTGAAGCATCAGAGTGGACCCAGCCGGAGGCCAGCTCCAGGCGCACGGCTAACAAGCAAGGGTTGGCGCCCTAAAGATCTTCTCGTAGCCGGTCCAGCTCAGTAGCAGCGCGATCCAGGATAGTAGAAGGAGTCGGAGAAATGACAGTTGGCGGAGTAGGATGAGAAGACGACAGCGTAATGACAGCACCATGAGTTGGGACCTTTTGCGCCCCAATGACTGCGGCAGTGGGGTCAGGCGAGGACATCTCGGGAGTCGCTTGGGCCACGGGGGCTGAGCTCGCCCCAGTACGCCCCGCCAAGCCTCGCGAGGATGACCGGGCAGGAGAGGCCCGGGCCTTGCCGCCCCCTTCTCCCGCAGGTGGAAGTGCTGCCCCGGACGAAGCCTCAGGGGCCCCCATCAGCTTTTTCGCCGCAGGCACTAGCCTAGCCAAGGAATATGGACGTCAAGCCTCAGCAACAAAACAAGAGGCAAAACAAGAATCAACCACTTACTGGTTATCGCCCGCGGGCTCAAGCAACCTCCGACCGAACTTGAAGCCCGAGAGCCGGCTGCTGGGATCAACCTCAAGAGACTCGAGAGCAGGAGGCACGTCTGCAGATTGCCTCGGAGCCGGTGCAGGCCCGCGGAGAACTAGCCCCGTCCTATCCTTCTTCGGGATCAGGGGCGAGCACTCACCTCCTCGCTCGTCGCCATCCTCGTCATCGTCCGGCATGAGGCGAAGAGAGCGGGACCTGCACCGAGGGAGGGGCGCTCTCGACTCCCCGTCAGTCGCCTCAGAATGGGGCTCCTCTTCCTGCTCCTCTTCTTCCTCCTCTCTGCCGGAGTCGCCGGAAGATACGTTCACCATCGCCAGGGTCGCCAGGTCCTTTGGAACCTCCACGGGCACAGGCCCGTCCCCGTTGAAAGCGGGCATGGAGTTCACCACCTGCTCCCAATCATCCCGAAGGAACAGGGGTACAGGAGCACCCTCCAATCTCGCCACGTCTCCCCCAACTAAGAATTGGAGGACCACGGCCAGATCTTCGTCGACTAGTACTACGGAGCTCGGGCGAGGGGCGGCTTCGCCCCCCCTGAGCCTCCACAGTGGGAGCGAATGTTCCCGAAGCGGAGCCACCCGGTTCTCCAGGAACTCCCTTAGGAGCGACGCCCCAGTCAGCTTCGCCGTCGCCATGTTACCCGGCCACAGGTCCACGCCCATCCTCTGCAGCACTGGCTTCGCGCGGGGATCGACGAGCTCCACGCGGGACCAAGCTTCGACGGCCTCGGGCTGCCTCGTGGGCAGGATCAGCTAGGGATGGACGCGCCCAGCATCCACCATAACCCACTTGCTCCTGAAGCCTTCAATCCTCTTCCCGGGCTTCGAGATAGCATTGGAGCTGGCGTACGCAACAAAGCTCGCGCACGCGGTGATGGGGCCGCGAGAAACCCGGAGGTAAAAGTAATGGCGCAGCAAGGCCACTGAAGGCCTTACCCCGACAAGAGCCTCGCAGTAGTAGGCGAAAATCGCCACGAGAAGAACAGAGTTGGGATGGAGGTGCAGAGCTTGCAGGTTGTAATGGCGGAGAACAGAGAGGAAGAACTCAGAAAAGGGAGGCACCAGGCCGGCGGTGATGGCGCTCACGAAGAGCGGATAGAAGGTGCTTCCTTTGTCCTCGGGAAGGGCGGAACCAACCTTGAGCACGGCCGCCCCGTCGTTGCCTTGTGCCGCCATCATCTGGCGCATCCGGGCCAGGTTCTTCTCCGACACATTCGGAGGATCCGGAGCGGGCGTGTACCAAGCTCCGGCCGGAGTCTGGCGAGGCACCATGCCTTGCTAAGATCCATGGTTGGAGTAGATCTAGGGATTTCGGAAGCAAGAAGGATAGGAGCGAGAAAGGGGATCTGGGCAATGACTGGAGAAGGCAAAGAAGGTAAGCCTGGACGGGTACCGCTCTCTTGTCAATTCGTGTTGTTGCCAAGGCGCCGTGGGGAGCAGCAACGCCCACGTCCAATCAACCGCCATGCGGCGCCCAAGGCCGCAGGCTGTTGGGGCCCGCGGCGCTTCGCACTTGCCCCTTCGCTTCTCTGCTAAGCCAAGTCCAGGCGCGCCTTGGGCCTGGGGGCTACTATCGGTGTTCTGGAAATGGGGGTACCCAGACTTGCCTGCCTGCGGCCTACGGCATGGCTCAGGGAGTGGCCCAGTACGGCCCATCTTCATCAACACATGCTCAAGACCCTCGCGAGGGGCCAAGCCTCCCGGGGCAGATGACAGGAGGCTTCCTCGGGCACAACCTTGTCAGGCTGGCTCGCGAGGAGGCGGAGAGATCAAGGCGGGGTACCTCACGAGGTGCCCGTGACGCAAGCCATGATGACTGAAGCCAGGAGAGTGCCGTCCTGCGCAGAGTCCTTGTTTCTGCTTTGGTGCAAAGGGGGCAAGCGCAGGCAAAAGTATCAAGCAAAGGCAACCATTTCGGTGCAACAAGACCAAGACCAGCAGAACGGCAGGATGGAGGTCATCGTGGAGCCCAAGCCGGCGTCACCGTCATAGTCTTTGGCAGGCGAGGACCGACTTTAGTCAGGATAAGTGTAGTGGATGTTCCCCTTCAAAATGGCCAATTGTTGGCGCCCTTCCTGCTCAATATTTGGAAAGAGGTCTAGGGCCTCCCTCTATAAATAGGACTAGCCACCACTGCAGAAGGCATCGGATAGAGAGCCACCCCGCAGCTAGAAATCAAATAGGCATCCAAGAGGCACCTGAACTCACCCAAGCAGTTCATCGCACCAGCCAAGGACAGACCCTCGCGAGGCTGTTCTTCCCTTGTATTATTCATCATCAGCCCCCTGAGGCAATCCACCACACCACAAACTAGAGTAGGGTATTACCCCACAATGGTGGCCCGAACTAGTATAAACCTCGTGTCCCTTGTGTTGCTCTTCACGTAGTTTAGATCCTTGTGAGGCGACGAGACGTGGGTAGGCAGGAGGTGTGATCTCCGCGTGCACCCCAGAGTTCGAACCTTGAGGGTCTGCCGGAACCCGAAATCCGACATTATCTTATGCTTTCTATTGAGCGTGTCATGAACTTTGGGGATTGGCTTGTTATCTTTTGTAAGACTCTGGGCTGTATGGCATTGCATGTCGTAGTACTTTTGGCTATATTAGACTTGAATATCTATGAATCCAATGTCTACACGCAATTGGAAAATCCTATGCTGGAATGTCAGAGGACTAAATTCTGATGCTCATCAACGGTCTATCAGAGAAAAAGTGGTTGAAAGCGAAAGTGATGTTATTTGTTTGCAAGAAAATAAGCTGTCTAGCTGTGATTGTGCTCTTATTAAAAAATCTGCCCCCCTCCTTTGATAGTTTTACCGAGTCACCCTCAAGAGGGGCCTCAGGTGGCATATTGACAGTTTGGCGTCCTGACATCCTCCGTGGTACTTTGGTGGAGGTAAAACCATTTTCCATTGTCATAATTTTTGCCTCAGTTCATAACAATGATAAATGGTTTTTAGTAAATGTTTATGGGCCATGTAAAGGAGAAATGAGGGATCAATTTGTTAGATGGATGTATGCTCTGGATATTGAGGCAGATCATAACTAGATGTTAATGGGAGATTTAAACTTCATAAGATCCCTTGATAACCGAAACGTCCCTGGTGGTGATGTTAATGCCATCTTCATATTCAATGAAATCATTGGGCATCTGGGCCTCTTGGAAATTCCCTTAAAAGGAAGAAGATTTACTTGGTCTAATATGCAAGATTTTCCTCTGATGGAGCAGCTAGACTAGGTTTTCACATCTGCTAGTTGGATTAATCAATACCCTATGACACAAGTCACTCCCTTGGCCAAAACTTCTTCTGATCATGTACCTCGCTTGATTTCTATTGGTACTTCCATCCCAAAAGCAAGTATTTTCAGGTTTGAAAATTACTGGGTTCATTAGCCCGGTTTCATGGATTGTGTGCAAACTGTCTTGTTTAGGAGCTCTCATAAGCCTCATATATCTGCCATCATTGTGGATAAATTGAAAGCTCTGAGGTTTGCATTGAAAAAATGGCAGAAGGGGCTTTCACACATTAAGAGGCTCATTGAGAAATGTAGTTAGCTGATCTTGTGGCTGGATAATATAGAGGAAATGTGACCTCTGTCAAGGCCTGAGGCTAACTTTAGAAAGATAGTAAAACTTCATCATGAGCACCTTTTGCATATTCAGTTTCTATATTGGAAAAAGATGCATAATAAGGTATATCAAAGTGGGAGAGGCGAACTGCCGGATTGAAGGCTCCGCAGACAAAAGAAAGGTTTGAACTCTAGAGCGTGTGCGAAGAACTCAACCTCTCCAGCCAGCCAACTCACTGCTCTCACGGCCTAGCTCAATGAACATGAAAGGAAATGGACACGGGAGTTTACCAAGGTTCGGGCCACCTTGCAGTGTAAAACCCTACTCCTACTTTATGGTGGATTAGCCCTACGGGGGGCTGAGGATGAACTAGTACAAGGAGGAAGAACAACCTCAGGAGGGTTGTTCTTGTGCTGGTGGTAGCTTCCGGGAGCTCTCTCTTTCTATGGTGGTGGCTAGGCTATATTTATAGTGACCTCGGTCCTCTTCCCCCAAAACATAGGCGGGAAGGGATGCCACATTAGCCAATTTTGAAGGAGGCAAAGTAGTACATCTTATCCTAAAGAAATGTGGTCTTTGCCTGCAAAGCTTCTAGTCATGATATCATGGTGGGCTCGGTGATGACATCCGCCCTACCGCCCTGGCGATCTTGGTCTTGTTGCATGGAAATGGCAAACTTTGGTTGATTCCTCAGGACTCCGCGCCTGTGCTTGCCTCCTTAGCACCAAAGAGGAAACCTGCCCCTATGCGCCCACTGGCGCCCACCTGGCCTTAGGCGTCATGGCTTGTGTCACCTCAGCCTCATGAGGTTGAGCACCTACATAGAAATCTCCACTTCTCAGGAGGCAGCCTAGGAAGGCCGCTCCAACCACAGGTCTTTATGTCACCTGCCTCGCGAGGCTTGGCCCCTCGCGAGGGTCTTGCCTAGTTTGTGCTGAAGATGGGTCGTACCAGGCCGTTGGTGTAGCCACGCCGTGGGCTGCAGGCAGGCATGTCTGGGTACCCTGGTTCCCAGAACGCCGACAGAAGCCCCCGGGCCCAAGGCACGCTCGTACTTGGCTGCGAGGCGAAGCCAAAGGACAAGTGTGAAGCTTCGCAGGCCCCAATCGCCTATAGACCGAATCGACACATGGCTCTTGATGGGACGTGGGCTCCTCCGCTTCCCCCCGCTGCCTCAAGAACTGCCGACTTGACAACTGCCTGTTGCATGCAAAAAAAACCATCATTACTCAAGATCGTGGTGGTCGGCGGTTGGCCTCCCTTCAGCTAATGGGAGAGGGCGCGGAGCCCCCTGCTCATCTCCGTCTTCTTGTTGCTTGCTCCTCCTTCTTCTCGCTCCGCCACCTTGCTAAAGCATCCATGGCACCAATCAGGAGATTCTCCACCATGGAGAAGGGGAAGGCCCCTCAAGTGGAACCCGGGCTGCTCCCACTGAAGAAGAGTCCCGATCACTCCCAGGGCACCACCACAGACACCATGATGATGCGGCCTTGGCACGAACGGGCTCCACCGGGCTTCCTAGCCCCACTATATGCCTGTGCGCAGGGCCCTGCGCAGGGGAGCGATGACTGGAGCCGCGAGGAGTGGGGCCGTAGACGAGGACAGGCCGCGGCCATGGGGCTGCCTCACTCGCGGACCCATGCTGAAGGCACGGACCCCGAGTTCATGGTGTGGGGGGCAATGCTGCCGCTCACATGGATCAGGCTCCCGAGGTATTTCGCGGAGGAGATACCACCAAGAGGGCCCATGGAGGTATGGCCGCAGCACGACGGGCGTTGTGCCCTTGCTTCAGAGGCGGAGGTCGCGGTCATCAACTCTGGCGATGTATTCATGGCCCATGGACGGGGCGCGATCGCCCATGCCTGCCGCCCAGAAGAAGGCCACGCCATCCACTTTGAGTACGACGGGGGTCTTCGACGAGGACAGGCAGTGCCTGGAGTGCTGCCTCGGGGGGGAGGGGGGGCAGTCGAGGTGGCGGGGCCGCCAATGGTGAACTTGCCCTTGGCCTTGTCCGCGACTCCTCCGCCAGTAGCAGCGCCTCCTCCGAGCATGACATGAGCGATGATGTCAGCTATGAGCCGCCAAGCCGCCATGCCCGTACCTCAGCAGCGGTGTCAACCCGTCGTTACCGGTGATGCCGCCGAGGCGTTGGCTTCTTTTAGAGTTTTTCTTTTGCTTCTTCCCTGCTGTCAGGACCCCGACTCAATGCCACATCGATCTAGCATGTAACACCTCATATCACTTTGCGGCCTCACGCACGGTATTCCCACGGGTGTCGCCTTACCTTTGCCCGGGACCGTTTGCGCCTTTTGGCACACGTATATGACAGTGTCGCTAGCATCCATATGATAAGGAGCCCGGGCTGACATGGCTAGTCGTAAACCCAAAGCGGCACAGACTTACAGGGACAGGCATCCATGACCCAGCATCGAACGTGTCGGTCATCAGCGAGTGAATCCAGGCTGTAGCACTGGGCTAGCAGGACTCCGGTGAACCGGGCTGTAGCGGGCTAACAGGACTCCGGTATTCACCGCGTGACATTTCCCCGAAGGGACAGACACAGGAACGAAGAAGGACACATGCCGGCCAGCCTAAGTGTTCCGGAGCAGTAGCAAGCTACCATGGCTCGGTGGAAACACTAGGAGACATTTCTCCGTAAGAGAGGCTACTAAAGATAAACAACTAGATGGTCAGATCCCACACATACCAAGCATTTCAATAACATACACACAATATGCTCGATATGTGCAAATACAACATGGCATCACAACATGACTCTATGACTCAAGTAATCTATTCAATAGGCTCCGAGGAGCGAGATATTACAAACATGGGTCTCATGACCCAACATTCAGAGCATACAAATCAAGCACAAGCGGAAGCTATCATGTCTGAGTACAGACATCTATAAATGAAAAAGGCTGAGAAGCCTGACTATCTACCAAATCCTGCCGAGGCACAAGATCGTAGCTGAGGTAACAAGCTAAACGTCGAAGACCACGCGGAAATACTATTGAGACTGAAGTCTCTCTGCAAAAACATAAAATAGGCAAACGTGAGTACAAATGTACCCAGCAAGACTTACATCAGAACTATCAACATATGCATCATTATCAACAAAGGGATGGTGGGGTTTAACTGCAGCAAGCCAGCTTTGACTTGGTGGCTATCCTGAACTACGACTGCGAGTAACTTTTTTTTGAGGTGGCGCACACGAGTCCACATATTCACCATATCAATACACCACTATGGATCCGCTCCCGTCTCCCTACGAGAACGCCATCCATAGCACTCACGCTTATCTTGCGTATTTTAGAGTATCCACTTTCACTTGTCTATGAACTGATATAAGCAACCCAGAAGTCCTTTTCCGCGGACACGGCTATTCGAATAGATGATGTTAACCCTGCAGGGGTGTACTTCTTCACACATGCTCTCACCACTTACCGCCGTTTACACGACATGTACTCGGCAACCTTCAAGCGGAAGCCCAACGTGTGTGTCGGCCACGGCCTGCCTAAACACTCAAGTCTCTAGTCCAGGTTTATCGCCTATTCGGGTTCCATCCATGAGGAGATCCGGCCGGAGTTTCGCTCACAGCCCCAAACGATGTGTACAGGGTTCCGTGACACCAAACGGGCGCCCGGTTTACCCGGCCACGTGCCTACCGCATCACAGCCCACCCCTACGGTCAGTAGTGTCCACGGCCTCCAGCATACTACAAACACCAGAAACTACTTGCAACTCCTGGACAGAGGACAAGGGTGATTAAGAAGCCGAGAGGGTCCATTGGTTTCGGGCCCAATGTGTGGTAGTAGCTGAATCATGGATCACAAACACAGAACTCAGTTCCTGAGGATGGCTGCAATGAGACAACCCACCATGTACTCCTACATGGCCTCTCACCGCTACCTTTACCAAATCGTGTTCACACACTTAGCTCACACACAGTAGGACATGTTCACACACCTCTGATTCATCCCCGATGAATCAGACCTGACTCAACTCTAAGCAGTAGCAGGCATGACAAACAAGCATGAATGAGTAGGCACAACAGGGCTCAAACAACTCCTACTCATGCTAGTGGGTTTCATCTATTTACTGTGGCAATGACAGGTCATGCAGAGGATAAAGGGGTTCAGCTACCGCAGCAAGTAACAGATGAATCGTTGTTGTCCTAATGCAGTAAAAGAGAGCAGGAGCGAGAGAGTGGGATTTTATCGGAATGAACAAGGGGGTTTTGCTTGCCTGGCACTTCTGAAGATAACATTGAGTCTTCATCAGTGTCAACGATCACATCATCGGTATCACGTCTATCGAGAGGGGACAAATACCGGCAACACAGAAGGGAACACAATCAATGCAATGCACAATATGATGCATGATCATGACATGGCAAAATGAATGTGTTTGAGCTAATGCAACTAGCAATAGATTAAATGAAGTTGGTTTGAATACAAGATTCAAATTCAAACTCCATATGTGATTATTTAAATGCCCTTTAATTGATTTGTGCTAAACAGCAGCTATAAGTTGTTCTAACATGCATGAAAATGGTACAGATGGACTCCTTGAATTTTTCTGATAATTTTTCATATATAATTTATTTCATTTGGAGTTACGGTTAATTTTCTATGATTTATTGAAGTTTTAGTTATTTTCTGGAATTTCAGAATCAAATTAAATCCAGAAATGATTTAATTGCGTCAGCCTGATGTCATGATGACGTCAGCAGGTCAACGTGGCACAGACCGGTCAAATCTGACGTGTGGGACCCACACGTCAGTGACAGGGGGGTTAACAGGGGTTAATTTAATTTAATTAAAAGGTTAGGGGGGTCGGGCCCACTGGTCAGCGACCCTGGGGGGTCAAACCCGGTCAACTCGCCGGCGTTTAGCCGCCGGCGAGGCCGAGCGCGGCGGAGGAAGTGCATTTGCACGTTACGGCCACCAAACGGGAGGCGGAGAGCATCTACGAGCTCCTGGGAACGAGCCGCAGCTCTTGGTGGTGATGGTTGAGCTCGGGGTGGCCGGAGACGTCGCCGGCGACGACTTTGGCGGTCGCCGGAGTTCGGGCGCCGATGAAAACGGCGCCACCGTGCACGGGAGGATCAACGGGTAGCAACAACGCGTTCTGCAGGCTCCCACAAAGCCAACGGGCATATGCACGGGGCCGATTGGCCACCGGAGCCTCGTCGGCGACGAGTTCGTGCGGCGGTGTGCTTCGGCCATCATGGGAAGTGGTGCTACAACGAGCGCTAGGCCGTGGGGTTAGGGGGAAACGACGGAGGAGCTCACTGGGAGGTCGAAGCGCAGCTCAGTGGGCCTGGGGACGACCTAGACGGCGCGAATCGAAGACGAGGTCACCGGCGGCCGAAGGTTGAAGAAGAGCTCGAAGTCGACGCTGCAGGGCTTCCGGCGGGGCGTGGTTCGGTGAGGGGGTCGAGGACGACGTCGCGGAGCTCGTGGGCACAACCGAGGGGCGAGGGGGTGGCTGTGGCCGTGGTGGTTCTCGTCGGCGGCGACGGCTGTGTTCGGGTTCGGGCGAGAGAGAAAGAGCAGAGGAGCGGGGCCTCGAGGAAGAGTGAGAGGGGTCCGAGGGGGTGGCGTGGCGTCTCCGGGCGTCGAGGAGGGAGGCAGGGAGGCTGCCACGGCGAAGCAGGAGGTGGCCGGCGCTCTTCGGGCGCGCGCCACGCCTCGCCTCTGCCTACTGGCAGAGGAAGAAGAGGACAAGGGGGGGGGGAGGAGGTGGGCTGGGCCAGCGGGAGGAGCTGGGCCGGCTACAGGTAAGTGGCCCAGGTGGGCTGCAGGTAATGTTTCCCTCCCTCTCTCTGTTTTTCCTATTTTACTTCTGTTTTCTATTTTTCTGACATTTGTTTGATTTAATAAATATATTAAATCATTTAATTTTATTATGCCAATTTTTGTAGGGGCTAATGGTATTATTCCAGAGCTCTTTTATAATTGGCATAATTTTTGGACCATATTTCATATATTTAGAAATATCTTTCCAATGCAAATATTTATCGAATTAATCCAAATGGCCAAAATAAATGTCCATGAGCTCCTAAAAATATTGTTTTGATTTTTATCTCTGTCCAATATTTTCAGAGGGCAACATGAGCATTTTCTTGGACCCTTTTGGGGAATTTTTTTTTATTTGGGTCATTTTCAAAATGATTCTGAGGGTTCCACCAATCCTCATTTCAAATTTAAATGAAATTTAAACATGATGCACACATGAAGCTAGCCTAGAGCATTACCAGAAGCTAGGGATGTGACAACTCACCCCCACTAAACAAGAATCTCGTCTCGAGATTCTAGCGTAGGGTAAGGTGAAGGGGAAATGCAACTAGTATAATCTTCACGATCCAGGGTGCTCTTCAGTTGAACGTTGATTCATTCACCATCATTGTCTTGATGTCTTGCTCTGAGAAATCCTACCAACATGACATGGAGGGAAGAAGGAGACTCTAGAAGGGTCGATCTTCTCGAAGATCGAACAACTCACGGAATGAGACATAGGACCATCTCTCGGTTTGAGACACAAGATACACATCAAGAGGGGTGGAAAGAAATGGATGACGAAGGTTCACTAGGTAGACAATAATTCCACACTTAAGAAGGTGGTAAACGATTGTCCACGTAGCGAGGAGTTAAGTTGACATGACACCATAATGATGCACCTTAAGGAAGGTGACTCGTAGAGATATCCCCTTAAGTGGCAAAAAGAATTACTTTTGATTCAGAGATCATTGAAACTCTTTAAACCAGCCTAAGGCAATTCTCGAGCGATCGTTTGGAGGGGGCGGTAGAATGGCATACTCAAACTTGGATGATGTGGATTACCTTGTTGAAGACAACGTAATGGATGAATTTTGCTTATCACCGGAAATGGAAGAGATCCATGGTAGAATGGCACATTGGCGGTGCAAGCTGCGAACAAAATGCAAATGCTGGGGATGATTCTGGTAACTGGGGAAGAACCCAACAATAAGGAGTGAATTCACTGGTTGAAAAGGTCATAACATTGCCGCGGAAACTGAGAGGAATCCTAGTTAGAGCCGATGGTAACACGTAGCGCTTGTACGTGCTTTCAAGAACTTGAGCATTTCCACAATCATCAAGGTTTTACCAACATCCGTGTCAAGGATCCTGGCAACACAACTTACTACCATGATGAATGGTGATGGAGGATGCAGATGCAAAGGAAGATAACACTTTCTCAGATTTCACCTTACCGAGGCCAAGCAAATAAAATCTGGATGATCGACCGAGAGACATTTAGCACTCCGCTTCTAATGTTCTCCTTGATGTGCTAGTATAACCCATTCATAGATATGGTTTGATATCTAAAACATCAAGTAAAAGGTCGGACTTCGGGAACACAAAAATCCATAAGGAACAGTTACGGAGGTAATTCCTACGAAATCCTTATGGGAAGGTGGCCAACTTCTCCAATCAAGATACTACAATATTAGGTCTCCCGGCGGGGTGTGTTGGCCACGACATCCACTTTACCGGTTATCGAGAGATCAATATTATAGTTCTTAGGGAAATGTTCCAACCATCATATCTGCCTGAGATTCAGCTCTGGTTGGTGTTAGGATATTCCAGGCTCATCGAGTCTTAGGAAGAAAAATGAAAGTTTGCAACACAAATCGACGAGATGACGTTGCGGGATTCTCGGGAGATGAACTACGATAGCAAGCTCCAAAACATGAGCTGGTTCTGCTACAAACATGTGAACACGTTGTCCCAGACAAGCATGACCACGTGGTAGTCTTATAATAAAACACTACCGAGTTCAGGAGGGGGAACCATCAACGAGGGTATCGAAGTTCTTTCATAAGTCCGGATTAGCTCTTATGAAGGAACTCCTTCTCCTTGAACAAATCAATCAGTGGCTTGGTGTGCTAGGGATACATATAGATTGAAGGTTGCAAGTCTTCAAACCACAGCATTCTTCGCACGTGTGCATGACTGATTTGGAATGATTCCAAAGAAAGCAACATTGACTTTCTCGAATCCACGGCGGCAACTTGCATCAGATGCACATGAATTAAAGGAAGTCACTACCTTCATCCAAACATATGCTTCATGAGCTAGCATGAACAAATGCTTTCAAAAGTTTCCAACACTAGCTTAATGTTCAGCAAAATCATGGAGGAGATAAGGATGTTGTCAATGGGCTCAACAACAATTCATCTGGGTTTCCTTTTAAAAGGAATTCCATAGTTAAGTGAACACGGTGATAGCATTGGTCAGACCAAAGATATAATGGTGTATGCTCGAGGGATCAACCACGAATAAGACAACATTACGAGCATCGTTGGTACTGATTTGATTTGACGATAGCCCACACTCAAATCAAAGGATTGATAAGACAATAGGTCCAGCAACTGATCACAAGGACCAATCGATGAAGATATCATCTTTCTTCAACACACACTACACAAGAATATCCCTTTGGAACGAACTAAGTCAGACAAGCTTTTATCTTCCAACTCTCCAAGTTGTTGTCTAGCTTAACCAACTAGCTCAGGGATATCTAACACCGATTCTTGGAGAGAAGGTGGTTCACAAGAAACCAACTTGATCACGAACTCAACATAGCGGTCAGGTGACAACCCGGTAACACCTCCAAGAAGATATTTGGAAAGTCACGAACCACCGGTATGTTACTAAGCTCGAGAACAATCTTGCTTTTGAGGGCAAGACGATATGATCAAATGAGTGAGGACTTGACAAGATCCTAACTCATCAATCGAAGGGTGCACCGAAATAAGGACTAGGTAGCACGATCAGTCTTAGAAGGATGATTCGAAAACCAACATACTAAGAATGAAATTATTATCCTTTAACTACCAAGCAACAGAGTTGCTAGCAGTATTGATTTCACACATCACAATTCATTTGTCGGTATTCCGGTTGCATCAACACGAGGGCCGAGGAATGAACAGTGATGGCAAGAAGTATCACTGTACCAAGAGTTCATGGGATGGTGTGCAATTCCTATAACAATCTCGATATAAAATATGTAATACTCCAAGGTAGAGCAGAACCAAAAGCTGGATTGGCATTTGATCTGCGGAATACAACTACTTTGACCCAATCCTAGATATGGAAGAGGTACTGGAGTTTGTTTCTCCTAGTCATTCCGGAATAGAATGGCTTGACAGACCACAAGAGTCATAGGCATCGATGAACGAACGCACGCATACTCTTGACTATCAATTGATAGACGAGGGTCAGAATGCAACTAAAGAGAACAACTCAAAGGAACATATGACTTTCTGAGTTGTGGATGCATAGATTAGCATGTCAAACCAAGTTCAACATATTTCTTCCGGATAACCCATGCAAAAAGGTAGAACTGGCAGAGTCACGATTTATGAATGGAGAACTCCTCAAGAGTACTCTAATTGTGATTTTTTTTTGATCCAATAAACATCTGCCATAAGTAGTTCATGGTATTTGGAAGAAGAAGATACCACGGACTTCAAGGACTATCGCAAAGGTTACTAATATCCTAAAGGCACTAGCAATTACTATCAACATGAAGTAGGTAGAGTGAATCTCGGGTTCAGAACCCAGGAGTAGAATACCTACTACTAAGTAGCATCACGGGATGCTTCCGAGAATAAAGGCCAGAATCTTCACACTAGGACACAAATCATGGCTAGACCACTAGATGATCCCCTAAGCACTTAGGGTCATAATAATAATTCCAACATATATGTCGAGGCAATAATTACCTCAACACACCGATTAGTGTGGTTAATCTGGCCCATGGGAACATCGGAAACAGAAGGAAGGGATTTGCAAATGCATCGGACTATTTAGAAACCTGGGATGACTCGGACAGCATAACGGCTATAATTGCTCAAAAAGATTTGAGACAATCACAAAAATGGTGGCATAACCACTCAGAAGCACAATATCAAGGTTCCGAGATCAACAATTAACATACGGAAGTAGTAGGAACTGAACTGAGACTTAAATCCAACAATCTTATAAGTCTACTGATTAGTAACACGTGATCCTAATAGAAAGAAGAGATAGCCTAGTTCTTAATCCCCGCAGGAAAGATAAGATGACTCAGATCAGAAGGGCATGAGGTATAAGGAGTAAAAAGAGCCTTACGTTCCATCCCACAATCAATTCCCTTATATAACTAAAGAATTTCTAAACTCAACTTCGACCAGTTTGGCTTGGTAATCCTACAGGCAGTCAAGCTCTGATACCAACGCTGTCAGGACCCCGACTCAATGCCACATCGATCTAGCATGTAACACCTCATATCACTTTGCGGCCTCACGCACGGTATTCCCACGGGTGTCGCCTTACCTTTGCCCGGGACCGTTTGCGCCTTTTGGCACACGTATATGACAGTGTCGCTAGCATCCATATGATAAGGAGCCCGGGCTGACATGGCTAGTCGTAAACCCAAAGCGGCACAGACTTACAGGGACAGGCATCCATGACCCAGCATCGAACGTGTCGGTCATCAGCGAGTGAATCCAGGCTGTAGCACTGGGCTAGCAGGACTCCGGTGAACCGGGCTGTAGCGGGCTAACAGGACTCCGGTATTCACCGCGTGACATTTCCCCGAAGGGACAGACACAGGAACGAAGAAGGACACATGCCGGCCAGCCTAAGTGTTCCGGAGCAGTAGCAAGCTACCATGGCTCGGTGGAAACACTAGGAGACATTTCTCCGTAAGAGAGGCTACTAAAGATAAACAACTAGATGGTCAGATCCCACACATACCAAGCATTTCAATAACATACACACAATATGCTCGATATGTGCAAATACAACATGGCATCACAACATGACTCTATGACTCAAGTAATCTATTCAATAGGCTCCGAGGAGCGAGATATTACAAACATGGGTCTCATGACCCAACATTCAGAGCATACAAATCAAGCACAAGCGGAAGCTATCATGTCTGAGTACAGACATCTATAAATGAAAAAGGCTGAGAAGCCTGACTATCTACCAAATCCTGCCGAGGCACAAGATCGTAGCTGAGGTAACAAGCTAAACGTCGAAGACCACGCGGAAATACTAGTGAGACTGAAGTCTCTCTGCAAAAACATAAAATAGGCAAACGTGAGTACAAATGTACCCAGCAAGACTTACATCAGAACTATCTACATATGCATCATTATCAACAAAGGGATGGTGGGGTTTAACTGCAGCAAGCCAGCTTTGACTCGGTGGCTATCCTGAACTACGACTGCGAGTAACTTTTTTTGAGGTGGCGCACACGAGTCCACATATTCACCATATCAATACACCACTATGGATCCGCTCCCGTCTCCCTACGAGAACGCCATCCATAGCACTCACGCTTATCTTGCGTATTTTAGAGTATCCACTTTCACTTGTCTATGAACTGATATAAGCAACCCAGAAGTCCTTTTCCGCGGACACGGCTATTCGAATAGATGATGTTAACCCTGCAGGGGTGTACTTCTTCACACACGCTCTCACCACTTACCGCCGTTTACACGACATGTACTCGGCAACCTTCAAGCGGAAGCCCAACGTGTGTGTCGGCCACGGCCTGCCTAAACACTCAAGTCTCTAGTCCAGGTTTATCGCCTATTCGGGTTCCATCCATGAGGAGATCCGGCCGGAGTTTCGCTCACAGCCCCAAACGATGTGTACAGGGTTCCGTGACACCAAACGGGCGCCCGGTTTACCCGGCCACGTGCCTACCGCATCACAGCCCACCCCTACGGTCAGTAGTGTCCACGGCCTCCAGCATACTACAAACACCAGAAACTACTTGCAACTCCTGGACAGAGGACAAGGGTGATTAAGAAGCCGAGAGGGTCCATTGGTTTCGGGCCCAATGTGTGGTAGTAGCTGAATCATGGATCACAAACACAGAACTCAGTTCCTGAGGATGGCTGCAATGAGACAACCCACCATGTACTCCTACATGGCCTCTCACCGCTACCTTTACCAAATCGTATTCACACACTTAGCTCACACACAGTAGGACATGTTCACACACCTCTGATTCATCCCCGATGAATCAGACCTGACTCAACTCTAAGCAGTAGCAGGCATGACAAACAAGCATGAATGAGTAGGCACAACAGGGCTCAAACAACTCCTACTCATGCTAGTGGGTTTCATCTATTTACTGTGGCAATGACACGTCATGCAGAGGATAAAGGGGTTCAGCTACCGCAGCAAGTAACAGATGAATCGTTGTTGTCCTAATGCAGTAAAAGAGAGCAGGAGCGAGAGAGTGGGATTTTATCGGAATGAACAAGGGGGTTTTGCTTGCCTGGCACTTCTGAAGATAACATTGGGTCTTCATCAGTGTCAACGATCACATCATCGGTATCACGTCTATCGAGAGGGAACAAATACCGGCAACACAGAAGGGAACACAATCAATGCAATGCACAATATGATGCATGATCATGACATGGCAAAATGAATGTGTTATGAGCTAATGCAACTAGCAATAGATTAAATGAAGTTGGTTTGAATACAAGATTCAAATTCAAACTCCATATGTGATTATTTAAATGCCCTTTAATTGATTTGTGCTAAACAGCAGCTATAAGTTGTTCTAACATGCATGAAAATGGTACAGATGGACTCCTTGAATTTTTCTGATAATTTTTCATATATAATTTATTTCATTTGGAGTTACGGTTAATTTTCTATGATTTATTGAAGTTTTAGTTATTTTCTGGAATTTCAGAATCAAATTAAATCCAGAAATGATTTAATTGCGTCAGCCTGATGTCATGATGACGTCAGCAGGTCAACGTGGCACAGACCGGTCAAATCTGACGTGTGGGACCCACACGTCAGTGACAGGGGGGTTAACAGGGGTTAATTTAATTTAATTAAAAGGTTAGGGGGGTCGGGCCCACTGGTCAGCGACCCTGGGGGGTCAAACCCGGTCAACTCGCCGGCGTTTAGCCGCCGGCGAGGCCGAGCGCGGCGGAGGAAGTGCATTTGCACGTTACGGCCACAAACGGGAGGCGGAGAGCATCTACGAGCTCCTGGGAACGAGCCGCAGCTCTTGGTGGTGATGGTTGAGCTTGGGGTGGCCGGAGACGTCGCCGGCGACGACTTTGGCGGTCGCCGGAGTTCGGGCGCCGATGAAAACGGCGCCACCGTGCACGGGAGGATCAACGGGTAGCAACAACGCGTTCTGCAGGCTCCCACAAAGCCAACGGGCATATGCACGGGGCCGATTGGCCACCGGAGCCTCGTCGGCGACGAGTTCGTGTGGCGGTGTGCTTCGGCCATCATGGGAAGTGGTGCTACAACGAGCGCTAGGCCGTAGGGTTAGGGGGAAACGACGGAGGAGCTCACTGGGAGGTCGAAGCGCAGCTCAGTGGGCCTGGGGACGACCTAGACGGCGCGAATCGAAGACGAGGTCACCGGCGGCCGAAGGTTGAAGAAGAGCTCGAAGTCGACGCTGCAGGGCTTCCGGCGGGGCGTGGTTCGGTGAGGGGGTCGAGGACGACGTCGCGGAGCTCGTGGGCACAACCGAGGGGCGAGGGGGTGGCTGTGGCCGTGGTGGTTCTCGTCGGCGGCGACGGCTGTGTTCGGGTTCGGGCGAGAGAGAAAGAGCAGAGGAGCGGGGCCTCGAGGAAGAGTGAGAGGGGTCCGAGGGGGTGGCGTGGCGTCTCCGGGCGTCGAGGAGGGAGGCAGGGAGGCTGCCACGGCGAAGCAGGAGGTGGCCGGCGCTCTTCGGGCGCGCGCCACGCCTCGCCTCTGCCTACTGGCAGAGGAAGAAGAGGACAAGGGGGGGAGGAGGTGGGCTGGGCCAGCGGGAGGAGCTGGGCCGGCTACAGGTAAGTGGCCCAGGTGGGCTGCAGGTAATGTTTCCCTCCCTCTCTCTGTTTTTTCCTATTTTACTTCTGTTTTCTATTTTTCTGACATTTGTTTGATTTAATAAATATATATTAAATCATTTAATTTTATTATGCCAATTTTTGTAGGGGCTAATGGTATTATTCCAGAGCTCTTTTATAATTGGCATAATTTTTGGACCATATTTCATATATATAGAAATATCTTTCCAATGCAAATATTTATCGAATTAATCCAAATGGCCAAAATAAATGTCCATGAGCTCCTAAAAATATTGTTTTGATTTTTATCTCTGTCCAATATTTTCAGAGGGCAACATGAGCATTTTCTTGGACCCTTTTGGGGAATTTTTTTTTATTTGGGTCATTTTCAAAATGATTCTGAGGGTTCCACCAATCCTCATTTCAAATTTAAATGAAATTTAAACATGATGCACACATGAAGCTAGCCTAGAGCATTACCAGAAGCTAGGGATGTGACACCTGCACAGGATCGTGACGAGCCCCGTGGGGCTATGCAAAAATTGTGATGCTTTTGCTTAGGCGCTAGTGTCCCCAATCAATGTTGTGCTTGCGTTTCCCACTACGGCATGGTCCCCCCTTTTATCTCCGATAGCTTAGTGCTCTATGTTTGCAGGATACAGTCCCAAAGTAGGCTTTAGTTGTCGCTGGTATGCCAAGTCGCGATGTCGTGGTCAAGGTCAGTAGGTGAGCGGCCCAAGGTCCGGTAAGAGCCCCTGAGGCGTGATGCTCAGAAGGTCCCCTTTGACGTGCAAGCGGCTCTCGAAAGACTAAAAGGGAAACATCCTTGCCCTAGCAAGATCGCGAGGGGTGAAACGCTGAACGAGAGATGCACACTTTGCGTATGATGTGACTTATCTTGGCGATTTTATAGTTATCATTGCGCTGCCTGGCTGCGTCCTGGTGGCTGTGGCATTCCCAGGCAAGACCCGTGTCGACCCATTCTCCCTTGCTCATTTAGGTGCTCTACGTCCTAGGATCCTATCCCTCAAGCAAGGCTCAGCCACCGCTAGTATGCCAGGTCGTGCTGTCGTGGTCAAGGCTAGGGGGTGAGGGCTCGAGGGCCAGTAGGGCCCCCAGAGACGTGATGCTTAGGGGCTCCCCCTTTAACGTGCAAGCGAATTGCGTGAAGAAGGGGTGGCTGGCCTCACGAAGGTGCCTTGGAGGGATCACAACCCATGTCTTGGCTGAAGTGGTCCCTGCAAGTTAGAGGAAGGAAGAAAATATAGAGCGTAGCCGCGCTCGGCAACCCGCTCGGCAACCCGCCATGAAAAGGTGAAGGCACTGAGGACATAGTGAGGTGACATGCGCGGGGCTGGCTGCGAGCTAGAGCTCGATCTCTCAGATTTATCAACGCTGCAGGGACGGAGCCAAGCACATGCACCGTGCTAGCGGCCCCGTTGCAGGATGAGCGAGAGGTGGGTTAGCGATGCGTGGAGGTCGCGCGGGCTGACTCCACACTTAATAGGATAGCAAGGGTGATTTAGGTAATCACGATAAGGCGAGATCAATCCTAATAGATGCGCAAAATGATACATGCTGCAGTGCGGACCCGTACAACTTGAGGATAATGCAGCCCGAGGGGCGCCCTCAACTGAACAAACCAAAAAGTCACCTGGCACCTTTGGTGTAGAAGTGTTGAAGTAGCTGGAGATGCGCGCCGCAAAAGTCACTCCTATTAAACCAGCAGGCTCCTCCTCCATCAGGATCGCCTGGCGCCTGGCCTCATGAGCTGCCAGAACGCCCCACATGTAGCACTGGTGCAAGATAGCCGCATCCTGCAAGCCGGACGGCATGCGAACATAGTTGTGGGGGTGGCCTCCACACCGGCCAATGCGGGACAACCAGAAGAGATCCTGAGAAGCAGCTCTGTTGAGGCCCGGGATGTTGACACAGACGCGCAGCTCGCCAACCACGTCAGGGGCGGCAGCTGCTCTGGATGATGCAGGGAGACGCTCGCCATGCATGGCTCGCGCCTTCTGAAGATCCTTGATTGCCTTGGTGATGAACTCCTGAGCGCCTGGCGCATCCTGCCTTGCGCCCTGCTCATGGAAACCACTACAAAAAAATACACTTCCGTGATGATACGTGTTTGTCACAGTAGGTCACGTTTGTTGTCATGCATGTACATCCATGATGATTTTATGACAAAATCAAGATAGTCATAGTTGTACTGTTGTAGATGTTTTCCACATTACCTAAATTATCATCACGGAAGTGTCAATTCCATGATGATAAATCACGCGTCATAGAAGTGCTTTCGTCCAGGGTGACCAACATGTGGCATCCACCGTAGTGGGTCGCCGTTAAGCTATCGGGTTCGGTTTTTTATCCTATAACCAGTTAACAGCCCGGACCAATGGCGATTTTCCATGTGTAAAATTCTCATTGTCCGAAGGAAACACGTGTCAGCTCGTCATTGGGTCAGATAGGCGCCTATGATATGTCGACATGTGCGAAGGCCCAACACTGGTCTATTTAGCTTACAAAGGCCGGCCTGTTTGACTTGGTCAAAAGTTAGCGAGCCAGCCCATGAAAAGCGTGTTAACGGTCTTTTCACATATAGCCCATTTTACGGCCCGGTAAATCACGGCCCGTTAGGGCCTTCCCGAAATCGGACCAACAACATCATGTAGGCCGTCAAATATAACACTAGCCCATTTCACTTTTGGCCCATGTATGGCCCACGACGTCTTTCGGCCCATATGAGGCCTTCTGTATCTTTAGGCACTTCGGTGGCCCAAGGTGACACTGGCCCATAATGAACAGTAAATTTCTTTCTACCCATTAACGGCTCATGATTTCCATGGGCCGTTTCCAATCCGTGTTAGCTTTCGGTCTACTGACGGCCCATACATTCTTGGGCATGTTTCCGGCCCTCGATTACTTCCAGCCCAATACTGTCATGTTCCCCTAATGGGCCAAGTACGACCCGTGGTTAGAATCAGCCTGTGTCGGCATTCTGGGAATGGGGGTCCCCAGACTACTATCGGCGTTCTGGGAACGGGGGTCCCTAGACTTGCCTGCCTGCGGCCTGCGGCGTGGCTCAAGCAGTGGCCCAGTACGGCCCGTCTTCATCAACCCAAGTCCAAGACCCTCGTGAGGGGCCAAGCCTCACGGGGCGGACGACACAAGGCTTCCTCAAGGGTGGCCTCACCAGGCAGGGTCGCAAGGAGGCGGAGAGATCAAGGCGAGGAGTACCTCGTGAGGTACTCATAACGCAAGCCATGACGATCAAGACCAGGCGGGTGCCAGCCAGCACAGTGTCCTCGTTTACTCTTTGGTGCAAAAGGGGCAAGTGCAGGCACAGAGTACCGAGGATTCAGGCAAAGGTTTCCATATCGGTGCAACGAGACCAAGAGCAGAAGATCAGCAGGACGGAGGTCATCATGGAGCCCAAGACGGCGTCATCGCCAGTGCCTTTGGCAGCCGAAGACCAACTTTAGTCAGGATAGCTTGTACTAGTTGTCCCCCTTCAAAATGGTCGTTGTTGGCTCCCTTCCCGCTCAATATTTGGGAACAGGACTAGGGCCTCTATAAATAGAGATAGCCACCAATGTAGAGAGCATGGAATCCTTCCCTGGTACAACACCGCACCAGCTCAAGAACACCCCTTGGAAGGTTGTTCTTCCTATGTACTGTTCATCATCAGCCCCAGAGGCAATCCACCACACCACATACTAGATTAGGGTATTACACCACAACGGTGGCCCGAACTAGTATAAACCTCGTGTCCCTTGTGTTGTTCATCGTGCTAGCTTAGAATCGCGGCGAGGTTTTGGGGCATGGATCGGTAGGGAGAAGATCTTCATCCGCACCCCAGAGTTTGAACCTTAAGGGTTTTGCCGGAACCCAATATCCGACATTTGGCACGCCAGGTAGGGGTGTGCCGCATCTTCTTTCTGTTGTTTTGCGTTCCACCGCTTCGTCGCATCCATGGCAGATGCTCGCCGACCTCGCGCCAAGCGTTGGGCTGCTCTCGCCGCTCGCGTCGCTCAGACGGATCCCATCGGTGGGCCTCCTCTTTGTTCTCCGTCACCCACCACCAACACCGCCACCGGCCCGGCGGGGAACGAGCAGCAAGCATCGTCGCTGCATCCCTCGGTGCGGCGGGAAGGCCGCACCGCCACTCCGTCGCTAACTCCAGCCGGTTCATCGTCTCACGCTCGTCGCGCTCCCACGGACACGCAGGCCGCGTTGCTCCTGGCACGTGAGCTCCTGCACTAGCGCCCCATCGACGACCTTTACGAGGAGTGGCTCGCTCGCATCACCGAGCTCGGCAGCGCCGCAGGGGTCTCTCTTGCGCCATCCCTCGCGCTGCCTCACCCTCCGTCCTGCATGGGCGATGCGGCTCAGGGGGTGCCTCTACCACCTCCTCCCCAAGCAGGCACCCTGGCCCCAAGGCGCACGGCCCCTGGACGAGACCCACCACGTCCAGGGCCCGCGCGACAAGAAAGGACCTGCCAAGAAATCCCTCGGCCTCAAGAAGGCGCTCGCGTGCTCCCTGCTCCAGCACGTCAAGACCGCATCCCTGCACCAGCACGCCAAGACCCCATGTTGCCCCTGGCGGCGGCATGCGGGAACCATCAAGAGCAGGCCCAGCGTCTGCAAAAGGCTTCGGTGGCTACCGCAGGCTGCCGCACCTTCACCACCGAGCTACGCAGCGTCGCCTGGCCAGGCAAGTTCAAGTCAGATCTGCCTCCTCGCTAAGACGGCACTGCCGACCCCATGGAGTTCCTGTAGCTCTACGGGCTGGGCATCGAGGCGGCCAATGGAGACGAAAAGGTTATGGCGAACTGGTTTCCCATGGCACTCAAGGATGTTGCCCGCACATGGTTCCTGAACCTGCCTCCCGGCTCGATCTCCTCTTGGGATGAGATGCACAGCCGTTTCATCGCCAACTTCCAGGGCACTCGCGACCGTCCTCCGGTCGTGGGTGACCTGCGCCGCATCAAGCAGCAGCCTGGAGAGACCCTGTAGAAGTACATCCAGTGTCTCAACAGCACTCGCCTCAAGATTCCCAAGATTCCTAAGATGAAGGAGGAGCTTGCCATCCACGAGGATTTGTGCACATCCCTGGAGCTGTTCAACCTGGCGACCAAGTGCGCAAGAGGAGGGGCGCCTCTCCCTCCTCGAGCTTCCGGCTGCTGACCCAAAAGAGAAGAAAGCAAGGGCCAAGGACGTGAAGCACAAAGGAGCAGTCGTACTCACGGCAGAACCGGACACGATGCGAGGCAGGGACCAGCCAGAGTCGTCCAAGGGAAACCGATTTTGCGCCTACTACAACCTCCTCACCCACAACACCAACGAATGCCAAGAGCTCAGATCCGTTCGAGAAGGACGCATCGGTCGATGCCCCGAGTGCAACGACCGGGGATACAACCAAGGAGGAGGAAGATGTGGAGGATGATGGGACGACCGAGGCCCTCGCCAGGAGTGGCATGACCGCCCTTGCGAGGATTGCTGGCAGGACAAGCCTCGCGAGGGGGCTTGGAGGGATCAGCCTCGGGAGAACCGCCCGCAGGGCAACTCAGGCCTTCCTCCTCGGCCACCACCGCCAAGAAGGAATGATGACCACCACCAGGACGAGGGGGCTGGGGGCTTCCAGGAGCCACATGCTATCGCTTGCATCCTGGGTAGTGCCCAGGCCCCAGCCTCTCAGCGCATCTTCAGACAATTTGCTCGCGAGGTTTATGCAGTCCTCCACAAGCTCGAGGCCACGCGCCCTCTCACGTGGTCCACGTGTGCCATCACGTTTACCTCAGCGGATCAGCTCAAGTGTGCAGCTACAGCTGGCATCCTCCCAATGTTTTGCTCCCCAGTCATCATCAATGTACAAGTTACCAGGCTCTCATCGATGGCAGCACAGGGCTCAACATTCTTTCCCCGAAATGTTCAGCAACCTTCAAGTGCCATATGATCAACTTCAGCCAACCAAGCCTTTCTCAGGAGTCACTGAAGGCTCCACCACCCCGATAGGGCAGGTTCACCTCCCTGTCACCTTCGGACAGCGCAACAACTACCGTAGCGAGCTCATCGACTTTGACGTTGCCCACATTCGCCTGCCATACAATGCCATCCTCGGGTATCCAGCCCTGGCCAAGTTCATGGCGGTAACTCACCATGGTTACGATGTCCTCAAGATGCTGGGAAGCGGCGGAATTATCACCGTCCCCTGCGAAGAGAAGGATGCAGTGTGCTCCCTCGAGCGTGCCTTCCAAGCTGCATCAATCGAGGACCCAGACAACAGGAGCGAGAACCCTCCCGAGGTAGTTCCCAAGAAGAAGAAGACATCGCCCAGCTCAAGGCCACAGGAGGCTGGCATCTCCGGAGGTGTCGCATCAGGATCCGCGCCCGTGCAAGGGGCGCCTCCCTCCATCGCATAGGAAGGCACGCCCGGTGCCCTCCTCGGGCAGGGCTCGGGGGCTCTCTTCTGGAGGGCCTCGGACTTTACCAAGATCACGAGGGAGGAGCTCGGGCACCACTTGGAGGCGTGCTTCGCAGCACATTTCCCTCAGGAAGGCATGGGGCAAGGAAGGCCCTACCCTCAGGAGTTCATCACCAAGGCCACTCAGGAGCTTCAAGAATCAAGAGTCATACGCGGCGATCGCAGCCTACCTGGCGCAACTCCCTATCCAGGTGAGGATGGCGGGCTGCGCGTCTGCATCGACTACCCAGGGCTCAGTCGAGTCGCGTCTCAGGAGCGCTTCGGGCCTTCGCGCGTGGGACGCTGCGAGGGTCCACCGCACAGCTATGTTCGCATGCCTTTCGGTCTGCCGAACGCGGCTGCCACTCACCAGCGTCATCTGCGGAGTATTCTAGTAGTTCAGGAGGCCAGGCACCACGCAATCCTGGCGGAGATGGAGATGGTCCTCGAGGAACCGCCTGGACCCCCAGAGCCTCCCAAGGCATAGGGCTCCGGTGGCTCGTGAGGGTCGGTCTCATCACCACGCGTCTTCAGCTACTTCAACGCCTCCTCTACAATGGTATCAGGTGACATCCTTCGAGTTCATTTCAGCTGGGAGCGCCCTCGGGGGTGCGTCATTCCCAGGTCGCGTGGGTTTGTCCCTGTGGCATGTATCCCTTTTGCTTATGTCTTTAGTTTACCTTGCTGGGGGCGCCCCTTGGGCTGCATCATCCCCAAGCCGCTCGGGCCTGACCTAGTGGCATGTATCCTTCCTGCATTTATCTAAGTCGATTTGCCTTTCATGCTTAACCTGCTTATGATTATCATCTCCCGCATACCACGGGCCTTTTCTCCCTCATGCAAATCGCTTGCACGTTAAAAGGGGGGCGCCTGAGCATCGCGACTCAGGAGCTCTTACTGGCTCTCCAGCCCTCACCCACTGGCCTTGTCCACGGCATCGCGACCTGGCATACCAGCGGCAGCTGAGCTCGCTCGAGGGCTAGGACCTGAGGATGCAGAGCATTTGTATCTAACCATCTCGCAGGAACACACAGCCATCCAAGGCTCAAGACCAGGCGCAACACGCCTTGAGGTAGGGCCTCGTGAGTCCCGCGCTGGCTCACGAGTGCCCAGATACACCTCGTCTAGCCCTGCCATGCCAACCACATGTCAGGGCGGGACTGTTCACGCCCCAGGGGCTCATCCCGAAGGGGGACCCCCTCCCACGTACCAGTGGAAGCACCATGCTCCGCGCTGGCTGACGACACTGCTGAGGAGCGGCTATGCCTGTACACATGCGAAGCGCTATGCTCTGCGCTGGTGATAAACAACTGAGGGCGGCCCACGGCCGTATCAACCTCAGCGAGCCCAGAGCTCAGTGTCTGGTCTCATCGCAATGCCTCCCCTCGGGAGCGCCATGCGAGGGGGCATGACGGGGGCTGGACACGGGGGCTGCGCCCGGGTCATGCCCGAGCGCACGCCATCCAGCCAGGTCTCTCGGACCTGGTCGTCGCGCGCCCCTCCCCGAGCGGATACAAGGTATGAAGACCGTTTGAGCGTCAAGGGAGACTCCTGAGCATCGCGACTCAGGAGCCTAACTGGTCACGTAGCCCCTCACTCCTTAGTTCCGCAAGGCTAACAGCGGTTGAGGTATGCGCGGGGCCGGGCCCTGCCGACGTAGAATGACATATCTACTCCTACACCCCTCCCTATTTGATGTTTGCGCGTCAAGGGGAACTCCTGAGCATCGCGACTCAGGAGCCTAACTTGTCATGTAGCCCCTCACTCCTTGGTCCCGTCCTGGTGATCCGGTCGGGGCTAACGGCGGCTGAGGTATGCGCGGGGCCGGGCCCTGCTGACGTAGAACCCAAAGCAAATAGGAAGGAAACCACAAAATCTCGAAGCAAATCTAGAAGCAAATATTACAAACCATAAATTGTCCTCACGATAACAAACACAAGTTTAAACGCCTCCACGAGGCACGGTGCATATTGTAGGAGTTGAAACAGGAAAGAAGCCGCGAGAAGATCACCCTTGGGAAGCGCTGTCATTCGCCAGGAGTCCCGCCTCTGTGGTGGTGTTGCGCCTGTCAGCTCCACCTCCTGAGGCTGCGGAATCAGCAGTACCTGCCTTGGGCGCAGTGGCGAAGGCGCGGAACTTCGCCAGCAGGGCTTCCGCTCGGCCCTTCACGGCTTCAGCAGCAGCGGCGGAGCGCTCGCCGTCCACAGGCTCTAACAGCTCTTCGAGGTTGGCGCCAGGGTTGCGAAGGTAGACGTGACTGAGGACCCGCATCAGCGCTGCAGAAAAAAGGACGCGAGCCTCAACCCCGGCCATGGGGCCGACGCCGGTCACGACTTCCTCAAGCGCTTCGACGAAGAAGGGAAGCAGCTGGGCGGGGCCGTCCTTGGCCCCAGCTGGCGGCTTCTCCAGGCCATTGTTGTAGAGCGTCTTCAACGCCTTGCGAGACCTCACCTTAAGATCTGTGAAGGCCACGCGATCCTCGGCCAATACCTTCGCCTTGGCATCTAGCTCGGCCCTTTCCACCTTTAGCTTTTGCTCCAGCGTCTTCAGTTGGCTGTGTTCAGCAGCCAGCTCGGTGTCGCGGTCCCCGATAGTTCTCTCCCGAGCCTTCATCTCCTCCTCCTTCGCCTGGTGGCCGCGAGCTTCTTTGGCGAGCTCATCGCGCAGACCCTGCAGCTCGGTCTCCAACGCCTTGCACCTGTCCTGGGCGACCGTGGCATCCTTCAGCGCCGCATCACGGGTGGCTACAGACTGGGTGGCGACTTGCTTCTCCTCCTCAGAAGCTGCCGCAGCCCGTCTCAGCGCCGCTCGGACGGAGGTGTCGGAGTGAACCCAGCCAGAGATCAGCTCTAGGCGCCCGGCCACCAGGTGGGGGTTGGTGCCCTGGAGGTCTTCTCATAGCCGGCCTAGCCAGCAAGGGCATGGTCCAAGACGGCAGAAGAGGCAGAGGAGTCCGAAACCAGTGGTGCAGGAGGAGAAGGCGGTAGCGTGATCACGGCTTGGGAGACTGGGAGCTCCCAAGCCTTCTCCACCTCAGCAACGACATCAGCCACCGGTATCTCTAGAGTCAGCGAGGCCACGGGGGCTGGCACCTCGTCAGAGCGCTCCCTGAGGCCTCGCAAGGACAACCTGGCAGGCGAGGTGCGAGCTCCGCTGCCTCCCATTCCCACGGGCCAGGGCGCAGCTGTGGCAGATGAGCTTGCCCCAGGAGGAGCCGCCATGTTCCCCTTCAGCTTCTTCTTCGCAAGCGGCGGCCTAACCAAGTGATGGAGAACGTCAAGCCTCGGTAGCAAAAACAAGAACAAGATGGGGTTCGAGCACTTACTTGTCAATCGCGGCGCATTCTGGCGGTCTCTTGTCGAGCTTAAAGCCCGTGAGCCTCTTCGTCCGGGGCACAGCCTTGAGAGGTCCAGAGGCAGAAGAGGGCGCCCCAGAAGGGCTAGAGGCGGCTTTGAGCTATGCCTGGGCCGGGGTAGCCCCTCGGGAGATCAACCCCGACCTTTCTTTCTTTGGGATCACGGGCGAGTCCTCTCCCCCTCGCCTGGCGTCGGCCTCGTCGTTGTCCGGCAGGGTGCGGAAGATGCTGGCCCTGCACCGGGGAGATGTCTCCCCCGTCCCCTCAGTGGTCGCCTCCGAGTCGCACTCCTCTTCTTCTTAGTCTTCCTCTCCTCCTCCGCAAGAATCATCAGAAGATAATTCCACCGGCCCCGTCGCCTCCTAGCCCTCAAGAGGCACCTCCGGCACCAGACCGTTCCCATCGAAGGTGGGCATGGCATCCACCACCTGTTGCCAGTTTTCACGGAGGAACAGGGGGGCAGGAGCGCCCTCCAGACCGTCCACATCCTCTCCAACCAAGAAGCGGAGAGTTGCGACTAGATCCTCGTCGGCTAGGGCCACCGAGTTCAGGCGGAGATCGTCGTCCGCACCCCCAAGCATCCACAACGGGCGCGAGTGCTCCTGAAGTGGAGCCACCCGCTGCACCAGGAACTCCCTCAGGAGCGTGGCCCCGGTTTGCTTCGCCGCCTTCATGTTGCCTGGCCTCAGGTCGGTGTTCATCTTCTCCAGCACCGACTTCGCCCGTTGGTCGTCAAGCTTCGCACGAGAACATGCCTCATCAGCCAGGGGCTGCTCTGTGGGCAACACCAACCGAGAGAGGATGCATCCGGCATCCAGCATGACCCACTTGCTCCGGAAGCCATCGACCCTCTTCCCGGTCTTCGAGATCGCGTTGGCCTTGGAGTACGCGATGAAGCCAGCACACACCGAGGTATGGCTGCCGGTGATTCGGAGGGAGAAGAAGTGGCGCAGCAAAGCCACGAACGACATCACCCCAACGTGCGCCTCGCAGTAGTAGGCGAAAATTGACAGAAGGTGGACGGAGTTGGGATGGAGATGTAGGGCCTGCAGCTTGTAATGGCGGAGGACGGCATAGAAGAACTAGGAGAAGGGAGGCACTAGGGCGGCGATGACGGTGCTCATGAAGAAGGGGTAGAAGGTGCTCCCCTTAGCCTCCAGCGTGGCGGAGCCGGCCCGGAGTCCGATCTCCCCCATCTCACTGCCTTGTGCCGCCGTCATTAGGCGCGTAGCGGCGAGATTCTTCTCTGTCATGTTGGGAGGATCCAGGGCCGGTGAGTACCAAGCCGACAGGGCTTTGGCTGCGGGCTTGCGAGGTGCCATTGCTCGCTGAAAGAGGAAGGATGGAGCGGATCTGGAGATTTCGGAAGCAAGAGAGCAAGGGCAAGGAAGGGGATCTGGAGCAAGGCGAATGAGAGAAATGAAGGTAAGCATAACCCAGGCCAGCCTTTTATCAGTTAGGCAGTTGCCGAGGCAGCATGGGGAAGTGGAGACACCCACATCCAATCAACCGCCACGCGGCGACCAAGGCTGCAGGCTATTGGGGCCCGCGGCGCTCCGCACTTGCCCTTTGGCTTCGATGCTAAGCCAAGTCCGAGCGCGCCTTGGCCCCGGGGGCTATTGTCAGCGTTCTGGGAACGGGGGTTCCCAGACTTGCGTGCCTGCGGCCGGCGGCGTGGCTCAAGCAGTGGCCCAGTACGGCCCGTCTTCACCAACCCAAGTCCAAGGCCCTCGCGACGGGCCAAGCTTCACGGGGCGAACGACACAAGGCTTTCTCAGGGGCGGCCACACCAGGCAGGCTCGCGAGGAGGCGGAGAGATCAAGGCAAGGAGTACCTCGCCAGGTGCTCGTGACGCAAGACATGAAGATGAAGACCAGGCGGGCGCCCGGCGGGTGCCAGCCAGCGCAGTGTCCTCGTTTCCTCTTTGGTGCAAAGGGGGCAAGCGCAGGCGTGGAGTACCGAGGCATCATGCAAAGGTTTCCATATCGGTGCAACGAGACTAATACCAGCAGAGCGGCAGGACGAAGGTCATTGTGGAGCCCAAGACGGCATCATCACCAGTGCCTTTGCCAGCCGAAGACCAACTTTAGTCAGGATAGCTTGTACTAGCTGTCCCCCTTCAAAATGGTTGTTGTTGGCTCCCTTCCCGCTCAATATTTGGGAAGAGGACCAGGGCCTCTATAAATAGTGATAGCCACCACAGTAGAGAGCATGGAATCCTTCCCTGGTAGAACACTGCACCAGCTCAAGAACACCCCTCGCGAGGCTGTTCTTCATCTGTACAGTTCATCATCAGCCCCAGAGGCAATCCACCACACCACACACTAGATTAGGGTATTACACCATAACGGTGGCCCGAACCAGTATAAACCTCGTGTCCCTTGTGTTGTTCATCGTGCTACCTTAGAATCGCGGTGAGGTTTTGGGGCGTGGATCGGTAGAGAGAAAATCTTCGTGCGCACCCCAAAGTTTGAACCTTAAAGGTTTTGCCGGAACCCAATATCCGATAGCCTGTTTGTGGCCTATTAACCTGTTGCGCCGTTTCTAGCATGTCCTATATTATGGCCTGTTAACGACATGTTATGCGTGTGACAGAATTAAGCCTTTGCTGTCTTCCGGCCTATTAACGGCCTATCACCATGCTAGCCGTTACCAATTACGCCAGTTTACGGCCCATGTGGACCCATTTATCCGACGGCCCGAGGCCGCCCGATCTTACAGCCTGTTGGAGGCCCATTTATCCAATGGCCCGTTGGAGGCCCGTTTATCCAATGGTCTGTAGGAGGCTGCTACGTCTTGAGCTTGCGTTGGCTTTCCTTGAAGAGGAAAGGTGATGCAGCAAAGTAGCGTAAGTATTTCCCTCTGTTTTTGAGAACCAAGGTATCAATCCAGTAGGAGGCTCCTCAGAAATCCCACGCACCTACACAAAAACCTCGCAAATAATGCAATAAAGGGGTTGTCAATCCCTTCACGGCCACTTTGCAAAAGTGAGATCTGATATAGATAATATGATAAGATAAATATTTTTGGTATTTTTATGATATAGATTGGAAAGTAAAAGATGCAAATAAAATAAAATGAAAACTTATATGATAAAAGATACACCCGGGGGCCATAGGTTTCACTAGTGGCTTCTCTCAAGATAGCATAAGTATTACGGCGGGTGAACTAATTAATGTCGAGCAATTGATAGAAAAGCGCATAGTTATGAGATTATCTAGGCATGATCATGTATATAGGCATCACGTCTGTGACAAGTAGATCAAAATGATTCTGCATCTACTACTATTACTCCACACATTGACCGACTCCTGCCTGCATCTAGAGTATTAAGTTCATAAGAACATAGTAATGCATTAAGAAAGATGACATCATGTAGAGGGATAAACTCATGCAATGTGATATAAACCCCATCTTTTTATCCTCGATGGCAACAATACAATACGTGCCTTGCTCCCCCTGCTGTCACTGGGAAAGGACACCGCAAGATTGAACCCAAAGCTAAGCACTTCTCCCATTGCAAGAAAGATCAATCTAATAGGCCAAACCAAACTCATAATTCGAAGAGACTTGCAGAGATAACTTAATCACACATAAAAGAATTAAGAGGAGATTCAAATATTTCTCATAGATAAACTTGATCATAAACCCACAATTCATTGGATCTCGACAAACACACTACAAAAAGAGTTTCATCGAATAGATCTCCAAGAAGATCAAGGAGAACTTTGCATTGAGATTCAAAGAGAGAGAAGAAGCCATCTAGCTAATAACTATGGACCCGAAGGTTTGCGGTAAACTAGTCACAACTCATCGGAAGGGCCTTGGAGATGATGTAGAGGCCCTCCATGGTCGATTCCCCCTCCGGCGGAGCGCCAACGAAGGCTCCAAGATGGGATCTCGCTGATACAGAAGGTTGCGGCAGTGGAATTAGGTTTTTGTGGTGCTCCTCGAAGGTTTTAGGGTACGTGGGTATATATAGGAGGAAGAAGTAGGTCGGTGGACGCTCGAGGGGTCCACGAGGGTGGGGGGCATGTCGGGCACCCACGTGGCCGCCTCCTCTATTGCTTGACGTCCACTCCAAGTCCCATGGATCACGTTTGTTCCAAAAAGATTGCTCCTGAAGGTTTCATTCTGTTTGGACTCCGTTTGATATTCCTTTTCTTTGAAACACTAAAATAGGCACAAAAAAGCAATTCGGGTTGGGCCTCTGGTTAGTAGGTTAGTCCCAAAATGATATAATAGTGTAACGTAAAGCCCATAAACATCCAAAACGTGTAATATAATAGCATGGAACAATAAAAAATTATAGATACGTTGGAAACGTATGAAGCATCCCCAAGCTTAATTCCTGCTTGTCCTCGAGTAGGTAAATGATAAAAACAGAATTTTTGATGTGGAATGCTACCTAGCATATTTCTCAATGTAATTTTCTTTATTGTGGCATGAATGTTCGGATCCAAATGATTCAAAATAAAAGTTCATATTGACATAAGAAATAGCAATACTTCAAGCATACTAGCTAAGCAATCATGTCTTCTCGAAATAACATGGTTAAAGAAAGTTGTCCCTACAAAATCATATAGTCTGGCTGTTGCTCTATCTTAATCAGAAAAAGTATTTAATCATGCACAACCCCGATGGCAAGCCAAGCAATTGTTTCATACTTTAGTAATCTCAAACTTTTTCAACTTTCACGCAATACATGAGCGTGAGCCATGGACATAGCACTATATGTGGAATAGGATGGTGGTTGTGGAGAAGAAAAAAAGGAGGAAGATAGTCTCACATCAACTAGGTGTATCAATGGGCTATGGAGATGCCCATTAATAGATATCAATGTGAGTGAGTAGGGATTGCCATGCAACAGATGAACTAGAGCTATAAATGTCTGAAAGCTCAACAAAAGACACTAAGTGGGTGTGCATCCAACTTTCTTGCTCACGAAGACCTAGGGCATTTTGAGGAAGCCCATCATTGGAATATACATGACAAGTTCTATAATGTAAAATTCCCACTAGTATATGAAAGTGACAACATAGGAGACTCTCTATCATGAAGATCATGGTGCTACTTTGAAGCACAAGTGTGGTAAAAAGGATAGTAGCATTGTCCCTTCTCCCTTTTTCTCTCATTTTTTTATTTGGCCTTTCTATTTTTTTATTTGTCCTTTCTCTTTTTTTTAAAGTCCGAAGTCTCATCCCGACTTGTGGGGGAATCATAATCTCCATCATCCTATCATCACTTGGGACAATGCTCTAATAATGAAGATCATCACACTTTTATTTACTTTCAACTCAAGATTACAACTCGATACTTAGAACAAGATATGACTCTATATGAATGCCTCCGGTGGTGTACCGGGATATGCAATGAATCAAGAGTGACATGTATGAAAAATTATGAAGGTGGCTTTGCCACAAATATGATGTCAACTACATGATCATGCAAAGAGTAATATGACAATGATGATGCGTGTCATAATAAACGGAACGGTGGAAAGTTGCATGGCAATATATCTCAGAATGGCTATGGAAATGCCATAATAGGTAGGTATGTTGGCTTTTTTTTAGGAAGGTATATGGTGGGTGTATGATACCGGCGAAAGTTGCGCGGCACAAGAGAGGCTAGCAATGGTGGAAGTGTGAGAGTGCGTATAATCCATGGACTCAACATTAGTCATAAAGAACTCATATACTTATTGCAAAAATAAACAAGCCATTCAAAGCAAAGTACTACGCTCATGCTCCTAGGGGGATAGATTGGTAGGAAAAGACCATCGCTCATCCCCGACCGCCACTCATAAGGAAGACAATCAATAAATAAAATTGTGCTCCAACTTCATCACAAAGTGGTTCACCATACGTGCATGCTACGGGAATCACAAACTTCAACACAAGTATTCTTTAAATTAACAATTACCCAACTAACATGACTCTAATATCACCACCTCTTTATCTCAAAACAATTATCAAGCATCAAATTGATCATAGCATCCATTTCACTTCCTATGATAGTTTTTATTATACCCAACTTGGATGCCCATCATTCTAGGACCAATTTTATAACCATAGCAAATACCATGCTGTTCTAAGAGACTCTCAAAATAATATAAGTTAAGCATGAGAGATCAACAAATGCTACAAAATTAAGCCACCGTCATGCTCTAAAAGATATAAGTGAAGCACTAGAGCAAAATTATCTAGCTCAAAAGATATAAGTGAAGCACATAGAGTATTCTAATAAATTCCAAATCATGTGGTATTATCCCAAAAGGTGTGTACATCAAGGATGATTGTGGTAATATAAAAATCAAAGACTAATATCATACATGACGCTCCAAGCAAAACACATATCATGTGGCGAATAAAAATATAGCTCCAAGTAAATTTACCGATAGACGAAGACGAAAGAGGGGATGCCTTCCGAGGAATCCACAAGCTTAGGCTTTTGGTTATCCTTTAATATCTTGGGGTGCCATGGGCATCCCCAAGCTTAGGCTCTTGCCACTCCTTATTCCATAGTCCATCAAATCTTTACCCAAAACTTGAAAACTTCACAACACAAAACTCAATAGGAAATCTCATAAGCTCCGTTAGTGCAAGAAAGAAAAACCACCACATAAGGTAATGTAATGAACTCATTATTTATTTATATTGGTGTTAAAACTACTGTATTCCATCTTCTCTATGGTTCATACCCCTTGATACTAGCCATAGATGCATCAAAGTAAGCAAACAACACACGAAAAACAGAATCTGTCAAAAACATAACAGTCTGTAGCAATCTGTAACTCTCGAATACTTCTGGAACTCTAAAAATCCTAAAAAATAGGAAGTCCTGGGAAATTTGTCTATTGATCTACATCAAAAAGAATCAACGAAAAAGAACGTTTTTGTGAATTACTAAAATTATTTTCATGCGCGTAAAAGTTTCTGTTTTTCAGCAGAAGCAAATTAACTATCACCGTAGGTTATCCTATAGGTTCTACTTGTCACAAACACTAACTAAAACATGAAAACACATCCAAACAGAAGCTAGATGAAATATTTATTACTAAACAGAAGCAAAAAGCAAGAAAGAAAAATAAAATTATGTTGCCTCCCAACAAGCGCTATTGTTTAATGCCTCAAGCTAGGCATAAAAGCGAGGATAGATCTAAGTAGTGCCTTCTTTGGCACTCAATTCATAAGTAGCTCGCATGATATATTCATAAGGTAATTTAACTTTGTTTATATGGAAGTGTTCCATGCCTTTCCTTAATGGAAATTTGAATCTAATATTCCCTTCCTTCATATCAATAATTGCACCAATCGTTCTAAGGAAAGGTCTACCAAGAATAATAGGACATGAAAGATTGCAATCTATGTCAAGAACGATAAAATCTACGGGCACATAATTCCTATTTGCAACAATAAGAACAACATTGATCCTTCCCATAGGTTTCTTAATGGTGGAATCCGCAAGGTGCAAATTTAAAGAGAAATCATTAAATCATGGAAACCTAGAATATCACATAAAGTTTTCGGAATCGTGGAAACACTAGCACCCAAATCACGTAAATCATAGCACTCATGATCTTTAATTTTAATATTTATAGTAGGTTACTGTCAGGACCCCGACTCAATGCCACATCGATCTAGCATGTAACACCTCATATCACTTTGCGGCCTCACGCACGGTATTCCCACGGGTGTCGCCTTACCTTAGCCCGGGACCGTTTGCGCCTTTTGGCACACGTATATGACAGTGTCGCTAGCATCCATATGATAAGGAGCCCGGGCTGACATGGCTAGTCGTAAACCCAAAGTGGCACAGACTTACAGGGACAGGCATCCATGACCCAGCATCGAACGTGTCGGTCATCAGCGAGTGAAACCAGGCTGTAGCACTGGGCTAGCAGGACTCCGGTGAACCGGGCTGTAGCGGGCTAACAGGACTCCGGTATTCATCGCGTGACATTTCCCCGAAGGGACAGACACAGGAACGAAGAAGGACACATGCCGGCCAGCCTAAGTGTTCCGGAGCAGTAGCAAGCTACCATGGCTCAGTGGAAACACTAGGAGACATTTCCCGGTAAGAGAGGCTACTAAAGATAAACAACTAGATGGTCAGATCCCACACATACCAAGCATTTCAATAACATACACACAATATGCTCGATATGTGCAATACAACATGGCATCACAAAATGACTCTACGACTCAAGTAGTTTATTCAATAGGCTCCGAGGAGCGAGATATTACAAACATGGGTCTCATGACCCAACACTCAGAGCATACAAGTCAAAGCACAAGCGGAAGCTATCATGTCTGAGTACAGACATCTATAAATGAAAAAGGCTGAGAAGCCTGACTATCTATCAGATCCTGCCGAGGGCACAAGATCGTAGCTGAGGTATCAAGCTAAACGTCGAAGTCCACGCGGAAACTACTAGTGAGACTGAAGTCTCTCTGCAAAAACATAAAATAGGCAAACGTGAGTACAAATGTACCCAGCAAGACTTACATCAGAACTATCTACATATGCATCATTATCAACAAAGGGATGGTGGGGTTTAACTGCAGCAAGCCAGCTTTGACTCGGTGGCTATCCTAAACTACGACTGCAAGCGACTCTTTTGAGGTGGCGCACACGAGTCCACATATTCACCATATCAATACACCACTATGGATCCGCTCCCGTCTCCCTACGAGAACGCCATCCATAGCACTCACGCTTATCTTGCGTATTTTAGAGTATCCACTTTCACTTGTCTATGAACTGATATAAGCAACCCAGAAGTCCTTTTCCGCGGACACGGCTATTCGAATAGATGATGTTAACCCTGCAGGGGTGTACTTCTTCATACATGTTTCCACCACTTAGCGTCTGCACACGACATGTGCTCGGCAGACTTCAAGCGAAAGCCGACGTGGGTGTAGACCACGACCTACCTAAACACTCAAGTCTCTAGTCCAGGTTTATCGCCTATTCGGGTTCCATCCATGAGGAGATCCGGCCGGAGTTTCGCTCACAGCCCCAAACGATGTGAACAGGGTTCCGTGACACCAAACGGGCGCCCGGTTACCCGGCCACGTGCCTACCGCATCACAGCCCACCCCTACGGTCAGCGCTGTCCACGGCCTCCAGCATACTACAAACACCAGAAACTACTTGCAACTCCTGGACAGAGGACAAGGGTGAATAAGAAGTCGAGCGGGGTCATATTTCAGGGCCCAATGTATGGTAGTAGCTGAATCATGGATCACAAACACAGAACTCAGTTCCTGAGGACGGCTACAATGAGACAACCCACCATGTACTCCTACATGGCCTCTCACCGCTACCTTTACCAAATCGTGTTCACACACTTAGCTCACACACAGTAGGACATGTTCACACGCCTCTGATTCATCCCCGATGAATCAGACCTGACTCAACTCTAAGCAGTAGCAGGCATGACAAACAAGCATGAATGAGTAGGCACAACAGGGCTCAAACAACTCCTACTCATGCTAGTGGGTTTCATCTATTTACTGTGGCAATGACAGGTCATGCAGAGGATAAAGGGGTTCAGCTACCGCAGCAAGTAACAGATGAATCGGTGTTGTCCTAATGCATTAAAAGAGAGCAGGAGCGAGAGAGTAGGATTGTATCGGAATGAACAAGGGGGTTTTGCTTGCCTGGCACTTCTGAAGATAACATTGGGTCTTCATCAGTGTCAACGATCACATCATCGGTATCACGTCTATCGAGAGGGGACAAATACCGGCAACACAGAAAGGAACACAATCAATGCAATGCACAACATGATGCATGATCATGACATGGCAAAATGAATGTGTTTTGGGCTAATGCAACTAGCAACAGGTTAAATGAAGTTGGTTTGAATATAAAATTCAAATTCAAACTCCATATGTGATTATTCAAATGCCATTTATATGATTTGTGCTAAACAGCATCTATAAGTTGTTCTAACATGCATGAAAATGGTACAGATGGATTCCTTGAATTTTTCTGATAATTTTTCATATATAAATTATTTAATTTGGAGTTACGGTTAATTTTCTATGATTTATTGAAGTTTTAGGCATTTTCTGGAATTTCCTGAATATAATTAAATCCAGAAAATACTTTATGACATCAGCAGTGCGTCATGCTTGCATCAGCAAGTCAACAGGGCTGCCCCGGGTCAAACCTGACCAGGGGGTCCCATTAGTCAGCGTCACAGGTTAACAGGGGGGTTTATTTTAGTTTAATTAAGGATTAGGGCACTAGGGCCCACATGTCAGTGGCTCTGGGGTTAGATTAGGTGGTGATTAGCTTAGGCTAATCACCTGATAGCGGGGGCCCACCTGTCAGTGTCAGCAGAGGGGGTAGTTAAGATAAAATAATTAAACTAATTAACAGGGGGGGGCTGGCCCCACCTGTCATCGACCCAGAGAGGGGGGGGGGTCCCGCCGTGGTCAACGTGGTCAGACCCACCGGCGGCTTGACGCCGGCGAGGCCAGACGCGGTGGTGCGCGTCGGAAACCAGCTACAGGGGCTCTTTTGGCGCGCAGGGAGCAACTACGGGGAGAGGGTGGAGTGGCGCATCCAACGGTGGTGGTGGCGGAGGCTGGGGTGGCCGGAGCTGCCGGCGGCGACCTCTTTTGCGGCTGCCGGAGCTCGGGTGTTCGCGGGACCGGCGCTGCGGTGTGCAAACAAGACGGTGGTCGCGCTAGTTTTACTCTACGGGACGCAACGAGTGCAACGGACGCAGGCGTGGGACCAAAAGGTCACCGGAGCTTCACCGGCGACGAGCCCGTGCGGCGGAGCGTCTCGGCTCCGGTAGAGGGGGCGGCTAGAGCTCGAAATCGAACTTGGGGTTAGGGGGAAACGGAGCAGGGACTCACGGGGATCGTGCAGGGAGGGTCAGCGAGCTCGGGGGCGCGCCGGAGTGGCCGAATTCGACGGAGAAGATCCTCGGCGGCCGGCGAGGGGGAAAACGTCGGGGGCGGCGTTCCGGGGCTCTTCTGGTCGCGTGAGACGACGAGGAGGACGAGGGAGGACTTGCGGAGCTCTGGGAGGCGTCGGGGAGGCGAGAGGGGGATGGTGGCCGCGGCGAACGGCGTCGGTGGCGACGGCTGTGTTCGGGTTCGGGCGAGAGAGAAAGAGCAGAGGGGCGGGGCCTCGAGGAAGAGTGAGAGGGGTCCGAGGGGGCTGCGTGGCGTCGCGGGAGGGAACCAGGGGAGGAGGAGGCAGCCAGGCAGGGAGGAGGTGGCCGGGGCGCGTGGCCGCGCGCGCCGGGCGCGTGCCCGCGTCCTTCTGGCGAGGGAAGAAGACGACAGGGGGGGTAGCGGTGGCGGGCTGGGCCAGCGGGAGGAGCTGGGCCGGGCAGGTAAGCAGGTAAGTGGCCCAGGTGGCCGTCTCCCTTCTTTTTTTCTATTTTGTTTCTCTTTTCTATTTCTGTAGTTTTGTTTCTGATTTAGTTTATAGCCCAAATCATTTTAATAAATCCTGCAAATAATTGTGGCCATTAAATGAATTATTACAGAGGCCCTTAACTATTTTCAGAATTGTTGGAGCATTTAAAAATATTAATAGTATTTAAATGCCCCAATTCAAGTACAATATGGATTATTCAAAAATCCATAATGGCCCAAAAATATTGGCATCATTTTTGGTAGAGGTTTTTCACCTTTGTCAAAAATCATGAACATTTTTGAAAGCCATTTGGACTTACTTGAAAGTATTTTAGGTGAACCTAGTGAGTTCCTTTAATGCTAGGGTTTGAGCAATCCCCATTTCAAATTTCTTTGGAATTTAAACATGATGGCATGATGAACAAGCAAAGTCAAGCAAGGGCTGAACTGGGCTGTGACAACTCACCCCCACTAAACAAGAATCTCGTCTCGAGATTCAAGCGTAGGGTAAGGTGAAAGGGGAACGCAAACTAGCACAATCTTCACGATCCAGGTTGCACTTCAAATGAACGTTGATTTGAACACCATCTTTGTCTTGTCGTCTTGCTCTGAGAACTCCAGCTAATCATGACAAGAAGAGGAAAGGAAAACTCTAGGAGGATCGGTCTTCTTGAAGGTCGAACAACTCACGGAATGAGACATAGAACCATCTCTCGGGTTGAGACACGAGATACACATCAAGAGGGGTGGAAAGAAACGGATGACGAAGGTTCACTAGGTAGACAACAATTCCACACCTAGGAAGGTGGTAAACGATTGTCAACGTAGCGAGGAGTTGAGTTGTCATGACACCATAATGATGCACCTTAGGGAAGGTGACTCATAGAAATATCCCCTTAAGTGGCAAAAAGAATTACCTTTGATTCAAAGATCATTGAAACTCTTTGAACCAGCCTAAGGCAATTTTCGAGCGATCGTTTGGAGGGGGTCGGTAGAATGGCATATCCAGACTTGGATGATGTGGATTACCTTGTTGAAGACAACGTAATGGATGAATTTGCTTATCACCGGAAATGGAAGAGACCCATGGTAGAATGGCACATTGGCGGTGCAAGCTGGGAACAAAATGCAAATGCTGGGAATGATTCTGGTAACTGGGGAAGAACCCAACAATAGAGAGTGAATTCACTGTTTGAGAAGGTCATAGCATTGCCGAGGGAACTGAGAGCATCCCAATTAGAGCCGATGATAACACGTAGCGCTTGTGCGTGCTCTCAAGAACTTGAGCATTTCCACATTCATCAAGGTTTTACCAACATCCGTGTCAAGGGTCCTGGCAACACAACTTGCTACCATGATGAATGATGATGGATGATGCAGATGCAAAGGAAGATAACATCATCTCAGATTTCACCCTTGACGGGGCCAAGGAGATAGAATCTGGATGATCGACCGAGAGACATTTAGCACTCCGCTTCTAATGTTCTCCTTGATGTGCTAGTGTATCCCATTCATTGAAATGGTTTGGTATCTAGAACATCAAGTAAAGGTCGGACTTCGGGAACACAAAGATCCATAGGGGCAACTAGGGAGTAAATCCTATGAAATCCCTATGGGGAGGTGGCCAATTCCATCAAATAAGATACTATAATAATAGGTCTACCGGATGGGTGTGTTGGCCACGACATCCACCTTACCGGTTATCGAGAGACCAATATTATAGTTCTTGGGAAATGTTCCAACCCATCATATCTGCCTAAGATTCAGATCTGGTTGGTGTCAGGATATTCCAGACTCATCGAGTCTAGGAAGAAAAACGGAAGTTTGCAACACAAATCGACGAGATGACGTTGCGAGATTCTCGGGAGACGAACTACGATAGCAAGCTCCAAAACATGAGTTGGTTCTGCTACAAACATGTGAACATGTTGTCCAAGACAAGCATGACCACAAAGTAGTCTTATAATAAAACACTACCGAATTCAGGAGGGGAACCATCATCGAGGATATCGAAGTCCTTGCATAAGGTATACTCTTAAGAAGGAACTTCTTCTCCTTGAACAATTCAATCAGTGGCTTGGTGTGCTAGGGACACATATAGATTGAAGGTTGCAAGTCTTCGAACCACAGAATTCTTCGCACGTGTGCATGACTGATTTGGAATGATTCCAAGAAAACAACATTGACTTTCTCGAATCCACGGCGGAAACTTGCATCAGATGCACATGAATTAAAGGAAGTCACTACCTTCATCCAAACATATGCTTCATGAGCTAGCATGAACAAATGCTTTCAAAAGTTTCCAACACTAGCTTGATGTTCAACAAAATTATGGAGGAGATAAGGATGTTGTTAATGGGCTCAACAACAATTCATCTAGGTTTCCTTTTAAAAGGAATTCCATAGTTAAGTGAACACGGTGATAGCATTGGTCAGACCAAAGATATAATGGTGTATGCTCGAGGAATCAACCACGAGTAAGACAACATTACGAATATCGTTGATTCTGATTTGATTTGACGATAGCCCACACTCAAATCAAAGGATTGATAAGACAATAGATCCAGCAACTGATCACAGGGACCAATCGATGAAGATATCATCCTTCTTCAACACACACTACACAAGAATATCCCTTTGGAACGAACTAAGTCAGGCAAGCTTTTATCTCCCAACTCTCCAAGTTGTTGTCTAGCTTAACCAACTAGCTCAGGGGTATCCAACACGGATTCTTGGAGAAAGGGTGGTTTACAGGATGAACCAACTTGATCACGAGCTCAACATAGCGGTCAGGTGACAACCTGGTAATACTTCTGAGAAGATATTCAGAGAATCACGAGCCACCGGTATGTTACTAAGCTCGAGAACAATCTTGCTTTTCAGGGCAAGACGATATGATCAATAGAGCAAGAATTTGAAATAATCCTAACTCATCGATCGAGGAGTGAACCAGGAGAATGGACTAGGTAGCACGATCAATCTTAGAATGATGATTCAGTAACCAACACACTAAGAATAAAATTATTGTCCTTTAACTACCTAGCAACGAGGTTGCTAGGCGTATTGATTTCACACATCACAATTCATTTGTCGGTATTCCGGTTGCATCAACACGAAGACCGAGGAATGACTAATGACGGCAAGAAGTATCACTGTACCCGGAGTTCATAGGATGGGGTGCAATTCCTATAACAATCCCGATATAAAGATGGTAATACTCCAAGGTAGAACAGAACCAAAAGCTGGATTAGCAATTTGATCTGCGGAGCACAACTTCTTTGACCCAATCCTGGATATGGAAGAGGTACTGGAGTTTGTTTCTCCAAGTCATTCAGGACAGAATGGCTTGACGGACCACAAGAGTAATAGACATCGATGAACGAATGCATGCATACTCTTGACTATCAATTGATAGACGAGGGTCAGAATGCAACTAAAGAGAACAACTCAAAGGAACATATAATTTTCTGAGTTGTGGATGCATAGATTAGTATGTCGAACCAAGTTCAACATATTTCTTCCGGATAACCCATGCAGAAAGGTAGAACTGGCAGAGTCACGATTTATGAATGGAGAACTCCTCAAGAATAATCCTGTTGTGATATTTCAGTTCAACGAGGAACTTCTGCCATAAGTAGTTCATGGTATTTGGAAGAAGAAGATACCACGGACTTCAAGGACTATCGCAAAGGTTACTAATATCCTGAAGGCACTAGCAATTACTATCAACATGAAGTAGGTAGAGTGAATCTCGGGTTCAAACCCAGGAGTAGAATACCTACTACTAAGTAGCATCACGAATGCTTTCGAGAATAAAGGCCAGAATCTCACACTGGGAACACAGAACGTTGCTAGATTACTAGGTGACTCCCTAAATACCTAGGGTCATAATAGTAACTCCAACATAAATGTCAAGGCAATAGAATACCTCAACTCAACAATTAGTGTGATTGAGCTGGCATAAAGGAGCATCGAAACCAGAGGGAAAGGATTTTGCAAATGCATCAGACTATTTAGAAACCTGGAATGACTCGGACAGCATAACGGCTGTAAATGCTCAGAAAAGATTTGAGACATTCACAAAAATGGTGGCATAACCACTCAGAAGCACAATATCAAGGTCTCAAGATCAATAATTAACATACAGAAGTACTAGGAGCTGAAACGAGGCTTAAGTCCAACAATCTATAAGTCTACGGTTTAGTAACACGTGATCCTGATAGAAAGAAGAGATAGCCTAGTTCTTAATCCCCGTAGAAGAGAAGATGATGACTCAGATCAGAAGGCATAAGGTATAAGGAGTAAAAAGAGCCTTACGTTCCATCCCACAATCAATTCCCTTATATAACTAAAGAATTTCTAGACTCAACTTCGACCAGTTTGGCTTGATAATCCTACAGGCAGTCAAGCTCTGATACCAACGCTGTCAGGACCCCGACTCAATGCCACATCGATCTAGCATGTAACACCTCATATCACTTTGCGGCCTCACGCACGGTATTCCCACGGGTGTCGCCTTACCTTAGCCCGGGACCGTTTGCGCCTTTTGGCACACGTCTTTGACAGTGTCGCTAGCATCCATATGATAAGGAGCCCGGGCTGACATGGCTAGTCGTAAACCCAAAGTGGCACAGACTTACAGGGACAGGCATCCATGACCCAGCATCGAACGTGTCGGTCATCAGCGAGTGAAACCAGGTTGTAGCACTGGGCTAGCAGGACTCCAGTGAACCGGGCTGTAGCGGGCTAACAGGACTCCGGTATTCATCGCGTGACATTTCCCCGAAGGGACAGACACAGGAACGAAGAAGGACACATGCCGGCCAGCCTAAGTGTTCCGGAGCATTAGCAAGCTACCATGGCTCGGTGGAAACACTAGGAGACATTTCCCGTAAGAGAGGCTACTAAAGATAAACAACTAGATGGTCAGATCCCACACATACCAAGCATTTCAATAACATACACACAATATGCTCGATATGTGCAATACAACATGGCATCACAAAATGACTCTACGACTCAAGTAGTTTATTCAATAGGCTCCGAGGAGCGAGATATTACAAACAGGGGTCTCACGACCCAACACTCAGAGCATACAAATCAAAGCACAAGCGGAAGCTATCATGTCTGAGTACAGACATCTATAAATGAAAAAGGCTGAGAAGCCTGACTATCTACCAGATCCTGCCGAGGGCACAAGATCGTAGCTGAGGTAACAAGCTAAACGTCGAAGACCACGCGGAATTACTAGTGAGACTGAAGTCTCTCTGCAAAAACATAAAATAGGCAAACGTGAGTACAAATGTACCCAGCAAGACTTACATCAGAACTATCTACATATGCATCATTATCAACAAAGGGATGGTGGGGTTTAACTGCAGCAAGCCAGCTTTGACTCGGTGGCTATCCTAACTACGACTGCAAGCGACTCTTTTGAGGTGGCGCACACGAGTCCACATATTCACCATACCAATACACCACTATGGATCCGCTCCCGTCTCCCTACGAGAACGCCATCCATAGCACTCACGCTTATCTTGCGTTTTTTAAAGTATCCACTTTCACTTGTCTATGAACTGATATAAGTAACCCAGAAGTCCTTTTCCGCGGACACGGCTATTCGAATAGATGATGTTAACCCTGCAGGGGTGTACTTCTTCATACATGTTTCCACCACTTAGCGTCTGCACACGACATGTGCTCGGCAGACTTCAAGCGAAAGCCGACGTGGGTGTAGACCACGACCTACCTAAACACTCAAGTCTCTAGTCCAGGTTTATCGCCTATTCGGGTTCCATCCATGAGGATATCCGGCCGGAGTTTCGCTCACAGCCCCAAACGATGTGAACAGGGTTCCGTGACACCAAACGGGCGCCCGGTTTACCCGGCCACGTGCCTACCGCATCACAGCCCACCCCTACGGTCAGCGCTGTCCACGGCCTCCAGCATACTACAAACACCAGAAACTACTTGCAACTCCTGGACAGAGGACAAGGGTGAATAAGAAGTCGAGCGGGGTCATATTTCAGGGCCCAATGTATGGTAGTAGCTGAATCATGGATCACAAACACAGAACTCAGTTCCTGAGGACGGCTACAATGAGACAACCCACCATGTACTCCTACATGGCCTCTCACCGCTACCTTTACCAAATCGTGTTCACACACTTAGCTCACACACAGTAGGACATGTTCACACACCTCTGATTCATCCCCGATGAATCAGACCTGACTCGACTCTAAGCAATAGCAGGCATGACAAACAAGCATGAATGAGTAGGCACAACAGGGCTCAAACAACTCCTACTCATGCTAGTGGGTTTCATCTATTTACTGTGGCAATGACAGGTCATGCAGAGGATAAAGGGGTTCAACTACCGCAGCATGTAACAGATGATTCGGTGTTGTCCTAATGCAGTAAAAAGAGAGCAGGAGCGAGAGAGTGGGATTTTATCGGAATGAACAAGGGGGTTTTGCTTGCCTGGCACTTCTGAAGATAACATTGGGTCTTCATCAGTGTCAACGATCACATCATCGGTATCACGTCTATCGAGAGGGGACAAATACCGGCAACACAGAAAGGAACACAATCAATGCAATGCACAACATGATGCATGATCATGACATGGCAAAATGAATGTGTTTTGGGCTAATGCAACTAGCAACAGATTAAATGAAGTTGGTTTGAATATAAAATTCAAATTCAAACTCCATATGTGATTATTCAAATGCCATTTATATGATTTGTGTTAAACAGCATCTGTAAGTTGTTCTAACATGCATGAAAATGGTACAGATGGATTCCTTGAATTTTTTTGATAATTTTTCATATATAAATTATTTAATTTGGAGTTATGGTTAATTTTCTATGATTTATTGAAGTTTTAGGCATTTTCTGGAATTTCCTGAATATAATTAAATCCAGAAAATACTTTATGACATTAGCAGTGCGTCATGCTTGCATCAGCAAGTCAACAGGGCTGCCCCGTGTCAAACCTGACCAGGGGGTCCCATTAGTCAGCGTCACAGGTTAACAGGGGGGTTTATTTAGTTTAATTAAGGATTAGGGCACTAGGGCCCACATGTCAGTGGCTCTGGGGTTAGATTAGGTGGTGATTAGCTTAGGCTAATCACCTGATAGCGGGGGCCCACCTGTCAGTGTCAGCAGAGGGGGTAGTTAAGATAAAATAATTAAACTAATTAACAGGGGGGGGCTGGCCCCACCTGTCATCGACCCAGAGAGGGGGGGGGGTCCCGCCGTGGTCAACGTGGTCAGACCCACCGACGGCTTGACGCCGGCGAGGCCAGACGCGGTGGTGCGCGTCGGAAACCAGCTACAGGGGCTCTTTTGGCGCGCAGGGAGCAACTACGGGGAGAGGGTGGAGTGGCGCATCCAACGGTGGTGGTGGCGGAGGCTGGGGTGGCCGGAGCTGCCGGCGGCGACCTCTTTTGCGGCTGCCGGAGCTCGGGTGTTCGCGGGACCGGCGCTGCGGTGTGCAAACAAGACGGTGGTCGCGCTAGTTTTACTCTACGGGACGCAACGAGTGCAACGGACGCAGGCGTGGGACCAAAAGGTCACCGGAGCTTCACCGGCGACGAGCCCGTGCGGCGGAGCGTCTCGGCTCCGGTAGAGGGGGCGGCTAGAGCTCGAAATCGAACTTGGGGTTAGGGGGAAACGGAGCAGGGACTCACGGGGATCGTGCAGGGAGGGTCAGCGAGCTCGGGGGCGCGCCGGAGTGGCCGAATTCGACAGAGAAGATCCTCGGCGGCCGGCGAGGGTGAAAACGTCGGGGGCGGCGTTCCGGGGCTCTTCTGGTCGCGTGAGACGACGAGGAGGACGAGGGAGGACTTGCGGAGCTCTGGGAGGCGTCGGGGAGGCGAGAGGGGGATGGTGGCCGCGGCGAACGGCATCGGTGGCGACGGCTGTGTTCGGGTTCGGGCGAGAGAGAAAGAGCAGAGGGGCGGGGCCTCGAGGAAGAGTGAGAGGGGTCCGAGGGGGCTGCGTGGCGTCGCGGGAGGGAACCAGGGGAGGAGGAGGCAGCCAGGCAGGGAGGAGGTGGCCGGGGCGCGTGGCCGCGCGCGCCGGGCGCGTGCCCGCGTCCTTCTGGCGAGGGAAGAAGACGACAGGGGGGGTAGCGGTGGCGGGCTGGGCCAGCGGGAGGAGCTGGGCCGGGCAGGTAAGCAGGTAAGTGGCCCAGGTGGCCGTCTCCCTTCTTTTTTTCTATTTTGTTTCTCTTTTCTATTTCTGTAGTTTTGTTTCTGATTTAGTTTATAGCCCAAATCATTTTAATAAATCCTTCAAATAATTGTGTCTATTAAATGAATTATTACAGAGGCCCTTAACTATTTTCAGAATTGTTGGAGCATTTAAAAATATTAATAGTATTTAAATGCCCCAATTCAAATACAATATGGATTATTCAAAAATCCATAATGGCCCAAAAATATTGGCATCATTTTTGGTAGAGGTTTTTCACCTTTGTCAAAAATCATGAACATTTTTGAAAGCCATTTGGACTTACTTGAAAGTATTTTAGGTGAACCTAGTGAGTTCCTTTAATGCTAGGGTTTGAGCAATCCCCATTTCAAATTTCTTTGGAATTTAAACATGATGGCATGATGAACAAGCAAAGTCAAGCAAGGGCTGAACTGGGCTGTGACAGTTACCACTCATCATAAAGTTTTCTAGGTATAGAAACATCCAAATTAAGTTTTTCCTCATAAGATCGCATGAAGGCATCAACAATATGTTTGGTAAAAGCTTTATTTTGACTATAAGCATGAGGAGAATTCAACACGAATTGCAACAAGGAAATACAATCTATTAATGAAAAATTAACATAATTAAATTCCTTGAAATCCATAATAGTGGGTTCAATGCTATTTAAAGTCTTGACCTCTCCAATCCCACTTTTACCAAATTTAGTATCAAGATCTAAGAACTCCGAATTATTGGGACACCTTTTAACTAAAGTTGACTCATCTCTACTCCCATCATTATTAAGATTCATATTGCAAAACAAGGATTTAATAGGGGACACATCAATAAATTTTAGATCTTCATCATTATTTTCATGGAAACTAGAAGAACACGCTTTTACAAAGCAATCTTTCTTAGCATGCAACCTAGCGGTTCTTTCTTTGCACTCATCAATGGAAATTCTCATGGCTTTGAGAGACTCGTTGATATCATGCTTAGGAGAAGTAGATATAAGTTTCAAAGAATCAACATCAAGCGAAAGCCTATCAACGTTCCTAGCCAAATCATCAACTTTAAGCAATTTTTCTTCAAGCTAAGCATTAAATTCTTTTGAGAGATCATAAATTCTTTAACACTATTCTCAAAATCAGAGGGCATCTTATTAAAAATTACCATAAGAGTTGGTGTAGGAATTACCATAATTATTAGAGGAATTACTAGGGAACGGTCTAAGATTAAAGTTTCCTCTATAAGCATTGTTACCAAAATTATTCCTACCAACAAAACTCACATCCATATATTCATTATTATTCTCAGTCAAAGTAGACAAAGGCATATCTTTGGGATCAATAGGAGCACTCTTAGTAGCAAACAATTTCATAAGCTCATCCGTCTTTCCACTCAAAACATTAATTTCTTCCATAGCATGCACTTTTTTACTAGTAGATCTTTCAGTGTGCCATTGAGAATAATTAGCCATAATGTTGTCAAGGAGTTTAGTAGCTTATCCTAAGGTTATTTCCATAAAAGTGCCTCCCGCGGCCGAATCTAAAAGATCTCTAGAAGCAAAATTCAATCCAGCATAAATTTTTTGTATGATCATCCATAAATTCAAACCATGAGTAGGGCAATTGCGAATCACTAATTTCATTCTTTCCCAAGATTGGGCAACATGCTCATGATCAAGTTCTTTAAAATTCATAATATCGTCCCTAAGAGATATGATCTTAGCGGGAGGGAAATACTTAGAGATAAAAGCATATTTGCACTTATTCCATGAATCAATACTATTCTTAGGCAAGATGAAAACCAAATTTTAGCATGATATCTAAGTGCAAATGGAAATAACTTCAATTTAACAATATCATTATCCGTATCTTTCTTTTTTTTCATATCACACAAATCAACAAAATTGTTTAGACGAGTAGCAGCATCTTCACTAGGAAGGCCGGAGAATTGATCTTTCATAACAAGATTCAGCAAAGTAGCATTGATTTCACAAGACTCAACATCATTAAGAGGAGCAATCAGAGTACTAAGGAAATCATTATTATTTGTATTGGAAAAGTAACACAATTTGGTATTATCTTGAGCCATTGTGACAAGCAATCCAACACACAAGCAAACAAAAAGGCAAGCGAAAGAGACAGGAGATTGGGAAAGAGGGAAGCAAAAGGAAAGAAAGGGCGAATAAAACGGCAAGGGTGAAGTGGGGAAGAGGAAAACAAGAGGCAAATGGCAAATAATGTAATGCGAGGGAGATGAGTTTGTGATGGGTACTTGGTATGTCTTGACTTGAGCGAAGACCTCCCCGGCAACAGTGCCAGAAATCCTTCTTGCTACGTCTTGAGCTTGCGCTTGTTTTCCTTGAAGAGGAAAGGGTGATGCGGCAAAGTAGCGTAAGTATTTCTCTCAGTTTTTGAGAACCAAGGTATCAATCCAGTAGGAGGCTCCTCAGAAATCCCACGCACCTACACAAACAAACAAGAACCTCGCAACCAACGCAATAAAGGGGTTGTCAATCCCTTCACGGCCACTTGCGAAAGTGAGATTTGATAGAGATAATATGATAAGATAAATATTTTTGGTATATTTATGATATAGATTGGAAAGTAAAAGATGCAAATAAAAGTAAATGAAAACTTATATGATAAATGATAGACCTGGGGGCCATAGGTTTCACTAGTGGCTTCTCTCAAGATAGCATAAGTATTACGGCGGGTGAACAAATTACTGTCGAGCAATTGATAGAAAAGCGCATAGTTATGAAATTATCAAGGCATGATCATGTATATAGGCATCACGTCCATGACAAGTAGATCGAAACGATTCTGCATCTACTACTATTACTCCACACATCAACCGACTCCTGCCTGCATCTAGAGTATTAAGTTCATAAGAACATAGTAATGCATTAAGAAAGATGACAAGATGTAGAGGGATAAACTCATGCAATATGATATAAACCCCATCTTTTTATCCTCGATGGCAACAATACAATACGTGCCTTGCTGACCCTGCTGTCACCGGGAAAGGACACCGCAAGATTGAACCCAAAGCTAAGCACTTCTCCCATTGCAAGAAAGATCAATCTAGTAGGCCAAACCAAACTGATAATTCGAAGAGACTTGCAATGATAACTTAATCACTCATAAAAGAATTCAGAGGAGATTCAAATATTTCTCATAGATAAACTTGATCATAAACCCACAATTCATCGGATCTCGACAAACACACCGCAAAAAGAGTTACATCGAATAGATCTCCAAGAAAATCAAGGAGAACTTTGTATTGAGATTCAAAGAGAGAGAAGAAGCCATCTAGCTAATAACTATGGACCCAAAGGTCTGTGGTAAACTACTAACAACTCATCGGAAGGGCCTTGGAGATGATGTAGAGGCCCTCCGTGGTCGATTCCCCCTCCGATGGAGTGCCGGCGAAGGCTCCAAGATGGGATCTCGCGGATACAGAAGGTTGCGGTAGTGGAATTAGGTTTTTGTGGTGCTCCTCGAAGGTTTTAGGGTACGTGGGTATATATAGGATGAAGAAGTAGGTCGGTGGATGCTCGAGGGGCCCATGAGGGTGGGGGGTGCGCCCACCCCTAGGGGGCACCGGGCACCCTCGTGGCCGCCTCCTCTGTTGCTTGACGTCCACTCCAAGTCCCCTGAATCACGTTTGTTCCAAAAGATCATTCCCGAAGGTTTCATTCTGTTTGGACTCTGTTTGATATTCCTTTTCTTCGAAACACTAAAATAGACAAAAAACAGGAATCCGGGCCGGGCCTCCGGTTAGTAGGTTAGTCCCAAAAATGATATAATAGTGTAAAGTAAAGCCCATAAACATACAAAACGGGTAATATAATAGCATGGAACAATAAAAAATTATAGATATGTTGGATACGTATCAAAGGCCCATGGATCCTATGGCCTGTAGCATGCTCAAGGTTACCATGGTCCTTATATGGCCCATGGTTGTTGCGGCCACTAGCAAACCAGGGAAAAAGAACACTAGAAAATAAATAAGCCCAAAATTAATGTTGGGCTATTAAGGGGATTGCACATATTACATCCACTGGGCATCAAAGTTCGCCACTAGTGCAAATATAGGGAACACCCTACACTATAAAAAAATGGCTTACTGTTTTCTTCAGTCGGTGGCTGCATGTTAAGAACAAATTTTGTATCGCAACAAAACAAATTACAACCATAAAACAAAAGGAAGGTTGGCATAAGTTAACAGTCTGGCAGATAAATGCACCACCAGAAGTTTAGAAGCTCACTTTATTTGACCTGACTGATACATTTTCATGATGTACTGTTCGATGGAGCACCATAACCTTCGCCTCCATTTCTCCTAGGCTCCTGAACAACATAGCAAATGTCGGATAGTCTGGTTTTAAAACCATGCATATCTTGACGACATCGAACAATGGTTATCCTTGTTTCACAAAGGGTCTCTTTTAGGGAATGGACTTGTGTCTGGAGCGCAGATATAACATTGTTTTGAGCTTGCATATCCTGATCATGAGGCAGTTTGGACGAGATTGCCTTAACAACCAACCCAGTATTACGCAGGAACATGCTTTTGGCACTGTTAGTGGATAGGTACTGACCCACTGCAGCAAGAGGTGACATTGCGGTTATAGTTGCCTCGTCACCTTTAGAAGGTGGCGGTTCCACCATTTTTTCCATAGCTTGCTGAAAAGTTGAGTTTTCACATTAGTACTACTAGAACAGAAGATATTAAGGAGGCAGCAAAAGCAAACAAAATAGCTTTGGTCTATATACAAAATTTATTCTGGTGAACCTATGTAAAATATTAGTTGTATTTTACTGCAAAGTACATAATAAAACCAGGTTCCAAACATATGACCATGTACCATGGCTAATGTATTGTGTATTTATTCACATTGGATTGACAGTGAAGGATAAAGGCAAAGTTTTTAATACGGTAAGAAAAGTATGACATCATTCACATGACAAAACAACTGAGAATAGACAAATAGGCAATTGTAATGTTGTGTGGGCAAGTCCAGCATGGAACTAGATTACAGATCAAGATCAAAGGAACATCACTCCTCTCTTTTAAACCTTGTAAGGTGCAATGATACGCTAAGACAATTGTGTATAAAATTGAAAAGAGTAATATACAATGGCTGCAAACCATGCAGTTCAATGCACGTGTCAGAGTAAGTAGTAGTTAAAAGGCATGAGGATTAAGGACTTACAATAGCGCCTTTGACTGGTGTAGTCATGCCCTTCGTCTTGCTGGTGTGACAGTCCTTGAAGATATCCACAACATTTGGTTCAGGTACTTTTTGGTCCTTGCGGGCTTTCATATGCATTTGGAACAAGTCAATATAGATCTGATAATATGGCACAACGAGAAGAGTGAAACAACAACTAATTACAAGAGCCTCGTAGTGTGCAATATAGCTACGAGATCCTATCGTCTGTTGGAATTTCACTTTCGTACGGTTGGCCTTGTTCTTTGAATAGTTCACCTACAAGAAGATAGATTTGTGAGGCACATGCGTAACTAGGAGTTCAACATGTGATATGATCACATACATATAACGCACTTGATACTTTGGATCAGACCAGTGTTTAACGAGGCCTCTCTAGTCTTCATGCGATATATTTTCCACTGGAGATGTTTGGGAAAGTTCACTGCTAGCCTTGCCTTCAAAGTGAGTTTTCCTCAAGTTATACCGATATAGTCGCAGAGCAGACTTGAAAACATGGGTGCAAGCTTTTCTGGTTGCATCATCTTGGTTATCCAACTTGAATCTCATTTGTTGAAAATTATGGGAGTCTCATTATCAGCAACCTAGAAGGTATGGGACAGGGCAAGACGATATTACTAGGTTCCATACATAACCATACTTACAGATAAATGGTCGAGGAAGGTGTTGAACTGGGTTTCGTCTTTGTCATTCCTGTACTGAATCCATGTTGGGAGGATACATGCATGACACCTAATGGCAACCGCTGCCATTGAGACTAACTTGGCTGACTTTGTAGCATCACGTGGCCTTTTTAAACCTGCCTCAAAATGGATCTCCATTCTTCCTCCTCTAGATTTAGTTAACCTATCGAGCATTATCCCTGATGTTTGTTTCCTCTTGCGCCTAGGTGCTAGTCCAACAATGAACATAGGAAGTGTTAGTGTACATCAAACTGTGAGACTACATATAAACAAGCATGCAACTGTAACTTGACTCCAACAACTACCTTCTAGATGTTGAAGCTCACAAGGTTCATCTGATCTTGCCAACTCGTCTTGTATCAGGAGTGCTTGGGAAGTAGTGTTAGGTGGCAAGGGAGCTTGGGAACCTGCTGCTAGCTCAGTTGACGAACGAGTAACTCGTGCAGCTGGTGGTATTGTGGAAGGTGTTGCAACAACTAGGCTGTCTCTACTTGTTTGGTGGCAGCTCTTTGTTTTTGTTTGGCTTGTTTTGCAGCTCGTGTAGCACGGGATACCGCGTTTGTACAATTTTCCGCTGGATTTTGACCTTCTATTGCACCATCAGTACCAGCAGAATCTGCATTATTCGCTCGCTTCCGTTTTCGTGTGTCCTTAGTACTAACACCATCCCCTGTCATTCCGTGTTCCTTCCACTTTCTCTGAGCCATGTTAAGTCAAGATGACAAGAAAAAAGAATAAAAATTTAGTTCTTCAGAACAAATTGATGCATGATACAGACGAGTTGAACTTTGATGTTAGACAACCACATGATAGGAGGATGTAATATGTATGAAAAACACGATGTCATGAGATAATGAGAACTATGATGAGTAAACTAAGTAGAAGGCATTTCAATAAATTAGAAGCAATGCTATGGAAGGTAGACACCATATGAAAGATTCTACAAATATCGCTCTGCCAAGTTAACAGTGTCTCGTCATAACTGGCGTTTAAACAACTGTGAAGCGGTACAAGAAATAAACCATATGCAAGATGCAAACAACATCACACTACCAAGTTAGAGGTCTCTCGTCATTAGTGCCATTGCATATTCACAGCATTGCATATTCACAACTTATGATGTGTAAACTAAGCAGAAGGCATTTGAACAAATTAGAAGCAATGAAAGCTAGACACCATATGTAAGACGCAACGAATATCACTCTACCAAGTTAAGACTGTCTCGTCATTAGTGCCATTTTAGCAAATTAGTAGTACAAGCTAGAAAATAATGCGAGATGTAAACTATATCAGACTCCCAAGTTAAAGTGTCTTGTGAAAAGTGATTGTTGCAGGTTACACAACAATAGTACTTTGTTGTAAGAACATGGTGTGATAGACAGATAATGTATGTTCTAGAAATAGGAACAGGTATGATATGAGGATGGAATATGTACGAAAAACAGGACGACATGGCATATTCACAACTATTTGCGTATACTAAGCAGAAGTAATTTAATCAAATTACAAGCAATACAAGTGAGACACCATATGCAACATGCAAGACAATATCACACTGCCAAGCTAGAGAAAGCACCTAGGATGCCGGTTTCGTCGGAAGACCGCCATCAGTCCCTGCCTTATTTTTTTCTTCCTTTTTTAATTGTATTGCCTTGTCAAGTCAAACCCACAAGAAAAATGAATAAAAATTCGCTCTTCAGAACTCATTGATGCAGGATGATGACGAGCACTACTTTAATGTAAGGTGACCGCATGATAGGATGATTGAATGTGTAAGAAAAAAGGATAGCATTGCATATTCACAGCTATGATGTGTAAACTAAGCAGAAGGAATTTCAACAGATTAGAAGCAATGAGAGGTAGACACCATATGAAATATGCAACGGATATCACTCTACCTAGTTAAAAATGTCTCGTCATAAGTGCCATTTCAACAAATTAGAAGTAGTACAAGCTAGAAAAGAATGCGAGATGTAACCTATATCACACGCCCAAGTCAAACATGTCTTATGATATGTGATTGTTGCAGGTTACACAATAGTAGTGCTTTGATGTAAGAACATGGTGTGATAGACAAATATTGTATGTTTTATAAACAGAAACACGTGTCTGATTCACTAGTATAATGTGTAAAGTGATGGAATTCAACAAAATTAGAAGCAATACAAGCTAGATATCATACATAACATGCAACCACATATAACAGTGCCAAGTTAGAGGGAGCACCTGTGATGGTGCACTAGGGGAGACGTCCTCATCATCAACACAACTACGTTGAGTGTCTATGCATGTGTTGTCTTCCAAATCTTCTTGGGGGTGGCGGAGTAGAATCTGTAGAGGCCCTCTGTTTGGAAGGAGCACATTTATCCACTGCCTTGCTAATTTCCTTCCGCTTTATTGATTTTGAATTATCAAGTAAAACATACAAGAAAAAGCAATAAATTTCACTCTTCAGAACTCATTCATGCATGATACTGACAATCACTACTTTGATGTAAGGCAAACACATGATACCAGGATGGAATATGTACGAAAAACAGGACGGCATGGCATATTCACAACTATTTGTATAAACTAAGCAGAAGCCATTTCAACAAATAAGAAGCAATGCAAGCTAGACACCACATGAAAGATGCAACCAATATGACTCTGCCAAGTTAAAAGCATCCATCATAAATGGTGTTTCAACAAATTAGACGCAACGCATGCTATAAATCATATGAAAGATGCAACCAACATCACACTGCATATAATAAAGGTGTCTCGTCATATTGATTAATGTTGGATACAAAAAACAGTAGTTTTATGAAAGGACATGCTTAATAGACAGATGTACTATGTACTAAAAATAGGAAGGCATGTCGCATTAACAGGTATAATGTATAAACTAAGCAGAATAGCACATGCATGTAGCGACCAGACCTCAAACAATCTACTCTCTGTGCATCAGTGTCATCCCTGGATCGGTAATGCTGACACGCACAGTACTTGAGGATTTATAACAGAGTTTCAGTCACACACTTATTACATCGAATGTCTCAAAAGAGAACTTATTACAATAATATGGCTTAAGGCCATCTAAAAACGATAACAACGGAAGTCTTGGAAGATAAAGCGAGTCCATCAACTCCAACAGAATAGCTGAGTGAAAGACAACGACCTATGGCACCTTACTCATCGTCTGAAAAGTCTGCAACATGAAATGTTGCAGCCCGAAACGGGTCAGCACATGGAATATGCCGGCAATGTAACACATAGAGTAATGAACAGAATGAATGCAATCACTACATGCATATTTGGCTGGTGGAAAGCTCTATGGTTACAGTTTTGCATAAAGCCAATTTTTCCCTACAACAAAGGAATAAATTTTATTTGACTATCATGGTGGTTGTTAAACATTGAGAAGGTTCCTCCAACTCAATCCCAATTAAGCATCATCATTAAACCCAACAAATTAAATTTCAATTGATGAGATCAACATGATAATCCAAGAACCAGATACTCAAGATGTCCATAACCGAGGACACGGCTAACCATGATTAGTTTTTACACTCTGTAGAGGTTTGCACACTTTTCCCCACAAGACTCGAACACATCCATGGTCGGCGATTCGGGGCATAGTCTTTCTGAAGCATTAACTTTCTACTCTGGGTAGACAGTACCACCTACAACCCACTACATCTGCTAGTCAGGTCGGACCCGGTCAGGCCCTCCAACTGGACCAGCACCCTGAGCCGGGGGACGGCGCCAGCCCCAGCTGGCGTCAGCAACCTGGCCCGGTAGGACCACGAAGGCTGCCTCCCAGCCGGCGGGCCGGCTACGTAAGCCGGCAGATTGACGTAGTCGCCTTGCGGAGCGACGTTCTTCACGTAGAAGTTGGATTTTTGCCAGAGCTTCACCGATTGGATCAGCGCAATGGGCGGAAACGGGTTGTCGGCCGTCGATCTCCGCATGGCGATGAAGGCGCCGCATGGAGCTGGCACTCCCATGACGACGGTGCCGATCTTGGACTGGAAGAATTCCCCCCAAAGTTCGAGGGTGGGGCGGATGCCGAGGAAGCCTTCGCATAGAGTGACGAAGGCCGATAGCAGCACCATCGTGTTTGGCGTAAGGTGGTGCGGCTAGAGATGGTAAAACTCGAGCAACAAGTGGAAGAAGCCACTCGCGGGCAGGCCGACGCCACATAGGCAGTGCAACCGGAAGATTACCCGCTCGCCCTCCTCCAGCGCCGGTGAGATCTCCTTCTCAGGCGCAAGACAGACTCGCACGTAGTCCTTGCCCGGCAACCGCCGCGTCTTGCAGAGGAAGTCGATGTGGTCCTCATGGACGTTGGAGCCGTCCCAGGAGCTGGACGTTGGAGCCATGAGGACGGAGAGGCGAATGGGAAAGCGCGGCAGTGGAGGACGCGCGCGATTCGGCTGCGACAAGACTACGGCGCGCTAAGAAGATTGGCAGAGCGGTGGCGCAGTGGAGAGCAGTTGCGACGACGGAGAGAAGGAAGAAGAAGAAATGGCGGAGCGAGGGCGAGCGTGCGAGCGTCTGCCTCTCCCCCTCCTCCCCCTACTTATAGCTTCTACCTCTTCAAGATCTTCACGCAACTTACTCAACTATGCGAGAGCTCATATTGGCTTGTGGATGCACACGAACGTTTCTAGCATGAATAATCTTATGATCCCTTTGAGCCTGGGTGGCGAACCGTAGGATGATCACATGGGTACTCCGGGATATACTAGGACAACACTGGATTCTCCAGGTGCCCTGACAACCATTGTGTACTCCAGGGTGCCTCAAGCAATCCACCCAGATGTGTATTTAAGTAGCCACCTTAAGTTAACCATTAATTAACAATACTCACATATGTCATGGATTCACTCACCCAAACCACGTCTACGAGCATAGCATAGCAATATAAGCATAACGTGGAAGTAACTCCCAAAGGTTTGATAATAAACAGGACAATAGGTTCTACCTCATCATCTACTTCCCAAAAATCCACATGTTAATCAGATCCTAACCATGCAATGTTTGAGGGTGGATCTAATGCAATAAAAACTGGGTAGCAAAGAGGTATGATCAAAGTGTTACTTGCCTTGCTGATGTTCCGCAAAACCTAGAGACTCGTAGTAGCGGTTTGCTAAAGTATAGTTTCTTCAAATTGTGAAGTAAATCCTAATGTGCGAAATTCTGGTCTTGTAGTATGTTCATGTCTGTTGCGTTGGCCTCGTAAAGATTTTCCTAAAATAGCATGTGCATAAAGGAAACTACATGAAGAAAGTTATCAATCTGTTTTAAACTAAGAACATTTGTAACGTCCACACCCTGAATCTAATAAGTATCCTTCTTATCATGGTTGATGTCAGTCAAATACTATTACTTATCTTGGTCGATACAAATAGACTGTCGCACTATTTATTTCATAAGCTACTGATCTACTAATTATCTGGATAACATCCTTTTTCTCCTGGCCTTTGATTTCGGTACTTCATCTTCATCTTCAAGCACTGTATTTTTGGCTTTTGCTTTAACATGTTTCTTGTTCCCGCAAACACCTTTTTCCTTTTTTCAGGCATATTCGTCTCAGTGCATTCATCCTTCGACTCATCTGATATTACAACAGATCTCAGTCTCCTTTTAGTGCCATGCGGAGCTCACGTGATGACGATGGTATGTTGTCTTGACGCTTATCTTTAGTTATGGTAGTCCCATTGATGTCATGTGGCTCCTCTTTCACAGGCACCAGTTCACATGAAAGTTTGCCAGATGAAACTTTATTATTCTGTGTCTGCAAAGATAAACAATTTGAAAATTAGACACATCTCTAAAATCTGAAGTGTGTACATTGTTAAAAAAACAATCACCTTTCTATTTGGCATGCTTTGCTTCTTCATTAACACAGTGTCCACCTCATCATCCATCAATTCCTGTGAAACATATATAAGATGAATTAGTTAAGGAATTCTAAAAATGGTAAAAAGTTAATGCAGCTTTACCTCCTCAGCTTTATTTTCCAAATAGAGCATCTCAAGCCTATCATCAGGCACAAATGTTCTTTTTACGGCATAGTTTTGTGTGCCAAATGTGAGATTATTATCATTGAGCTTGAATCTAAATATGAGTCTTTTTCCACATAATTGTTGAATAATATTTGGCGCTTCTTCCAATTTCCCATCCTGTGTGTCCAGCAGATTAGATGGAGATGTATTAAGCAATCTTGCAGCCACCTCATCAAATAAAGTGCAACTTGTAGTAGATGTATGGTAACTAATTTGGAGTCGAACACGGTACCTAACACATGATTCCTGTTAGTGGAGAGTAAATATAATATAACATTTTTTTCATATTTTAGTAATATAATATGCTTACCATGGTGTGACCTTTTCTGGATATATACCACAACTCTTGCAATAATAATTGTCGGTTTCCTTGGTAGCCAATTTGTGGCACTTATCACATGACATGTACCACCATTGAATATTTTCTTGCAAACGATCCACTGTAGCTATGACGGTGAACACAAAATCCTAAAAAAAACATTAGCATTTGGGTGGGGTGTGGGATTAAGAGGCATATATAAGCACAATATGGTTTCATTGTAACTAATATTAAATGAATTGTCCATGCAGGTCTTATCGCATATCACGGAGATTGATGATATCATTTATTGGAATTTTGATGCGTTACCTGGTTTGGCTGGTTTCCATGCCTCATTGCAGTAAGTTCTTCTAATGTTCTCCTCCTATAAAACATCTGTTCTTCTAGTGTTCCTTGATTACTTCTATCTATACTGCCCATCTTTCGTAAGGTTTCTTCGGCTGAGTTCCTGCACATGTATGAAGTAAATAAGAATATACAACCTTTAATCAACCTGACTTAGTAATTATGAGTGAAAAAAATATAAATCGGTGGTGTTTCATACCTATCAAGAAGTTCTTGCGTTTCTGGTATACCCAGATCTATATATATCCTTGTGGCACTCGTTGACTTTAGGCACAAACCTATTTAATCATTCAGTTAGAATTTATAAATGATAAGAATAGCATGTAAGATTTATGCACTTACCATTGAATCTCTACACCATTGTTGATGTGATAATAAGGACAGTTTGGCTGCCGATTACATCCTCGGTCAAAAAATAAGCAAACTTTCCCCACAACATGATTCTGATTTTATCACCCCTAAAGTATATATTCTAAAAAGTTAGTGCTAACCACATGGGGGAGGTTTAGTTAAATTTGAGACATGCATATGCACTTACTCTGGCATTAGGATTTCAATCTCGCGGATATATGAAGATTGTGTGTTCCTTTTTGTTATTCTTGTCTCCATTGGCTTCATTTGAGTAAGTAGTCCAATGACATCTGCATATTTGGAGATTATAGTGACATAAAAATTATAAATATCCATTATTTGGAGGTCGTAATTACATCCATAAACATACCTGAGCATTGTGTATCTTTTTCCGCCCTTTCTTCTAGTGTGTCCATGGTAGCAAACTCGAAGCAATATTCCTGGATAACTTCCGAAGATCCTTTTATTTCCTTTACCTTTGTATTGTATGCAAAATATATTTTAATTTCATTGCTCACTGGCCTATATTTTGTGGATTCCACGTCCTTAAAATTGCTGAATGCATAAATAGACTTTTCATTGATCTTTGATCTAAAAGTGTCTATAAGATTCTTCCAGATAGTAGCATGGATTGTTTCACCCTGTTAAAAGAATCAAATAGGGTTAGTAAGTTGCTTCATCCGACAGAAAAATTCTAATTTAATATATTAGAAAACAGACCTGCTCATCCATCAGTATCATATCTAGGCTAATAAGCTCATCGATCGTAGGATTCACTGAATCCCACATTCTCATTACTTTCACTTGAATATTCCAATTCTGTCCCCTTGTAGTTAAGTCGCTCAACTTCTTGTATGCCATATTCTTATATCTTCAAAACTAACAGGGAACAATTTATCAATTGATATTGTATTTATGAAGATTCTATCCATCAAAAGTAAGCTTGTGAAATAACAATTACCAAATCTGATGATTCAGGCTAGATTTGCTTTGGCGTCAATTCTTTCGACTTAGATTGGAGCAGGTGTCGCTTCGTCAGGCGTTGAGCGTGCTTTTGCGTGACTATGTCGGGCGTCGAGTGAAGCGGCTCGAGGTGGCTTTTTCATCTGGACGTTGAGTCGCGTGTGATGTGTTAAAGTCGTCGTGGTCGTTGGGTAATTGTTTGGTGGGTACTTGTGCGTCCGTGTGTACTTATTTATATACTTTTAGGTGTCTTGGATTGTGGTGGCTGAGACCGGCTGCAAATCAGATGTGAACACCCTGTGCAAATCAGACTTATGCACCGTGTGCAAATCAGACTTGTTTTATTTGCATGTATTTGTTCCTGATCTAGAACTTTCCTCACTTGAGGTGGTTGTCCTTGTTTGTTAATAATAGGATCCTTATTTGTTTAGGTTAGACTAATATTTTTTTCGCTTATCATTGATCCATCGATGGGAAGTTCTTTTTCTACTATATTATTTTTTTGGAACCTATGTGCAGTACTTCAACGTGGCATGTTCTGCTATATGTACACGTATTATATTCTTATGTAACGCTTTCATATTTTAATCTCAGCCTTCAATACAAAAAATCAAGGATCAAGATAATTTAATCTATGTGGATGCACGTGGTGGCTTGTTTTCCTATCGTTTTAATTAAATAATAGATTGTACACGTTATGCATATATATAAATAGATTTTCTCGTACGAAGAACCGCATATATATATAATATATATCATCGAATGTCTCACAACCAACACCATTAATTATTCACACATACAAATGTATATACATATAAAATTTCTCCTACATGTTTCCTTGGTGCCTTTGGAGCATGATGACAAGTGGTTCATGGGGGCGGTAGCGGGTAATAGTATTCTACTTTGGGATCTATGACCTTGTCGAGCAAAAATCCTGCTATTTCCTCTTGAAGTGCTAGTATGCGGTCCGCTGGCAGGAGCTTATCCAGCACCTCTCTGAACTGTTAAGAAGGGGATCAATATGCATGTGTATTAGTTGTGTGACAAGATATCGATAATGGTGTGAATAGTGTTCTGACAAACTTACCCAGTCCTGTCTTTGAGATCTGCTCCTTTCGGACGCCATCATGCGAATGTTCTCGCAAACATAGAATGCACACAGATCATTCCCCGACGCCTGCTTCAGGGCCTTTACGAGAATGGAATTGAATCAGATAATGATTAATCAAGCATGATAATTAATTAATGGTATTGAAACAAGATTTAAAGAGATGGTAGCTAGCTAGTACTACTTAATTACTTACCTTTGGTCGATGCCAAAACAACTTTTTTGGCCATTTGCCTGGAGTCACCTTGATGAACTTTGCCCCCGCCGGCAAAGAAAATTAATAAAGGGGTTATTAAATAGTTCATATCAGGAAATGACGAACTAATAATAGGCCGACATATAGTTAATAATGATTGAAATTACCTGTTGACTATCCCCTTCATGATGGTGTAGTCTTTATCTTGTTAATAATGATTGAAATTACCTATTAATAATGATTGAAATTACCTATGGAACTACGTCTTTTTTGCGGCATTGGTCTTGTTTTTTATCGACCGTTCCTTAGATAATTCTGATTCCTTGAATTTCACGAAATCGGCCCAGTGTTCTCTTTGCTTCTCTAGTGTTCCCGTGAATTCTGGAGTCTTCCTTTCTGCAGCGAGGTAGTTGGCCTATACAGTTTTCTTGTGGGTGTTGAATGCAATTGCCATCTTCTTAAGAGCAGCGCCCTTAACTTTCTCCACATCTTCTTCAGTGAAATGATGTGGTAGGGTGAAATGTTCCCTCAGAGATTCCCAAAGGACTTTTTTGGCTCTGTCATCGACCCAAGTAACACCTGGACATTTAGTCTTTGGCTCTTTCCATTCTTGAATGGAGATCGGGAGTTTGTCCTTCACAAGAACTCTGCACTGACGAGTCCACTTGTTCGCAATGTTCTTAGGCGTGATGGTTCGCCACTAGTTTTGGTGGATTTGATGTTGTACTTTACATCCTCCTTCAACAATCTGCCCAGGCCTCGCTTTGTCCTGCTGTTTGTAGAAGCATATTTGCTCGATCCGGAGGGCTGAAAGAAGAAAGATCGATTCATTAATATATCTTCAATAAAAAAACATGTGATGATCACCATGATGCCTGCTTATATAAATATACCTCGCTGTTACTCTTTATTATTTGAAGATTAGCACTGTCTGTGTCATCATAAACATTGTCTATGTCATCATAATCATAATCATAGTTCATGACTTCATCAGCTCGGTCATTGAGATCGAATATCTTTTCATCACCCTCTCCGGTATTGTTCGGATATTGGGAGCCGTCATCTGCTTTATTCAGATCATCTAGCCTGTGAGGGCTGCGTATGATGTCGAACAATTCCTCTTCTCTCTCTTTGCCGGTATTGTCCGCCATAGCTTTTACTTAACTAATATAGAATAAATATAAAACAATTTAGTATTCAAATTACAATGCATGGATGCAATCAATAAGGAAAAATTGAATCATATATATAGTACATAATATATGCATCGTCTCGATTAATATATAATCTCGAATACATCATCGTCTTAATATATATAATCTCGAATACATCATCTCGAATATTATATATCGAATACTTCACTAGCTAGGTACCTAATAAAGGTCGAGTACTACAGAAGAATCTAGGCCACTCGCGGTTCCTGGGGCGCGGGCGGTGGACACCCAAAGAGAAGGAACCATCACAGGATCATATCTTTGGTCATCTGCCCAAAGAACCTGCCAAGTATTGGAGAACTTGACGTCCATAGCAGCCATGTAGTGATGGACGTGCTCGTCCTCCTCCCTAACACGGCAACGTACCACCTCCGTCGGCGTCGGCTCCCTCTGTACCGAATGTGGCCCCCGCGAACGCCACCAAAGGAGATGAGGGTCGACGACGGGACCCAAGGCCGGGTTCCTCACCAAGCGGCGCGCCCGTCCAGGTAGCACCTCCCAGTGCCAGCTCGGTGGAGCCCAGTCCCGGACATGGGTCCTCTGAAGCACGACGTCATCGCGAACGGGTCGACGGCGAGGATGCGGGCTGGGCATATCATTGAGAACAAATACTATATGCCCACAAAAAGTAACATTTTTTAAATGATTGGATTGTGAAAACTAAAATTCTATATATATGCAAATTCTATCAATTTGACATTAATCTAATTCATCTAACTAAAACTAATTCTAAAATTTCTAACATTTCTGATTATGTAACTAACATTTCTATAACATTTCTAATATTTATATAACTAAAAAATAGAAAAATTGCTAACATTTCTATAAATATTTCTGTAACTAAAAAACAGAAATTTTTTATAACATTTCTATATAACTGACATTTCTAATATTTCTATAACTAAAAAACAGAATAATTTCTAACATTTCTATAACTAAAAAACAGAAAAATTTCTATAACTAAAATTTATAACAAACAAACTAATGTGTGTGTGTATGTACTGTGTGTGTGTGTGTGGACATGGCGACCAAGGTAAGCTCACCGGCAAGGCGACGACGGGGCGGCGACGACGGGGCGACGGGACGAGGCGGCGACGACGGGGCGGGGCGGGGCGACGGGGCGGCCGGGGCACGGCGACGGGGCGGGGTGCGGCGACGGGGACGATGGGGACGGGGACGGCCGGGGCGGCGACGTCGACGGGGCGGCGACGAGGGGCGGCGACGGCCGGGGCGGTGACGGCGTCGATCGGGGCAGGCGGCGCGATGGAGAGAAGAAATAGAGAGGGAAACTGAATTTTTTTTCAACTGTTGTATATATAGGATGGACCTTTAGTACCGGTTGGAGCCACCAACTGGTACTAAAGGTCTGTTTTGGCCAGGCCAAGCAGCGGGAAGCACAACCCCTTTAGTATCGGGTCGTGGCACCAGCCGGTACTAAAGAGCCCCTCTTTAGTACCGGTTGCAGCCACCACCCGGTACTAAAGGGGGTGCGCTGGCGCAGTGCGGTGCGGAAAGTTTAGTCCCACCTTGCTAGTCGAGGGGCTACTGCACTGCTTTATAAGCCCCAGTGCGGTAGTTCTATCGAGCTCCTCTCCTAAGTAGGCCAACTGGGCCAACCTGTTCTGTGCTGCCCTGTGAGCCTACTAGGCCTTTGCGGGCCTGCATCCTGTCGCAACAAAAGGTTGTGTTTCTAGTCGTATGCAGGCCGCTTTGGCCTAGTAGGCGGGCTTTTTTATTTTCTTATTTTTTTTGCTTTACTTATTTTTGTTTTAGTTATTTTTGAGTTGTTTTTTTGCTGTATTTAGAGTTTCTTTGTGAATATTTTTCCTTTAGGTACAAAAAGTTACAAACTTTTTGTTTGTGCCGGTAGTTTTCAAATTTGAATAGTTTAAATTTTGAATTATTTGAAATTTCTGTGAATCACTAGTTTGTGAATAACTTAACTTTGAAAAAAGATTTTCCAGTGATTCTTTTTTCTTATGTTTAATATTAGTGTGTTTTATCATTATATTCCATTTGGTAAAGTTATTTAAAAAATGAAATGCCTTTGTAACAGATGAGTTTTCGTCCGAAACCCTGATACTTCGAAAGAGATTGTCCATTTTGTACACGAAGTGCATCCAGTTTTTGCCGTAACCCTCTCTACTTTTTTGCACATGCTATGTGGGTGAAATTATGATACCATGCCAACTTTCTTCGCGTTTCAAATGCCAAAACACATAACTACCCTAACTATTACAGAGATTCCCTCCTGGGTGTGAAACACAGAAAAAAGTGATGATAATGAAGCCGATCACATCCCAGATCTTTGGGTGTGAAACTTTTTCTTCGTGTGCGTCCCTTTGTGCCGTAGCCATGGAAAATCTTCATCATTTAACTGGATGCTCGGGTCAATATTCACTATGAATGGAGCAATTTCATCAAACTTTTCATAATCTTCTAACATGTCTGTCTTGTCATCCACTCCCACGATGTTTCTTTTCCCTGAAAGACCTATGTGGCGCTTTGGCTCGTCGTATGATCCATTCGCTTCCTTATCTTTTATTTTTCTCGGCCTGGTAGACATGTCTTTCACATAAAAAACCTGCACCACATCATTGGCTGGGACGAATGGTTCGTCTGCATACGCAGGATTGTTGAGATCCACTGTTGTCATTCCGTACCGCGGGTCTTCCGTTACCCCGCCTCGTGTCATGTTGACCCATTTGGACCGAAACAAAGGGACCTTCAAAACACCTCCATAGTTAAGTTCCCATATGTCCTTTATATAACCATAATATGTTTCCTTTCCCGTGTTGGTTGTTGCATCTAAGCGGACACCACTGTTTTGGTTGGTGCTCTTCTTATCTTGGGCGATTGTGTAAAATGTATTCCCATTTATCTCGTACCCTTTGAAAGTCATTATATTCGAAGAGGTTAACTGGGACAGCGAGTACATGTCATTTTGAATATCGCCATCATGCATGGCATGTTTCTGCAACCAACCGGCGGAAGTCCTCGTTTTTTCACGTGTAATCTAGTCGTTAGACTTCTCCGGGTGTTTGGAGTGTAGAAAATTCTTGTGTTCCTCCATATACGGAGCCACCAAGGCGGAATTCTGTACAACTATGTATTGTGCTTTACTAGAGAATGCCCGTCCATACATATTATTTGATGCCCTCCTAGCATGCCTTTTCCATCCAGTCTACCCTTATGCCGCGATTCAGGAACACCAATCGGCTTATGGTCAGGAATAAAGTCAATACAAAACTCAATGACCTCCTCACTGTCATGGCCCTTCGAGATGCTTCCTTCTGGCCTAGCATGGTTATGAACATATTTCTTCAAGACTTCCATGAACCTCTCAAAGGGGAACATATTGTGTAGAAATACAGGACCCAAAACGTTAATCTATTCGCAAAGGTGAACTAGGACGTGCGTCATGATGTTGAAGAAGGATGGTGGGAACACCAACTCGAAACTGACAAGACATTGCACCAAATCATTCTATAACCTTGGTATGACATTGCACCAAGAGATTGCATTGAGGTATGCACATAGCTTCACAATGGCTAATCGAATGTTTTCCGGTAGAAGCCCCCTCAATGCAACCGGAAGTAGTTGCGTCATAATCACGTGGCAGGCATGAGACTTTAGGTTCTGGAACTTTTTCTCTGCCATATTTATTATTCCCTTTATATTCGAGGAGAAGCCAGACGGTACCTTCATGCTGAGCAGGCATTCAAAGAATATTTCCTTCTCTTCTTTGGTAAGAGCGTAGTTGGCCTGACCCTGATGTATGTCGTCTTTTCCGTGCATACGTTGCTGGTCCTCCCGTGCCTCTGGTGTATCTTTTGTCTTCCCATACACGCCCAAAAAGCCAAGCAGGGTCACGCAAAGATTCTTCGTCACATGCATCACATCGATTGGGGAGCGGACCTCTAGGTCTTTCCAATATGGCAGGTCCCAAAATATAGATTTCTTCTTCCACATGGGTGCGCGTCCGTCAGTGTCCTTCGGAACAGGTTGTCCGCTAGGACCCTTTCCAAAGATTACCTTCAAATCCTTGACCATATCATGTATATCAGCACCAGTACGGTGGCGAGGCTTCATCTGGTGATTCACCTCACCTTTGAAATGCTTGCCTTTCTTTCTTACGGGATGCCTGCTCGGAAGAAATCGACGATGTCCCAGGTACACATTCTTCCTACAACTATCCAAATATATACTGTTGGTATCATCCAAACAGTGTGTGCATCCGCGATATCCCTTGTTTGTCTGTCTTGAAAGGTTAGTGAGAGCAGGCCAATCATTGATGGTCACGAACAGCAACGCCTTTAGGTCAAATTCTTCCTGTCTGTGCTCATCCCAGGCACGTACACCTGTTCCATTCCACAGCTGTAATAGTTCTTCAACTAATGGCCTTAGCTACACATCAATGTCGTTGCCGGGTTGCTTAGGGCCTTGGATGAGCACTGGCATCATAATGAACTGCCGCTTCATGCACAACCAAGGAGGAAGGTTATACAAACATAGAGTCACAGGCTAGGTGGTATGGTTGCTGCTCTGCTCCCCAAAAGGACTAATGCCATCTGCGCTTAGACCAAACCATACGTTCCTTGGGTCACCTGCAAACTCCTCCCAGTACTTTCTCTCGATTTTTCTCCACTATGAACCGTCAGCGGGTACTCTCAACTTTCCGTCTTTCTTATGGTCTTCTTCGTGCCGTCGCATCGCCTTCGCATGCTCTTTGTTTTGGAACAAACATTTCCACCGTGGTATTATAGGAGCATACCACATCACCTTGGCAGGAATCTTCTTCCTGGGGTGCTCACCCTCGACATCACTAGAGTCATCGCGACTGATCTTATAACGCAATGCACTGCATACTGGGCAAGCGTTCAAATCCTCGTACTCACTGCGGTAGAGGATGCAGTCATTAGGGCATGCATGTATCTTTTGCACCTCTAACCCTAGAGGGCAGACAACCTTCTTTGCTTCATACGTACTCTCGGGCAATTCGTTGTCCTTTGGAAGCATATTCTTTATCATTACCAGCAACTTTCCAAATCCCTTGTCAGATACACCATTCTCTGCCTTCCATTGCAGCAATTCCAGTGTGGTGCCCAACTTTTTTTTGTCAGCTTCGCAATTCGGGTACAACAATTTCTTGTGATCCTCTAACATGTGCTGCAAATTCTTCTTCTCCAAATCACTTGCGTAGTTTCTATTTGCATCGGCAATGCCCCGACCTAGATCATCAGCGGGCTCATCTGATGCCTCTTCTTCAGCTTCTTCCCGCATTGCCGGCTCAGGTTCTTCCCCCATTATTGTATCATCGTATTCAGGGAACCCATGGCCAGGATAGCCGTCGTCGTCCTCTTCTTCTTCATTGTCTTCCATCATAACCCCTCTTTCTCCATGCTTGGTCCAAACATTATAGTGGGGCACGAAACCGGACTCAAATAGGTGGACGTGAATGGTTCTTGGCGTAGAGTAATTGTGACCATTCTTACAGCCAGCACATGGACAAGGCATAAAACCATCCGCCCGCTTGTTTGCCTCAGCGGCAAGCAGAAAAGTATGCACGCCATTAATGAACTTGGGAGAGCATCGGTCATCATACATCCATTGTCGGCTCATCTTCATTACACAACACCGAATAGACCAAATTAATACAAGTTCATACATAAAGTTCATACATAAAGTTCATATACAACACTTAATTAAATGCAACATACAAATAACTCTCTAGCTAAAGAATTTAAATGCAACAACAAATGCGATCAAGATCACAACTAAGGTAACAATTGATCCAATAGCATAATGATACCAAGCCACACTATCAATGGCATATTTTCTAATCTTTGTAATCTTCAACCTCATTTTCTCCATCTTGATCTTGTGATCATCAACGACATCTTGATCATGCAACTCCAATTCCATCTTGTCCCCCTCAATTCTTTTCCATTTTTATTTCAAATACTCATTTTCTCTTTCAACTAAATTTAACCTATCGACAATAGGGTCGGTTGGAATTTCCGGTTCACATACCTCCTAGATAAAAATATCTATGTCAACTTGATGGGCATAATTTGTCATAAACACGAAATGCAACAACTAGTTTTAAAAGAGAATATACCACATCCGAATCATAACAAGGACGAGGGCCGACGGGGATGGATATCAAAACCATGGCACTATGTATAACAAACAACGTACGGGTAAGATAGTTATACGAGTAACTATATATCCAAATCACACAAACATCAATTTGGTAATGTAAAACATTCATGAACAAGAGCCTCACCACAAGGTGGTGCCGGCGATGGGACGGTGCGGGCGATCGACGGTGGTTACGATGGAGATTTAGAAGGCACTAAGTAAACCACACCTACATATGCAAACTAAGTGTTATTTTTGACCTCAGATTGCGTATAAATCAAATACTAGCACATATAATTCCTCCCAAATTACTAAACTCACAAATTAATCACTATACAAAGCATTGCAAGAGTTAATCTAGCAATGAGAGATGAAAGGTCAATGTTTCTAACCTTTGTGATCATTTGAATGGATGGGGCCCTTCAAATCTTGACAAATTTTGGGCAAAATTTATGATGAGCTCGAGGAAGAGAGGGGAAGAACAGAGGAAGTGAGGGGAAAGGGGAAGAACAGAGCAAGCTTAGGTGGACGAAGGGTTTATGCACGATGATCTTTAGTACCGGTTCGTGCCACGAACCGGTACTAAAGGTGCTGGAGGGGCCCTAGACTGACAACATCCTGCCACCACTCTCTTTAGTACCAGTTCGTGGCACGAACCGGTGCTAAAAGTTCGCCACGAATCGGTACTAATGAGAGCGGACGGCTAGCCATTGGAACCGGCACTAATGGTCACATTAGTGCCGGCTCAAAATCAAACCGGCACTAATGTGTCTCACATTTGACCCTTTTTCAACTAGTGATCCCTTCACGGTAACTTGCAAAAGTGAGATCTGATAGAGATAATAAGATAAGATAAATATTTTTGGTATTTTTATGATATAGATTGGAAAGTAAAGATGCAAATAAAAGATAGATGGGAAACTTATATGATAAAAGATAGACCCGCGGGCCATAGGTTTCACTAGTGGCTTCTCTCAGGATAGCATAAGTATTACGGTGGGTGAACAAATTACTGTCGAGCAATTGATAAAAAAGGTGCATAGTTATGAGAATATCTAGGCATGATCATGTATATAGGCATCACGTCCGCAACAATTAGACCGAAACGATTCTGCATCTACTACTATTACTCCACACATCGACCGACTCCTGCCTGTATATAGGGTATTAAGTTTATAAGAACAGAGTAACGCATTAAGAAAGATGACATGATGTAGAGGGATAAACTCATGCAATATGATATAAACCCCATCTTTTTATCCTCGATGGAAACAATACAATACCTGCCTTGCTGCCCCTGCTGTCATTGGGAAAGGACACCACAAGATTGAACCCAAAGCTAAGCACTTCTCCCATTGCAAGAAAGGTCAATCTAGTAGGCCAAACTAAACTGATAATTCAAAGAGACTTGCAAAGATAACCAATCATACATAAAAGAATTCAGAGGAGATTCAAATGTTTCTCATAGATAAACTTGATCATAAACCCACAATTCATAAGATCTCGACAAACACATCGCAAAAAAAGTTACATCGAATAGATCTCCAAGAAGATCAAGGAGAACTTTGTATTGAGATTCAAAGAGAGAGAAGAAGCCATCTAGCTAATAACTATGGACCCGAAGGTCTATGATAAACTACCCACAACTCATCGGAGAGGCCTTGGAGATGTAGAGGCCCTCCATGGTCGATTCCCCCTCCAGCGGAGCGCCGGTGAAGGCTCCAAGATGGGATCTCGCAGATACAGAAGGTTGCGGTGGTGCAAATAGTTTTTCGTGGTGCTCCTGCATGTTTTCAGGGTACGTGGATATATATAGGCGAAGGAGGTAGGTCATGGCAGCCACAAGGGGCCCACGACAGTGGGGGCGTGTCCTCCTGCGTCGTGGCCACCTCGGCTGCTTCTTGACGTCCACTCTGTCAGATTTTGGGTTCTGGCAAAAACCTTGTGGTTCGAACACTTGGGTGTGCACGAAGATTTGCCCCTACCGAATCTCGCTCTTAGCCTCGCCGTGATCCCTAAGCTTAGGTCGATGAACTCACGTCATAAGAGACACAAGATTTATACAAGTTCGGGCCACCGTTGTGGTGTAATACCCTACTCCTGTGTGGTGGTGGTGGATTGCCTCTTGGGCTGATGATGAACAGTACAAGGGAAGAACAGCCTCCTGAGGAGAGGTGTTCTTGAGCTGGTGTGGTGTTCTACTTGTTCTGGTTTCGGTCCCTTTCTACTGTGGTGGCTAGCCCTATTTATAGAAGCCCTGGTCCTCTTCCCAAATATTGAGCCGGAAGGGATCCAACAACGGCCAATTTGAAAGGGGACAACTAGTACAAGTTATCCTGACTAAAGGTGGTCTTCACCTGTCAAAGGTGTTGGTGGTGATGTCGTCTTCGGCTCCACGATGACCCCCATCCTGTCGTCCTGCTAGTCCTGGTATTATAGCACCGATATGGAAACCTTTGCCTAAAGCCTTGATACTCCGCGCCTGCGCTTGCCCCCTTAGCACCAAAGGGGAAACGAGGACACTACACGGACTGGCGGCCGCCTGGCGCCCGCCTGGCCTTGGTCGTCATGGCTTGCATCATGGGAACCTCGCGAGGTACCCCTTGCCTTGATCTCTCCACCCCCTCGCGAGCTTGCCTGGTGAGGCTGCTCCGGAGGAGGCCTTGTGTCGTCCGCCTCGTGAAGCTTGGCCCCTCGCGAGGGTCTTGAGCGTTGGTTGACGAAGACAGGCTGTACTGGGCCACTGGTGGAGCCACGCCATGGGCCGCAGGCAGGCAAGTCTGGGGACCCCCGTTCCCAGAACGCCGACAGTAGCCCCCGGGCCGTAGGCGCGCTCGAACTTGTCTTAGCAACGAAGCCAAAGGGCAAGTGCGGAGCGCCACGGGCCCCAACAGCCCGCGGCCTTGGTCGGCGCGTGGCGATTGATTGGGCATTGGCATCTCCGCTTCCCCATGCTGCTTCGGCAACTACCCGATTGACAAAAGGTTGGCGTGGACAACGCTTGCCTTCATTGCTTTCCTTCGTCTTTCCCCAGATCCCCTTCCTCGCTCCTTGCTTCCAGAATCTCCAGATCTGCTTCGATCCCTTCCCTTTCAGCGACCGATGGCGCCCCGTAAGTCCAAGGTTGGTGCGCTGCCAGCTTGGTACGAGCTGGCCCTAGACGCGCCCATTGTCCCGGAGAAGACTCTCGCCGCTACGCGCCTGCTGACGGTAGTGGAGAGCAATGAAAAGGGGAAGACCGAACTTCGGGCTGGCTCCGCCATGCCAGAGGCTCAGGGGAGCAGGTCGCAGGCCTAGTTCCCCCCTTCTCTGACTTCTTCTTTGCCATCCTCCGCCATTACAGGTCGCAGGCCCTTCATCTCCATCCCAACTCAATTCTTCTTTTGTCGATTTTCGCCTACTACTATGAGGCGCATGTTGGGGTGATGCCGTCCGTGGCTCTGTTGCGCCACTTCTTCCTCCTCCAAACCAACGACGACCACACCTCGGCGTGCGCCAATTTTGTCGTGTACGGCAAGGACAACGCAATTTCACAGTCCGGGAAGAGGGTGGACGGCTTCCGGAACAAGTGGGTCATGATGGATGCCAAGTGTGTCCACCCCCGTTTAGCGCTGCCAATGGAGATGCCCTAGCCTGATGAAGGGTGGTCTCGCACAAAGCTTGCTGATGATCGGGCAACATTGGTACTGGAGAGGATGAACGCTGACCTGAAGCCAAGCAGTAGGAACGCGGCGAAGCTGACGAGGGCCGTGCTCCTGAGGGAGTTGTTGACGCAGCGGGTGGCTCCGCTTCAGGCGCGCTCATGCCCCTTATGGATGCTTGGGGGTGCTGATGACAAGCTTCGCCTGAATCCGGTGGCTTTGACCGATGAGGAGCTGGCCGCAGCTCTCCGCCTCTTGGTCGGGGACGACCAGGAGTATCCGCCTAGTGCCAATGTCCCCTTATTCCTTTGCAACGACGAGGCGCAGGTTGCGGCTGCCATGCCTACCTTTGATGGGCACGGCCTGGTGCCACTGGCGCCTCCCGCGGTCCCGCAGACGACGGCACCGGTGAACGTGTCGTCAGGAGACTCCCACGAGGGAGAAGAAGAGGAGGAAGACGAGGAGCATGACTCTGAGGCATCTCCCAAGCAGAGAGGGGAGACCTCCCCCTTGTGCAAGGTTGACCTCCTCCGCACGATGCCGGATGATGATGAAGATGACCATGCCCCCTGGGCACAAAAGAGACACTCGCGGCAGGAGGTCCCTCGCGAGCGAAGCCCAGCCTCCGGAGGGGGCCTCCGGCTGAGGTTCCAACGAGGAGCGGGTCGTCGCTGATCTTCCGAGAGGCTGCTTATGCCCGGACGCCTCCTGGAGCCGCTTCTAGCCCTTCTGCTTCTCCTTCTTCTGCTCCTGGAACCCTTGCCGCTGCGCCCTAGGCCACGAGGCTCTAAGGCTTCAAGCTCAGCAAGAGGAAGGTGGACTACACCGCGGTAGACCAGTAAGTGTCTGTGCTCCATCTTGTTCTTGATTATGCTGTTGGTACATGAGGTCCTCCATCAATTGGCTAGCCCGTCGCCTGCGGCGAAGAAGAGGAGGGAGGACGCGGTGACGTCGATTGGGGACGACTCATCTGCCGCGGCCGCTCCTTCACCCGTGGGGAGGGGAGGCGACAGTGTTCGTGAAGGAAATATGCCCTAGAGGCAATAATAAAGTTATTATTTATTTCCTCATATCATGATAAATGTTTATTATTCATGCTAGAATTGTATTAACCGAAAACATGATACATGTGTGAATACATAGACAAACATATAGTCACTAGTATGCCTCTACTTGACTAGCTCATTAATCAAAGAAGGTTATGTTTCCTAACCATAGACATGTGTTGTCATTTGATTAATGGGATCATATCATTAGGAGAATGATGTGATTGACATGACCCATTCCGTTAGCCTAGCACTTGATCATTTAGTATATTGCTATTGCTTTCTTCATGACTTATACATGTTCCTGTAACTATGAGAATTATGCAACTCCCATTTACCGGAGGAACACTTTGGGTACTACCAAACGTCACAACGTAACTGGGTTATTATAAAGGAGTACTACAGGTGTCTCCGAAGGTACATGTTGAGTTGGCGTATTTTGAGATTAGGTTTTGTCACTCCGATTGTCGGAGAGGTATCTCTGGGCCCTCTCGGTAATGCACATCATTATAATCCTTGCAAGCAATGTGACCAAATGAGTTGGTTATGGGATGATGCATTACGGAACAAGTAAAGAGACTTGCCGGTAACGAGATTGAACTAGGTATTGGATACCGATGATCAAATCTCGGGCAAGTAACATACCGATGACAAAGGGAACAACGTATGTTGTTATGCGGTTTGACCGATAAAGATCTTCGTAGAATATGTAGGAACCAATATGGGCATCCAGGTTCTGCTATTAGTTATTGACCGAGAATAGTTCTAGGTCATGTCTACATAGTTCTCGAACCCGTAGGGTCCGCACGCTTAAGATTACGATGACAGTTTTATTATGAGTTTATAAGTTTTGATGTACCGAAGTTTGTTCGGAGTCCCGGATGTGATCACGGACATAACGAGGAGTCTCGAAATGGTCGAGACATAAAGATCGATATATTGGAAGCCTATATTTGGACATCGGAATCGTTCCGGGTGAAATCGGCATTTTACCAGAGTACCGGGAGGTTACCGGAACCCCCCAGGGGGTTATTGGGCCTACATGGGCCTCGAGGGAGAAGAGGGAAGGAGGCAGGAGGGGGCCGCGCGCCCCTCCCCTTCCTAGTCCGAATAGGACAAGTGAAGGGGGGCGGCGCCCCCCCCTTTCCTCCTCCCCCCTGGCTCCTTTATATACGGGGGCGGGGGCACCCCATAGACACACAAGTTGATCTACGGATCGTTCCTTAGCCATGTGCGGTGCCCCCCTCCACCATATTCCACCTCGGTCATATCGTCGCGGAGTTTAGGCGAAGCCCTACGCCGGTAGAGCATCATCATCGTCACCACGCCGTCGTGCTGACGGAACTCATCCCCGAAGCTTTGCTGGATCGGAGCCCGGGGATCGTCATCGAGCTGAACGTGTGCTGAACTCGGAGGTGCCGTACGTTCGGTACTTGGATCGGTCGGATCGTGAAGACATACGACTACATCAACCGCGTTGTCATAACGCTTCCGCTTACGGTCTACGAGGGTACGTGGACAACACTCTCCCCTCTCGTTGCTATGCCATCACCATGATCTTGCGTGTATGTAGGATTTTTTTTGAAATTACTACGTTCCCCAACAGTGGCATCCGAGCCTAGGTTTTATGCGTTGATGTTATATGCACGAGTAGAACACAAGTGGTTGTGGGCGATACAAGTCATACTGCTTACCAGCATGTCATACTTTGGTTCGGCGGTATTGTGAGATGAAGCGGCCCGGACCGACATTACGCGTATGCTTACGCCAGACTGGTTTCACCGTTGCGAGCACTCGTGCTTAAAGGTGGCTGGCGGGTGTCTGTCTCTCTCACTTTAGCTGAATCGAGTGTGGCTATGCCCGGTCCTTGCGAAGGTTAAAACATCACTAACTTGACGAACTATCATTGTGGTTTTGATGCGTAGGTAAGAACGGTTCTTGCTAAGCCCGTAGCAGCCACGTAAAATTTGCAACAACAAAGTAGAGGACGTCTAACTTGTTTTTGCAGGGCATGTTGTGATGTGATATTGGCAAGACGTGATGCTATATTTTATTGTATGAGATGATCATGTTTTGTAACCGAAGTTATCGGCAACTGGCTGGAGCCATATGGTTGTCGCTTTATTGTATGAAATGCAAACGCCCTGTAATTGCTTTACTTTATCTCTAAGCGGTAGCGATAGTCGTAGAAGCAATAGAGGGCGTAACGACAACGATGCTACGATGGAGATCAAGGTGTCGCGCCGGTGACGATGGTGATCACGACGGTGCTTCGAAGATGGAGATCACAAGCACAAGATGATGATGGCCATATCATATCACTTATATTGATTGCATGTGATGTTTATCCTTTATGCATCTTATCTTGCTTTGATTGACGGTAGCATTTTAAGATGATCTCTCACTAATAATCAAGAAGTGTTCTCCCTGAGTATGCACCGTTGCGAAAGTTCTTCGTGCTGAGACACCACGTGATGATCGGGTGTGATAGGCTCTACGTTCAAATACAATGGGTGCAAAACAGTTGCACACGCGGAATACTCAAGCCATACTTGACGAGCCTAGCATATACAGATATGGCCTCGGAACACGGAGACCGAAAGGTCGAACGTGAATCATATAGTAGATATGATCAACATAGTGATGTTTACCATTGAAACTACTCCATCTCACGTGATGATCGGACATGGTTTAGTTGATTTGGATCACGTGATCACTTAGATGACTAGATCGATGTCTGTCTAAGTGGGAGTTCTTAAGTAATTTGATTAATTGAACTTAAATTTATCATGAACTTAGTACCTAATAGTATCTTGCTTGTCTATGTTTGTTTGTAGATAGATGGCTCGTGCTGTTGTTCCGTTGAATTTTAATGCGTTCCTTGAGAAAGCAAAGTTGAAAGATGATGGTAGCAATTACACGGACTGGGTCCGTAACCTGAGGATTATCCTCATTGCTGCATAGAAAAGTTACGTCCTGGAAGCACCACTAGGTGCCAGGCCTGCTGCTGATGCAACTGACGATGTTAAGAACGTCTGGCAGAGCAAAGCTGATGACTACTCGATAGTTCAGCGTGCCATGCTTTACGGCTTAGAACCAGGTCTTCAACGACGTTTTGAACGTCATGGAGCATATGAGATGTTCCAGGAGTTGAAGTTAATATTTCAAGCAAATGCCCGGATTGAGAGATATGAAGTCTCCAATAAGTTCTATAGCTGCAAGATGGAGGAGAATAGTTCTGTCAGTAAACATATACTCAAAATGTCTGGGTATAATAATCACTTGATTCAACTGGGAGTTAATCTTCCTGATGATAGTGTCATTGACAGAATTCTTCAATCACTGCCACCAAGCTACAAGAGCTTCGTGATGAACTATAATATGCAAGGGATGAACAAGACTATTCCCGAGCTCTTCGCGATGCTACAAGCTACAGAGGTAGAAATCAAAAAGGAGCATCAAGTGTTGATGGTTAACAAGACCACCAGTTTCAAGAAAAAGGGCAAAGGGAAGAAGAAGGGGAACTTCAAAAACAATAGCAAGCAAGTTGCTGCTCAAGAGAAGAAACCCAAGTCTGGACCTAAACCTGAAACTGAGTGCTTCTACTGCAAGCAGACTGGACACTGGAAGCGGAACTGCCCCAAGTATTTGGCGGATAAGAAGGATGGGAAAGTGAACAAAGGTATATGTGATATACATGTTATTGATGTGTACCTTACTAATGCTCACAGTAGCACCTGGGTAATTGATACTAGTTCTGTTGCTAATATTTGCAACTCGAAACAGGGACTACGAATTAAGCGAAGATTGGCTAAGGACAAGGTGACGATGCGCGTGGGAAATGGTTCCAAAGTCGATGTGATCGCGGTCGGCACGCTACCTCTACATCTACCATCGGGATAAGTTTTAGACCTAAATAATTGTTATTTGGTCCTAGCGTTGAGCATGAACATTATATCTGGATCTTGTTTGATGCGAGATGGTTATTCATTTAAATCAGAGAATAATGGTTGTTCTATTTATATGAGTAATATCTTTTATGGTCATGCACCCTTGAAAAGTGGTCTATTTTTATTGAATCTCGATATTAGTGATACACATATTCATAGTGTTGAAACCAAAAGATGTAGAGTTGATAACGATAGTGCAACTTATTTGTGGCACTGCCTTTTAGGTCATATCATTGTAAAGCGCATGAAGAAACTCCATACTGATGGGCTTTTGGAATCACTTGATTATGAATCACTTGGTACTTGCGAACCGTGCCTCATGGGCAAGATGACTAAAACGCCGTTCTCCTGAACTATGGAGCGAGCAACTGATTTGTTGGAAATCATACATACTGATGTTTGTGGTCCAATGAATGTTGAGGCTCGCGGCGGGTATCGTTATTTTCTCACCTTCACAGATGATTTGAGCAGATATGGGTATATCTACTTGATGAAACACAAGTCTTAAACATTTGAGAAGTTCAAAGAATTTCAGAGTGAAGTGGAAAATCATCGTAACAAGAAAATAAAATTTCTACGATCTGATCGTGGAGGAGAATATTTGAGTTACGAGTTTGGTCTACACATGAAACAATGCGGAATAGTTTCGCAACTCACGCCACCCGGAACACCACAACGAAATGGTGTGTCCGAACGTCGTAATCGTACTTTACTAGATATGGTGCGATCTATGATGTCTCTTACTGATTTACCGCTATCGTTTTGGGGTTATGCTTTAGAGACGTCTGCATTCACGTTAAATAGGGCACCATCAAAATCCGTTGAGACGCCGCCTTATGAACTGTGGTTTGGCAAGAAACCAAAGTTGTCGTTTCTTAAAGTTTGGAGCTGCGATGCTTATGTGAAGAAACTTCAACCAGATAAGCTCGAACCGAAATCGGAGAAATGTGTCTTCATAGCATACCCAAAAGAGACTATTGGGTACACCTTCTATCACAGATCTGAGGGCAATATTTTCGTTGCTAAAATCGGATCCTTTCTAGAGAAGGAGTTTCTCTCGAAAGAAGTGAGTGGGAGGAAAGTAGAACTTGATGAGATAACTGTATCTACTCCCTTATTGGAAAGTAGTTCATCACAAGAACCGGTTCCTGTGACAACTACACCAATTAGTGAGGAAGCTAATGATATTGATCATGAAACTTCAGATCAAGTTTCTACTGAACCTCGTAGGTCTACCAGAATAAAATCTGCACTAGAGTGGTACGGTAATCCAATTCTGGAAGTCATGTTGCTTGACCATGATGAACCTACGAACTATGAGGAAGCGATGATGAGCCCAGATTCCGCAAAATGGCTAGAGGCCATGAAATCTGAGATGGGATCCATGTATGAAAACAAAGTATGGACTTTGGTTGACTTGCCCGATGATCGGCAAGCAATTGAGAATAAATGGATCTTTAAGAAGAAGACTGACGCTGATGGTAATGTAACTATCTATAAAGCTCGACTTGTTGCGAAAGGTTTTCGACAAGTTCAAGGAGTTGACTACGATGAGACTTTCTCACCCGTAGCGATGCTTAAGTCTGTCCGAATCATGTTAGCTATTGCGGCATTTCATGATTATGAAATTTGGCAAATGGATGTAAAAACTGCATTCTCGAATGGATTTCTGGAAGAAGAGTTGTATATGATGCAGCCAGAAGGTTTTGTTGATCCAAAAGGTGCTAACAAAGTGTGCAAGCTCAAGCGTTCCATTTATGGACTGGTGCAAGCATCTCGGAGTTGGAACAAACGCTTTGATAGTGTGATCAAAGCATATGGTTTTATACAGACTTTTGGAGAAGCCTGTATTTACAAGAAAGTGAGTGGGAGCTCTGTAGCATTTCTGATATTATATGTAGATGACATATTATTAATTGGAAATGATATAGAATTTCTGGATAGCATAAAGGGATACTTGAATAAAAGTATTTCAATGAAAGACCTTGGTGAAGCTACTTACATATTGGGCATCAAGATCTATAGAGATAGATCAAGACGCTTGATAGGACTTTCACAAAGCACATACCTTGATAAAATTTTGAAAAAGTTCAAAATGGATCAGGCAAAGAAAGGGTTCTTGCCCGTACTACAAGGTGTGAAGTTGAGTCAAACTCAATGCCCGACCACAGCAGAAGATAGAGAGAAAATGAAAGATGTTCCCTATGCTTCAGCCATAGGCTCTATCATGTATGCAATGCTGTGTACTAGACCTGACGTATGCTTAGCAATAAGCTTGGCAGGAAGGTACCAAAGTAATCCAGGAGTGGATCACTGGACAGCGGTCAAGAACATCCTGAAATACTTGAAAAGGACTAAGGATATGTTTCTCGTATATGGAGGTGACAAAGAGCTAGTCGTAAATGGTTACGTCGATGCAAGCTTTGACACTGATCCGGACGATTCTAAATCTCAAACCGGATACGTGTTTTTTATTAAACGGTGGAGCTGTAAGTTGGTGCAGTTCTAAACAAAGCGTCGTGGCGGGATCTACATGTGAAGCGGAGTACAAAGCTGCTTCGGAAGCAGCAAATGAAGGAGTCTGGATGAAGGAGTTCATTTCCGATCTAGGTGTCATACCTAGTGCATCGGGACCAATGAAAATCTTCTGTGACAATACTGGTGCAATTGCCTTGGCAAAGGAATCCAGATTTCACAAGAGGACCAAGCACATCAAGAGACGCTTCAATTCCATTCGGGACCAAGTCCAAGTGGGAGACATAGAGATTCGCAAGATACATACGGATCTGAATGTTGCAGACCCACTGACTAAGCCACTCTCACGAGCAAAACATGATCAGCACCAAGACTCCATGGGTGTTAGAATCATTGCTATGTAATCTAGATTATTGACTCTAGTGCAAGTGGGAGACTGAAGGAAATATGCCCTAGAGGCAATAATGAAGTTATTATTTATTTCCTCATATCATGATAAATGTTTATTATTCATGCTAGAATTGTAGTAACCGGAAACATGATACATGTGTGAATACATAGACAAACATATAGTCACTAGTATGCCTCTACTTGACTAGCTCATTAATCAAAGAAGGTTATGTTTCCTAACCATAGACATGTGTTTTCATTTGATTAATGGGATCATATCATTAGGAGAATGATGTGATTGACATGACCCATTCCGTTAGCCTAGCACTTGATCGTTTTGTATATTGCTATTGCTTTCTTTATGACTTATACATGTTCTTGTAACTATGAGAATTATGCAACTCCCGTTTACCGGAGGAACACTTTGGGTACTACCAAACGTCAAAACGTAACTGGGTGATTATAAAGGAGTACTATAGGTGTCTCCGAAGGTACATGTTGAGTTGGCGTATTTCGAGATTAGGTTTTGTCACTCCGATTGTCGGAGAGGTATCTCTGGGCCCTCTCGGTAATGCACATCATTATAAGCCTTGCAAGCAATGTGACCAAATGAGTTGGTTACGGGATGATGCATTATGAAACGAGTAAAGAGACTTGCCGGTAACGAGATTGAACTAGCTATTGGATACCGACGATCAAATCTCGGGCAAGTAACATACCGATGACAAAGGGAACAACGTATGTTGTTATGCGGTTTGACCGATAAAGATCTTCGTAGAATATGTAGGAACCAATATGGGCATCCAGGTTCCGCTATTGGTTATTGACCGAGAATAGTTCTAGGTCATGTCTACATAGTTCTCGAACCCGTAGGGTCCGCACGCTTAACGTTACGATGACAGTTTTATTATGAGTTTATAAGTTTTGATGTACCGAAGTTTGTTCGGAGTCCCGGATGTGATCACGGACATAACGAGGAGTCTCAAAATGGTCGAGACATAAAGATCGATATATTGGAAGCCTATATTTGGACATCGGAATCGTTCCGGGTGAAATCGGCATTTTACCGGAGTACCGGGAGGTTACCGGAACCCCCCGTGGGGTTATTGGGCCTACATGGGCCTCGAGGGAGAAGAGGGAAGGAGGCAGGAGGGGGCCGCGCGCCCCTCCCCTTCCTAGTCCGAATAGGACAAGGGAAGGGGGGCGGCGCCCCCCCTTTTCATTCCCCTCTTCCTCCTCTTTCCCCCTTCTCCTATTCCAACTATGAAAGAAGGGAGTCCTACTCCCGGTGGGAGTAGGACTCCCCCCTTGGCGCGCCCTCCTTGGCCGGCCGCCTCCTCCCCCCTGGCTCCTTTATATACGGGGGCGGGGGGCACCCCATAGACACAAAAGTTGATCTACGGATCATTCCTTAGCCATGTGCGGTGCCCCCCTCCACCATATTCCACCTCGGTCATATCATCGCGGAGTTTAGGGGAAGCCCTGCGCCGGTAGAGCATCATCGTCGTCACCACACCGTCGTGCTGACGGAACTCATCCCCGAAGCTTTGCTGGATCGGAGCCCGGGGATCGTTATCGAGCTGAACGTGTGCTGAACTCGGAGGTGCCGTATGTTCGGTACTTGGATCGGTCGGATCGTGAAGACGTACGATTACATCAACCACGTTGTCATAACGCTTCCGCTTATGGTCTACGAGGGTACGTGGACAACACTCTCCCCTCTCGTTGCTATGCCATCACCATTATCTTGCGTGTACGTAGGAAATTTTTTGAAATTACTATGTTCCCCAACAGTTCGCACCTCCCCTGCTCGGTCATCCTAGCGAGGCCTGGAGGAGCGACCTGGTGGGCAGCCAGCCCCCATGGCCCCGCTGGTTCCGGAGGCGCTGATGCCCGACGCTGCTGCTGATGTACCCGAGGCTCAAGAGCCCCCTGTCTCCCAAGACATGGCTACGCTACCGCCTCCTCCTTTTGCCGCGCCGCTGGTTTCGGGTCCTTCTGCCTCCTCCGATGTCTTGGAGCGTGCATTTTCCGAGATGGCCCAGCTGCGAGAAGACCTCCAGGGCACCGACTTCCATCTGGTAGCCGGGCGTCTGGAGCTGGTTTTTGGCTGGTTTCACTCTGATGCTTCCATCCGAGCAGCGCTGAGGCGGGTCGCAGCAGCCTCTGCGAAGGAGAAGCAGGCCGCCACCCAAGCCGCAGTTGCTCGCGAGGTGGCGCTGAAGGATGCCACGACGGCCTAGGACCGCTGCAAGGCACTGGAGGCCGAGCTGAAGGATTTGCGTGACAAGCAAGCTGAAGAAGCTCACGACCACCAGACGGAGGAGGAGAGGATGAAGGCTCGGGAGGACGCCGTCAGGGGCCGCGACGCCGAGCTAGCGCGGTTGGTGGAGGTGCAGCCCACTGAGCGCGGCCGATTGGAAAAGTTGGAGCAGAAGATGAGGGCGGAGAAGGCCAAGCTCGACGCCAAGGCAAAGTCCTGGCCGAGGACCGCGCGGCCTTCGCACTCCTCGAGGTGAGGTCTCGCGTGGGGCTGAAGGCACTCTATGAGAAGGGCCTGGAGAAGCCGCCGGCTACCGAGAAGGACGGCCCCGCCCGACTGCTTCCTTACTTAGTCGAGGCGCTCAAGAAAGTCTTGAGCGGCATTGGCCCCATGGCAGAGGAAGAGGCCCACGTCCTTTCCTCCGCTGCCCTGACGCGCGTCTTCAGCCACCTCCACCTGCGTGACCCTGAGGCCAATCTTGATGAGCTGGTGGAGCCTTTGAACGACGAGTGCTACGCCGCTGCTGCTGAAGCAGTGAAAGGCCATGTGGAGGCCTTGTTGAAGAAGTTCTGCGCCTTCGATCCTGTGCCCGTGGAAGGCAGTGCTGCTGATCCTGCGGCCCCAGGTTGTGGCACAGGCGAAGGCGATGCCACCACGGGAGTGGAGTCCCTGCCGGGCGACGGCGATGTCCAAGGGTGACGGCTTCTTTCCAGCTTAATTCCTGCAATGTGCACCATGCCTCGTGGAGGCGTTTAATCTTGCGTCTGGTATTGTGAAGACAATTATGGTTTCTAATATTTGCTTCGAGATTTGCTTCGAGATTTTGCAGTGTCACACCCTAGCTAGTTATGCATTAGAGTGTTGCATCATGTTTACTTTTTCATCAGAAACTTGAAATGGGGATGACAGAACCCCCAGTCCCCTCTGAAACCAACTAGGGTTACTAAAATAATTTTTCAATGAACCTGAAATGCCCTTCTAAAATGCCCATCATTTTTGCCTTGGTTCAGAACCTCTGCCAAAAGTGGTGCACATTTTCCTAGGCCATCCTAAGGTTTTTGATTTAAATCATAAATATTTGAATTTGGGCATTTAAAATAATATAAAATATTTAAATGCTCAAATATCTCCAAACTAAAATGTTTCATGTTGGAAATAATCCAACTATGGGCCAGAAATAGTTTGGTGATTTGTGGAGTTGCCTAGGTATTTTATTTAATTCAACAAAGTTGCAGATATATTAAATAAAAACAGAAACAGAAAAACTAAAAGGGAGAAGCTTACCTGGGCTCCTCCCTGTGCAGCCCAGCCAGCTGGCCGGCCCAGCCAGCAGCCGGCCCAGCCCACCTCCCTCCTCTGTCGTCTTCGTCCCGACAGAGGGAGGGGAGTGTGGCCGGCGCGCGCGCACGGCCACCGCGCCACGCCACCTCTCTCCCTGCCTGCCTGCCCTCCCCTCCTCGCCTCGGTGTCCCTGGACGACGCCACGCCTCCCCCCTGCTCTCTCTCACTCTCCCCCGGCTCTCCCCTCGCTCTCTCCCTCGCCCGGCCGAACACCACCGTCGCCGCCGTTCGCCTTAGCCGCTGTCTCCGACCACCCCTCGCTCCCCCGACTAGCTCAGGAGCTCCGCCTCGACTCCCTCTTCCTCCCCACCGCTCCACAGCTCCCCGGAAGCCCTGCATCGCCGCCACGTCGCCGTTCCCCTCTTCGGGCTCCGACCACCGTCGCCGTCGAATTCGCCGTCTCCAGCGCGTCCCCGAGCCCGCTTCGACGCCCACTGCAACCGCGGTGAGCTACGCCACCGTTTCCCCCTCTCCTTCCCCTCGTTCCCTCACCGTAGCCTCCTCCCCACCACGGCCGAACCTCCGCCGTCGCCGAGCTCGCCGTCGACGCAGCTCCGGTGACCATTTGGTCACCCCGGCGAGTCCAACGAGTTCGCAAGACCCCGTAGAGCATCCCTAGCGCCTCGCTTTGCTCGACTTCGAGCTCCAGCACCGCTCCCGTGCACGACCGAACCCCGGCGGCCGCAGCCGAGCTCGCCGCCGTCGACCCCGGCCACCCCGACCCCAACGGGCTCCGCCAAGAGCTGCGGGTTGCCCTCAGCTCCACTCCGGTGGCCTCCGCGGTCCATTTGGTGGCCGAAATGGCCAAAACCACTCCCGCCGCCGCGTCGGGCTCGCCGGCGACTAAACGCCGGCAGCCGACTTTGACTTTGACCACGGGTGGGCCCTGGTTGACTCCCCTGAGTCAATGACAGATGGGGCCCAGCCCTGTTAATTAAACAGGATTAGTTTTAATTAAGTTTTAATTAAAATAATCACCCTGACATGCGGGACCCACTGTCAGGTTTGACCCAGACCTGTTCCGTTGACCTGCTGACGTCACACTGACGTCAGGCTGACGCAGTAATTGAATTTCTGGATTTAAATTAAATCAGGAAATTCCAGAATATTATTTAAACTTCAAAAATTCATAACTTTTATTCTGTAACTCCAAATTGGACAAATTATATATGAAAAATGATCAGAAAAATCCAATCTATCCATCTGTACTATTTTCATGCATGATCAAACAAGTTAAATTGATGTTTTAAGCAGAACAAGAAAAGGCACTTTAAAAGGCCATATTTGAATTTGGAATTTGAATCTTTGATTCAAATTTGTTCAAACCCTTCTGGCTTTAGTTGCATTAGCCCAACACACTCATATTGCCATGTTTCATGCATGCATCATATTGTTGCACATTGTTTGGTGATGCTTGTGTATCGATGTCCTTTGCGACAGGTTCTGTCCCCGAGGAGTACCGCGATTACCCTAACGAAGAACCGTATCCGTGCATCGAACCATCAGGCAAGCAACCAACCATTTGATCATATCGATACAATCCCATGTTCTCGCTCCTGCTCTCTTTTACTGCATTAAGACAACGCGATTCAAACTGCTGTGTGCTACGGTAGTTGAACCCATTTCCTCTGCATGACCTGTCATTGCCACAGTAACTAGATGAAACCCACTAGCATGTGTAGGAGTTGATTGAGCCATATGTATGTGTTGTTCCTACCTTGCTATGCCTGCTATGCTTAGAGTCGTGTCAGGTCTGGTTCATCGGGGTGATGGGCTGGAGTGAAATGATTATGTTGGTAATGAGAGTGGTGTGGTGAACACGATTTGGTAAAGGTATCGATGAGAGGCCATGTAGGAGTACATGGTGGGTTGTTTCATTGAAGCCGACCTTAAGCACTGAGATCTGTATGTGTGATTTAAGAATCAGCTACTACCATACATTGGGCCCTGAAATATGACCCCGCTCGACTTCTTATTCACCCTAGCTCTCTGTCCAGGAGTTGCAAGTAGTTTCTGGTGTTTGTAGCCTACTGGAGGCCGTGGACAGCGCTGACCGTAGGGGTGGGCTGTGATGCGGTAGGTACGTGGCACGGTGTACCGAATACCCGTTAGGTATCTCGGGAACCCTGTTCACATCGTTCGGGGCCGTATGGGAAACCTCGGCCGGACTCCCTGCGGATGGAACCTGAATAGGCGATAAACCTGGACTAGAGGCTTAAGTGTTTAGGTAGGTCGTGGTCTACACCCACGTCGGCTTTCGCTTGAAGTCTGCCGAGCACATGTCGTGTGCAGACGCTAAGTGGTGAAAACATGTATGAAGAAGTACACCCCTGCAGGGTTAACATGATCTATTCGAATAGCCGCGTCCGCGGTAAAGGACTACTTGGTTGCCTATACAGTTCATAGACAAGTAAATGGGAACTACTAAAAGCCTCAAGATAAGTGTGAGTGCCGAGGATGGCTCTTCCGTAGGAAGACGGAGGTGGATCCTCGGTAGTGTATTGAAGTGGTGAATAGTGGACTCGTGTGCGCAAAACCATTTCAAGTTGGAGTATCGTAGGATAGTCTAGCCAAGAGTCAAAGCTGGCTTGCTGCAATAACTCCACCAACCCTTCTTGATACTATGCATGTATGTAGGATCTGATGTAAGTCTTGCTGAGTACCTTTGTACTCATGTTGCTATAATCTACATTTTTACAGAAGACGCTGCAACCCCTTCTGATGGGTTCTATGTAGACGTTGACATCAACGAGTAGGCTAAAGACCCAGGTGGTGACCCTGAGCTTGTGGAGGACCACGTAGTATAGCTAGGCTTTCCAAGCCTCTTTTATTTTACTAGTTGTCTGTACTCAGACAAGTTACTTCCGCTGTTGGCTTGTATGACTGTATGACTTGTATGTTGGGTCGTGAGACCCGTACCTTTGTGTATGTTATGTATGGCTCCCTGAGCCCTAAATAAAGTACTTGTGTCATAGAGTCATGTTGTGATGCTTCGTTGTATTTGCACATATCGAGCATATTGTGTGTATGATTGAAATGCTTGGTATGTGTGGGATCTGACTATCTAGTTGTTTATCTTTAGTAGCCTCTCTTACCGGGAAATGTCTCCTAGTGTTACCGCTGAGCCATGGTAGCTTGCTACTGCTCTGGAACACTTAGGCTGGCCGGCATGTGTCCTTCCTCGTTCCTGTGTCTGTCCCTTCGGGGAAATGTCACGCTTTGAGTACCGGAGTCCTGTTAGCCCGCTACAGCCCGGTTTACCGGAGTCCTGCTAGCCCAGTGCTACAGCCCGGACCCACTTGCTGATGACCGACACGTTCGAAGCTGGGTCATGGATGCCTGTCCCTGTAAGTCTGTGCCACTTTGGGTTTACGACTAGTCATGTCAGCCCGGGCTCCTTATCATATGGATGCTAGCGACACTATCATATACGTGAGCCAAAAGGCGCAAACGGTCCCGGGCAAAGGTAAGACGACACCCGTGGGGATACCGTGCGTGAGGCCGCAAAGTGATATGAGGTGTTACCGGCTAGATCGATGTGACATCGAGTCGGGGTCCTGACAGCGTTGGCATCAGAGCCGGACTGCCTGTAGGTTCTCCAAGCCAAACTGGTCGATGTTGAGTCTAGAAATTCTTTAGTTATATGTAGGGGAATTGTTTGTGGGTTGGAACGTAAGGCTCTTTTTACTCCTTATACCTTATGACTTTCTGATCTGAGTCAGTCCATTCTTCCACCGGGGGTTAAGGAATTAGGATCTGTTCTCTCTATCAGGATCACGAGTTACTAATCAGTAGTACCTTATAAGTTTGATGGTTACCAGCCTAGATCAGTTCTACTACCACATTATGTTGTTAGAATGGTTTCGGAACTTTGATATGATGATGTTGAGTATGCACGAAATCCTTTGTCAAATGTCTCAATATCCTTTTTGAGCATTTACAGCTGTTATGCTGCCAAAATTTTGCTAGAAATTCTAATGCCTTTGCATTATAATTGTGCTTTCAGATGGCCACTCGCGACCTCAATCAAGTGGTTCGCCTGACTCGATGCCTAGATGTACCCGGCCATACTGCTAAGTTGGTCAGGGTAATGACTGAGGCTGGATACCGCTGGTATCCTGAGTACACGGTCGAAGAGCAATTCCGAGACTTTAATCAAAGCCAGTACCTCTGCACTGTCAGGATATTTCCATCTTATCCTGGATCCACCGAGCCTCTTCACTGCTCCTATGGACTCGGGGTTACTATTGAGATGGCTGTGCAGGACGCCGCCTACTCCATGATGACCATTATGCGAGTCAGATCTGGTTTATTTCGGGACTCTGATTTCCGGTATATGCCAGGATCGCTTCCGGGAGCACAAGGGTATCTCCAGGCTATCTATGCTGACTCCACTCAGGAGGATTCACGGACTCGCACCACTGCTGAGATGCTCGAGGATAAGGACCGTGAAAATCGGGCCTTAAGGTTAGAGCTCTTCAATACCCGTGCTGACCACTGGGCCACTTTGACTCGGTTCGCACCGGCGGTGCAAGCTGGATATTCAGATATGCGCGATCTCTATCCTGTGAGATCTGCTCTGCCAGACGTGATGGTTTGGCGTGATGTAGGAGGCATCACCCCACCTCGCGGTCCCCGCAGGCCACCGTTTGTTGGTCCACGACCTCATCCTAGCCCCTATGGTCCACAAGCTCCGCGAGATCGTCTATTTCCGGATGAACATGTTGAACTTCCAGGCTATGGAGGTGACTTCTACGAGGACTACTACGGATCAGTCTGAGCTAGTAGTAGTATCACTAGTTCGCACTAGCTGTGTCGTCTATCGTCCTGCGTGACTCGTGGGATATGACCTAGTTTGTACTCCTTCCGGGGGTGTAGAAAAATAATGTATAGGAGCTTGGAATGCCTCCGATGAGATGTAATCCTCTTTTCACCGTAATAGTACTTTGTTTGGTCTTGTACTAAACCCTGTATGGTGTGTATGACGATGGAATAAAAGAAGCAGTTTCTGTATCTACCATGTCATACGGATGATCATCTTGCATTCCGAGTTATTCCTTACATTATGTATCCTATGTCGGAATTTTACCATCCTGACTAAATCTTTGTCTTGTCTACCTAGGATGGTCAACACGCGCGCTAACCCTGCTTCCCAAGAGCAGGCCGAAGGCAGTGAAGCCAGGAATGAAAATCTGCCTCATCCTCCTTCACTAGCCGAGGTGATGATGGAAGCTGAGAGAAACAAGCGGGAGACAAACCGTTTGTTGGAGCGTATTGAACAGAATACAGCACACCATCAGAGGGCTAACGTGGTGTCACTCAGTGATTTTATCAAATTGCATCCACCCACGTTCCACCACTCCGTCGAGCCTCTCGACGCTGATGACTGGCTTCGCAGTATCTCTCACAAACTGCGTTCCGCGCTGGTAGCGGAGGCTGACAAGGTCACCTTTGCTGCATATCATCTTGAAGGCCCCGCCAGTCTATGGTGGGAGAATTATGGAGCTATGCGCCCAGCGGGCCATGTCACTACTTGGGCTGAGTTCAGCGAGGCTTTCCGTGAACATCACATTCCGGAGGGTCTCATGGACCGTAAACGTGAAGAATTTTGCAGTTTCACCCAAGGCCGACTTTCTGTGGATGCCTATAGCAGGGAGTTTGGTAATCTCGCCCGATATGCAACCGAGGAAGTTTCTACTGACGCCAAGAAGCAAGCAAGGTTCCGTAAGGGCCTTAGTCCTGAGCTTCGCCGCGACCTCCGTCTGCATGAGTGCACATCTTTTTCGAAACTTGTCAACAAAGCCATCAGTGCTGAAACTGGTCAGACTGACTATGACGCAACACGCAAGCATGGACGTGACACGGGTTCCTCATCCGGTGCTGGTCCTCAGAAGCGCCGCGTGTGGGTACCCAACACCGCCCTGCCACCCAGATTCACACCGAGGCCATCTTTCCAGGCGCCTCGCCCCGTTCAACAGTCTGCCCCAGCCAAGCCCTATGGGGGTCCAACCAATAATGCTCCTCCACGTACCAGTTCCGTGACTTGTTTCAAGTGTGGGGAATCTGGTCATTATATGCGTGAGTGTCCCCAGACCAACCCCAATCAATCTGCTAAAGCTGTTGGCCGTGGCAAGCCGACAGGAAAAGTGTTTCATGCTAAACCGGTCACCGCTTCACGTGGCCATGTCAACTGTATCTCTGCCGAAGAAGCTCAAGAAGATCCCAACGTCGTTCTCGGTACGCTTCTTGTTAATTGCCACCCGGCATCTGTTCTTTTCGATACAGGAGCCTCTCATTCTTTTATATCTGAAAATTATGCTCGTTTGCATAACGTTGCATTCTGTGACTTGCCATCCTCTATGGTAATTCAAACTCCGGGATCCAAATGGCAAACTTCTAGAGTAAGCCATGGAAATGAAATCCAAGTCGACAGACTTGTTTTTCTCGCATCTTTGATAGCCCTTAAATCTTCAGATATTAATATCATTTTGGGTATGGACTGGATGTCAGCTCATCAAGCCAAAATTGATTGCTTCTCTAGGACTGTTCAACTCACCCATCCTTCGGGGAAGATAGTCAATGTTTTGACCCGAATAGCCAAGCGACAATTATATTCTCTTAACGCCAGCCCTTTGCCAGACCTTGAGGACGTTCCGGTAGTCCGTGACTTCCCGGATGTCTTTCCAGAGGAATTGCCAGGTGTTCCACCTGACAGGGATGTTGAGTTCGTAATAGACCTCATTCCAGGAACCGTTCCGATTGCTAGAAGACCCTATAAGATGGCACCCCTAGAACTAGCCGAGCTTAAGAAACAACTCGATGAGTCCTTGAAAAAGGGTTTCATCCGCCCTAGTTCATCTCCGTGGGCTTGCCCCGTCCTATTCGTCAAGAAGAAGGATGGTACGGACCGGATGGTTGTAGATTACCGACCTGTCAATTTGGTCACAATCAAGAACAAATACCCGCTTCCCAGGATCAACGACCTGTATGATCAGCTCGCTGGATCCTCAGTCTTCTCCAAGATGGATTTGAGGTTGGGCTACCATCAAATCAAAATCAGAAACGGGGACATTCCTAAAACGGCCTTTGTTACTCGTTATGGCCAATACGAGTACACCGTCATGTCCTTCGGTTTAACCAACGCTCCAGCCACCTTTTCTCGGTTAATGAACTCAATCTTCATGGAGTATTTGGATAAATTCGTCGTAGTTTATCTCGATGATATACTCATCTACTCCAAGAACGAGGAAGAACATGCCGAACATCTAAGGCTAGTGTTGAAGAAACTTCGAGAGCATCGCCTTTATGCCAAATTCTCTAAATGTGAATTCTGGTTGTCAGAAGTGACCTATCTGGGTCATGTAATATCTGGTAAAGGTATTGCTGTTAACCCTGAGCGAGTTCAAGCCGTCCTTAACTGGACTCCACCCGAATCGGTCAAGCAAGTTCGGAGTTTTCTAGGCTTAGCGAGCTATTGTCGTCGCTTTGTCGAGAACTTCTCCAAGGTTGCCAAACCTCTAACCGAACTCCTCAAGAAAGATAAGAAGTTCGAATGGACTCCACAATGTGAGCACAGTTTTCAGGAACTGAAAAGACGCCTGACCTCTGCTCCCGTGCTGGTACCGCCAGACTTCTCCAAAGACTTTGTTATCTACTGCGACGCCTCGCGACAAGGACTAGGTTGCATTCTCATGCAAGATCGACACGTAATTGCTTACGCTTCACGGCAATTGCACCCACATGAGGAGAATTATCCTACTCATGATCTAGAGCTTGCAGCCGTAGTCTATGCACTTAAGACCTGGCGACATTACCTCCTCGGAAATCGTTGCGAAATATTCACTGATCACCAAAGTCTGAAGTATATTTTCACCCAACCGGATTTGAATCTCAGGCAGAGACGTTGGGTTGAATTGATCACAGACTTCGACTTAGGAATAACCTATACCCCAGGGAAAGCCAACGTTATGGCTGATGCGCTAAGTCGTAAATCTTATTGTAACAACCTGATGTTACAACAAAGTCAACCGCTTCTCCATGAGGAATTTCGGAAGCTTAACCTTCACATTGTACCTCAAGGTTTTCTTTCCACCTTGGTAGCAAAACCTACTCTTACGGATCAAATCATCGCTGCCCAAAAGCGAGATAAGGGAATATCTAAAATCAAAGAGAACATTGCTAGCGGAGGTGCTAGTTGTTTCTCCACCAATGATCATGGTGTTGTGTACTTTGAGAACCGTCTAGTGGTTCCCAAGAACCAGCATCTACGGCAGCTGATCCTTAAGGAGGCTCATGAATCTCCTCTCACCATTCATCCCGGTAGCACTAAAATGTATCAGGACCTACGCCAGAGGTTCTGGTGGACTAGGATGAAAAGAGAAATTGCTCAGTATATTGCTAATTGCGACGTCTGTCGTCGTGTAAAAGCAGAGCATCAACGGCCTGCTGGCACCCTTCAACCCTTAGCTATTCCTGAATGGAAATGGGATAAAATTGGTATGGATTTCATTACCGGTTTTCCCAGGACCAAAAGAGGGAATAATGCTATTTTCGTCGTGGTCGATCGTCTTTCCAAGGTAGCTCATTTCCTACCTGTTCGCGAGAGTATAACCGCTAGTCAGCTGGCAGACTTATACATCTCCCGAATAGTGTCCCTTCATGGTGTTCCTTTGGAAATCAATTCGGATCGAGGAAGTCTTTTCACCTCTCGATTTTGGGAAAGTTTCCAAAATGCTATGGGAACTCGTCTCTCCTTTAGCACCGCCTTCCACCCTCAGTCGAGTGGTCAAGTGGAACGCGTCAATCAGATTCTAGAAGACATGCTTCGAGCCTCTGTTATCTCTTTCGGAATGGACTGGGAGAAGTGCCTTCCATTTGCCGAATTCGCTTACAACAACAGCTATCAATCTAGCTTGGGTAAAGCCCCTTTTGAAGTCCTCTATGGACGACGATGTCGAACACCCCTTAATTGGTCAGAGACCGGGGAAAGACAATTCTTTGGCCCGGATATGATTCAGGAAGCAGAAGAACAAGTTCGTATCGTTCGTGAAAAGTTGAAAACAGCCCAATCTCGTCAAAAGAGTCAATATGACCGAAAACATAAGGCTATGACTTTCGAAATTGACGAGAAGGCTTATCTTCGGGTCACCCCTCTGAAGGGAACCCATCGCTTCGGTATCAAAGGCAAATTGGCTCCTCGTTACATTGGACCCTTTCGCATTCTCGCCAAACGAGGAGAAGTTGCCTACCAATTGGAACTACCTCCGCACCTCTCCAGGGTCCACGATGTCTTCCACGTTTCTCAACTCAGGCGTTGCTTCTCGGATCCTATCCGTGAAGTGGACCACGAAACGCTTGATCTCCAAGATAATCTTACATATCGAGAGTACCCCATTCGTATCCTCGATCAAGCCGAACGTACCACGCGACGTCATAATATCAAGTTTCTCAAGGTTCAATGGTCGCACCATTCTGAGGATGAAGCAACTTGGGAAAGGGAGGATCGTCTTCGACTTGAATATCCCGCCTTCTTCTCGGAGGAACCCAAATCTCGGGACGAGATTCTTTTGAGTGGGGGTGAGTTGTCACACCCTAGCTAGTCATGCATTAGAGTGTTGCATCATGTTTACTCTTTCATCAGAAACTTGAAATGGGGATGACAGAACCCCCAGTCCCCTCTGAAACCAACTAGGGTTACTAAAATAATTTTTCAATGAACCTGAAATGCCCTTCTAAAATGCCCATCATTTTTGCCTTGGTTCAGAACCTCTGCCAAAAGTGGTGCACATTTTCCTAGGCCATCCTAAGGTTTTTGATTTAAATCATAAATATTTGAATTTGGGCATTTAAAATAATATAAAATATTTAAATGCTCAAATATCTCCAAACTAAAATGTTTCATGTTGGAAATAATCCAACTATGGGCCAGAAATAGTTTGGTGATTTTTGGAGTTGCCTAGGTATTTTATTTAATTCAACAAAGTTGCAGATATATTAAATAAAAACAGAAACAGAAAAACTAAAAGGGAGAAGCTTACCTGGGCTCCTCCCTGTGCAGCCCAGCCAGCTGGCCGGCCCAGCCAGCAGCCGGCCCAGCCCACCTCCCTCCTCTGTCGTCTTCGTCCCGACAGAGGGAGGGGAGTGTGGCCGGCGCGCGCGCACGGCCACCGCGCCACGCCACCTCTCTCCCTGCCTGCCTGCCCTCCCCTCCTCGCCTCGGTGTCCCTGGACGACGCCACGCCTCCCCCCTGCTCTCTCTCACTCTCCCCCGGCTCTCCCCTCGCTCTCTCCCTCGCCCGGCCGAACACCACCGTCGCCGCCGTTCGCCTTAGCCGCTGTCTCCGACCACCCCTCGCTCCCCCGACTAGCTCAGGAGCTCCGCCTCGACTCCCTCTTCCTCCCCACCGCTCCACAGCTCCCCGGAAGCCCTGCATCGCCGCCACGTCGCCGTTCCCCTCTTCGGGCTCCGACCACCGTCGCCGTCGAATTCGCCGTCTCCAGCGCGTCCCCGAGCCCGCTTCGACGCCCACTGCAACCGCGGTGAGCTACGCCACCGTTTCCCCCTCTCCTTCCCCTCGTTCCCTCACCGTAGCCTCCTCCCCACCACGGCCGAACCTCCGCCGTCGCCGAGCTCGCCGTCGACGCAGCTCCGGTGACCATTTGGTCACCCCGGCGAGTCCAACGAGTTCGCAAGACCCCGTAGAGCATCCCTAGCGCCTCGCTTTGCTCGACTTCGAGCTCCAGCACCGCTCCCGTGCACGACCGAACCCCGGCGGCCGCAGCCGAGCTCGCCGCCGTCGACCCCGGCCACCCCGACCCCAACGGGCTCCGCCAAGAGCTGCGGGTTGCCCTCAGCTCCACTCCGGTGGCCTCCGCGGTCCATTTGGTGGCCGAAATGGCCAAAACCACTCCCGCCGCCGCGTCGGGCTCGCCGGCGACTAAACGCCGGCAGCCGACTTTGACTTTGACCACGGGTGGGCCCTGGTTGACTCCCCTGAGTCAATGACAGATGGGGCCCAGCCCTGTTAATTAAACAGGATTAGTTTTAATTAAGTTTTAATTAAAATAATCACCCTGACATGCGGGACCCACTGTCAGGTTTGACCCAGACCTGTTCCGTTGACCTGCTGACGTCACACTGACGTCAGGCTGACGCAGTAATTGAATTTCTGGATTTAAATTAAATCAGGAAATTCCAGAATATTATTTAAACTTCAAAAATTCATAACTTTTATTCTGTAACTCCAAATTGGACAAATTATATATGAAAAATGATCAGAAAAATCCAATCTATCCATCTGTACTATTTTCATGCATGATCAAACAAGTTAAATTGATGTTTTAAGCAGAACAAGAAAAGGCACTTTAAAAGGCCATATTTGAATTTGGAATTTGAATCTTTGATTCAAATTTGTTCAAACCCTTCTGGCTTTAGTTGCATTAGCCCAACACACTCATATTGCCATGTTTCATGCATGCATCATATTGTTGCACATTGTTTGGTGATGCTTGTGTATCGATGTCCTTTGCGACAGGTTCTGTCCCCGAGGAGTACCGCGATTACCCTAACGAAGAACCGTATCCGTGCATCGAACCATCAGGCAAGCAACCAACCATTTGATCATATCGATACAATCCCATGTTCTCGCTCCTGCTCTCTTTTACTGCATTAAGACAACGCGATTCAAACTGCTGTGTGCTACGGTAGTTGAACCCATTTCCTCTGCATGACCTGTCATTGCCACAGTAACTAGATGAAACCCACTAGCATGTGTAGGAGTTGATTGAGCCATATGTATGTGTTGTTCCTACCTTGCTATGCCTGCTATGCTTAGAGTCGTGTCAGGTCTGGTTCATCGGGGTGATGGGCTGGAGTGAAATGATTATGTTGGTAATGAGAGTGGTGTGGTGAACACGATTTGGTAAAGGTATCGATGAGAGGCCATGTAGGAGTACATGGTGGGTTGTTTCATTGAAGCCGACCTTAAGCACTGAGATCTGTATGTGTGATTTAAGAATCAGCTACTACCATACATTGGGCCCTGAAATATGACCCCGCTCGACTTCTTATTCACCCTAGCTCTCTGTCCAGGAGTTGCAAGTAGTTTCTGGTGTTTGTAGCCTACTGGAGGCCGTGGACAGCGCTGACCGTAGGGGTGGGCTGTGATGCGGTAGGTACGTGGCACGGTGTACCGAATACCCGTTAGGTATCTCGGGAACCCTGTTCACATCGTTCGGGGCCGTATGGGAAACCTCGGCCGGACTCCCTGCGGATGGAACCTGAATAGGCGATAAACCTGGACTAGAGGCTTAAGTGTTTAGGTAGGTCGTGGTCTACACCCACGTCGGCTTTCGCTTGAAGTCTGCCGAGCACATGTCGTGTGCAGACGCTAAGTGGTGAAAACATGTATGAAGAAGTACACCCCTGCAGGGTTAACATGATCTATTCGAATAGCCGCGTCCGCGGTAAAGGACTACTTGGTTGCCTATACAGTTCATAGACAAGTAAATGGGAAACTACTAAAAGCCTCAAGATAAGTGTGAGTGCCGAGGATGGCTCTTCCGTAGGAAGACGGAGGTGGATCCTCGGTAGTGTATTGAAGTGGTGAATAGTGGACTCGTGTGCGCAAAACCATTTCAAGTTGGAGTATCGTAGGATAGTCTAGCCAAGAGTCAAAGCTGGCTTGCTGCAATAACTCCACCAACCCTTCTTGATACTATGCATGTATGTAGGATCTGATGTAAGTCTTGCTGAGTACCTTTGTACTCATGTTGCTATAATCTACATTTTTACAGAAGACGCTGCAACCCCTTCTGATGGGTTCTATGTAGACGTTGACATCAACGAGTAGGCTAAAGACCCAGGTGGTGACCCTGAGCTTGTGGAGGACCACGTAGTATAGCTAGGCTTTCCAAGCCTCTTTTATTTTACTAGTTGTCTGTACTCAGACAAGTTACTTCCGCTGTTGGCTTGTATGACTGTATGACTTGTATGTTGGGTCGTGAGACCCGTACCTTTGTGTATGTTATGTATGGCTCCCTGAGCCCTAAATAAAGTACTTGTGTCATAGAGTCATGTTGTGATGCTTCGTTGTATTTGCACATATCGAGCATATTGTGTGTATGATTGAAATGCTTGGTATGTGTGGGATCTGACTATCTAGTTGTTTATCTTTAGTAGCCTCTCTTACCGGGAAATGTCTCCTAGTGTTACCGCTGAGCCATGGTAGCTTGCTACTGCTCTGGAACACTTAGGCTGGCCGGCATGTGTCCTTCCTCGTTCCTGTGTCTGTCCCTTCAGGGAAATGTCACGCTTTGAGTACCGGAGTCCTGTTAGCCCGCTACAGCCCGGTTTACCGGAGTACTGCTAGCCCAGTGCTACAGCCCGGACCCACTTGCTGATGACCGACACGTTCGAAGCTGGGTCATGGATGCCTGTCCCTGTAAGTCTGTGCCACTTTGGGTTTACGACTAGTCATGTCAGCCCGGGCTCCTTATCATATGGATGCTAGCGACACTATCATATACGTGAGCCAAAAGGCGCAAACGGTCCCGGGCAAAGGTTAGACGACACCCGTGGGGATACCGTGCGTGAGGCCGCAAAGTGATATGAGGTGTTACCGGCTAGATCGATGTGACATCGAGTCGGGGTCCTGACATGCAGTTTCCTTCCTATTTGCTTTATGTTCTACGTCGGCAGGGCCCGGCCCCGCGCATACCTCAATCGTCGTTGGCCCTGACCGGATCGCCAGGACGGGACCAAGGAGTGAGGGGCTACGTGACCAATTAGGCTCCGGAGTCGCGATGCTAAGGAGTCCCCCTTGAAGCACAAACAGCAAATAGGGAGGGAACGTGGGAGTAGATCCGGCGTTCTACGTCGCCAGAGCCCTGCCCCGCGCATACCTCGACTGCCGTTGGCCCCGACCGGATCACCAGGATGGGACAAAGGAGTGAGGGGCTACGTGACCAGTTAGGCTCCTGAGTCGCGAGGCTCAGGAGGCCCCCTTGACGTTCAAACGACCTTCTTACCTTGGCTCCGCTAGGGGAGGGGCATGCGACGACCAGGTCCGGAGGACCTGGCTGTGTGGCGTACGCTCGGGCGTGACCCGGGCGCAACCCCCGTGCCCAGCCCCCCCCCCCCCCCCCCCCACGCGACGCTCCTGAGGGGAGGTGTTGCGATGAGGCCAGACACTGAGCTCTGGGGCTCCCTGAGGTTGATACGGCCATGGGGCCGCCCTCAGTTGTTTATCACCAGTACGGAGGATAGTACTTCCGTATGTGTACGGGCATAGCTGCTCCTCAGCAGTGTCGTATGCCAGCGGGGAGCATGGTGCTTCCACTGGTGCGTGGGAGGGGGTCTCCCTCCGAGGAGAGCCCCCAGGGCGTGTACAGTCCCGCCCTGACATGTGGCTTGCGCGGCAGGGCTAGACGAGGTGTATCTAGGCACTCGTGAGCCAGCGCGGGACTCACGAGGCCCTACCTTAAGGAAGGTTGCGCCTGGTCCTGGGTCTTTGACAGATGTGTGTTCTGGCGAGTCGGTTAGATGTAAATGCTCTACGTCCTCAGGTCCCGGCCCTCGAGCGAGCTCAGCCGCCACTGGTATGCCAGGTCACGATGCCGTCGTCAAGGCCAGGGGTGAGGGCTGGAGAGCCAGTAAGAGCTCCTGAGTCGTGATGCTCAGGAGCCCCCCCTTTAACTCGCAAGTGAATTGCATGAGAGAGGGGTGGACCCGTGGTAGGTGGCAATCGAGAAGGTGATAATCACAGGTAGATTATGCAGGAAAGACAATCAGCTTAGGTAAATGCATAATGGATACATGCCACTGGGTCAGACACAAGCGGCTTGGGGACGATGCAGCCCGAGGGTCGCCCCCATCAAGGTAAGCTAAAGAAGTAAAAAGGGATACATGTCGCAGGGACGGACCCACGCGGCCTGGGAATGATGCAGCCCTGAGGGCGCTCCCAGCTGAAATGAACTTGTGAGATGTCACCTGGTTCCATTGTAGAGGGGGTGTTGGAGCAGCTGAAGATGCATGGTGAAGGGGCCGTCCCTCACGAGCCATCGGGGCCTTGAGCCTCAGGAGGCTCTGGGGGTCCAGGTGGTTCCTTGAGGACCGTCTCCATCTCTTCTAGGACCGCGTGGTGCCTGGCCTCCTGAGCCGCCAGTATGCTCCGCAGGTGATGCTGGTAGGTGGCAGCCGCGTTCGGCAGTCCGAAAGGCATGCGAACATAGCTGTGCGGCGGACCCTCGCAGCGTCCCACGCGCGAAGGCCAGGGGCACTCCTTAGATGCGGCTAGGTTGAGCCCTGGAATGTCGATGCAGAGGCGCAGCCCACCATCCTCGCCTGGATGGGGGGACGTGCCAGGCGATCGGCAGTCGCCGCGCATGGCTCTCGCTTCCTGAAGCTCCTGAGTGGTCTTGGCGATGAACTCCTAAACATTGGGCTTTCCACGCACAGTGCCTTCCTGAGGGAAACATGCCGCAAAGCACGCCTTCAAGTGGTGCCCGAGCGCCTCCCTCATGATGTTGGCGAGGTCTGAGGCCCTCCAGAAGAGATCCCCCGAGCCCTGCCCAAGGAGGGTGCCGGGCACGCCTTCTATGCGATGGAAGGAGGCGCCCCAGGCACGGACGCCGATCCTGACGCGGCACCACCCGAGATGCCAACCTCCTGAGGCCTTGTGCGGAGCAGTTGCTTCTTCTTCTTGGGGAGGGCCTCAGGAGGGTTCTCGCCCTTGCTGTCTGAGTCCTCGATTGCTGTAGCTTGGAAGGCACGCTTGAGGGAGCACACCGCATCTCTCTCTCTTCGCACGAGACTGTGATGATTCCGCTGCTTTCTGGCACCTTGAGGACGTTGTAACCGTGGTGGGTCACTGCCATTAACTTGGCTAGGGCTGGATACCCGAGGATGGCATTGTATGGCAGGTGGATGTGGGCAACATCAAAGTTGATGAGCTCGGTGCGGTAGTTGTCCCCCTGTCCGAAGGTGACAGGGAGGCGGACCTGCCCTATCGGGGTGGTGGAACCGTCAGTCACTCCTGAGAAAGGCTTGGTAGGCTGGAGCTGATCGTATGGCACTTGAAGGTTGTCGAACATCTCAATGGACAGGATGTTAAGCCCTGCGCCACCATCGATCAGGGTCTTGGTGAATTGCACGTTGTTGATGATTGGTGAACAGAGCATCAGGAGGACGCCAGCAGTAGCCGCGCACTTGAGTTGATCTGCCGAGCTGAAGGTGATGGCGCACTTGGACCACCTGAGCGGGCGTGTGGCCTCGAGCCTGTGGAGGACTACATTCACCTCGCGAGCAAACTGCTTGAAGATGCGCTGAGAGGCTGGTAGACCTAAGATGCAAGTGATAGTACATGGCTCCTGGAAGCCCCAGCCCCCTCGTCCAGATGATGGTCGTTATTCCTTCTTGGTGGCGGCGGCAGCGGAGGAAGCCATGCGTTACCCTGGGGGCGGTCCTCGTGGGGCCGATCCCTGCAGGCGCCCTCACGAGGCTGGTCCCTCTAGGCGCCCTCGCAAGGCTGGTCCTGCCAGCGATCCTCACGAGGTCGGTCACGCCACTCCTGGTGAGGGCCACAGTCGTCCCATCGTCCTCCGCCACGTCCTCCTCCTCGGACGTAGCCCCAGTCGTTGCGCTCGGGGCGTCGACCGAAGCGTCCTTCCCGAATAGCCCTGAGATCCTGGCAATCGTTGGTTTTGTGGGTGTGGAGGTTGTGGTAGGCACAGAACGGTCGGCTGCCCTTGGACGACTCCGGCTGGTCTCTGCTGCGCTTCGTGTCTAGTTCCGCCGCGAGCACGGCTACTCCCTTGCGCTTCACGTCCTTGGCCCTGGTCTTCTTTTCTTTCAGGTCGGCAGCTAGGAGCTCGAGGAGGGAGAGGCGTCCCTCCTCAGCACTTGTGCACTTGGTCACCAGGTTGAACAGCTCCAGGGATGTGCACAACTCCTCGTGGATGGCGACCTCCTCCTTCACCTTGACGTCACGGACGCCATCAGAGAACGCTGAAATGATGGCCTCATCCGTCACCTTGGTAATCTTGAGGCAGACGATGTTGAAGTGCTGGATGTATTTCTGCAGGGTCTCCTCGGGCTGCTGCTTGATGCGGCGCAGGTCACCCGCGGCTGGGGGGCGGTCGTGAGTGTCCTAGAAGTTGGTGATGAAGCGGCTGCGCATCTCGTCCCAGGAGGAGATCGAGCGGGAGGCAGGTTCAGGAGCCACGAGCGGGTGCCATCCTTGAGCGCCATGGGAAACCAAGTTGCCATGTCTTTCTCATCGCCGTTGGCTGCCTCGATGCTCAGAGAGCTGCAAGAACTCCACGGGGTCGGGGGTGCCATCATAGCGAGGAGGCAGGTCCAGCTTGAACATGCCCGGCCAGGCGACGCTACGGAGCTCGGGGGTGAAGGCGCGGCAACCTGCTGTGGTCACCGGGTCCCTTTGCTTACGTGGAGCTTTCTCTTGACGGTACCCATGCACCGCCGCCACAGGCAGCATGCGGTCTTGTCGCGCCGGTGCAGGGAGCACGGGTGCGCCTTCTTAAGGCCGAGGGATTTCTTGACAGCTTCCTCATTCTCGCGCGGGCGCCGGACGTGGTGGGTCACGTCCAAGGACCGCGCGCCTTGGCTCCAGGGCGCCGCCTTGGGGCAGAGGTGGTGGAGGTGCTCCATGAGCCACGTCGCCCATACCTGGCGGAGGGCAAGGCAGCGAGAGGGACAGCGTGGGAGAGCCCCCTGTGGCGCTGACGAGCTCGGTGATGCGAGCGAGCCACTCCTCGTAGAGGTCGTCGACGGGGCGTAATGCAGGAGCTCACGTTCCATAAACAGCACGGCCTGCGCGTCCGTGGGGGCGCGACGAGAGTGGGACGACGAACCGGATGGGGTCAGCGACGGAGTGGCGGTGCGGTCGTCCCGCCGCACCGAGGGGTGCAATGAGGATGCTTGATGTCGTTCCCCACTGGGCCAGTGGCGGCGTTGGCAGCAGGTGACAGAGAGCAACGGGGAGGCCCGCCGATAGGAGCCGTCTGGGCGACGCGAGTGGCGAAAGTGGCCCGGCGCTTGGTGCGGGCTCGGCGGGCGTCGGGCATGGATGCGATGAAGTGATGGGACGCGGATTAGAGGAAGAAAGACTTCGGCGCACCCCTGCCTGGCATGCCAAATGTCGGATTTTGGGTTCCGGCAAAACCCTTGAGGTTCGAACACTAGGGTGCGCACGAAGATTTCCCCTTACCGAATCTCACTATTAGCCTCGCCGCGATCCCTAAGCTTAGCTCGATGAACTCACAACACAAGAAACACAAGATTTATACAGGTTCGGGCCACCGTTGTGGTGTAATACCCTACTCCTGTGTGGTGGTGGTGGATTGTCTCTTGGGCTGATGATGAACAGTACAAGGGAAGAACAGCCTCCTGAGGAGAGGTGTTCTTGAGCTGGTGTGGTGTTCTACTTGTTCTGGTTTCGGTCCCTTTCTACTGTGGTGGCTAGCCCTATTTATAGAGGCCCTGGTCCTCTTCCCAAATATTGAGCGGGAAGGGATCCAACAACGACCAATTTGAAAGGGGACAGCTAGTACAAGCTATCCTAACTAAAGGTGGTCTTCGCATGTCAAAGGCGCTGGTGGTGACGCTGTCTTGGGCTCCACGATGACCACCATCCTGCTGGTCCTGGTCTTGTAGCACTGACATGAAAACCTTTTCTTGATGCCTCGATACTCCGCGCTTGCGCTTGCCCCCTTAGCACCAAAGGGGAAACGAGGACACTGCACGGACTGGCGCCCGCCTGGCCTTTGTCATCATGGCTTGCATCAAGGGAACCTCGCGAGGTACCCCGTGCCTTGATCTCTCCGCCCCCTCACGAGCCTGCCTGGTGAGGCCGCTCCGGAGGAGGCCTTGTGTCGTCCGCCTCGTGAGGCTTGGACCCTCGCGAGGGTCTTGAGCATTGGTTGACGAAGACGGGTCGTACTGGGCTACAGGTAGAGCCACGCCGCGGGCCGCAGGCAGGCAAGTCCGGGGACCTCCGTTCCCAGAACACTGACACACTCCAAGTCTCCTGGATTGCGTTTCTGCCAGAAAGATCGCGCCTGAATGTTTCATTCCATTTGGACTCCGCTCGATACTCCTTTTCTTCGAAACACTGAAATAGGCAAAAAAAATAGCAATTCGGGTTGGGCCTCCGGTTAGTAGGTTAGTCCCAAAGATAATATAAAAGTGTAAAGTAAAGCCCATAAACATCCAAAACGGGTAATATACTAGCATGGAACAGTCAAAAATTATAGTTACGTTGGAGACGTATCAGGCATCCACAATGTGTGTAGCCAAATGTGAAAATAGCTTTTCGCATCGATGGGAACCATTGTGGACGGTACTGCCAAAGCCAAAAAGATGGAACCGAAGCTCCCTATTGATTGATTGAAGGAATGAAAAAATGCAACCTCTCTCCTCATTCTCCCGTGCTTGGACACATGTACAGTATAGAGCACAGAGTCTACTCCCTTGTCCCTTCTATCACAAATCACAAAGCAGTGAGGCGTCAAATCATAAAGCACGGACGAAGCAACCATCATTTCACTCTTCGCTGACTCCGCTTCTCTGTCTTCTTCTTTGAGAAACCACCTTACCACACTAAGCTGGACGGACGACTCTATTGTGCAGTACTAGTACATTTACGCGTTCTTTGGTTCAAGGACTTCCTCGATGCCAATAAGGCAGTTGTCTCGGCTTGTAGGCAGCACTTGCGAACGACTTAACATGGTCTCCCTCAATGGTGTTCTTCATCGAATGCACTTTGCCAAACCACAATGTTTGACATATCGTCGACGTCATCGCAATGGGGAAGGAAGTCATTTCGCAAAAAAAAGGGGAAGGAAGTCAAATAGTTACTACCTCCATTTTTTTGTACACAAGGCCAGTATATCAAAATTGCAATTTGTAGAAGGCCACTAACACCAATCGAGGCAATATTAGTGGGATTTGCCTCGTACTAGCAACCAAGGACATTAATATACCCTTGCATGCATGCAGAAGTGAGAAGGTTGGTTTGCATGGTGCTGCATTAATCAAGCGATGTGGAGTGAGATGGTTAGCCCTTTGGGTGTAGGAGAAAAAATACACATTAATTGACACGTCGAACGAGGATTTGTATCGATCAATCCCGCGAAGGAAAACCCTGCCTTTCTTTTCTAACACAAGTAGTACTCCTACGTACGTACTTGTATCCTATTTGGATCTAGGGCTTGCATTGCCATACTTCGCCACACATTTTTTCCAAGATTGCCTAAAGTTTTCAAAATGAATAGGAGGTACACTTGCGCACGGCTGTCACGGTCGCACCATGTAGGATTGAAAGTATGTCTAGAGGGGGTGTGATTAGACTACTTGACCAAATAAAAATCTAACCTTTCCCAATTTTAAGTCTTGGCAGGTTTTAGCAACTTAGCACTAGTCAAGCAATCAACCTACACATGCAATTCTAAGAGTATAGCAGCGGAATGTAAATCATTGCATATGAAGGTAAAGGGGAGGAGTTTGGAGGGAGCAAACGCAATGTAGACACGGAGATTTTTGGCGTGGTTCCGATAGGTGGTGCTATCATACATCCACGTTGATGGAGACTTCAACCCACAAAGGGTAACTGATGTCTACTACACGACCTTCTTCTTGTAGACGTTGTTGGGCCTGCAAGTGCACAGGTTTGTAGGACAGTAGCAAATTTCCCTCCAGTGGATGACCTAAGGTTTATCAATCCGTGGGAGGCGTAGGATGAAGATGGTCTCTCTCAAACAACCCTGCAACCAAATAACAAAGAGTCTCTTGTGTCCCCAACACACCCAATACAATGGTAAATTGTATAGGTGCACTAGTTCGGCGAAGAGATGGTGATACAAGTGCAATATGGATGGTAGATATAGGTTTTTGTAATCTGAAAATATAAAAACAGCAAGGTAACTAATGATAAAAGTGAGCGTAAACGGTATTGCAATGATAGGAAACAAGGCCTAGGGTTCATACTTTCACTAGTGGAAGTTCTCTCAACAATAATAACATAGATTGATCATATAACAATCCCTCAACATGCAACAAAGAGTCACTCCAAAGCCACTAATAGCGGAGAACAAATGAAGAGATTATGGTAGGGTACGAAACCACCTCAAAGTAATTCTTTCGGATCAATCTATTCAAGAGTTCGTACTAGAATAACACCTTAAGACACAAATCAACCAAAACCCTAATGTCACCTAGATACTCCATTGTCACCTCAAGTATCCGTGGGCATAATTATACGATATGCATCACACATTCTCAGATTCATCCAACCAAGACAAAGTACTTCAAAGAGCGCCCCAAAGTTTCTACCGGAGAGTCAAGACGAAAACGTGCGCCAACCCCTATGCATAGGTTCATGGGCGGAACCCGCAAGTTGATCACCAAAACATACATCAAGTGGCACGTGATATCCCATTGTCACCACAGATAAGCACGGAAAGACATACATCAAGTGTTCTCAAATCATTAAAGACACAATCCGATAAGATAACTTCAAGAGGGAAACTCAATTCATCACAAGATAGTAGAGGGGGGAGAAACATCATAAGATCTAACTATAATAGCAAAGCTCGCGATACATCAAGATCGTGCCATAGAGAGAACACGAGAGAGAGAGAGAGAGATCAAACACATAGCTACTGGTACATACCCTCAGTCCCGAGGGTGAACTACTCCCTCCTCATCATGGATAGCGCCGGGATGATGAAGATGGCCACCGGTGATGGGTTCCCCCTCCGGCAGGGCGCCGAAACGGGCTCCCGAGAGGTTTTTGGTGGCTACAGAGGCTTGCGGCGGCGGAACTCCCGATCTACCTTCGTTATAGATGTTTTTAGGGTATGTATGCATATATAGGCGAAAGAAGTCAGTGGGGGGAGCCTCGAGGGGCCCACGAGAGGGTAGGGCGCGCCCCCTATCTCGTGGCTTCCTCGATGCTCCCCTGGCTTGCACTCCATGTTTCCTGAGTCACGTTCGTTCCAAAAATCACGCTGCCAAAGGTTTCATTCCGTTTGGACTCCGTTTGATATTCCTTTTCTTCAAAATACTGAAACAGGCAATAAAACAGCAATATGGGCTGGGCCTCCGGTTAATAGGTTAGTCCCAAAAGTAATATAAAAGTGTGTAATAAAGCCTGTAATCATTCTAAACAGGTAATAAAATAGCATAAATGCTTCATAAATTATAGATACGTTGGAGACATATCAGCATCCCCAAGCTTAATTCCTGCTCGTCGTCGAGTAGGTAAATGATAAAAGAAAGAATTTATGAAGTGTGAATGCTAGAAGGTGCACAAATTTGATCAATGATAATTTCAATCATCTTTTCTAGCATGATAATATGTCATAACAGTAGTTCATCTCATGAAACTTCTCACGATAAAGTTATAGGCAATTCACATGTCAAAGCATAGACCATAAACTTTCTTGAAAACTAGCAAACTTCATTCTCAATCATGAAACAATTGCAATTCATCTTATTTTTAGGAATAGCAAACTCCACATACTCAACTATCAAATAGTCTTCTACAATTGCTAACAGTCACGCAATACTAATGGTTATGGAGTTTCAATCGGACACTGAGAAAGATAGGGGCTTATAGTGTTGCCTCCCAATGTATTCACCTTTGGGTGATGTCAACAATAATAGTTCATGCTAACTTACATCCAATTGGATATATATATCAGGATCTTTCCAACACGAGGTGCTTGCCAAAGGATAAAATGAAAAGGGGAAAGGTGAAGATCACCTTGACTCTTGCATAAAGTAAAAGACATAAAGTAAAAGATAGGCCCTTCGCTGAGGGAAGCAGAGGTTGTCATGCGCTTTTAGGGTTGGATGCACAAAATCTCAATGCGAATGAACATCACTTTATATTGCCACTTGTATATGGACCTTTATTATGCAGTCCGTCCCTTTTATTGCTTCCGTAACAAGATCACAGAAAGCTATTTTTTTCACACCAAAAGATCATACATCTTTAGATAGAAATTTTTATTGCTTGCACCGATGACAACTTACTTGAAGGATCTTACTCAATCCATAGGTAGGTATGGTGGACTCTCATGGCAAAACTGGGTTTAAGGATATTTGGAAGCACAAGTAGTATCTCTACTTGGTGCGAGGAATTTTGGCTAGCATGAGGGGGAAAGGCAAGCTCAACATGTATGAATGATCCATGACAATATACTTTAACTGAGATGTGCGAAAACATAACCCATTACGTTGTCTTCCTTGTCCAACATCAACTCTTTAGCATGTCATACTTAATGAGTGCTCCCAATTATAAAAGATGTCTAGGATAGTGTATTTATATAAGAAATCTCTCTTCCTAAAATATTCTTTCATGAATTGTTCAAATGACCAATACAATGCTTGCTAACCTTCAATGAATTTACAACCTCTACTTGTTAGACGTGAAGTCATTACTCCAATGGGATAAGCAAATGAGACATATATAATTTCAGATTTATGACAATCAACTCATTCAACAATTTACTCATAGGATATAAGTGAAGCACACGATTAAATGACAAACTACTCCAACAAAATATAAGTGAAGATCAATGATTAGCTAAATAATTATGTAACTATGTGAAGACTCTCTCTCATTAAAGAATTTCAGATCTTGGTATTGTAATCAAGCAGCAAGCAAAACAAAATAAAATGACATTGAAAGGATAGCACAACTCATGTGAAGAAGCAAAAATTTAGGTTCAACCGATACCAACCGATAGTTGTTGAAGAAGAAAGGTCGGATGCCTGCCGGGGCATCCCCAAGCTTAGATGCTTGAGACTTCTTGAAATATTATCTTGGGGTGCCTTGGGCATCCCCAAGCTTGAACTTTTGTGTCTCCTTAATTCCTCTCATGTCAGGGTTTCTCTATTTCTCAAAAGCTTCATCCACAACAAACTCAACAAGAACTCGTGAGATAGGTTAGTATAACCAATGCAAAACCTTATCATTTTCTACTGTAAGAAATCACTAAAATTATTATTCCACATTGCAAACTAAATGCCTCTGTATATTTAATACTCCTATCCTCAAATAGAATCATTAAACAAGCAAACATATGCAAACAATGCAAACATAACAGCAATCTGCCAAAACAGTACAGTCTGTAAAGAATGCAAGAGTATCAATACTTCCCTAACTCCAAAAATTATGAGAAAAACACTACGTTGTAGAAGATTTATCAGAGCTCAATATGCAAAAAGTTTAAACATTATATCATTTTCTTACCTTTCTAGGGAATTTTTGCAACAGCGGTAAACTTTTTGTTTTCAAACAGCAACATGTATACTAGCAAAATAAGCATGGTAAAGGATATCCTTGACATTTTTATTGAAACTAAAGGTTAAAAACATTATTATAAATAACATCAAGCAAATACTAACAAAATAAAATGATGCTCCAAGCAAAACACATATCATGTGGTGAATAAAAATATAGCTCCAAGTAAAGTTACCGATGAACGAAGACGAAAGAGGGGATGCCTTCCAGGGCATCCCCAAGCTTAGGCTCTTGGTTGTCCTTGAATATTACCTTGGGGTGAATTGTGCATCCCCAAGCTTAGGCTCTGGCCACTCCTTATACCGTAGTCCATCGAATCTTTACCCAAAACTTGAAAACTTCACAACACAAAACTCAACAGAAAACTCATAAGCTCCGTTAGTATAAGAAAATGAAACCACCATTTAGGTACTGTAATGAACTCATTCTAAATTCATATTTGTGTTAAACCTACTGTATTCCAACTTCTCTATGGTTCATACCCTCCAATACTACTCATAGATTCATCAAAATAAGCAAACAACACATAGAAAACAGAATCTGTCAAAAAATAGAACAATCTGTAGTAATTTGTATCACACGTATACTAAAAATCCTACCAATTTAGGAAGTCCTAAGAAATTCGTGTACCAATCCAGAGAAAAAAGAATCAAATCAATATCAAGTTTCTGTTAATTAACAAAACTAATTTACTGGATGCAAAAGTTTCTGATTCTCAGCAGGATCAACACAACTATCACTGCAAGCTATCCTAAGGGTCTTACTTGCAACTTTATTGAAACAAAAGCTATAAAACATGATTACTACAGTAGCATAATCACGTGGACACACAAAAACAGTAAAGATAAATATTGGGTTGTCTCCCAACAAGCGCTTTTCTTTAATGCCTTTCTAGCTAGGCATGATGATGACAATGATGCTCACATAAAAGATAAGAATTGAAACATAACGGGAGCATCATGAAGCATATGACTAGAACAAGCCTAGCCCATTTCCTATACAGAGGTATTTTGTGAGAAAACAACTATGGGAACAATAATCAACTAGCATAGGAAGACAAAACAAGCATAAGTTCAAAACTTGAAGCACATAGAGAGGAAGCCTGGCATTATTGCAATTCCTACAAGCATATGTTCCTCCCTCATAATAATTTTCAGTAGCATCATGAATGAGTTCAACAATATAAACAACACCTAAAGCATTCTTTTCATGATCTACAAGTGTAGAATTTTTATTACTCTCCACATAGGAAAAATTCTTATCATGAATAGTAGTGGGAGCAAATTCACCAAAATAATTATCATGTGAGTCATAATCCAATCGAAAACTAAAATCATGATGACAAATTTCATGGTTATCATTATTATTAATAGCATACAAGTCATCACAATAATCATCATAGATAGCAACTTTGTTCTCATAATCAATTGGAACTTCTTCTGAAATAGTGGGTTCATCACTAAATAAAGTCATGACCTCTCCAAATCCACTTTCATCAATATAATCATCATAAATAGGAGGCATGCTTTCATCATAATAAATATTTTCATCAAAACTTGGGGGACTAAACATATCATCTTCATCACACATAGCTTCCCCAAGCTTGTGGCTTTGCATATCATTAGCATCATGGATATTCAAGGAATTCGTACTAACAACATTGCAATCATGCTCATCATTCAAAGATTTTGTACCAAGCATTTTAATGCATTCTTCTTCTAGCACTTGAGCACACTTTTCCTTTCCATCATACTCATGAAAGATATTAAAAAGATGAAGCGTATGAGACAAACTTAACTCCATTTTTTTGTAGTTTTCTTTTATAAACTAAACTAGTGATAAAACAAGAAACAAAAAGATTCGATTGCAAGATCTAAAGATATACCTTCAAGAACTCACCTCCCCGGCAACGGCGCCAGAAAAGAGCTTAGTTGACGGGGTGTGAGTGCCGCTTACCTAGCCTCCCCGAAACGACGCCAGAAAAGAGCTTGATGTCTACTACACAACCTTCTTCTTGTTGACGTTGTTGGGCCTGCAAGTGCACAGGTTTGTAGGATAGTAGCAAATTTCCCTCAAGTGGATGACCTAAGGTTTATCAATCTGTGGAAGGCATAGGATGAAGATGGTCTCTCTCCAACAACCCTGCAACCAAATAACAAAGAGTCTATTGTGTCCCCAACACACCCACTACAATGGTAAGTTGTATAGGTGCACTAGTTTGGCGAAGAGATGGTGATACAAGTGCAATATGGATGGTAGATATAGGTTTTTGTAATCTGAAAATATAAAAACAGCAAGGTAACTAATGATAAAAGTGAGAGTAAACGGTATTGCAATGATAGGAAACAAGGCCTAGGGTTCATACTTTCACTAGTGGAAGTTCTCTCAACAATAATAACATAGATAGATCATTTAACAATCCCTCAACATGCAACAAAGAGTCACTCCAAAGCCACTAATAGCAGAGAACAAACGAAGAGATTATGGTAGGGTACGAAACCACCTCAAAGTTATTCTTTCGGATCAATCTATTCAAGAGTTCATACTAGAATAACACCTTAAGACACAAATCAACCAAAACCCTAATGTCACCTAGATACTCCATTGTCACCTCAAGTATTCGTGGGCATGATTATACGATATGCATAACACAATCTCAGATTCATCCAACCAACACAAAGTACTTCAAAGAGTGCCCCAAAGTTTCTACCGGAGAGTGAAGACGAAAACGCGTGCCAACCCCTATGCATAGGTTCATGGGCGGATCCCGCAAGTTGATTACCAAAACATACATCAAGTGGCACGTGATATCCCATTGTCACCATAGATAAGCACGGCAAGACATACATCAAGTGTTCTCAAATCATTAAAGACTCAATCTGATAAGATAACTTCAAGAGGGAAACTCAATTCATCACAAGAGAGTAGAGGGGGGAGAAACATCATAAGATCCAACTATAATAGCAAAGCTCGTGATACATCAAGATCGTGCCATAGAGAGAACACGAGAGAGAGAGTGATCAAACACATAGCTACTAGTACATACCCTTAGCCCCGAGGGTGAACTACTCCCTCCTCGTCATGGATAGCGCCGGGATGACGAATATGGCCACCGGTGATGGGTTCCCCCTCCGGAAGGGCGCCGGAACGGGCTCCCGTGAGGTTTTTGGTGGCTATAGAGGCTTGCGGCGGCAGAACTCTCGATCTATCTTCGTTATCGATGTTTTTAGTGTACGTAGGCTTATATAGGCGAAAGAAGTCGGTGGGGGGAGCCTCGAGGGGCCCACGAGAGGGTAGGGCGTGCCCTGGGGGGTGGGCGCACCCCCTATCTCGTGGCTTCCTCGATGCTCCCCTGGCTTGCACTCCAAGTTTCCCGAGTCACGTTTGTTCCAAAAATCACGCTGCCGAAGGTTTCATTCCATTTGGACTCTGTTTGATATTCCTTTTCTTTGAAATACTGAAACATGCAATAAAACAACAATATGGGCTGGGCCTCCGGTTAATAGGTTAGTCCCAAAGTAATATAAAAGTGTGTAATAAAGCTCGTAATCATTCAAAACAGATAATAAAATAGCATGAATGCTTCATAAATTATAGATACGTTGGAGACGTATCAGTAACGGCTGCACAAGTCTACAGAGGGCTCCACCCACGAAGGGTCCACAAAGAAGAAACCTTGTCTATCCCACCATGGCCATCGCCCACGAAGGACTTGCCTCACTTGGGTAGATCTTCATGAAGTTGGTGATCTCCTTGCCCTTACAAACTCCTTGGTTCAACTCCACAATCTTGACGGAGGCTCCCAAGTGACACCTAACCAATGTAGAAGACACCACTCTCCAAAAGGTAATAGATGGTGTGTCGATGATGAACATCTTGCTCTTGTGCTTCAAATGATAGTCTCCCCAACACTCAACTCTCTCTCACAGATTTGGCTATGGTGGAAAGATGATTTGAGTGGAAAGCAACTTGGGGAAGGCTGGAGATCAAGATTCTTGTGGTTGGATTGGAATGTCTTGGTCTCAACATATGAGTAGGTGGTTCTCTCTTAGAAAATGAGTAGTGGAAGTGTAGGCACGTTCCGATGGCTCTCTCCACGAATGGACAATGGGTGGAGGGGTATATATAGCCTCCTCACAAAATCTAACCGGTACACAAATTCCCAAACTCGGTGAGAGCGAATAGTGAAACTCAGTCAGACAGATTATGTCGGTGTTCTGGGAACGGGGGTCCCTAGACTTGCCTGCTTGTGGCCTGCGGCGTGGCTCAAGCAGCGGCCCAGTACGGCCCATCTTCATCCACCCAAGCTCAAGACCCTCGCGAGGGGCCGAGCCTCGCGGGGAGGACAACGCAAGGCTTCCTCAGGGGTGGCCTCATCAGGCGGGCTCGCGAGGAGGCGGAGAGATCAAGGCAAGGAGTACCTCGTGAGGTGCTCGTGACGCAAGCCATGACGATCGAGACCAGGCGGGCGCCATCCGGTGCAGTGTCCTCATTTCCTATTTGGTGCAAAGGGAGCAAGCGCAGGCGCGGAGTACCGAGGCATCAAGCAAAGGTTACCATATCGGTGCAACGAGACCAAGACTAGCAGGACAGCAGGACAGAGGTCACCGTGGAGCCCAAGACGGCGTCATCGCCAGTACCTTTGGCAGTCGAAGACCAACTTTAGTCAGGATAAGTTGTACTAGCTGTCCCCCATCAAAATGGTTGTTGTTGGCTCCCTTCCCTAGAGAGGAGAGAGGATCGAGAGGAGATCGGATCCAAAGCTGATCGAATCCTTCCCAAGTAGAGAGGAGAGAGGATCGAGAGGAGATCGGATCCAAAGCTGATCGAATCCTTTCCTAGTAGAACACCGCACCAGCTCAAGAACACCCCTCACGAGGCAGTTCTTCCTCTATACTGTTGATCATCTGCCCGAGAGGCAATCCACCACCACACACTAGAGTAGGGTATTACACCACAACGGTGGCCCGAACTAGTATAAACCTTGTGTCCCTCGTGTTGTTCATCGTGTAGCTTAGATTCACGGCGAGACATTGGGGCGTGGATTGGTAGGGAGAAGATCTTCGTATGCACCCCAGAGTTCAAACCTTAAGGGTTTCGCCAGAACCCGATATCTGACATTTGGCATGACAGGTAGGGGTGCGCCGAAATCCTCTTTCCGCGGTTCCGCGTCCCATCGTTTCGTCGCATCCATGGCGGACGCTCGCCGAGCTCGCGCCGAGTGTCGGGCTGCTCTCACCGCCCGCGTCGCCCAGATGGCTCCCGTCGGTGGGCCTCCTCATCGTTCTCCATCGTGTGCCGCCAACGCCGCCACCGGCCCAGCAGGGAACAAGCAGCAAGCGTCGTCGCTGCATCCCTTGGTGTGGCGGGAAGGCCGCACCGCCACTCCGTTGCTAACTCCAGCTAGTTCATTGTCTCACGCTCGTCGCGCTCCCATAGACGCGTAGGCCGTGTTGCTCCAAGCATGTGAGCTCCTGCACTACCTCCCCGTCGATGACCTCTACAAGGAGTGGCTCGCTCGCATCACCGAGATTGTCAGCACCGCAGGGGGCTCTCCAGCGCCGTCCCTCTCGCTGCCTCGCCCTCCGTCCTGCATGTGTGATGTAGCTCAGGAGGCGCCTCCGCCACCTCCTCCCCAAGAAGGTGCCCTGGCTCCAAGGCGCGTGGCCCCTGGACGAGACCCACCGCGTCTAGTGCCTGCGCGATAAGAAAGGAGCTGCCAAGAAATCCCTCGGCCCGAAGAAGGCGCTCGCGTGCTCCCTGCTCCAGCACGTGAGGACCGCATCCCTGCGCCAGCACATCGAGACCCCGCGCTGCCCTGGCGGCGGCGCGCGGGAATCTCCAAGAGCAAGCCCCGCGTCTGCAAAGGGCTCCGGTGGCCACCGCAGGCTGCCGCGCCTTCACCATTGTGCTACGAAGTGTCGCCTGGCCAGGCAAGTTCAAGCCAGATCTGCCTCCTCGCTACGACGACACTGCCGACCCTGCGGAGTTCCTGCAGCTTTACAAGATGGGCATCGAGGCGGCCAACACTACAAAAAAAGACACATCCGTGACATTTTGGGCCGAACAATTTTTTTTCTGTCATACATATGACACTTCTATGACGATAATTGTAACAAAACCCGGTATCATCATAGATGTGGTGGGCTCCTACTTCTATGACAAAAAATCATGACAGAAAATGGGCTTTTCATCCTGGGTGGGCAGGAGACGCAGCTGCATGACATTCTTTGGGCCGTCCATGACGGAAAAACCCGTGGTAGAAGCGAGGGGGAGGAAAATTTTGGGGAGTTCTCGGTTACGGTGGGAGGTCGGGGGCCGAGCGATGCGCGTTTCTCTCGTACATGTACGCGTGTGTGTGCGAGGCATTGGCTCTAACTGAACCCGAGCGAGGTGTTGGGCTCTAACTGAACCCGAGCAATTGCAGTGCAGGCTACGCATTACTGAACCCGAGCGATCGATCGATGGCTGTTAACTAAACCCGATCGAGCGATTTCCTTCGCTACTGCAGCTAACTGAAGCCGATCGATTGGATGAACAGTGAGCATTGCGGGGGGGGGGGGGGGGGGGTGGATGAACAGTGAGCGGTGGCGTTCCCTCTGGATGAACAGGACCCCATGGTGTGGTGGAGGGCTGGATGAACAGTAGACGGTGGAGGGGTGTCTGTGGAGGGGTGGTTGAACAGGACCCCGTGGTGTGGAGGGCTAGTTGAACAGTAGACGGTGGAGGGGTGGTTGAACAGTAGCCGGTGGAGTAGCGCATGGTGGAGGCTGGATGAACAGGAGCCCGTGGAGGCTGGAGGAGGTCGACGGTGGAGATGAATAATATCCTATGGAGTCCCGTTTTGGGGTACGCCACACCCCTCCTGATGAACAGGACCCCCGTTTCGACCGTAGGAGGTCAGTTTCGTCTGTTTTGCGATATGCCACACCCCTCCCGATCAACAGGACCCCCGTTTCGACCGTAGGAGGTCCGTTTCCTCCCTTTTGTGGTACGCCACACCCCTCTCGATCAACAGGACCCCTGTTTCGACCGTAGGAGGTCCGTTTCCTCCGTTTTGCGGTACGCCACACCCCTCCCGATCAACAGGACCCTGTTCCGAATGTAGGAGGTCCGTTTCCTCCGTTGTGCAGTACGCCAGGCCTTGTTTCCATCACCTGTTCCGTCCAAGCCCTCCCGATGAACACAACCACGCATTCCGTTCCGACCCAGCCGGTTGGCTCCCATGCGTTTCGTTGCCTCCCGATGAACACGACGCATTCCATTGCCTCCCCATGAACACGATGCATTCCTTTGCCTCCCCATGAACACGACAACGATGCTGATTCTCCATTCCGATAGAGCCATGTACACGAGCCCTCGCTATACGTATGCACGAGTAGGCGTTCGATACCCCGCCCGTATGTACACATACATGGCCGTATTTTCTTTCTTGCACCCTGGCCGCTGTACGTACGTGTACATGCTACGTGTGCGCCTCTACTACGACACGTGCGCGCTTCTACAACGACCAGTATGTACGTACACGTTCGCGACCAGAATGACAATGCTACGTACGCTTCGACCAGGTGGGTCCCGACTGTCAGGCACTTCCTTGCGTGCGAAAATATAGCTGGTGGGTCCCAACAGTCAGAGGGGAGAATCGTTTTTTTGCTCGTACGCACTTCCTTTGCGTGTGAAGATGTAGCTGGTGGGTCCCAGCAGTCAGGGGGCGAATCGTTTTTTTTTTTGCCCGGACGCACTTTCTTGCGTGCGAAGATGTAGCTGGTGGGTCCCAGCAGTCAAGGGGGCGACTTGTTCTTTTTTTGCCCGGACGCACTTCCTTCCGTGCGAAGATGTAGCTGGTGGGTCCTAGCAATGAGGGGGGCGAAACATTTTTTTGTTTTTTTTTGCTCGGACGCACTTCCTGGCGTGTGAAGGTGTAGCTGGTTGGTCCCAGCAGTCAGGGGGAAAATGTTTTTTTTGCTAAATACGGTGGCCCATCCGGTCGGTCCACGCTGTCAGGTGGAGGAATAATTATTTTGCACGTAATAAGGAGGCACTTCCTTGCTGCGGCCGTGGACCCACCTGTCAGCCTCTCCACGTACAGTCTACGTCCGATGGAAGCCATTCCTTGACCATGTTGACCATGTTGCGCCGAGAGCACCAGGGCGGTGGACGACGGCGAGGCCTAGGAAGGGGACGATGCGGAGCCGGGGAAGACGCGACAGTGGATGCCCACGCGTAGAGGAGTACGAGGGTTCACTGGTTCGCTGCGGTGTGAGGCTGCCGTCGCCGCAGAATAACAGGCGGTGTGGGTGAGTAGAGGGATGGCATGGCCAGCGGTGGGAGTATTAGGGGGCGGTGAGGCCTCCACCACATCGCAGCCGGCCACGGGAGACAGGAGCACGAGGCACGACCGGCGCTGGTTGGGGCGGCTGGAGCAAGAAGACCAGAAGTTGAAGAAGCACTACGGCCGTTGGATGGACATCGTACGGTCACTGGAGCTAGAATCGTGCATATTGACTAAGTTGACAAAGCCCTCCGTCCCCGTCAACTTAGTAGGCCCACAAGTTAGCCTACCACTATACTTGGTCCCAGCTAACAGGGGAAGTATTCATTTTTTTGTGCGTAATAAGGAGGCACTTCCTTGTGTGCGAAGATATAGCTGGTGGGTCCGAGCTATCAGAGCCGGCCGCGGGGAGGAGGGAGCAGGCAGTCCCGCCGGCACTTGTTGGAGCGGCTCGAGCAGGAAGAGCAGAGATTGAAGAAGCACGATGTCCGTGGGATGGCCATCCAACAGTCACTGCTTGTGCGTCAACCTTTTTTTAGGAAAGCCTCAAATCTGTGGAAAACAGCATACAACCCATTTTCCATTATTTCTAATAATTTATAGCCCATTTGCTAATTCTTAAGGTTTTTTGGAGCCCATATTCTTTTTGTTAGCATTACAACCCATATTGTGGCCACGGTTAAAAAATTATACGAAATTTTGCATATTTCGGTGCGGTCCGAACTGTTTTTAATCCCGAAATTTCGACTCACATTCAAACTAATTTTAAAAATAAATGTATATCAATATAAAATCCAACAAGTTCTCCACGCATAAAAAATAATGTAATTTAAAATCTGGAAATGAAAAAAAAGATATTTGAAACTAATTGCCGGTTTGATGTGTTTTAAAAATGTACAGCCCATTTCTCATTACTGATGGGCCATTTTCTCGGCCAGCCGAATGGAAGCTCTCCTTGTCTTGAAAGATTTAAAGCCTAACAGGCCTGACAAAGTGACTTACTTGGCAAATCACAAAAAAACTGGGTTGTGGCCATGGACCCAGCTGTCAGCCTCTCCACGTATAGTACTCTTCCGATGGAATGTCATTGACCACATTGACCACGCTGCGCCGAGAGCACCAAGGCGGTGGACGACGGCGAGGCCTAGGAAGGGGACGACGCGGAGCCGGGGAAGACGCGGCAGTGGATGGCCACGCGGAGAGGAGTGCGAGGGTTCATTGGTTCGGCTGCGGTGTGAGGCTGCCACCACCGCAGGGCCTGGCTGGCGGTGGGAGTAGTAGGGGCGATGAGGCCTCAACGGCAGCACAGCCGTCCACTGGAGGCAGGAGCAGGTGGTCTCCCCAGCGCTGGTTTGGGCGGCTAGTGCAAGAAGAGTAGCGATTGAAGAAGCAGCAGGACCGTTTGATTCAAATCCAACGGTTACTGCTGCTAGAATGGTTTGTTGACTAAGTTGACAAGCCCTGCATACGCGTCAACTTAGTAGGTCCACAGGTCAGCCTCCCAACTGGTGCGCCCCAGATGTCAGTGGGAGGAATCATTTTTTCGCGTAATAAGGAGGTAGTTGATTGCGTGCGGCCAGGCCAGCGGAGGGAGTAGGGTGGGCCGGGGAAGCCTGCACGGCATCACAGCGGGCCACAAGAGGAGGGAGCATGCAGTCCCGCCGGTGCTTTAGGCGGCTGGAGCAGGAAGATCAGATATTGAAGAAGCACGTCGGCCGTTGGATGGACATCCAACACTCACTTCTGCTAGAATCGTGTGTTTACTGACAAAGCCTTGCGTAAACAAGTCAGCCTCGAAATCTGTGGCGTGTACAACCCATTTGCTATTATTTTTATAATTTTTACTCATTTTCTAATTCATATGGAATTTATTGCAGCCCGTTTTCCATTTTTAGAATTGCTGGCCATTTTCTGGTCAGTACCAAGGTCAAAAAATAACTAAATATGTGGGAAATTTTGAAAATTCGCAAATTTTTGCTGGGGAACGAAATATTCTTAATCCAAAAATTAATAGCCATACTAAAACAAATTTAAAAATAAATTAGTACTATGTCATGTTAAATCCAATGAAATACGTATAAGATATCAGTGAAGAACAAAAACAAAAAAGAAACTAATATCCCATTTGCTATAATTTTTTTGGAATTTTCAACCCCTTTTGATATTACTTTTAACAGACATTGACCATACTCTTTGGCCAGGACGGAATGCATCCCTCCTCGTCTTGAAAGATTTGCAGCCCAGTAATTCGGAGAAAACAAATAGGCCTAGCTTGGGTATTCTTCAAAAAGAAATACTGGGCTACCTATTTTCCCAAAGAACTGGTGCATGAGCATTTAGCTTTATTTATTTATTTACTTATTTATGTTTAGGGGACCATGAGCATGTACCTGGGCCGGATTCATGTGAGAGCCTCCCTTCCAGTTAATTATGGGCTTCTCTATTGGGCCTTCATCAGTGGGCTGCATGTTATCAACAAGTGGAAAATGTGTTCCGTACGAAAAATAGTATGCGCTACGTACGGTACGGGGCACTAAAGGATCGAACCGTGCAACGACTTCCAAAACATTGTGTTTGTCGTTCTAACAACACATTTATTCAACCAACAGACGAAATATACTACTGATTGTACATTGAAAACAGCAGCAGCAGCAGCAACCAGGGCTGGGGGTGCAACAGAAGCAGTAAGCAGGCCAGAAGAGTGAAGACGCAGCTCTCTCTTCCAAACCAAACATCAGCCATCATTACAAAAGGGCTACCAAAAAAGAACAAGTGTATGCATCAAACTAAATAAAGATCCTACTACACCAAGTGTACGCATCTAACTAACTGGCTCAGTTAGACGTTACTATTTATTAAGCTATGGAGATTGGCTGACGGCTTGAACCAGATGGGTGCCTGACGGGGGAAACTCCAGCCAGCAGGTCGAAGTCTGATACTTGCGACCCTCTCTCCTACTTTGGGCTGCAGAGCGTGGCGGCACATATCAGGGTATGGTGCATGCAGAGACGCATGGTACGCTGTGTACACACAGTTTTGCCTGATGAACGAAACCGCGCTGCCATCATGATCCTTGCCGTCGGTTATCTCCTGGTTAATCGGATAATTCAGTCCGACAAACAAAGAGCGTGTACCAAGGCTACTTACCAGCCTCCAGTCAAAAATTCCTGAAGGCCCAGAGAAGCTGGGATCCTGCTCAAAGACCTTGCAGTGACTGTGATTGTATTCCGCGAAACAACACGTCCGGTACGTGCGAACGATCATCAATCTTTCGCCGTCGTCTGATCGAGCCAGGAACCACCTGCAACTGCCATGCCGCTTTTCTTTGAAAGGTTCTGGGATTAGGAAGGGTAGGGACACCAAGCGGCCTACAACATCATATCAAGTTGGAGTCAAATAAAAAAGGGCTCTTGATTTAGTCAATCTTAAGAACAACATGTTATGAGCATGAATATTTTTTCAATAAATGTTGACAGTAATATAAGCAAGCCATCATGATATCATAGGAAAGTAACATACTGCTGTAACAGCCGTTTGTAGCGATGACTGGATTAGGCCAGCAATACGTCCAGCCATAGAAGGAGTCGACTGCGTAAATGAAGCCATTGTGTTCAATGGCATCAAAGAACCATGGATGATGTATGATCAAGCGATGGACGTGCAGATTTATCCACTTACCGCAGTGACCTGTCAGATAGGCGAGACCGCGGTTGAAGAACACAATTAGCCTGAAGCCTTTATAATTCGCAGATCTTATGGGCACTTGGCAGATTACAACCTTGAGCAAATCAAACTTGGTATCATGTTGGCTACTGTAAGATTCTGAGTATTCTCGGCAGCGGTGCCAAAGCAGTGTAGTGTTAATCGAAGGAAGGGGGATCAATCGCCGGGTGTAGACCTCCACGAGCATCCAGCTGTCGCGATCGTCGACGAGCGCCATCCAAGACGTGTTCATGCCGACCCAGTACATACCGTTAATGTAGTTGAGGCTGACGGGGATCAGATCGCAGTGAATGGGGTTGATGCTCACCACCCTATGATCATTATGCTGCGTGACACGCCGTTTCTGAAGATCAGGCGGCATCAGCAAGCAAGGAGCTGGCTTAAAAAGCTCCGGCCTAAGGGCTTTGAGTAAACGATACAGCCCCAACGAGCATGTGGCGAGCGACATGGTACTGATATTGTCCACATGCAAAACAATGAGCTTGATTACCTATGTGTGGAGCGAATTCCAGCCACTCTTTCGGCGGATGCTGCTCGGTTCTGCCATTGTTAGTGCTTGGGTTTCGGAAGACGGGGGGAGGTGCCTTAGCGGGGATGGAAGCTTGGACGAGATTATGTGCGGACAAAGATGGAGAAGCGAATATGTGCTGCGGGAAGTGGGCAGGTGATGATGAATACAACACGCCGCTTGACTTACGAGACACATACCAGCAGTGTAGGGTCATATCGATGCCAGACAACTTGCTTGAGTGATCACAGTACTGGTACTCCCTACAGTACCTACTACAGTACTATGCCCTAACTTGCTTGAGTAGAGTAGTAGAGTAGGACTCTGCTCTACTACTAGCACTGGAGGAGTAGTATATTCTAATCTAAAATAATTACGAACTTCAATGCCCGAGCGTGGAACGACTACGAACCATGCTCAAAGACCGCGTCTACGTGGTGTTTAGACTTATATGCAAAAAATAGCAAGATGCCCGTGCATTGCACGGCACACCATCATCACCAACTCGGTTTTTTCTCGACACCTACTCCTATAAAAGACTCAGTTGGTGATGATGGAGGCGAGGAGGCGTGTTCAGCCGGGCGTGCAGCGGACAGTGCAGTACTATTCGATTTGTTATAAAAACAAAGAAGAGTAGTAGAGATATAGACATAGGGAGGAGCACAAGGATGTGGGAGATAAGGATGAACGAGGCAAGGCCTTATATGTACATGTGGAGAGAGGTGCGGGTATGTTTTGTAAAATTGTCATGGTTGGCTTTCTATCCGTCAGATATAGATCGGACGGTCTATATTACAAGATGGCAGGCATACCATCATCACCGACTCGGTTTTTTATAAGAGTAGATATAGATATAGATAGATAGAGACTAGGGAGTACTAGTAAGGACACCGTCTATTGCTTCGTGTGCTACTCCCGCGCTCCATTCGGCAGCCGCAACGTCCCCTACAGCCACTCCCTCCTGCGCTCCATTCGGCGGGCGCTGTTGAAATCTAGGGAGCGCACTCTCGCCACTGCTGGCTGCCACGACTTCACCGACGACGACTTCTTCCCCGACCTCGGCAACCTCTTCCTCAACGACATGGGCGACAACCTCAACGCTAATGGTGCTTCTCCCGTTGCACCGTATGTGTTCCTGTCCTTCCTGTTTGAAATTGTGGTAGAATTCATGTTTCTACTCTGTATCCTACTACTATGCTAGTCCACATTATTAGTTTCATCTCTGTTATAGCCGTCATGATTTATTTTGTGCTTATTCAGATTAAATCTCGTAGTAACTTGCTCATATATTCAATTGGCGCAACGTCCCCTACAACCACTCCTGTTTCATGGACGGCCTGGTCGACGCCTCCAAGGAGCCCTTCGTCCACTACTATGAGTGCCCGATGTCGTTTTGTGGCTCGCCGGCGGACATGGTGCATCACCTCACGGATGCGTGAAGCGGTCACTGCTGGCCCTTGGCGGAGAACATCAAGTGCGAGACGTGCTACGGGTTCACCATGCCGGAGTCGCTAGAGGATCACTGCCGCTTGCTAGTCCCGGGGGAGGACGACAACGTCTTTCTCTTGATCGTGGGCACCTGCGAGGCCCGCGCAGGCCGCCACCCCGTCTCTGTAATGTGTGTCAGGGGCGACGCCGCTGATGCTGACACTGACACGAGGCCGATGTACGTGTGCGTGGTCAGTGTTACTACCCCTCCGGGTCATGTGGGCGGCGACACCAGCCTCATCGAACGGACTTGGACTCTAGGGAGCTGGAACTATCCCGCCAATGTGGACTTGGAAAACCCATGCCATCCTTTACCCGCCGACGCAGTGCACGGGAACTCCAAGGAGGTTCACCTGGACATCCGCATTATCAAGTTAAATGTTGACCATAGTCTTCACTCAATGTAATCCGCTGTCTAAGCATGTGGAGACTTCCATGCAGGATCTGGAGTATCGCGCATGAATAAAAGTGTATCCGTTTATGGTTTAGTCTAGAATCTTCCATGTATGAATCTTTACTACAATACTGGTGAAAGACTTGTGATGAACCATTTCTTACATCTCCTCTACCCCCTTGCAAGTCATCCTGATTTAATCCCTCCGTCTAGGCGTATAAGGGCATGGTTAATATTACTTAATAGTATAGCCAACTGTTCACTATAAGAAAGTGCCATGTCATCTGTAGCCAACATGTATAACAATCGATACTCAAAAACTAATTCTTAAAGATCATTTCTTGCAAAGCACAATAAGTGTTATTTCTTCACAAGTTTTGGATGCAGGTTGAACTGTTGAACGCTTCTGTTTGCAAAAGATACCTTTTTATCTATTTCACCCAGATGTTTGTGACCTCTAGAGATGAGATAATATCCGAAGAAACCTATCGATACCCGTTACACATGATATGACCCCCGCATCCTTTGTTAAAATAAACAACTCCCTGATCAATGCATTTCACTCTTCGGTGCAACACACGGGCACCTTACTACTATAGATTAGTACGACCAAAAATTGAACTAACATTATATATAGTACGATAAATACTGATGCATGTCACCTAAAATTATATCATTCAAAACTATGTTGAAATACGAATCCAACGATATAGTTTTTGTTGACATGCACTAAAATTTTGTGAGTTAAATCTTCAGTCAAATTCAATGGGGGACTAATAAACCACGACCGATGTAGTACAAGTGTAGAGGGCGGCGCTGCACGGGAGTCTCACCTCTCACCCCGCTCGTGGCGCGGCAGTAAAGCCGTCATATCAGAAAACCCAACCACTCCTGGTAATAAGTGGCCTGGTAAAATAACCGGACAAGCAACCATCACATCCCTCCATCTTTTTTGCATTTCATCTCTCTGCATTTACTTTCTCCGATTCATCTCGCACACTTGATCCCTAGATACTACTCCTAGGGCCAGTTCTTTTGGCGGCTTCCCCAGCTTTTCCCACAAGACTAGTCACAGTGGAGAGTAACAATAAGGCGCCTCACTCATTTATTTGGGCTTCTAAACTACTACTCCGTCCTGGTTTATTCCTCACCATTGTAATTTGTGCTAAATTTGTGACAAAGATTTACTGATAAAATGTTACTCCCTCCGTCTAGGTGTGTAAGTCATCTTACGAAAAACAAATAATCCCAAAACACTTAGGCGCGGTGCATTAACTTTTACCTCGTTTCTTGTTTCTTGACATATCAACCAATAAGAGATAAAGAGTGTGCATGCTTTTAATGACTTGAGATATCAAACACGAAATGCAGTGGTTAGTTCATTGCATGCAATACTATTAATTAGCAAATAAACATTAATGTTTCTCGTTTTCTCCTCCTCCTTGGTCACGATGCACAATCTAAGATGACTTACTCACCTAGACGGATGGAGTAGTGCATGTGACATGCACTAACATTTCATTAGTTAAATTTATGATCAAAATTTGACACACATTACAATGGAGACCAATAAACCATGACGGAGGTAGTAGTTATGGGATTACTAATCTAGAAGCCTAAAATAACTGTCCCCTGGTACTCCTACTAGTAGTAGTACTCAAGTTGGAATTCCAATTGCACGGCACAACTTGTTCGGCAAAAAATTCGATACAGGTTGTAGGAAGCAGTTTGGGAATTTGAATGCCTTTCCAACCAGTGAGGTACTCCGTACAAAGTACGACAGAGAAATAACCACAGAGAAGGAATGTCAGGACCCCGATCCTAAGTCACACCGATCTAGCATGTAACACATCATATCACTTTGCGGCCTCACGCACGGTATTCCCACGGGTGCCACCTTACCTAGCCCGGGACCATTTGCGCCTTTTGGCTCACGTATATGATAGTGCCGCTAGCATCCATACACTACTAGAAAAAGGCCTACTAATGGCGCACCGGTTTTGCCTACTAATGGCGCACTACTGGTGCGCCATTACTAGCACGACATTAGTATCTGGTGTGCTAATGGCGCACCATGTAGTGCGCCATTAGTATAGCCCACGGTGCGCCATTAGTATCTGGTATACTAATGGTGCACCACATAGAAGTGTGCCATTAGTAACTTTTTTTTTCAAATTTTTTTTTAATGTTTTTTTCAGATTTTTTTAATTTTTTCAATTTTTTTTCAATTTTTTCTTAATCTCAGTTCACTATGGCTTAATCTCGGGTCAATATGCTTAATCTTAGGTCAAATCGCACTCCTTGGTCAAACTACCCGAAAGGTCACCCATCCTCACACTACTCCAGCCCAAGCATGCTTAACTTCAGAGTTCTATCCAACCCCAGCAACAGCTCACTTCACAGGCGCTTGTTGATATATCTAGCATATCAATCCTGTTATACCTTGTTGATGTCTAGGACTTTGTTCATGTTCATGAGTGTGATGAAATTTTGAAAAATATTTCAAACTTCCCGATCATATTACATATCATTTTTTGAAAAAAAATTCAAAAAAAAATTCAAAACCATTTTTTCTGTTACTAGTGGCGCACCACATCCACGGTGCGCCACTAGTAAGTTTGAAATTTTTTGAAATTTTTTGCCACTAGATCTTGAAAGCCCCGTAACTTTTTTCTGTTAGGTTTTTGGGGATTTTGAACATGTTTAACGGGGTTCCCCCGATTAAATTTGGATGTAACTTTTCGAGTCGATGATTTTTCATATAAAAAACTTTTTCATCCGAGTTCGTATGCAAAATTTATGCCCATTTTACAAATTTCCAGAGAGATTTTGCAAATAAAGTCGAAATTCATATTTGTAAATTTCCCCAAAAACTAGAGCACATATCACATGGGAAACATATTATCTTTTATTTTTTGACATTTCCATCATTTTCTTTTATTTTTTTTAAACTGAAAAGGCGATCCACCGGGGGGGGGGGGTGGGGTGCATTCGGTGTTGGGGCAAGTTAGTAATGGCGCACCATGGGGTGGTGCGCCATTACTAGTTTAACTAGTAATGGTGCACCACATCCACGGTGCGCCATTACTAGTTTGAAAAAAATAATAAAAAAATTGATATTTTTTTGATTTTTTTTTTGAAAAAAACTTAGTAATGGCGCACCAGTGGAAAGTGCGCCATTACTAGTTAAAACTAGTAATGGCGCACCGAGACATGGTGCGCCATTAGTAACAAAATTTTTTTATTTTTTTTTACTTTTTTTTCAAAACTACTAATGGCGCACGACGGATCTGGTGCGCCATTACTATGTCAATTAGTAATGGCGCACTAAGCAACGGTGCGCCATTAGTAACAAAAAAAATTTTATGTTTTTTTTTAAAACTACTAATGGCGCACCACACACCAGGTGCGCCATTAGTAATATATTACTAATGGCGCACCGAGACATGGTGCACCATTAGAATATAGTAATGGCGCACCACATCACAGGTGCGCCATCAGTGGCCATTCCATCTATAGCCCTTTTTGTAGTAGTGATAAGACAAAGAACCCGGGCTGGCATGGCTAGTCGTGAACCCAAAGTGGCACTAACTTACAGGGACAGGCATACATGACCCAACAACGAACGTGTCGGTCATCAGCGAGTGAATCCGGGCTGTAGCAACTGGGCTAGTAGGACTCTGGTAAACCGGGCTGTAGTAGGCTAACAGGACTCCGGTAGACACCGCGTGACATTTCCCCGAAGGGACAGACACAGGAACGAAGAAGGACACATGCCGGCCAGCCTAAGTGTTCCGGAGCAGTAGCAAGCTACCACGGCTCAGTGGAACCACTAGGAGACATTTCCCGGTAAGAGAGGCTACCAAGGATAAACAACTAGGTTGTCAGATCCCACACATACCAAGCATTTCAATAACATACACACAATATGCTCGATATGTGCAAATACGACATGGCATCACAACATGACTCTACGACTCAAGTATTTTATTCAATAGGCTCCGAGGAGCGAGATATTACAATCATGGGTCTCATGACCCAACAATCAGAGCATACAAGTGAAGCACAAGCGGAAGCTTAACATTCTGAGTACAGACATCTACAAAAGAAAAAGGCTGAGAAGCCTGACTGTCTATCAGATCCTGCCGAGGGCACAAGATCATAGCTGAGGTAACAAGCTAAACGTCAAAGTCCACGCGGTACTACTCGAGAGACTGAAGTCTCTCTGCAAAAACATAAATTAAGCAACGTGAGTACAAATGTACCCAGCAAGACTTACATCAGATCTAACTACATATGCATCATTATCAACAAGGGGATGGTGGGGTTTAACTGCTGCAAGCCAGCTTTGACTCGGTGGCTATCCTGAACTACGACTGCAAGTAACTCTTTGAGGTGGCGCACACGAGTCCACATATTCACCATATCAATACACCACTATGGATCCCCTCCCGTCTCCCTACAAGAACGCCATCCATAGCACTCACGCTTATCTTGCGCATCTTAAGGTATCCACTTTCACTTGTCTATGAACTGTATAGGCAACCCAGAAGTCCTTTACCGCAGACACGGCTATTCGAATAGATCATATTAACCCTGCAGGGGTGTACTTCTTCACACACGCTCTCACCACTTACCGCCGTTTACACGACATGTACTCGGCAACCTTCAAGCGGATGCCCAGCGAGGGTGTCGGCCACGACCTGACTAACCACACAAGTCTCTCCTCCAGGTTTATCGCCTATTCGGGTTCCATCCGCAAGGAGATCCGGCCGGGGTGTCGCTCACGGCCCCAAATGATGTGAGCAGGGTTCCCAAGACCACCATCCGGGTGCCACTTGGTACACCGTGCCACTGTGCCTTGTCTGTCCCAAGCCCACCTGTACCGGGTGCCACTTGGTAGACTACTAACACTACCTACAAACACCAGAAACTAGTTGCAACTCCTGGGCAGAGATCAAGTTGATTAATAAGTCGAGAGAGTCAATTAAGGATCCCAATGGGTGGTAATATCTGTTCATGGATCACAAACACAGAACTCAGTTCCTGAGGACGGCTGCAATGAGACAACAAACCACGTACTCCTACATGGCCTCTCACCGCTACCTTTACCAAATCGTGTTCACACACTTAGCTCACACACAGTAGGACATGTTCACACACCTCCAATTCATCCCCGATGAATCAGACTTGACTCAACTCTAAGCAATAGCAGGCATGACAAACAAGCATGAATGAGTAGGCACATAAGGGCTCAAACAACTCCTACTCATGCTAGTGGGTTTCATCTATTTACTGTGGCAATGACAGGTCATGCAGAGGAAAAGGGGTTCAACTACCGCAGCATGTAACAGTTGAATCTGTGTTGTCCTAATGCATTAAAAGAGAGCAGGAGCGAGAGACTGGAATTGTATCAGAATGAACAAGGAGGTTTTGCTTGCCTGGCACTTCTGAAGATAGTATAGTTCTTCATCGGTGTCATCGATCTCATCGTCGATATCACGTCTATCAAGAGGGGACAAATACCGGCAACACAGAAAAGAACACAATCAATGCAATGCACAATATGATGCATGATCATGACATGGCAATATGATGTGGTTTGAGCTAATGCAACTAGTAGCAAGTTAAATGAAGTTGGTTTGATTCAAATTCAAACTCCATATGTGATTTATTACATGCCATTTAATTGAATTGTCCTAAACAGTAGTCATAAGTTGTTCTAACATGCATGAAAATGGTACTGATGGATAGAATGGATTTTTCTGATCATTTTTCATATACAATTTATTTCATTCTAAGTTACGGTTGATTTTCTATGATTTTTAGAAGTTTTGGGCATTTTCTGGAATTTCCTGAATTATTTAGAAAATAAACTAAATCCCAAAAAAGGAATATTGCGTCAGCATGGCGTCATGCCTCAGCAGGGTCAACAGGGCTACCCCGGGTCAAACCTGACCAGTGGGGAACACTGGTCAGTGACATAGTGCTGCCCAGGGTCAATGACAGGTGGGTCCGGTCAATGACCACGTCAGCAAAGTGAACCTGACGTGTGGGCTTAGTGGATTAGTCTAATTACAAAATTAGTGGGCACTAGGGCCCATCTGTCAGCGTCTGTGGGTGATCTAGCTGGCGGTGGTTAGCGCTAATGATGGGGCCACGTCATCATCGCCGGACTTTGGCCAGCGACGACCAGCCCGACGGCGGAGGTTCACCGTGCTGCCGCTACAGGGCACCAATTCACGCGTGGTTTGCGGCTACGGGTTGCTATGGTTTGCGTGCATATGATGGAGCAAGCGAGAGGAGCTGGGGTGAGCTGTGGCGTCGGCGGTGGTGAGCGAGGTGGCGGCTAGAGTTCGGGTTAGTTTGGCCTCGGCGTTGGGATGCTCGGGAGGAGGAGCTGGTGGGAGTTGCGTGCTCCTAGGAAGGCACTAAACGCGTTGACGCGCTCAGGCGCGAGCTGTGGTGGCTAGAACGACGGCGACATCATGGCCGGCGGCGATGAGCTCATGGGTGCGGTGGAGGGTACGACTAGGGAACGAACGAGCGAGGGGGAACAGGGGGAAAAGCGGCGTGGCTCACAGCGCTTCACTTGGCGGTGTCGGATGGCTCGGGGAAGCGTCGGAGGCGACGTACGGGCGGCGGTGATCTCCGGTGGCTGACGAGGGAAACGGCGATGTTGGTAGCGTCCAGGGGCTTCCGGCGTCTTGAGGATCGGTGAGGAGGAAGAGGGCATCGGGGCGGAGCTCGTAGACTGCTCGGGGTGTCGTCGGGACGGCGGTGGTCGCGGCAACAGCGAACGGCGGCGATGGGCGGGTTCGGTGGCGTAGTAGGGAGAGAGCAGAGGAGGGAGAGAGGTCCAGGGAGAGAGGAGAGGGGACAGGGGCTGCGTGGCGTCGCATGGTGCATCAAGGAGGAGCCAGGCAGGCTGGGAGGGAGGAGGTGGAGGCCTCGGGCGCGCTGGCGTCGACACGCCTCTGCCTACTGGCAGAGGTTGAAGACGGTGGGGAGTTGGGCTGGGCCTCAGCCATAGTGCTGGGCCAGATGGGGTGCTAGGTGGGCTGCAGGTAAGTCCAGGTAAACCTTTCTCTCTCTCTCTAATAATTGCTCCTCTTTTCTATTTTGCTTTTCTGTTTTTGATTTAGTAATAATACTAAACCATTTTTAAAACTCCTGAGAAAATTTGTGGGCACTTTTAAAATGTTTACTAACAGCCCTCAAATGTTTTCAGAATTATTGAAGCATTTAAAATATTTATATCCATTAGATGCTCCAATTCAAATACTTATGATTTAATCGAGAAACCTGAAATGACCTAGGGAAAATATGCACCAATTTTTGTCAGAGGTTTTCACCAGTTTCAAAAATGATGGACTTTTCCTAAAGTCACTTTGGGTTTATTGGAAGTGATTTTATTTGAGCCTATTTGAATTCATTTGGTGCTAGGGTTTGAACAATCCCCATTTCAAGTTCATTTGAAAATTTAAACATGATGCACACATAAAGGGCTAGCCTAGTGCGTACCAGGACTAGGGATGTGACAACTCGCCCCCACTAAACAAGAATCTCGTCCCGAGATTCAAGCATAGGGTAGAATGAAGGGGAAACGCAACTAACGCAATCTTCACGATCTAGGTGGCACTTCATAAGAACGTTCATTTGAACCTCATCTTTGTCTCGACGTCTTGCTCTGAGAACTCCAACTAACCTGACAAGAAGAGGAAAGGAAAACTCTAGAAGAATTGATCTTCTCGAGGATCGAACACCTCAGGATTAACTCACGGGGTGAGTCATTGAAACATCTCTCGAGCTGAGATACGAAGCATTCATCCAAAGGGATGGAGTGGAACAGATGTCAAAGGTTCACTAGGTAGACAACAATTCCACACTTAAGAAGGTGGTGATCGGTTGTCAACGTAGCGAGGAGTTGAACTATCATGATACCATAACGGGACATCTTAAAGGAGGGCGATTCGTAGATTATTACCCTAAGTGGCAAAAAGAATTACCTTTGATATAGAGATCATTGAAACTCTTTATACCAACCTAAGGTAATTCTCGAGCGACCATTTGGAGGGGTTCAGAAGAATGGCATACCCGGATTAGAATGGATGATGTGGATTACCTTGTTGAAAACAACACAGGGGATGATTTTAGTAACTGGGGAGAAGCTCAACAGTGGAGAGTGAGTCCACTGTTAGAAAAGTTATAGCATAACCGAGGAAGTTGAGAGCAATCCCGGTTAGTGCCGATGATAACACCTAGCACTTGCGCGTGCTCTCAAGAACTTGAGCATTTCCATATTCATCAAGGTTTTACCAATATCCGTGTCAAGGATCCTGGCAACACAATGTACTACCATGATGAATGCTGGTAGAAGATGCAGATGCAAAGGAAGATAACACCTTCTCAGATTTCACCTTGGCGGGGCCAAGGGGACAAAATCTGGATGATCGACCGAGAGACATTTAGCACTTGGCTTCTAATGTTCCCCTTGATGTGCTAGTGCAACCCATTTATTAAAATGGTTTGGTACCTAGAAACATCAAGTAAAAGGTCGGACTTCGGGAGCTCAGGAATCCTTAAGGATTAACTACAGAGGTAAATCCTACGAAATCCTCATTGGGAGGTGGCCAACTTTGTTCAATAAAGATACAACAATAATAAGTCTTCCGGCTGGGTGTGTTGGCCACGACATCCACTTTAACGGTTATCGAGAGACCAATATTACAGTTCTTGGAAAATGCTCCAACCATCATATGTGCCTGAGATTCAGATCTGGTTGGTGTCAGGATATTCCAGACTCATCGAGTCTAGAAAGAAAGTGAAAGTTTGCAACACAAATCAATGAGATGACGTTGCGAGATTCTCGGGAAATGAGCTACGATAGCAAGCTCCAAAACATGAGCTGGTTCTGCTACACACATGTGAACACGCTGTCCCAGACAGACATGATCACATGGTAGTCTTACAATAAAACACTACCGAGTTCTGGTTGGGAACCATCAACGAGGATATCGGAGTCCTTACATAAGGCATGCTCTTAAGAAGGAACTTATTCTCCCTGAACAAATCAATCAGTGGCTTGGCGTGCTAGGGACACATATAGAATGGAGGTAGCTAATCTCTCAAGCCATAGTATACTTCGCACGTGCATGACTGACTTGGGATGATTCCAGAGGAGGTAAAAAACATGCCTTCTCGAATTCATGGCGGCAACTTGCATCAAATGCACATGAATTAGAGGAAGTCACTTCTTTTCCAAGCATATGCTTCATGAACGAAACACGAAGAAATGCTTACAAAAGTTTCCAACACTAGCTAGATGTCCGACAAAATCATGGAGAGGATAAGGATGTTGTCGATGGGCTCAACAACAATTTATCAAAATTTCCATAAAATGGAATTCCACGACTAGGTAAACAAGGTGATAGCATTGGTCAGACCAAAAGATGTAATGGTGTATGCTCGAGGCTTCAACCACGAATAAGACAACATTACGAACATTTGATTTGATTTGAAAATAGCCCACACTCAAATCAAAGGTTGGATAAAATGATAGGTCCATTAACTGATCACGAGGGCCAGTCGATGAAAATATCAACTTTCTTTAACACACATACAAGATATCCCTTAAAATGAACCAAGTCAGACAAGCTCTTATCTTCCAACTCTCCAAGTTGTTGTTTAGCTTAACCAACTAGCTCAGGGGTATCCAACACAGACTCTTGGATAAGGGGTGGTTTACATGAAACCAACTTGATCACGAACTCAACATAGCGGTCAGGTGACAACAATCTTGCTTTTTAGGGAAAGACAATATGAACAATGAGCGAGGATTTGACCAAATCCCAACTCATCAATCGAAGGGTGCACCGAAATAAGGACTAGGTAGCACGATCAGTCTTAGAATGATGATTCAAGAACCAACACGCTAAGAATGAAATTATTGTCCTTTAACTATCAAGCAACAAGGTTGCTAGCAGTATTGATTTCACACATCGCGATTCACTTGTCGGCATTCCGGTTCAACAACACGGGGACCGAGAAATGAATAATGATGGCGAGAAGTATCACTGCACCAAGAATTCATAAGATGATGTGTAATTCCTATGACTTTCTTGACATAAAGAGGGTAATACTTCAGGGTAGAACATAACAAAAACTGGATTAGTATTTGATCTGCGGAGTATGACTACTTTGACCCAATGCTAGATATGGATGAGGTACTGGAGTTCATTTCTCCTAGTCATTCTGGGATAGAATGGCTTGACGGAACACAAGAATAAAAGGCATCGATGAACGATTGCACGCATACTCTTGACTATCAATTGGTAGACAAGGGCCAGAAAACAACTAAAGAGGGACAACTCAAAAGAACATATGATTTTCTAAGTTGTGGATGCATAGATTAGCATGTCGAACAAGCTCAACATGTTTCTTTCGGATAACCCATGCAGAAAGGTAGAACTGGCAGAGTCACAACATGGAATCGAGAACTCATCAAGAGCACTCTGGTTGTGATCTTTTGATCCAACAAACTTCTGCCATAAAGGGGTTCATAGTATTTGGAAGAAGCAAATACCACGAACTTCGAGGACTATTGCAAAGGTTACTAATTTCCTAAAGGAACTAGCAAACACTAAAAACATGAAGTAGGTAGAGTGAATCTCGGGTCAGAAACCCAGGAATAGAAAAACTACCAACTAAATGGCATCACGGGACGCTTTCGAGAATGATGGCCAGGATCATCACACTGGAACACAAAACATGGCTAGATTACTAGGTAATACTCCAAGACACCTAGGGCCATAATCATAATTCCAACATATATGTCAAGGCAATAGAGTACCTCAACTCACCGATTAGTGTGGTCAAACTGGCCCAAAGAGACATCAGAAATAGAAGGAAGGGATTTGCAAATGCATTAGAATATTGTAGAAACCTGGGATGACTCAGACAGCATAACGACTGTAAATGCTCAAAAAGATTTGGGACATGCTACAAAAATGGTGGCATAACCACTCAGAAGCATAATATCAAGGTTCTGAGATCAACTATGAACATACAGAAGATAGTAGGAACTTAACTCAAGCTTAGAACCATCAATCCTATAGGATTACGGATTAGTAACACGTGATCCTGATAGAAAGAAGAGAAAGCCTAGTTCCTTAACCCCGTAGGAAAGATAAGATGACTCGGATCGGAAGGGCATAAGGTATAAGGAGTAAAAAGAGCCTTACGTTCCATCTCACAATCAATTCCCTTATATAACTGAAGATTTTCTAGACTCAACTTCGACCAGTTTGGCTTGGTAATCCTACAGGCAGTCAAGCTCTGATACCAAAGCTGTCAGGACCCCGATCCTAAGTCACACCGATCTAGCATGTAACACATCATATCACTTTGCGTCCTCACGCACGGTATTCCCACGGGTGCCACCTTACCTGGACCAGGACCGTTTGCGCCTTTTGGGTCACGTATATGATAGTGCCGCTAGCATCCATATGACAAAGAACCCGGGCTGGCATGGCTAGTCGTGAACCCAAAGTGGCACTAACTTACAGGGACAGGCATACATGACCCAACAACGAACGTGTCGGTCATCAGCGAGTGAATCCGGGCTGTAGCAACTGGGCTAGCAGGACTCCGGTAAACCGGGCTGTAGCAGGCTAACAGGACTCCGGTAGACACCACGTGACATTTCCCCGAAGGGACAGACACAGGAACGAAGAAGGACACATGCCAGCCAGCCTAAGTGTTCCGGAGTAGTAGCAAGCTACCATGGCTAAGTGGAAGCACTAGGAGACATTTCCCGGTAAGAGAGGCTACCAAGGATAAACAACTAGGTTGTCAGATTCCACACATACCAAGCATTTCAATAACAAACACACAATATGCTCGATATGTAAAAATACAACATGGCATCACAACATGACTCTACGACTCAAGTATTTTATTCAATAGGCTCCGAGGAGCGAGATATTACAATCATGGGTCTCATGACCCAACAATCAGAGCATACAAGTCAAGCACAAGCGGGAGCTTAACATGTCTGAGTACAGACATCTACAAAAGAAAAAGGCTGAGAAGCCTGACTGTCTATCAAATCCTACCGAGGGCACAAGATCGTAGCTGATGTAACAAGCTAAACGTCGAAGTCCACGCAGTACTACTAGCGAGACTGAAGTCTCTCTGCAAAAACATAAATTAAGCAACGGGAGTACAAATGTACCCAGCAAGACTTACATCAGATCTAACTACATATGCATCATTATCAACAAGGGGATGGTGGGGTTTAACTGCAGCAAGCCAGCTTTGACTCGGTGGCTATCCTGAACTACGACTGCAAGTAACTCTTTGAGGTGGCGCACACGAGTCCACATATTCACCATATCAATACACCACTATGGACCCCTCCCTTCTCCCTACGAGAATGCCATCCATAGCACTCACGCTTATCTTGCGCATTTTAAGGTATCCACTTTCACTTGTCTATGAACTGTACATGCAACCCAGAAGTCCTTTACCGCGGACACGGCTATTCGAATACATCATATTAACCCTGCAGGGGTGTACTTCTTCACACACGCTCTCACCACTTACCGCTATTTACATGACATGTACTCGGCAACCTTCAAGCGGAAGCACGGCGAGGGTGTCGGCCACGACCTGACTAACCACACAAGTCTCTCGTCTAGGTTTATCGCCTATTCGGGTTCCATCCGCAAGGAGATCCGGCCGGGTATCGCTCACCGCCCCAAACGATGTGAGCAGGGTTCCCAAGCCCACCATCCGGGTGCCACTTGGTACACCGTGCCACTGTGCCTAGTCTGTCCCAAGCCCACTTGTACTAGGTGCCACTTGGTAGATTACTAACACTACCTACCCACAGTCCTGGGACGAGAGAAGGATCTAAAGGACGAAGAGAGGAAGAAGCCCGCCGTGATCCAGGTTTGCGTACATAATGTTTTCTTGGTCTACCACATATGCCATGCCGACGTTGAGTGCCAGGATTTTAAGAACTTCCTCAAGGACAAATGAGTGAAATTCGCTACTGTAGGCTTTACGAACAACAGGGATGTCCTGCGTTGGATAGATCTCGTTGTACGCCAGCCCTTCGATCTCCAGAAGGCAAGCCTGGTGTCCTCCTCTCAACCTTCAATGCTGACCCTGGCAGCAGCCATGATTGATCCTTCGTACGCTAAACTGAAGAAACCTCATCACGAGTTTCATCATGCATGGGAGTCGAAGACATTAGATGAAGATCACATCATGTACGCAGCAATGGATGCCTACCTTTGTTGAAATATCTACAAGGGTTGTATGAAGAAGCAGAGCCCAGTGTCCGGTTCAAGCGAAGAAGCGTCGGCGAAGAGGAAGAGGAAGAGGGACGAGGACGAAGTCGAGGACATGGACTCGGACCCCGAGTAGGTGGCAGTGCCATCGCTCAGACTGGTTCTAGTGCAGTGTCAAGCAGACTAGTTTCTTAGTTTATTTTCAAGGGTGCATTGTGCTGAGGCCCCAGCAGAACTATGTTTAGTATGTTCTTTCTCGTTATTTGAACTCTTTAGTACGTACAGTAGTACTAGTACTATGTCTTACTACTGTTCTTCTTGTAGTTGGTACTACTGCTTGTATCTTCGTGTTCCTACTATACTTAATACGTTCGTACTAGTAGTATAATTTGGGTCAGTCGATTTGTGAAAGAAGTTCGACGGAGCAAAGGAAGAAGACGACAGAAGAGGTGGAAGAAGCCCTTCTAGCCATCCATGTTGCATCAAACGGCTCATATGAGTCGACTGACCCAAATTGCTCCTTCAGATTGCAGGATCCACATGGCATTCAAGGTCTCGAAGGTAGATTCCGCATCCGCACCCGGTTTGCGGGCTCGACGCGCGCGCGACCGGCTTCCGCAGCGACAGCCACCATGCGCGCCTCCTCCGCGCGGGCGGAGACGGCAATGACACGCTAGTTCCTCCTCGCCGGCATGCTGGAGCATGCGCTCATCCTCCTCTTCGTACGCTGCGTGCATAGACGCGGCTCCACCAGCTGCTCGCATGCTTAGCAGCACGGCGGCATCGCGAGGAGGGACTGCGAACGACGTGAGCGGGCGATCCTTCGGCTTCATGGCACAGGGATGGCGGCGACACGGCGGTGATGGACGAGAAATTGTTGGCTGGAGCAGGCGGGCGCCGGCATGCGCAACGGTGGCGGCGGCATATTGATGAGTGTGCGTGTGGGAGCTTACTTTAGTTTTATATAAGGTTGGTTAAACTTAAAAGAAAACCGTACTAGTACACATAAACATTAGACTTAGGCAGCGCTTTTATTAGTTAGTACCACAACCATGATACGGAATCCCGTGCAAGCGCGTGAACCACGGCCGCGTGGTCGATCGAACGGTGCGTCATCGTGTCGTGCTCGAAGGACATCCACCGAACCTTTTTGTGTGTGTGAAAACAATCCTCCAATATTACTCAACTTTTTTTTCCAGGGAAAGTTCTTGACGCTGCAATATTTCCATATATTTGAATTTAGCTCCAGTTCGTGTTTATTTGGATTTGGACGTTTTAAGTGCGCCCTAGTTTTTTTAAATACTGATTTTGTGTGTGTGACTGAGAGAGAACGTGTGTATGTGTCCATATGTGTGTTGTGGCGGAAGGGCAATGTGGAGACGGTGTGCGTGTGATACAGACATATAGAGGTGTGAATGTGCAAATGATCATGCATGAGTGAGACATAGACAGATGCTGATACGTTGTGTATACATGAGAGAACGGTCTTCTAGTTTACTTGTGTGTGTGTGTGTGTTTGTGTGTGTGTGTGTGAGAGAGAGAGGGGGAGAGAGAGAGAGACACAGAGAGAGAGAGAGACAGAGAGAGAGAGAGAGGAGCATCCGTAACACAACAACCATCTCTCTCGATTCGTCCGTCCCTCGCACGGTTGCATGCAACACATGCATCAACGCACACATTTTGACACCCTCACCCGGCCCCTGCCCACCTCAAGGCCCGCACAATCTCTTCATGAATACCCATTTCTCTCCTTAGGTTTGTTTTCTCTCAATATCACACACACACACACACACACAGAGAGAGAGAGAGAGAGAGAGAGAGAGAGAGACGCAGCACAACACACACACACACACACACTCCCCCGAGCACACAATTCATCCCCATCCAAGGTTATACAGCGACCACTCTCGCTTGTGCTTCTTTGCACCCCAACATGCACAACACCTCAATCTTCAAAGAGGGCATCAAGCAGATCGAATACGGCTACCACACCGCACTAGAGAATGCAGGGTCATTTGGAAGCAGGGTGATGTGACGACGGCTGACTGACTCCTCCCCCACCCTCTCTCTCTCTTGCACAGAATTACCAATCCCTCTCTCCCCCGCACAAAATTGTCAATCGCTCAACCCACGAGATCCTTCCCCTCTCGTCCATGTTTTTCCAGCTTTCTCATCAAACATGTTGTCTCTTCTCCTTCCACGTATACAAAATCCGGATAAACATGCATCTCACGCATATTACATGTCTCCATCTTTCTCACAGACCTAACTTCTTCCTCTCTCTTTCTCTCTCTCTCTCTCTCTCTCTCTCTCTCTCTCTCTCTCTGTCTCTCTCTGTCTCGTTAGGTTTGTCTCCTACTCTCTCGTCCACATACATACAATCTTTCCCGCCCTATCTTCTCCATCTTCAAAAGCTCTCTCTGCATGTTTCATTGACACATTGGGATATGTCAAAATGTTGCTTCTATAATGGCTGATGTAGAGTTATGGTTGTTTTTGTTGCATCCTACAAACTAATAACTATGAAATGCATTTAGATTCTCATTTGACTGGGATTATGTGAGTTTGAGCATGTTGTGAAGTACTATAGACCTTGTATACATCTTGGGATTCGACAATGATTGTAACTATTGAATTGTATAGACCATTACATTCGAAGTCAATAGCCTAATATATTTATTTCACAATTTCAACAAATGATTAGTTCACTACAAACTAAGAAAACAAATGTGTACTCCCTCCATTTTTATTTAAGTCTGCGTATTAGCATTGGTCCAAGTCAAGTTTTGTAAACTCTCAAAAAGCTTATAACAAAAAATATTAACATATACAATAACAAATAAATACCATTAGATTCATTATTGAATGTACTTTCACATCAAAAATATTTGTTATGGTAAATGTTTATATTTTTCTATAAGCTTGGTCAAACTTTAGGAAGTTTGACTTCGGTTAAACCTAATATGCAGAGTTTACTACTACTACTCGCTAGTTGCTTAGCCGAATCACTCAACACGCCACACGGGGAGTCAAGTGTCACAAAATTTTGAGGTCGGCGGGAAAATCTCCAGCGATGCTGATTCGAGCAGTGGGAAGTTACCATAGCCTTTGGAACAAGCCTATGGATGACGCTTGGTAGGGGGCTTTTTTCATAACGTCAGGTTCACCCTACCCAGCCAACCCCACCCCGGCACCCAGAGTAGTACACCTGAATACTCCCCATTTTCTATCCCCACCGCAAAATAGACTTCTCCACGGCACTGCAGCCTTTGTGCTCCTCCATTTTACATCGGCGCACTCGTCCACCGCAGCGCATCTCATCGACGACCTCGTACGCTGCACTGGAGCCGGTCCACCGTTGTCGCCGTACACGGAGCCTCTTCCCTGGCATCGTCTTCCACGGTCTCGGATCTGCTTCCCGGAAGCCGACGCCAAGCACAGAAGTACCATCGTCGTGGAGAATGAACTGACTCCCGTTGCCGACCATGACTCACAGAGGCCGCCGCGACCATCGTTCTCCTCCTCGATTCGTAATGTGTGTATTGAATCACTTAGTAGTACATGTGCAGTTCCAATTTTGTTCATACCTACCCTTCAAATTTCCTGGGTGCTATTGTTCCTGTAAAAGTAATTGGTTATAGCCTCCTTTGTCCAATAGAATATCAACTCGTAATTGTGCGTCGCTCATGTATCGCGCTGTGCTTGGGTAGGTTTTTCATCTGCAACCAGTAGTGTGGCAAATGATGGAAATGTTTTTAGAACTAGCAAGATGCCCATGCGTTGCACGCATCAAGATGCATTTGTATGAGTAGTTTATCTTGTGGGAGAAAAGGATGAACGAGGGAAGGCCTTATTTGCAAATCTAGAGAGGGGTATGGGTATCTTTTTGCAAAATTCCCATTTGTTTCCTTCCTATCTGTCAGATATAAATCGGACAACCTATATTGCAAGAAAAAAAGCATAGAGAAAAAAAGTAGACAGTAAAGGAAGTAGAGATAAATATTAAATATTAAATATAAAATAAATATAACAGTAGAGAAGAGAGTAGAGATAGCAGAGACGTCGGGAAAGGATCGCACGTGCGCGGGAAAAAGGGGCCTGGCGTGCGCTAGTTTTGGCGCGCGGCGTCCGGCGCGCTTTATAAAATCCAATGCCCTCCCACCGCTCTGTGCCTTGCCATCGCTCTCTGCCCGCTCTGTGCCTCGCCACCGCTCTCTCCCCGCTCATTTTTGCCTCGCCGCCGCCGCGCCACCATGCCGCCGCGTCGCCGGGAAACTTGGGGATACCGCGGCATCCGGGCGCACCCCTCCGGCGGCTTCTCCGCCGAGATCCGGTTCCACGGGATGCGCCTCGGCCTCGGCAATTTCGACACTGCCAACAAGGCCGCCCGCGCGTACGACGCGGTGGCGTGGCGCCTCCGATGGCCTCATAGAACATAGAACTTCCCCAACATGCCGACGCGGGAGCGGGCGTAGGAGATCGCGCCCCTACCGCAGCTTAGCACCGACGAAGATCGTCGCGACAACCGGAGGCGAGAGCACCGTCTCAGCATCACCGAGATGGATGAGCAAGCCATGGCGTTGTGGCACCAACACTTCCCGCAGGACATCATCAATGAGCGCTAGTTCTACGCGCAAAGGAGGGCGGAGAGGGATAAGAGGAGGGCGGAGCAAGCCGCCTATCGCGAGGACAAGCGTAGGAGAAAAGCGGACGCTCAATTCAACATGAGGCTAGGAGCAGCATTGCCCTGGGAATCCGACGACGATCGGTATCTTCACGCCTACAGTCAGGCATCGGAGGAGGACATCATCGAGGAGGAGTCGGACAACGAGGAGTAGTTGAATTATCTTTTTTATCTATCTATGCTGAGAACTATCCTCTACTCTATCTACTTCTAGATCTCAGCACTGTAAACGCTTTTTTAAAGCACCGCACGTTGCGATTCGGTTGGAGATGCTCTAACATGGCAGACAAGTGCTTTAATGTTGCCCACAAGATGCGCGAGTATTACTAGTAGTATATTTTTCTTGCCATGTTGAGATTTTAAAACCACGAGTGCGAACATGCACAGGAGGAATGAAGACCAAACACGGGATATTCGGGACATCTTCAAGGAGCATGGCAAGTTAAAGAGGAGCTGCACCGAACCTGTAAAACGAGCTTTGGTAAGTAACACCCTTTCAATTACTTTCGTGTAGCCTCGTGTTCTTCGATGTGTATATGTTGTAGCTTCTGTTTCTCTTAAGTGTGGTGTTCTTCGATGTGTAATAAGAAGAGTCTTAATCGTTCTAATGCTTTCGGTTTTAGCTTGATGTAGGGAGTGGGTGTTCTCACCTTGTAGTCTGTTTTTATATTTTTTTCCTTTTGAATTCACTTCTCCGAGTTCTGTTTATCTGGGTTCTACTAAATGGATCTTGGTTGCTCTGAGTATTGATCTAAAAAAGAAGTAACTTCATGTCAGGATGCAGTTCCTGCGAGGAGGGAAGTATGGTCAAATTCGAGATCATGTTTCCAAAATGAGGCTGGATTACACACAAGGTGCCAGTTCCCTAATGATGCTAGATTAGACACAAGGTGCAAATTCCCAGATGATGCTGGATTACACATAAGCTAGGTGGAGTCGTCAGCTCTTTGTGTCCTCGTGGCATTAGTAAAGGCTAAAAGAAAGCGTGCAGCAGCCCTTGAGAATGTAGCTGAGTTCCTAAAGAAGCGAAAAGAGCAATCATATGCTCTCTTCACCCAAGCCAAAGAAGAGATGGAAGAAGCCAGAAATAAGCTAGCAGAGGCAGAGCAGGCTAGGCGTCTCCTGCTATCTAAAACTGTTGTCAATACAAAATTTCCTTCATAATAGCTAGGTTCAAATGTTTATCCAGTCAGCATGCCTGTTGTGATGTCCGTGCATCTACTAATGTGGCACAAAATGTTTTTTTCGGGTCATGTAATAACAGCAATTACTTTCCAAACAATAATAGACGAAGCATTGGACATGGTATAGTTCACGCGCAAGCCCGACATTCCAAGTTCAACTTCCACATCAAACTCATGTTCATAGATATCTGCACATTTCATCCATAATGTCCACAACCATGATTCATTTCAAAGCCAAAAAAATGTGAGGAGAGTTATAAATAAAGAAAAACCTCTACTAGTTCCTGCTACCAGTGCGAGCACAACAAGTCAAGACCATGCGTAAATAAATTATATTTTAGTCATTTTTTGTGTTGCCGGCACACGCGCGGATTCAATGAAGGCAGGCAAGGCAGTCTTAAGCTGGTTGCACGCAGCGAGGAGGCGTGCTTAGCCGGGCCTGCAGTGAGTGTGGCCCTCTTGGCCGGCGCACCGGTTCAATGCCTGCGTTATGAGAGGTCGCGTCCGTGTCAGAGCAATCACTCCCTCCAGTCCTTTTTTGTTTGGGTATAACAAAATCTCCTTTTCCATTCACATTTTACAAGTAAAATTCGTGGACAAACTTTGACCCAAAGTACGATGGGGACTAGTAAACCAGAATGGAGGTAGTAGTTTTTTTTAATCAAAGAAGGGTTTCCCCTTCCGATTTTCATTACTAAAAACCATCATCTAAATCTAAACCATAGTATTTGCCCTAGAACTACCAGGTTCAACATCCCGCAACATAAACCCATACAACCTCCATCGCAAAAAAAACCATACAACCATACGCCAAGGAGGTACGTAGTACTATGAATTCCATTTTCGCTCCATACCAATCGTTCTAAAAACTACTTACTACTTATAACGCGCCATTGAAAATCGGAACTCTTAACCCCGCTAAAAAACGTTATTTTAAACGTGGCTACTCGATCTGTGGCAACTGGCGAGCCACCGCGCTCCAAGTCGTTCACCTTTGGTCCTGACCATCAACTCCTACGGATCAAATTATCACGCGAGCTGACTATTCCTACAAAGGTGCTCCACCACGTACCCGATACCCGCGAATGCAGCAATCGTGCACCTAGGGATTTAGGGTTTATTTGTTAACGTCGCCTTTATGTAACACTCCTGTGTGCGAGACAGCGAGAGGCCGACTGCGTGCATGCGCCTCCTCTCTTCGTATATGTACTCCACCGTTTGTCTGGTGTCCAAAAAATTATAATAACTACTAGCAATGTGCTAATGCGTTGCCACACGATCAAAGTAGATTAATACATATTCACCGATTTGATAGAAAAAAGTCTAGTTTTGAAATACGTATATCACTAAAAATATGTTATGTTTCACTCAAAATATATTCTTTTGGCGGTTTTGATGAGATAAGGGAGGAATGTTGTTGGTTTCAAGATTCGAGAAGTGGTATATGTCTAATTTGTACTCTTACTAGCAAGATGCCCGTGCGTTGCATGGAACATCAATATCTTGTGGGAGAAAAGGATGAATGAGGGAAGGCCTTATCTGCAAATGTGGTGAAGAGTGTGGGTAAATTGCCATATTTTCCTTCCTATCCATCAGATATAAATCGAACGACCTAGATTGCAGGATGGCAAGCCCACCGTCATCACCAACTCTATTTTTTTATCCCTACTCTTATAAAAAGCATTGTCGGTGATGATCGTGTGCCTGCCATCCTGCAATATAGGCCGTCCGATCTATATATGACGGATAGGAAGGAAACTATGGCAAGTTTGCAAAAAGATACCCACACCCCTCTACACATTTGCAAATAAAGCCTTCCCTCGTTCATCCTTTTCCCCCACAAGATAAACTACTCATACAAATGCATCTTGATGTTCCGTGCAACGCATGGGAATCTTGCTAGTTGTTGCAAAAAGCCCATGTGTGTGTGAGAGAGAGGGAGAGTGGAGGAGGACGGAGTGCATGTGTGACACAGACATAAGGAGTGTGTGCGCGATAGGTATCAGCTTAAAATGAGGCGATAGTGCGTGTGTGCACGATCGAGAGGGCGTGTCTCAAGAAGGGAAGAAAAATCTACATAGATACAAGGAGCAGGAGAGAGACATGTATGCGATGGTGGAAGCATGAGTGTGCGGGTGTATAAATCTATCTAGAGGCTAGCTAGTCGATAAATGTTTGTGAGAGAAATACGAGTCGGGGTGCAAAAGCGAGAGTTTTGTGTGTGTGTGAGAGAGAGACGGTAGTCGGGAAGGGGCGTGCAAGCAGGACGTGTGTGTGTGTCTGTGTGTGTGAGAGAGAAGACAGTAGTCGGGGTTGTCTGATCGGTAAACAAATGAATAATGTTAGTCTAGGATGGAGACGAAAAGGAGACCGCAAAAAATGTTGTGTTTATAGGAGAGAGAGAGAGAGAGAGAGAGAGAGAGAGTAATTTTAGTGGTATGAGTCATATGTAGAGACATATAGGGTGTGTGAGAGAATCCCATAGAGAGAAAGACAAAGCGAAAGACGAGTGTAGACTGTGTGTGTGGCGGTGAAAAAGAAAGCTTAGGTACCGAGTGATACCAGAGAACAGTAGAGACGTGAGAGGTAATGAAAACTGTGTAATGTATAATGATAGGGAGAATGTGACACTTCTCAAGGGAGACGTCGAGAGACCATGTTTGCGAGGATAAGAGAAATATTAAGTGAGCGTGCAGGTGAGATAGAGAAAAGAGAGTGATAGCTACCTGAAGGAGCATGCATGCGAGAGAGATGGGCGTGAAAGGAGTGAACAAAAAAGGGATTCAAATATTTGAATTCGAGATGATGATACATGTAATCCATACTCGAACCAAAATTGATCTATCAAACATGCATACTCATATGAATTCACGCACATCTATGTTATTTAATATGTAGATATTACTGATCCATACATTTTAGTAGAACATAATATGAATTCAACCTTAAGATTTTGAGATCGTTGTATTTGTAAATCATATTATACATATAAAGGAGCCGAATTCTTTGTTGTGCTTTTGAAAGTATATATAAAAAATGATGTATATAGAATGTAATTCCAATTGAAAATGGATCCCGCCCAAAAAAAATAGAATACAAACGGGATTCGAATTGAGTTGGCATGGTAAACGTGCACTCTGCAAAATTTGAACAAAGCGGGGCAAGTCGCAGTAACCGCCCGAAACCAAAATCTGCGAGATGGAAATTACTACTGCCTATCCCTGCCACGCAAAGCCTATCTGCTGGATTTCTATAGGTTTCGATAGGGGTACGTTGTAATTTCACCCAAACGTGACGTAACCGCCTCTCACCCGGATTCATACACGTGGGCACCAAAACATAGTGTGTCCTCGGCCGAAATCGAGTCCCTCCCCGATTCATATTCATACACGGTGGGCGCCAAAAACAAACGCTCGTCGGCAAATATTCGGTGTATGCAAGATTACCGTCCTATCCCCAACCGACTAATGTTGCTTTGATGTAGTAGAAATTTGAAACGGGGGCTAAGTTTGTAAATTTCCTCGCATTTGAGACAAGCGCGCCTTGAATACATGGTTCCCCCCTTCCTCTCTACCTCCCTTTTCCCCATTCGTACTCCGTGGGCGCGAAAACACCCTCTCCACCCCACCCTCCTCCGTCCGCTGTCGTCCGCCACCCCACCCACCGCCGTCCTCCTCCACCATGCCGGAGCTGATACCCCGACACCGCCGTCCATTACAAGAGATCGACCTCTCTCATCCACGCCTTCGGACCGGGATCCTTGCATCCCGTCCTCTCGCTTTATCCCCGCCGTCGTCCACCTTGCTGGCGCCACTCCTACGACCATCTCATCCACCGCGCCCCGCCGCCACCGTCGACCCTCCTAGATCTGCTTCCACGCCGCCGACAGCCATCGCTACCACAACACCGTCAAATTCTCAGCAGATGCGTACACGGCGCCGCACCAGAGGTGGTACTCCTTCGTATCTGCTCAACTTATTTATCGCAGCAAGAAAATAGATTGCCACTGCTTTGCTCTGATTTCTTGTCTTGGTTGTGAAGTTGCCTTTGTCTGGTTTGCACCTTCAGATCTGCAATGGCATGCTCAACACTATACTCCCAATGCTTATGGTTTTCCCCTTTTATATTCCACACTAGTTAAATCACAGTAGACTAAATTTCAAAATTGGGTCAGTCAATTTTTCAAAGCTCGCCGGAGTTCGCCGGTGCGATCGAAGGGGCTCGGGTGGTTGTGGGGCCTTGCCGAACGAAGAAAACTCGATGCGGGTGGGGGTTGGTGTGGGGGCGGGGGTGGGGGTGGTGGTGGAACACAGGCGGTGGGGGTCGGTGCCCCGTGTGGTGTTCTGTATGGGAAGAATCAGAGACGAGGAAGAAGAAGGGTTAGGAGACGTAGGATCTTCATCCAACCGCCTGAAATGGTCGAGAGACAGCTGGGAGTTGCATTCTTAATATGCTCTGGTTCATCATGTGTGGGCACTGCGCAACCAACATTTTATTATCCAAAATCTGCTTGCTCTTCTTTACCATGTTCCTCTTCCGTTCTTCTTTAATATGTACTCTCTCCGTTCCTAAATACAAGTCTTTGTATAGATTCCACCATGGACTACATATGGAGCAAAATGAGTGAATCTACACTCTAAAATGTATCTGGATACATCTGTATGTGATCCATAGTGGAAATCTCTACCAAGACTTATATTTTGGAATGGAGGGAGTATGATAGTAGTACAGTATGTTCCTTGTACTGAAGATGAGTTGGGACATTTGCAGTGTAGAGGTCTATACGGTCGGTTGTGATGGACACTTCGAGCCTCTTTGATTCGTAGGATCTTGTAAACATAGGAATAGGATTTCTAGTGGCCTGCCCACTTGAATCCTATAAGAATAGGAATAGGATCTTGTAAACATAGGAATAGGAATAGGAGATCTGTTGCCTTTGAGAGTTACACTGATATTAACAGTACGGCACCTTCACTTGAAGAGAGTTGGTATCCAAAGCCTTTCTAGCCGTACCGGCAATACTAGCACATATATTCCAGCAAGTTCCACTTTGCTGATTTTACTCTGATGCTTAAGGTTTTTGTAACACCTCGGGTCTGATGCGCCAGGTGTCTTCCAGCTTTCGTCGTGGTTGCCATGTCATTTGCTTGCGTATTGCATTTTGCCATGTCATCATCTACATGTTTTTCTAAACTTGCATCCGTTCGGGTCCTCCCGGTTCTCTCCGTTGTCCGTTCAGAGTTCGGACACACTCCCATGCACCCGCGGCACCTCCGAGATATTATTTTATAAGTGGCATAAAAATGTTCTCGGAATGGGTTGAAACTTGGCGTGCAGTCTTATTTTAGTGTAGACAGAGCGCCTGTCAAGTTTCGTCGCATTCGGAGTTCGTTTGACTGCCCAACCGTTAAACATATAGTGGTGCCGCTGTCGGTACCTTCGTCGGACCTTTTCGGCCTCCGAAACTGCCGCCGGGCTGCACCTCTCTTCCCTCCCCTCAGCCCAAGCCCTCTCTTCACAGCCCACTAACCCCTCCTAGGCCCAGCCTAGTCCCCCCTCTGACCGGAGCCGCACGATCGCGATCGTACGGTTCGAATCGCTTCCAAACCCCCAACCCTAACCACCTTTTTGCTATATATAGACCCCCTCCTTTCCATTTTGGGCTAAAGCCTACCCCCTAATCTCTCCCCTCCTCATTTTCAGTACCTCCTCCCACCTCGGGGGCCGCGCCACCGCCTCCCCTCTCCAGATCCGCTGCCGGCCACCTCATCCTCGCCACTTGGTGCCGCCTGAGTGGTCGCGCCACCACCCAGCGCCGGTCCCCTCCAACCACGAGCCGCCACGTCGCCCGTGCCTCTTCCCCCTCAGACTCCCACCTCTCGTGGCCCTGATCGGGACCGCCCCAGGCCCACCGCCGCTGCAGCCCGTGGGAGCCCGCGCGACCGCGCCCCCCGCAACCCTAGCCACCCAGGAGCTCCGTCTGTGCGCCGCCAACCCCACCGCCGGTCGTCGTCCTCGTCGCCCCGTCACCCTCTCACCGGAGGCCATCGCCGGACCCAGGTCACGGTGCCGCGAGCCATCTCTCCTCTCTCCCTGTCGCCTTCTTCCTCTAATATCCCTCTCGCTCTCTACCGCAGGTGAGCACCGCCACCCAGCGGAGCACGCTTCCGGCCCCATGCTGCCTCGTCTCCGTGACGCCGCCTTGCTCAGGCCACGGATCCAGCGGGATCTGGCCCCTCCGCTCCAGATCCAGGCCCCCTCGACCTAGCCGCAGCCCCGCCGAACCCCACTATCGCGGCCTGCCATCACCTCTCGCCGCCGGCGTCGTCGTGCTTCACCTGGGACGGGAGTCGCGTCCGCGTGGGCCCGGCCCAGCAGCGCCCAGCGCGCCGACCCAGCCCGACCTCCCCACCGCCCAGGCCGGCCTCTCCTTCCTTCTGGGCCGAGCCCAATGGGTGAGATGCCCTCTATCCTTCGCCCGTGCGCTACTTAGCTATTTTACGCTCCCTGTTTTTTTTGAAATTTGGCCAAGTCCAAGATTTCCAACAATATGTGCGCATCTTTCAGCATGTCATATCTCCTAGCATATAGCTCCATTTTGTGCGTGTAATATATCGAAATGTTCGCTGTGAGATGCTCTTCATTTCATTCCATTGTGACAGGTTCATTTGAGTTCATATTGATGCCCTAATCATCGTTGCAAGAGTGCTATATGATGTTAACTGTTGTCTGTTAACAGAACTTGTTGTTTTGTCTTTTTCATTTCATTTTCTGTGTGCATCCTGTGAGCCTGATTTCTACATGAGTTTTGAGCTACATCATGCCATATTTACAGTGGTGCAATCCATGTATTTTTGTGAGTCTTGTAGTGAGTGCATCGAGCTCGTGAAGTAGGGTACTTGCTGTTACTGTTTTGCTGGGCTGAATCTGCTATATCATGATGCTATGTAAACCTGTTTCTACAAGTCATTCTATGCATAATCTAGAGATGTTCATTAATGATGTTTTGTTATACATGTCATGCTCTATCCATCCGTGCCCCTGGTCGCATTTATAGCCTGTTGTAGCTTGTTGTAATCTTGCTCTCAAATTGCTAAATAATGTTGTTGTCAACCTGCTAACATTAAGTTCAATGTTGCCATGATTGTTGTTAGTGATCCAAGCATGCTATGAACTTGATCTTGTCATTCTTAGATTCATAAACATGTATTCTTACTGTTGATCACCTTTTCATGCCATGTTTTGCTCTGTGGTAAGTTGTACAGGCTCACCAATATGCCTACTTATTGTTGTTCCTGCCATATCTGAATCTGTCATATCATTTGCCATGTTTGCATGGATGCTACCATCTTTTCTGTTGACCTTTGGAATTAGTTCAGTAAGGGAGTTTTGTTCTCTGTCTTGAGTTTTAGCATGACATGCCTTTGTTTGCCATGTTAAGTTCCTGTAACATGTTGTTTGATAGCTCTAAACATTGCAACCTGATGTTATTTCTGTCAAGTCTGAAACTGTTATAATTTGCAATCTTGCCATGTCCTTTTGAGCATGTTATTGTGTTTTGTGGAGATAGCTCAGTGTTCATGTTTTGTCGTGCTTTACCTGTAATTCATGCCCATACCTTTTGTTCTTATGTTGGGGTGCTTTAGCTTCTTGTTTTGATGCTTGCAAGATGCCTAGTTGCTGTTTTGGACAGATTGTTGTTATATCTTGTTTGGAGTGTGTGTTGAACCGTTGCCCCGTTTTGAGTGTGCTCTATATGAAACTTGCTTGATTTTGCATGAAGTTTCATATTATCATGTTGCATCTTTGTTTTGAGCTGTTTGCTTGATGGTTGAATGCATTTTGCGTCAATGCCATGCTTAACTTGTTTTGCTCATATCTTCTAGGTTGTAGCTCCGAACTAAATGAACTTTATATGTAACTTGACTAGAATTTCATGTAGATCCTCTTGGTGCTCTTTAACTTGCCGTTTAACAACTTCAAATTAATGTTTTTTCAGTTCTGGGCAAATTTCTAAATTAACATATGAGGACTTACCAGAATTGTTATATGTTGTTTCCGGCCTCATTTAAACTTGCTTTGATGTGTGGCTCTCGTATGCATCATCTTCTGTCATGAGTAGCTTCATGTAGCTTTGTCATGCATCATGCTTGGTTGTGCATCATGTCTCGTTTATGTGTGTTGTGTTTACCATGGTGTGTGCTTCTTCTTGATAGTTCCCGTTTCGTTGCGATCGTGAGGATTCGTTCGTCTACGCTTGGTTCAGCTTCATACGTTCGATTTCTTCATGGACTTGTTCTTCTTACTTGCGGGATATCAGGCAAGATGACCGTCACCTTGGATCTCACTACTATCATTGCTATGCTAGTTGCTTCGTTCTATCTCTTTGCTGCGCTACCTATCACTTGTTCTTCAAGCCTCCCAATTTCCCATGTCAGCCTTTAACCCTTTTCACCCTTCCTAGGAAACCGTTGTTTGGCTATGTTACTGCTTTGCTCAGCCCCTCTTATAGCGTTGTTAGTTGCAGGTGAAGTTGAAGATTGCTCCATGGTGGACAGGATTATGGTTGGGATATCACAATATCTCTTATTTAATTAATGCATCTATATACTTGGTAAAGGGTGGAAGGCTCGGCCTTATGCCTGGTGTTTTGTTCCACTCTTGCCGCCCTAGTTTCTGTCATACCGGTGTTATGTACCCGGATTTTGCGTTCCTTACGCGGTTGGGTGATTTATGGGACCCCCTTGACAGTTCGCTTTGAATAAAACTCCTCTAGCACCTTTACCATTTGCTTCACCACCACCTATACCCTTCCCTTGGGTCGGCCAACATGAGGGCCATCTTTATTTTAGCCCCCCCCCGGGCCAATGCTTCTCTAAGTGCTGATCCGAACCGAGTAGCCTGCGGGGCCACCTCGGGGAAACTCGAGGTCTGGTTTTACTCGTAGCTTGACTTATCCGGTGTTGCCCTGAGAACGAGATATGTGCAGCTCCTATCGGGATTGTCGGCAGATCGGGCGGCTTTGCTGGTCGTGTTTTACCATTGTCGAAATGTCTTGTAAACCGGGATTCTGAGACTGATCGGGTCTTCCTGGGAGAAGGTATATCCTTCGTTGACCGTGAGAGCTTATCATGGGCTAAGTCGGGACACCCCTGCAGGGTATAAACTTTCAAGAGTCGTGCCCGCGGTTATGTGGCAGATGTGAATTTGTGAATGTCCAGTTGTAGATAACTTGACACCTAATTTGACTTAAAATGCATCAACCGCGTGTGTAGCCGTGATGGTCTCTGTTCGGCGGAGTCCGGGAAGTGAACACGGTTTTGGGTTATGGTTGACGTAAATAGGAGTTCAGGATCACTTATTGATCATTGCTAGTATCACCACCGTTCCATTTGCTCTCTTCTCGCTCTATTTTGCGTATGTTAGCCACCATATGTGCTTAGTCGCTGCTGCAACCTCACCACTTTACCCCTTCCTTTCCCATTAAGCTTTGCTAGTCTTGATACCCATGGTAATGGGATTGTTAAGTCCTCGTGGCTCACAGAGTACTACAACAACAGTTGCAGGTACAGGTTTTGTGATGATCATGACGCGAGAGCGATGTTTGCTTGTTTTGGAGTTCTTCTTCTGCTCCTTCTTCGATCAGGGGATAGGTTCCAGGTGGGCAACCTGGGCTAGCAGGGTGGATGTCGTTTGAGTTTCTGTTTGTGTTTCATCCGTAGTCGGATGGTGCTCTTATGTAAGATGTTGTTTTATTCGTGTGGCATTGTATGCCTTATGTATGTATCCCTATCAATTATGTAATGTTGATGTAATGATATCCACCTTGCAAAAGCGTCTTCAAGATGCGCTTCTATCCTTGGTGGGACCTTCGAGTTCCTTTAGGATAGGGACGCATCTTGGGCGTGACAAGTTGATATCAGAGCCTCGACCGACCTTAGGAGCCCCCCTTGATTGATCATGTAGTTTGGCCGTTGTTGAGTCTAGAATAAAACTGTTTTCGGAGTTTAGTTATAACGGAGAGTAGGAATTCTTTATACTCCTCAACCTCTTCGTCGCTCTGGTGAGGAATCTTGACGTAGTTGTTTTGGATTACTCCTCTTCCCTTTCAAACTTTCTTTAGGCTCACGTAGTTGGTTTTCGATCGTTGGTTCTCAGCTCTTTTCATCCGGTGCATTTCTCGTCAAGTTGACTCGACCCTCTTCATTTTTGCAAGTTCAATCCTCAGTTTGCTGTCAACAAAGTTGTTTCTCTATCCTCAGCTGTTTTCTTTTTCCCACCCGCCCTCCCCTTTTTCTTCTTGGAGCCGGAGTCCGTAATCGAGTATCCATCCTACTCGTGCGAAGTCTTTGCTTTCTTTCCTCAATGTTTTCAACCGGTGTTTTCTCTTCAAGTTATTCATCGATTTTCCCCTTCCAAGTTGCCTTTGTTTTCCCACCCTCCCACCCTCTTCTTCCCGGAGCCTGAGTCTCTTTCGAGCATCAATTTCATTCGTACGGAGCCTCTTCAGTCTTCCCTCAATTATTTCAACCAGTGAATTCTTGTCTCGTTTGACATTCTTCATCTCTTTTCTTTTTTGGTGGATTCAATTCAAGTTTTTCGGTGTTGATCATATTCTTTTCCTCGGCTCAAATGTTTTCCCCTTGCTTGTTCGCCTCTCGCCAGTTTATCTTTTCGGAGTGCTCAATACATCTTAGGAGATTCGTCGGTGTTCCAATTAAGTCGAGGTGGTCACCTCATTCAAATAATTTAAGTGTTCCGGTGTATCATCTATCTCGTTCAACAATCCTTTTCAACGGTGTTTTTTTAGTGGGCCTTAACCCACAGGTCTTTTCCCAGGATCTTACCTGACTCTTCTAATTTCCCGGAGCTATTCTCAAATTCTTTTCGAAGTTTGACGTAAGAATGAATTTCATCAGTCACATGCCTTATTCAAGATCTCTTTCAAATTCATTTCATTGTTGGTTCAACCTTTCCTCTTTTCATTCTCCCGGAGTATCTCAACAAATTTTGGTGTTGTTTCTCGATGTCATACTTAACATTTGAAGACCGAAGAAGAGTTTTTCCTCTCAATCTTGCCCATTTTCCTGAAGATTCGTGGTTCTAGCTTCTTGTTATCCTCTAAAATTATTCCATTTGCCAGATATTCTTTTCTTAACCATCCGGAGTATTTCAGGAGTTGATTTCTGTTTCGTTTCACCGGAGGCCATCATTCTAGCTATCGTTCCATATTTACCCAGCGCATCTGTCAAGTATTCTTTAATCAGCTTGTTATCCCTTTGTTTCCCTTGTATCTAAATCCCCTCTAGCATTTTTGTTCTTCTAATTCTTCCCGATGATTCATTCTCTTCCATCAGTCATTTTCTAATTCTTACAGCGGTTCCTTCAGATTCCTTTTCCTTGGTTATCATTTTATTTCACTCGTTCTTTTCAATCCTACCGGTGGTTCATGAAGACTTTCTCAAGTTTTGTGCTATATTCCCCTTAATCCTTTTCAAGAAGAATAAGTAGTATGTAAAAATCCATTGCTTGTCATCAATTAAAGTTGGTGAAGGATAAGCATACAATAAATCTTAATCTTATTTCATCCAAGTGAGTAATCCCTTCCTTCAGAGTTTGTTCTTGATGAATAAATTCTAGTTTCAAGTATTTTCATCTTTTCTTTTCCGGACTTCAAATTTCCTCGGCTATCTCGTCGGAACCTCCATCTAAATAATCGCAAGGCTCATCTTATTCTTTCATCCTTTATTCTACCTCATCATCCTTTTGTTACCAGAGTTCTTCATGGTGGCTTGTGATGATTTTATTCATTCTTCAAGAGTTCATCAAGATTCTTGTTGGTGGAGAAATTCAAGTATCTTTTCTTCTCGCGTCTCGAAGTGTAATTAATTCTCCGTATTCTTTTGAAGTGGAGTTTTGCATTTCTTCATTCTTCTCAGCTATCCAATCATTTCCGTTTGTGGTCGGTTATCACCTCAAAAAAATTGATATGTTATCTATAAGTCCACAACAAGCAATTCTTTTGTTGTTGAATTTCCAACAACTCCGTTCAATCCTTTCTTCTAAGGTTGCTTTCTATTTCGTTCGTGGTAGAAGTTGCCATTTTCTTCCTCGTTCTTTTCATTCAACACTTTCAATTCTTTTCGTAGGTTTTGTGTCATGTCTTCATCAAGTATCATTCCATCCTCTCAAGTTCGTGTTCTATTCCTCCATGTTTCAGCCGGAGCGCTGCCTAAATCCTTTCAGTCTTATTCGTTTCTTATCTCGTTCTAACCGAAGTGGTTTCTTATTCTATCTGATTCCGTGAGTTTTCGATCCTCGTCATACTTGTCATTCCTCCTTTTCTAACCGAGTGCTCTCGACTTTGTTCATCTTCTCTCTTGCATTCTTACTTCACCTCTTCATTTTCTCTTCCGTCTCAGTCCTAAGATCTCGGGACGAGATCTCCTGTTAGTGGAGGAGTGTTGTAACACCCTGGATCCGATGCGCCAGGTGTCTTCCAGCTTTCGTCGTGGTTGCCATGTCATTTGCTTGCGTGTTGCATTTTGCCATGTCATCATCTGCATTTCATCTGCATGTTTTTTTAAACTTGCATCCGTTCGGGTCCTCCCGATTCTCTCTGTTGTCCGTTCTGAGTTCGAACACACTTGCATGCGCCCGCGGCACCTCCGAGATATTATTTTATAAGTGGCATAAAATGTTCTCGGAATGGGTTGAAACTTGGCGTGCGGTCTTACTTTAGTGTAGACAGAGCGCCTGTCAAGTTTCGTCGCATTTGCAGTCCGTTTGACTGTCCAACCGTTAAACATATAGCGGTACCGTTGTCGGTACCTTCGTCGGACATTTCGGCCTCCGAAACTGCCGCCCGGCTGCACCTCTCTTCTCTCCCCTCAGCCCAAGCCCTCTCTTCACAGCCCACTAACCCCTCCTAGGCCCAGCCTAGTCCCCACTCTGACCGAAGCCGCACGATCGTGATCATACGGGTCGAATTGCTTCCAAACCCCCAACCCTAACCCCCTTTTTGCTATATATAGACCCCCTCCTTTCCATTTCGGGCTAAAGCCTACGCCCTAATCTCTCTCCTCCTCATTTTCAGTGCCTCCTCCCACCCCAGGGGCCGCGCCGCCGCCTCCCCTCTCCAGATCTGCCGCCAGCCACCTCATCCTCGCCACTTGGCGCCGCCTGAGTGGTTGTGCCGCCAACCAGCGCCGCTCCCCTCCAACCGCGAGCCGCCACGTCGCCCGCGCCACTTCCCCATGAGGCTCCCACCTCCCGCAGCCCTGAGGGCCAAGATCGGGCCCGCCCCAGGCCCGTCGCCGCCGCTGCAGCCTGCGGGAGCCCGCGCGACCGCGCCCCCCGCAACCCTAGCCGCCTAGGAGCTCCGCCTGCGCACCGCCAACCCTGCCGCCGATTGTCGTCCTCGTCGCCCTGTCACCCTCTCACCGGAGGCCATCGCCGGACCCAGGTCATGACGCCGCCAGCCATCTCTCCTCTCTCTCCGTCGCCTTCTTCCTCAATCTCCCTCTCGCTCTCTCCCGCAGGTGAGTGCAGCCGCCCAGAGGAGCACGCCGCCGGCCCCGTGCTGCCTCGTCTCCGCGACGCCGCCTTGCTCTAGCCACGGATCCGGCGGGATCTGGCCCCTCCGCTCCCGATCCTGGCCCCCTCAACCTAGCCGCAGCCCCGCCGAACCCCACTGTCGCCGCCTGCCATCGCCGTTCGCCGTTGGCGCCGTCGTGCTCCGCCTAGGACGGGAGCCACGTCCGCGTGGGCCCGGCCCAGCAGCGCCCAGTGCGCCGGCCCAGCCCGACCTCCCCGCCGCCCAGGCCGGCCTCACCTTCCTTCTAGGCCGAGCCTAATGGGTGAGATGCCCTCTATCCTTCGCCTGTGCGCTACTTAGCTATTTTACACTCCCTATTTTTTTGAAATTTGGCCAAGTCCCAGATTTCCAACAATATGTGCGCATTTTTCATCATGTCATATCTCCTAGCATATAGCTCTGTTTTGTGCGTGTAATATATCAAAATGTTCGCTGTGAGTTGCTCTTCATTTCATTCCATTGTGGCATGTTCATTTGAGTTCATCTTGATGCCCTAATCATTGTTGCAAGAGTGTTATATGATGTTAACTGCTGTCTGTTAACAGAACTTGCTGTTTTGTATTTTTCATTTCATTTTGTGTGTGCATCCTATGAGCTTGATTTATACATGAGTTTTGAGCTACATCATGCCATTTACAGTGGTGCAACCCACGTATTTTTGTGAGTCTTGTAGTAAATGCATCGAGCTCATGAAGTAGGGTACTTGCTGTTACTGTTTTGCTGGGCTGAATCTGCTATATCATGATGCTATGTAAACCTGATTCTACAAGTCATTCTATGCATAATCTGGAGATGTTCACTAAGGATGTTTTGTTATACATGTCATGCTATATCCATCCATGCCTCTGGTCGCATTTATAGGCTGTTATATCTTGTTGTAATCTTGCTCTCAAATTGCTAAATAATGTTGCTGACAACCTGCTAACATTAAGTTCAATGTTGCCATGATTGTTGTTAGTGATCCAAGCATGCTATGAACTTGATCTTGCCATTCTTAGCTTCATAAACATGTATTCTTACTGTTGATCACCTTTTCATGCCATGTTTTGCTCTATGGTAAGTTGTACAGGCTCACCAATATGCCTACTTATTGTTGTTCCTGCCATTTCTGAATCTGTCATATCATTTGCCATGTTTGCATGGATGCTACCATCTTTTCTGTTGACCTTTGGAATTAGTTCAGTAAGGGAGTTTTGTTCTCTGTCTTGAGTTTTAGCATGACATGCCTTTGTTTGCCATGTTAAGTTCCTGTAACATGTTGTTTGATAGCTCTAAACATTGCAACCTGATGTTATTTCTGTCAAGTCTGAAATTGTTATAATTTGCAATCTTGCCATGTCCTTTTGAGAATGTTATAGTCTTTTCTGGAGATAGCTCAGTGTTCATGTTTTGTCATGATTTACCTATACTTCATGCCCATGCCTTTTGTTCTTATGTTGGGGTGTTGTAGCTTGTTGTTTTGATGCTTGCAAGATGCCTAGTTGCTGTTTTGGACATATTGTTGTTATATCTTGCTTGGAGTGTATGTGTTGAACCGTTGCCCCGTTTTCAGTGTGCTCTATATGAAACTTGCTTGATTTTGCATGAAGTTTCATATTATCATGTTGCATCCTTGTTTTGAGGTGTTTGCTTGATGCTTGAATGCATTTTGCGTCAATGCCATGCTTAACTTGTTTTGCTCATATCTTCTAGGTCGTAGCTCCGAACTAAATGAACTATATGTAACTTGACTAGAATTTCGTGTAGATCCTCTTGGTGCTCTTTAACTTTCTGTTTAACAACTTCAACTTAATGTTTATTCACTTCTGCACCACTTTCTAAATTAACATATGAGGACTTACCGAAATTGTTATATGTTGTTTTCGGCCTCATTTAAACTTGCTTTGATGTGTGGCTCTCTTATGCATCATCTCTTGCCATGAGTAGCTTCATGTAGCTTTGTCATGCATCAAGCTTGGTTGTGCATCATGTCTCGTTTATGTGTGGTGTGTTTACCATGTTGTGTGCTTCTTCTCGATAGTTCCCATTTTGTTGCGATCGTGAGGATTCGTTCATCTACGCTTGGTTCGGCTTCATCCGTTTGACTTCTTCATGGACTCGTTCGTCTTCCTTGCGGGATATCAGGCAAGATGACCGTCATCTTGGATCTCACTACTATCATTGCTATGCTAATTGCTTCGTTCTATCGCTTTTCTGCGCTACCTATCACTTGTTCTTCAAGCCTCCCAATTTGCCATGTCAGCCTCTAAACCTTTTCACCCTTCCTAGCAAACCGTTGTTTGGCTATGTTACCGCTTTTCTCAGCCCCTCTTATAGCATTGTTAGTTGCAGGTGAAGTTGAAGATTGCTCCATGGTGGACAGGATTATGGTTGGGATATCACAATATCTCTTATTTAATTAATGCATCTATATACTTGGTAAAGGGTAGAAGGCTCGGCCTTATGCCTGGTGTTTTGTTCCACTCTTGCTGCCCTAGTTTCTGTCATACCGATGTTATGTTCCCGGATTTTGCGTTCCTTACGCGGTTGGGTGATTTATGGGACCCCCTTGACAGTTCGCTTTGAATAAAACTCCTCCAGCAAGGCCCAACCTTGGTTTTACCATTTGCTTCACCACCACCTATACCCTTCCCTTGGGTCGGCCAACATGAGGGCCATCTTTATTTTAGCCCCCCCCGGGCCAATGCTTCTCTAAGTGCTGATCCGAACCGAGCAGCCAGCGGGGCCACCTCGTGGAAACTCGACGTCTGGTTTTACTCGTAGCTTGACTTATCCGGTGTTGCCCTGAGAAGGAGATATGTGCAGCTCCTATTGGGATTGTCGGCGCATCGGACGGCTTTGCTGGTCTTGTTTTACCATTGTCGAAATGTCTTGTAAACCGGGATTCTGAGACTGATCGGGTCTTCCTGGGAGAAGGTATATCCTTCGTTGACCATGAGATCTTATCATGGGCTAAGTTGGGACACCCCTGCAGGGTATAAACTTTCGAGAGCCATGCCCGCGGTTATGTGGCAGATGGGAATTTGGTAATGTCCGGTTGTAGATAACTTGACACCTGATTCGACTTAAAACGCATCAACCGCGTGTGTAGCCGTGATGGTCTCTTTTTGGCGGAGTCCGGGAAGTGAACACGGTTTTGGGTTATGGTTGACATAAGTAGGAGTTTCGGATCACTTATTGATCATTGCTAGTTTCACGACCGTTCTGTTTGCTCTCTTCTCACTCTCTTTTACGTATGTTAGCCGCCATATGTGCTTAGTCGCTGCTGCAACCTCACCACTTTACCCCTTCCTTTCCCATTAAGCTTTGCTAGTCTTGATACCCATGGTAATGGGATTGCTAAGTCCTCGTGGCTCACAGAGTACTACAACAACAGTTGCAGGTACAGGTTTTGCGATGATCATGATGCGAGAGCGATGTTTGCTTGTTTTGGAGTTCTTCTTCTGCTCCTTCTTCGATCAGGGGATAGGTTCCAAGTCGGCAGCCTGGGCTAGCAGGGTGGATATCGTTTGAGTTTCTGTTTGTGTTTCATACATAGTCGGATGGTGGTGCTCTTATGTAAGATGTTGTAGTATTCGTGTGGCATTGTATGCCTTATGTATGTATCCCTATCTATTATGTAATGTTGATGTAATGATATCCACCTTGTAAAAGCGTCTTCAAGATGCGCTTCTATCCTTGGTGGGACCTTCGAGTTCCTTTAGGATAGGGTCGCATCTTGGGCGTGACAGTTTTCCCGTTATAGCTACACTATAATCTGTGTAGCTGCTTTGTGTCGCACTAGCAGTAGTCCACTCTTGAAGCTAAACACTGCAATGAATTACAAAATTGGCACCAAGGCATTGAGTGCAATTCTAGATCCGATGAAACTCATACGCTCCCCACCTGTTGATTCTTGTTCAGAATATGATCCTAAGGACTATTCTAACCTCGAGGAGTCAAAGGCAGATGGACTGTCCTGTTCACCCATCAAGGTGCCTATTCTAATTTGGCAATGTTTTACTTATTGCGGGTATCTTACATATGTTGTCTTGCATTTCTTCTACTTTGTTGCACCGCCATCTGCTTAGTTTACTCATCATATATGTCGAGATGCCATGCCCATCCATTATCAATACATATTCCATCTGTCATCATACCATGTTTTTCCACTCAAATTTTGTTCTTGTGCATCAGACATAAAAAAGGAAGAGGGTGATTGCCGAACCTGAAGGAGCACCAGCAAAGTCCTTGAAAAACGTGGTGGTGCCAGAGAAATCAGCAGCACCCCACTTATATTGGCTGTACCACTAGTGACACAAAACGTAGGACCGACTCTAGCAGACTGTACCCATACTTCACTGGCCACACCACTATCCCCACCACACAGGACCTGCACTCCAGCAAAAGGTATACCGATTTCATTTGCCATAGCACCAGCTGTGCCACAGCAAAATCCCACTCCAGCAAAAGGTACAACAAGTCCACCGGCCGAAGACCTATCCCAACTGCAGAGATGACCAATTCCTGTAGATTGGAACCCCATTCCATTTATTCCCAGTTTAAAAGACAATGCTTTCAATGTTGTTAAGGACTACGTGCATATATTCCCATCATGGGAAGATTATAGTGAAGACAAACACCATTTTCACATCTTCCTGTCCAACTTACGTGTAAGTGCTATTATTCATGGTTATTATTTTCCTGTTTTCTACTGATTGAACACATCAATGATTTACATCAATGATTCACATCAATGATTCACACTTTGATGGCAAGTCTATAAACGAATTTCCGGTGAAGTCTCCTGTGCTAAATTTAGAAGACATTGAATGGAAAAACCTTGTTATGCACTGGTCTCGTTCCCAGGATGAGGTACTGTCTATGAAATCACATGACAATTTGAACTTCTACTTTTCTGCATGTGCCTTACGGATCTTTTTGCAGGAAATCTGCTCGAAGAAGAATTCCGGTTTGAAAAGAACGACAGGATATCGCAAATATGCTACCCGCTGCTTTGCTCTTGTTAATACATGTTGTCCTGTATCACTGTACTTGCATACATACCTGGTTCATTATGTGACAGCAGTATGCATGATAGCTTGCTTATCAATTGTTCGCTCCAAATTATCTGATCTGTATGAATGGTTACATTAGTGTAGAATATATCCAATGCCAATGTTTCATTTAGCTCTGCATTGTTCTTGTAAGTACATGATGTCCTTTATCAGTGTACTTATAATGACAGGTAGTTGTTCATGTACCATCACTCTGCAGCTTATTTTCCTTTGCCCTTCATTTTCTACATATCAGATCTATATTTACTCTTACCATAAGGTTGGTACTGAAGAAGTTTAGTTGTGCATTGCTCTTGGCTGTACCTTTTGCTTGTATCGCTGCACTTACATTTATAGCTACTTGGTTATGTAGCATCACTCTTCATCTTATCTTAAATATTCTCCATTTTTTGTATATTATCACATCTATATTTACTCTTAACAAAACGTAGAATAAAGGCAATGCTTTTGAAGAAGATTATGTGGTAAACTTCTTGAATTCCCCCCCCCCCATTAGCATGGACAAGGCCGTTATAGAGCCTGTCTTCACCAATAATGTAAGTTTGTCCATCTCAAGCCTTCAAACTTTGTTGTATATATTTGGTTAGGCATGACTTCAACAGCTGTTTATTTTTGGTGTTTGCATCAAATTGCTTGTTTAAAGTTTATTATGTAGTTCATAAACAAAAGTTCGTCCTTTCTCAATTTAAGTTTTCAGTTACAACCAAGTTTCTTCTTCATACCATGTAAATTAAACTATACAGAGCAGGTGATCTTCTTTTGCACTGCATGTATGCTTCTGTTCTTCATCCGTAATCCAGTGATGTGGTGAACCTACCCACTACAACACAATGTCATATTCTGCAATGTCTTAACTATGAACAATGTCATATCATTCTACTATTATTTAAACCGTCTCTTTATTTTCCAATCTGAAATGGTATAAATTGACAGCACACTAACCATTGATACTTATGAGTTCTTGATCTGTAATCCAGTGTTGTCGTGAAGCTGCCAACTTCTTCACAATGTCATTTCCTGCCATGTCTTGACCTGAACAATACCATATTGAGTTAATGCAATTTTAAACGGTGTCACTTTATTCGTCACTAAGAAATGTGATGAATTGTCAGCACTGATACTTTTATCTGCAAAACCTGTCATTTGTCTGCTTGTTTATCTTTCAGAGTGAGGAAGATATAAGTGTTGAACAAGCGCCGTCTCATCATCTTGCTCAGCTGCTTGCGCTGCAGCTCCCCAGCAGGGCTAACCTTTCTTGAAATCTATTGAAGTGTTGTCGGTTTTGTATATTATTTTGTCGGCGTGTTTATTTGCACTGGTGGTGATCTTTGATGCCCAGTGTATGTAATCTGCTGTCTGCTTGTGCTTTATTATCATAGTGGCGAACTTTGATGCCCAGTGGATTAATATGCCGTAATTTCTTTATTGTATAGTCTAGGTTTTTTCTTATTCACGATGCTGCAGTTATTTTACTATATATATACCATGTCTTCGTAGTAAACCGGCCAAACCATAAAATTACGGTACATAATCGGGCCGTCATGCAATCACGATGTAGGTTGGGCCTAAAACGTGCCGAACAGCTCACGGGCCGGCAACAGCCCGAAATGAACCCCGACCCATGATTGTGCGAATCAAATCATGGGCTTTTAACAGGCCAAAATTGTCTCGGTCCTTGTTTGGCCCAATCAGATATCGGCTGCGAGCAGGCCGAATGCAAACCGGGCCGTAGTTAGGCCCAACTATATGACGGGCTTTTAACAGGCCGAAATTAATAAGGGCCGAAATATTAAACGGGCCCTTAACAGGCCAAAACTAATATCAGACCGAATTACTAAGTGGGCCTTTAGCAAGTGGGCCCAAAAGCATAGTGTCTAGTTGACGGGCTGAATCTGATATGGGCCATAATTGAGCCCAAAACCTTTTAAAGGGCCGGACCTGATCTGGGCCGTAATTTGGCCCAGAACGTGGTAGGCTTATAACGAGCCAGATCTCATATGGGCCACTTTTAGGCCCGGAACGTGGCAGGCCATTAATGGACCAGATCAAATATGGGCCGGCATTTGGCCCAAAACATGGCAGACAGTTAATGGGCCGGCCTACTAGGGTCCTAAAAATCTTGTGGGCCTACAGCTGGGCCGGCCCATTATTGTTGGCGAAATCTCGTGGGCCTTTAGCTGGGCCGGCCCATTATGATCCGCAAGAATCTTGTGGGCCTTTACCTGGGCCGGTCCATTATGGCACACAAAAATCTTGTGGGCCTTTACCTGGGCCGGCCCATTATGGCCCGCAAAATCTCGTGGGCCTTTAGCTGGGCCAGCCCATTATGGTCCGCAAAATCTTGTGGGCCTTTAGCTGGGCCGGCCCATTATGGTATGAAAAATCTTGTGGGCCTTTAGTTGGGCCGGCCCAATTAAACTTAATGGGCAGGTCCACGTGTCAACATATCATAGGTGTGTCTCGCCCATTGGATGAGTGACACTTGTGCCAACGCGGACCTGACACGTGTCTCCTCCAGCCAATGATGATTTTACCCATGGAAAATCCCCATTGGTCGGGGTTGTTAACGGGTTATCGGATCCAAAACCCGTCCCGATAGCTTAACGGCGTTCCATTACGGTGGATGCCACATGTCGGTCACCCTTGACGAAAGCACTTCTGTGTCGCGCGATTTGTCATCATGGAAGTGGACACTTCCGTGATGATAATTTTGGTAATGTCATGGAACACTTCTACGACAGCACAGGTATGACTATCTTGATTCTGTCATAAATTTGTCATGGATGTACATGCATGACAAAAAACGCGACCTACTATGACAAACACGTATCATCACCGAAGTGTATTTTTTTTGTAGTGCAACAGAGACGAAAAGGTCATGGCGAATTGGTTTCCCATGGCGCTCAAGGATGGTGCCCGCACCTGGCTCCTGAACTGCCTCCCGGCTCGATCTCCTCTTGGGACGAGATGCACAACCGCTTCATCGCCAACTTCCAGGGCACTCGCAACCGTCCTCCAGTCGTGGGTGACCTGCGCCGCATCAAGCAGCAGCCTGGAGAGACCTTGCAGAAGTACATCCAGTGCTTCAACAGCGCTCGCCTCAAGATTCCCAAGGTGACCGAGGAGGCCATCATCTCAGCATTCTGTGATGCTGTCTGCGATGTCAAGATGCAGGAGGAGCTCACCATCCATGAGGATCTATGCACATCCCTGGAGCTGTTCAATCTAGCGACCAAGTGCGCAAGAGCTGAGGAGGGGTGCCTGTCCCTCCTCGAGCTTCCACCTGCTGACCCAGAAGAGAAGAAAGCCAAGGCCAAGGACGTGAAGCACAAAGGAGCAGCCGTGCTTGAAGCAGAACCAGACACGAAGCGCGGTACGGACCAGCCGGAGTCGTCCAAGGGCAACCGATTCTGCGCCTACCACAACCTCTATACCCACAACACTAACGAATGCCAGGAGATCAGAGCCGTTCGAGAAGGACGCATCGGTTGACGCCCCGAGCGCAACGACCGGGGCTACGTTCGAGGAGGAGGAAGAGGTTGAGGACGATGGGACGACCGAGGCCCTCGCCAGGAGTGGTGTGACCGACCTCGCGAGGATCGCTGGTAGGACCAGCCTCGTGAGGGGGCTTGGAGGGATCAGCCTCGTGAGGATCGCCCGTAGGGAAATGCAGGCCTTCCCCCTCTGCCACCGCCGCCAAGAAGGAATGACGACCACCACCAAGACGAGGGGGCTGGAGGCTTCCAGGAGCCACGTGCTATCGCTTGCATCTTGGGCGGCGCCCAGGCCCCAGCCTCTCAGCGCATCTTCAAGCAGTTTGCTTGCGAGGTGAACACAGTCCTCCCCAAGCCCGAGGCCACACGCCCTCTCAGGTGGTCCACGTCCGCCATCATGTTCGTCTCAACGGATCAGCTTAAGTGTGCGGCTACAGCTGGCGTCCTCCCAATGCTTTGTTCCCTAGTCATCAGCAATGTGCAAGTTACCAGGACCCTCATCGATGGCGGTGCAGGGCTCAACATTTTGTCCGTCGAGACGTTCAACAACCTCCAAGTGCCTTATGATCAGCTCCAGCCAACCAAGCCTTTCTCAGGAGTCACTGACGGCTTCACCACTCCGATAGGGCAGGTTCGCCTCCCTGTCACTTTCGGATAGTGCAAGAACTACCGTACCGAGCTCGTCGCTCCGACGTTTCCCACATTCGCCTGCCATACAATGCAATCCTCGGGTATCCAGCCCTGGCCAAGTTCATGGCGGTAACTCACCATGGTTACAATGTCCTCAAGATGCCGGGAAGCGGCGGAATCATCACAGTCCCCTGAAGGATGTGGTGTGCTCTCTTGAGCGTTCCTTTCAAGCTGCATCAGTCGAGGACCGAGACAGCAAGAGTGGGAACCCTCCTGAGGCAGTTCCCAAGAAGAAGAAGACATCACCTATCTTCGGAGGCGCCGCTTCAGGATCTGCGCCCGTGCAAGGGGCGCCTCCCACCGTTGCATAGGAAAGCGCGCCCAGCGCCCACCTCGGGCAAGGCTCGGGGGCTCTCTCCTGGAGGGCCTCAGACTTTTCCAAGATCACGAGGGAGGCACTCGGGCACCACTTGGAGGCGTGCTTTCCGGCACGTTTCCCTCAGGAAGGCATGGGGCAAGGAGGGGCCGACCCTTAGGAGTTCATCACCAAGGCCACTCAGGAGCTTCAAGAATCAAGATTCATACGCAGCGATCGCCACCTACCTGGCGTAGCTCCCCATCCAGGCGAGGATGGCGGGCTGTGCGTCTGCATCGACTACCTAGGACTCAACCGAGTCGCGTCTAAGGAGCGCTTCTAGCCTTCGCGCGTGGGATGCTGCGAGGGTCCGCCGCACAGCTACGTTCGCATGCTTTTTGGCCTGCCAAACACGGCTGCCATTGACCAGCGTCTTCTGCGGAGCATTTTGGCAGCTCAGGCGGCCAGACGCCATGCGGTCCTGGCGGTGATGGAGATGATCCTCGAGGAGCTGCCCGGACCCCCAGAGCCTCCCGAGGCTCAGGGCTCCGGTGGCTCGTGAGGATCGGCCTCTTCACCGCGCATCGTCAGCTACTTAAACACCCGCTCTACAATGGTATCACGTGACATCTTTCGAGTTCATTTCAGCTAGGAGCGCCCTCAGGGCTGCATTATTCCCAGGTCGCGTGGGTCTGTCCCTGCGGCATGTATCCCTTTTGCTTATTTCTTCAGTTTACCTTGCTGGGGGCGCCCCTCGGGCTGCATCATCCCCAAGCCGCTCGGGCCTGACCTAGTGGCATGTATCCTTCCTGTGGTTATCTCAGCTGATTTGCCTTTCATGCTTAACTTGCCCGTGACAATCGCCTGCTCGATTGACGCCTACCTTTGGAGCCACTCGCATGGCACGACGCTTGTGCATGGGTCCGTCCCTGCAACGTCGATAAATCTGAGTGGTCGAGCTCTGGCCCACGGCAGCCCCGCAAGCGTCACCTCACCAGACCCTCAGTGCCCTCACCACTCTCTCGGAGCAACCAATGGCCGGCCGGCAATCGTAAGGGTAACCCTTGCTTTTCTCGTGTTGGTTTACAGGGACTACCTGAGGCCGAAAACGGGAGGCATCACGAGCTCTCCCTTTCTCTTACCCGCACGATCCTCTTGCGCGTTAAAAGGGGGGCTCCTGAGCATCGCGACTCAGGGGCTCTTACTGGCTCTCCAGCCCTCACCCCCTGGACTTGTCCACGGCATCGTGACCTGGCATACCAGCGGCGGCTGAGCTCGCTCGAGGGACGGGACCTGAGGACATAGAGCACGAAGGGGAGTACGGGGAAGGGAGGGGAATCTCACGAAGGCCTAGCCCAACTACATCCCAGCTGCAGCCATGCAAGTCCGGCGCATCGCGAAGGATCTACCCCCTAATTACGAGATAAGTCTCGCCCCTGGGATAGCTAATTGACGCGACATGAAACCCCCACTTAATGCGGCATGTGACAGCGATGTTGCCTTCCTTTCTGGCCCTTCGGCGGCTGCTTGAGCACTAAAGAGGACCTCCTGAGGATCGCGCCTCAGGGGCTCTTACTGGACCTCGGGCCACTCACCTCCTAGCCTTGACCACGACATCGCGACCAGGAATACCAGTGACGGCTGAAGCCTGCCTGGCGACCGGGACCTATTAGCGTAGAGCACCAAGTCGTCGTGAGGTTAGAAAGGGGGAACCAAGCCGGAACAGGACAAGCATTTGCACCACTTGATAATCAGGATAATATCAACAAAAGACATTGTGGACACTTTACATGCCCCCACAGGGTACTCTCTCAACTCCTCACAGGGAACAAACAGTGCGAATCCTAAGGAGCCCTAACTAAACGAGTCCTCATGGCCGACGCCATCATCAATAGTGGGCCATGGGAGGCCGGCTCCAACCCCATCTAGATCAGTCGTGCCAACGGCCTGATGCAGCCGCCCTGCTCTGAGCACGACACGAGCTCGGGGGCACGTAGCTATCATCGCTCGTCTCTGGAGTAGCGAGGAGCTCGAGAGAGTCGCTGGACTCCCAAGCATCTCCACTGCTGCCAGAGGAGCCGTTGGGGAAGCGGGTGGCAGGCCTAGACCTTGCCACATCGACGTCCTGGCTGCCTCCTCTGGGGCAGCACTCCAGCCGGCGGCCTTCTGCATCCAAGACCTTGAAGAGCATCAAGGAGGAGCCATCGTACTTGAAATGGATCACGAGGGCGCCCCCTGTTCGGCAGACCCGGGCAATCTCGCCCCAGCCCCGGGTCATGTAGACCTTGCCCGGAGCGACGACCTCGACCTTCGCTCTGGTCGCCGGGGTACCGCAGCCGGCGTGCTGCAGCCCAAGCTCGAGAGGCACCCTCGGCGGCATCTCGAAGGCGATCCAGGTGCCCGGAGGCATCATGGCGTGAAGGACGAGCTCGCGAGAAGAGTCCGCGACGTTGACCCCAGGAGCAATGGCACGCACCGCCAGAGCTCATCGGCGTCGCCGACGGCACGGACGGTGTCGCTCGGCGGCTCCTTCTCCAGGGCCCTCAGCCTGGGCGTATAGGGGGAGCGGAAATCCAGGAGGTGGCCGCTCGTACCAAGGCCTCGACATCTTTGGCCTTGCAACCTCATCGCAGCGGCCAGGGACCAGCCGTTTTTTCGGCGGGAGCGGGTCGGGCCACTCCCAGGGGGCCTTTCCTTTCTCTTCAGCTGAGAACCGGTGGATTGGCGCCATTGGAGGCAAGGTGGAGGAGGAGCAAGGAAGAAGAAACTAGCAGAGCAAGAAGAGATGGATAGCTAGGGCTCGCGCCTCTCCGTACTTTTTGCATGCAGTAGGGAGCCGTCAAATCGTGTAGTTCCCGAGGCAGTGTGGGGAAGCGGAGACGCCCACATCCGATCAACCGCCATGCGGCGACCAAGCCCACAGGCTTTTGGGGCCCGTGGTGCTCCACACTTGCCCTTTGGCTTCGCTGCTAAGCCAAGTCCGAGCGCGCCTTGGGCCCGGGGGCTACAGTCGGCATTCTGGGAACGGGGGTCCCTGCTATGTCTTGAGCTTGCGTTGGTTTTCCTCAAAGAGGAGAGGGTGATGCAGCAAGTGTAGCGTAAGTATTTCCATCAGTTTTGAGAACCAAGGTATCAATCTAGTAGGAGGCTCCTCAAAAGTCCCACGCACCTACATAAACAAACTGAGAACTCACAATCAACGCAATAAAGGGGTTGTCAATCCCTTCAGGCCACTTGCGAAAGTGAGATCTAATAAAGATAGTACGATAAGATAAATATATTTTTGGTATTTTGTATATGCGAATAATAGTAGATTGAAAGCAAATATGATAAGAGATAGACCCGGGGGCCATAGGTTTCACTACAGGCTTCTCTCAAGATAGCATAAGTATTACGGTGGGTGAACAAATTACTGTCGAGCAATTGATAAAAAAGCGCATAGTTATGAGATTATCTAGGCATGCTCATGTATATAGGCATCACGTCCATAACAAGTAGACCGACTCCTGCCTGCATCTACTACTATTACTTCACACATCGACCGACTCCTGCTTGCATCTAGAGTATTAAGTTCATAAGAACAGAGTAACACATTAAGCAAGATCACATGATGTAGAGGGATAAACTCAAGCAATATGATATAAACCCCATCTTGTTATCCTCGATGACAACAATACAATACGTGCCTTGCAACCCTTTCTGTCACTGGGTAAGGACACCACAAGATTGAAGACAAAGCTAAGCACTTCTCCCATGGCAAGAAAGACCAATCTAGTAGGCCAAACCAAACTGATAATTTGAAGAGACTTGCAAAGATAACTCAATCATACATAAAAGAATTCAGAGAAGATTCAAATATTATTCATAGATAAACTTGATCATAAACCCACAATTCATCGGATCTTGAAAAACACACCGCAAAAAGAATTTACATCGAATAGATCTCCACAAGAGAGGGGGAGAACATTGTATTGAGATCCGAAAAGAGAGAAGAAGCCATCTAGCTAATAACTATGGATCCGTAGGTCTATGGTAAACTACGCACAACTCATCGGAGGGGCAAGGATGTTGATGTAGAAGCCCTCCATGGTTGATTCCCCCTCCAGCAGAGTGCCGGCGAAGGCTCCAAGATGAGATCTCGTGGATACAGAAGGTTACGGCGGTGGAAATTGTGTTTCGTGGTGCTAGAACAAGATATGACTCTATATGAATGCCTCCGGCGGTGTACCGGGATGGTGCAATGAATCAAGAGTGACATGTATGAAAAATAATGCATGGTGGCTTTGCCACAAATACGATGTCAACTACATGATCATGCAATGGCAATATGACAAAAGTAAAGTATGTCATGATGATGATGAACAGAACGGTGGAAATGCCGTAATAGGTAGGTATGGTGGCTGTTTTGAGGAAGATATAGGGAGGTTTATGTGTGATAGAGCGTATCGTATCATGGGGTTTGGATGCACCGGCGAAGTTTGCACCAACTCTCAAGGTGAGAAAGGGCAATGCACGGTACCGAAGAGGCTAGCAAAGATGGAAAGGTATAAGTGCGTATAATCCATGGACTCAACATTAGTCAAAAGAACTCATATACTTATTGCAAAAATTTAGAAGTCAACAAAAAATTCAAGTACTATGCGCATGCTCCTAGGGGGATAGATTGGTAGGAAAATACCATTGCTCGTCCCCGACCGCCACACATAAGGATGCACAAGCCAAGTACACTTCATGTTTCAAATTTGTTACACAACTTTAACCATACGTGCATGCTATGGGACTTGCTAACTTCAACACAAGCATTATTTAAAATTCATAATCACCCAACTAGCATGACTTTAATATCACTACCTCCATATCTCAAAACAATTATCAAGTATCAAATTGATCTTAGCATCCAATTCACTTCCTATGATAGTTTTTAGTATACCCAACTTGGATGCCCACCATTCTAGGACCAACTTTATGATAATAGCAAATACCATGCTGTTCTAAAAGACTCTCAAAATAATATAAGTGAAGCATGAGGGACTAGCAATTTCTTCAAAAATAAGACACCACCGTGCTCTAAAAGATATAAGTGAAGCACTAGAGCAAAAACTATCAAGCTCAAAAGATATAAGTGAAGCACATAGAGTATTCTAGCAAATTCTAATCAAATAGGCTTCTCCCAAAAAGTATGTACAGCAAGGATGATTGTGGTAGTCTAAAAAGCAAATACTAATATAATACACGACGCTCCAAGAAAAACACATATCATGTGGCGAATAAAAATATAGCTCCAAGTAAAGTTACCAATGAACGAAGACGAAAGAGGGGATGCCTTCCCGGGGCATCCCCAATCTTAGGATTTTGGCTATTCTTGAATGTCTTGGGTTGCCATGGGTATCCCCAAGCTTAGGCTCTTGCCACTCCTTATTCCATAGTCCATAAATGCTTTACCCAAAACTTGAAAACTTCACAACACAAACTGAACAGGAAATCTTATAAGCTCCGTTCGTGAAAGAAAACAAAACCACCACATAAGGTACTGCAATGAACTCATTCTTTATTTGATTTTGTGTTAAACCTACTTTATTCCAACTTCCTTCTGGTTTATAAACTAATTTACTAGCCATAGATGCATTGAAATAAGCAAACAACACACGAAAAACAGAATCTATCAAAAACAGAACAGTCTGTAGCAATCTGTAACTAACACAAACTTTTGGAACTCTAAAAATCCTACCAAAATAGGAAGTCCTGGAAAATTTATTTATGGAACAGCAGCAAAAAGAATCAACGCAAAATCACGTTCCTGTGATTTAACAAAATTATATTCGTGCGCGCAAAGTTTCTGCTTTTCAGCAGAATTAAATCAACTATCATCGTAGGTTATCCTATAGGTTCTACTTGGCACAAACACTAATTAAAAGATAAAAACACATCTAAACAGAAGGTAGATGCAAGATTTATTACTAAACAGGAGCAAAAACAAAAAACATAAAGAAAAATTGGGTTGCCTCCCAACTAGCGCTATCGTTTAACACCCCTAGCTAGGCATAAAAGCAAAGACAGATGTAACGAGTGCCATCTTTGGCACTAAATTCATAAGTAGCATGCATGATAGATTCATAAGGTAATTTGACTTTCTTTCTTGGAAATTTTTCCATGCCTTTCTTTAATGGAAATTGGAATCTAATATTCCCTTCCTTCATATCAGTAATCGCACCAATCGTTCTAAGGAAAGGTCTACCAAGAATAATAGGGCAAGAAAGATTGCAATCTATATCAAGAACGATAAAATCTACGGGCACCAAATTACTATTTGCAACAATAAGAACATCATTGATTTTCCCATAGGCTTTTTAATGGTGGAATCCGCAAGGTGCAAATTTAAAGAGCAATCATCAAGATCATGGAAACCTAGAATATCACCTAAAGTTTTCGGAATCGTGGAAACACTAGCACCCAAATCACACAAAGCAAAACACTCATAATCTTTAATGCTACTCTTTATAGTAGGTTCCCACTCATCATTAAGTTTTCTAGGTATAGAAACTTCCAAATTAAGTTTTTTATCATAAGATTGCATCAAGGCATCAACAATATGTTTGGTAAAAGCTTTATTTTGGCTATAAGCATGAGGAGAATTAACAACGGATTGCAACAAGGTAATACAACCTTTTAAAGAGCAATTATCATAATCAAATTCCTTGAAATCCGAGATAGTAGGTTCAATATTATTAGAAGTTGAGGATTCTCCAATCTCACTTTTACCAAATTTAGCATTAAGATCTAAGGACTCCGAATTCTTGGGACGCCTTCTAGGCAAAGTTGATTCATCATCAGTCCCATAATCATCAAAATTCATATTGGAAAACATAGATCTAATCGGAGACACATCAATAACTTTAAGATCCTCATCATTATTTTCATATAATTTTTCTGGTTTAGCGGCCATCTTATTGACTAAGGTGGCTTGCTTGTCAGAAATTTTAGCTATTGCATTTTCAAGCGGGGTAATTTGAGCGTTAACACTATAAAATTATTTATTCATATCATCAAGCTCTTTGTTCATAAACCCCAAAAAACTTTTTTGTTCCTTAAGCTCTTTTCTAAAGAAATTATTATGCTCAAATTGCAAATTCATAAAGCTTCTAATATTTGATTCAATCTCATCCATCCTTCTAAGAAGGTGGTCAGGACCCTTAGGCGCAGCCATAAGGTCAAACAAGCAAACAAACACGCAAGCGAAAAGAGAGGAGGAGATTGGGAAAGGGAGGGCGAATAAACGGCAAGGGTGAAGTGGGCGAGAGGAAAACGAGAGGCAAATGGCAAATAATGTAAATGCGAGGGAGATGGGTTTGTGATGGGTACTTGGTATGTCTTGACTTGAGCGAAGACCTCCCCGGCAATGGCGCCAGAAATCCTTATTGCTACGTCTTGAGCTTGTGTTGGTTTTCCTCGAAGAGGAGAGGCTGATGCAGCAAGTGTAGCGTAAGTATTTCACTCAGTTTTGAGAACCAAGGTATCAATCCAGTAGGAGGCTCATCAAAAGTCTCACAGACTGACACAAACAAACTGAGAACTCGCAACCAACGCAATAAAGGGGTTGTCAACCCCTTCACGGCCACTTGCGAAAGTGATATCTAATAAAGATAGTATAATAAGATAAATATATTTTTGGTATTTTATAGATGCAATAAGTAAAGATGCAAATAAAAGTAGATTGAAAGCAAATATGATAAGAGATAGACCCGGGGGCCATAGGTTTCACTAGAGGCTTCTCTCAAGATAGCATAAGTATTACGGTGGGTGAACAAATTACTGTCGAGCAATTGATAGAAAAGCGCATAGTTATGAGATTAGCTAGGCATGATCATGTATATAGGCATCACGTCCATAACAAGTAGACCGACTCCTGCCTGCATCTACTACTATTGCTCCACACATCGACCGACTCCTGCCTGCATCTAGAGTATTAAGTTCATAAGAACAGAGTAACGCATTAAGCAGGATGACATGATGTAGAGGGATAAACTCAAGCAATATGATATAAACCCCATCTTGTTATCCTCGATGGCAACAATACAATACGTGCCTTGCAACCCTTTCTATCACTGGGTAAGGACACCGCAAGATTGAACCCAAAGCTAAGCACCTCTCCCATGGCAAGAAAGACCAATCTAGTAGGCCAAACCAAACTGATAATTCGAAGAGACTTGCAAAGATAACTCAACATACATAAAAGAATTCAGAGAAGATTCAAATATTATTCATAGATAAACTTGATCATAAACCCACAATTCATCGGATCTCGACAAACACACCACAAAAAGAGTTTACATCGAATAGATCTCCACAAGAGAGGGGGAGAACATTGTATTGAGATCCAAAAAGAGAGAAGAAGCCATCTAGCTAATAACTATGGACCCGTAGGTCTGTGGTAAACTACGCACAACTCATCGAAGGGGCATGGATATTGATGTAGAAGCCCTTCGTGGTTGATTCCCCCTCCGGCAGAGTGCCGGCGAAGGCTCCAAGATGAGATCTCGCGGATACAGAAGGTTAAGGCGGTGGAAATTGTGTTTCGTGGTGCTCCTGGATGTTTTCGGGGTACGTAGGTATATATAGGAGGAAGAAGTACGTCGGTGGCCGCCCGAGGGGCCCACGAGACAGGGGGCGCGCCCTACAAGGGGGGGGGGGCTCCTATCTCGTGGCTTCCTCGGAAGCTTCTTGACTTGCACTCCAAGTTCTCTGGATCACGTTCGTTCCAAAAATCACGCTCCCTAAGATTTCATTCCGCTTGGACTCCATTTGATATTCCTTTTCTTCGAAATACTGAAATAGGCAAAAAAACAGCAATACGGGCTGGGCCTCCGGTTAGTAGGTTAGTCCCAAAAATGATATAAATGTTTATAATAAAGCCCATAAACATCCAAAAGGGGTAATATAATAGCATGGAACAATCAAAAAATTATAGATACGTGGGAGACGTATTAGTCTCCATACTTGCCTGCCTGTGGCGTGGCTCAAGCAGCAGCCCAGTACGGCCCGTCTTCATCAACCCAAGCTCAAGACCCTCGCGAGGGGCCGAGCCTCGCGGGGCGGATGATGCAAGGCTTCCTCAGGGGCGGCCTCATCAGGTGGGCTCGCGAGGAGGCGGAGAGATCAAGGCAAGGAGTACCTCGCAAGGTGCTCGTGACGCAAGCCATGACGATTGAGACCAGGCGGCTGCTAGCCGGTGCAGTGTCCTCGTTTCCTCTTTGGTGCAAAGGGAGCAAGCGCAGGCGCGGAGTACTAAGGCATCAAGCAAAGGTTATCATATCGGTGCAACGAGACCAAGACCAGCAAGACGGTAGGACGGAGGTCACCATGGAGCCCAAGACGGCGTCATCGCGAGTGCCTTTGGCAGTCGAAGACCAACTTTAGTCAGGATAACTTGTACGACCTGACCCCCTTCAAAATGGCCGTTGTTGGCTCCCTACCGCTCAATATTTGGGAACAGGACCATGGCCCCTATAAATAGAGATATCCACCACCGTAGAGAGGAGAGAGGATAGAGAGGAGATCAGATCCAAAGCTGATCGAATCCTTCCCAAGTAGAACACTGCACAAGCTCAAGAACACCCCTCACGAGGTAGTTATTCCTCTAAACTGTTGATCATATGCCCTAGAGGCAATCCACCACCACACACTAGAGTAGGGTATTACGCCACAACGGTGGCCCGAACTAGTATAAACCTTGTGTCCCTCATGTTGTTCATCGTGTAGCTTAGATTCACAGCGAGGAGTTGGGGCGTGGATCAGTAGGGAGAAGATCTTCGTGCACACCCCAGAGTTCGAACCTTAAGGGTTTTGCTGGAACCCGATATCTGACAGATTCAGTTCAAAATGTGAACGTTAGGCTTTTCTATGGGACTGACAACATCAACTTGGTGGGACCGATGTGCTAGGGTTAGGGCATAACTTGATCTCGGTGAGACCGATCACATGAACTCGATGGGACCGATTTCAGTAATAGGAAACCGGAGAGTTGGTCTGGCAAACTTGGTTGGACCAATCGCTCATTTTGGTGAGACCAAAACGTTACCAAAATGAAACAGATAGCTTTCATTGCGAACTCGGTGGGACCGATCGCTCATTTCGACTAGACCAAAATGTTATGAAGGGAAACAGAGAGTTTGCAATCCCATCTCGGTGAGACCGAGATCCCGATCAGTGAGACCAAACTAATTAGGGTTTCTGGCAGTGGCTATGTCAAATGAACTCGGTGGCGCCGGATATATCAAATCAGTGAGGCCGAGTTTGACTTTAGGTTTAGGACATATGTGGAAATGAGAAAGTGGTTGAGGGCTTTTGGAGCATATCACTAAGCATTTTGAGCAAGTAAGCCATTAAGCAACACCTCATCCCCTTGTAATAGTATTGGCTTTTCCTATGGACTCAGTGTGATCTTGGATCACTAAAATGAAAATGTAGAGTCTTGAGCTTTTGCCAATATGTGTCCTTACATTTTGAGTGGTCCACATCTCTAGTCCATGCCGTGCAAATCATTGAACTTTCTGAAATGATCATCTTGAAAGAGTATTAGTTCAATGAGCTATATGTTCTTAAGAATTACCAAAACCACCCAGGGATTAGTTGCACTTTCAATCTCCCCCTTTTGGGTAATTGATGACAACATATAGATCAAAGCTTCGACAAATGATAATAAGAATGAAATCGTCGTCGCTTTGAGAAGTATGTGATAAGCAATAGCTCCCCCTAAATTTGTGCATTATTTAAAATTTGCTTTTGAATGCAAATGAATAATCAATTAGGATCATGGGTTACTCTTCCATGTCACATACATCTTGGTGGAGCGCTCAAAATGATAGAATATGGAATATGCACTCATCAACAAGACAAACTGTGAATGATCATACATAAGTGATAGATAATATTATCATCCAAGAACAAACATTTAAGTATGATATGATCAAACACATGATCATAAAAGTATCTCACACACATAACCAAGAAAGCAAACAAATAAGTAGCGAATAAGTAGCAAAAGAGGCAAAAAGAAGCAAGCTCTCTCTCTCTCGAAGCCTATGATCTATACACTTTCTCCCCCTTTGGCAAAAAGTTACCAAAAAGCTTGCAAATGCATAGTGCTATGCGGCTCTCTAAGCTTGATCTTTGGGAGGTGGCGTGGAGACGAGTCCTGCAACATATGCATCTGAAGAGGTTGTAGGCACTGGTGGAGTTGCAACCGGAGGGGCAACTGAAGCTGTGGCTGCAGGGGCTGAAGTTGTAGCTCTAGTTTCTTCACTGGCACTGCCGCAGACTTCTGTCTTCTGGGCACCCTTTGATAAGCATCAGTGGTGCTCTTGTCACTCATATCCTCAAGCTCTTCTTGGATCTTCTCCATAGAAGTCTGAATTTCTGTCACCTTGACATCCAAGTCATGAAGTTTTGTCTAAAAGTTCTTTCAAAACTCTCTTGATTCTGAGTCAGGGTGTCCAATCCTTTCTCAATCCTCAAAGTAGCCTGAATGAGATAGCCAAGTTGATCTTGTTTGGACTTGAGAAAAACTTGAGATGCCTCTTCAACATTTGGCATCTTGGCTGCCTTCTCTGCTTTTGCTTTTGCTCTCTTCTCCTGAGCCTCTACTGAAGTAGGATATGAAGCATCCATAACAACTGTGTTGTCCTCACGATCAGGTCTCAAGGGAAGGTGCTCTTTATCAACCAGATACATGCCTTTGCTCATCTTGGAGTTGATGAGCATCTGAATGTGTGGAGCATACCCACATGATCTCTTTTGGTCTGCTGCAGTTCTCTTGATGGTTTCAACTATCAAGCTCATCACCTTGAATTTTTGTGGCAAATCAAATAGTTGAAGCAAGTTGATTGAGTGGCCTTTGATCATCCTGTGATCTCCTGATTTGGGCAACAGGTATGCCTCAAAATGGTGTTCATGGTGGCCAGTCCAGACAATAGATAGTATACTAAGCCTAGCTTGTGTTTCTCCAAGGCCTTGTCAGGTATCTCCTTGTACATGTTTGCCATGGAGTTATGATCTTTCTTGCACTTGGCATAGACATCAATATCATCCTCAGCTTCTTCAGGGGCATTGACAAGCTTGGCCCACTCAGCAATAGTAGACTGGTACCTAGTACCTTCAGACATCCAAACAATTTTCCCATCTGGGTAGAAGTGAGCTGTAGAATAGAACTGCATGATAAGCTCATCATTCCACTTGGTCAATTTCTGACCCACAAAAGTGTCTACTCCATTGAGTCTGAATCTCTCATATACCCCGGGAAAGTGATCTTCATTGTCATCAATATATGACCAATCGACCCATCTCATGTCACTAACTATGGGCTTCTTATCCAGGAGCACAGTCTCATAGAAGTCCTGTCGTTCCTTAGTGTGAAATCTATAGTCCACAACAGTTCTTCTCCTCACATCATAAGGGTTTGATTGTCTCCACAATCTGATACCTGCATCCGTTCTCTCCTTCATGTTTTCAGCCACTTGAGGATTATCGTCATGATCAGGAATCTTTGGCTTTAACTTTCTAAGCACTTGGGCTTCCTCTTTTTCTTCTTCCATTTCAGGCACTGGGGCCTTGTTCTTTTCTGCAGCAGGTATATTTCTGGTGCTTCTCTTGGGTGCAGACATTGAAGCTTGAGTTGTAGCTTCGGGGGCAGGCTTGGGCTTTGATGGAGCAGCCCCAGATTTGATGGCATCCCACATCATCTTCTGACTCTTTGGCACTGGTGTAGCTTCTTCTTCCTGATCCTCAACTGGGTCTCTTATCATAGAGGGTCTGCCAATTACTCTGGCCATGGTCTTCTTGACCCTTTCCTTTCTCTTCTTACCCTCACCAGCCTCCTTTGGTTCAAGAGTGAACTCAATGGTTTCCTGTGTTGAGGCTCTGGTTTTGGACATTGCCACTCTCTTGGCAGGAGCTTTCTTGTGCAAATCAGGTTTAGTTGAAGCTGATGTGCCAAACTCTTTCTTGACAACTTCCTTTTTGGAGCTGACCTCCTCCTCAATAGCAACATAATCTTCATCCTCAGAATTTGAGTTTCTTTTCCTCCTCTACCTAGTAGCAGCCTTAGGCAAGTTGCTAGGAGTACTTCTGCTCCCATCATCATAGCTGTCAGAGGGACTAGTGCCCTCACTCAAGTTGACTTGTTCCTCAGACTTGTTCCGGCTGTCACTTTGATCTGACATAGCTGATATTGCAAGCTGACCCTGTGAATAGATATGGATGAGATAGAGTGGATGAGCATCACAAAGTGGAGAGTTTTTGCAAAACAATTGAGTCAAAAAACATAGTTTTAGTTTTCTACAGAAAGCATTATGGAGCTACCGATTTGTTAAACTCGGTGACACCGAAGCAACATTCGGTGTCTAAACTAGTGATCTCTGTCAGACCAAGGCACAGTTTGGTGACACCAATATTGCTAGGATTTCACAAAGTTCTGAACTCGGTCACACCGATTTGTATGTTTCGGTCAGACCAAAAATCACAAGTGCAATGGCCTAAGCCAAATCGGTGAGACCGATTTCTACAACTCGGTCGGTCCAAGATGAGTTCGGTGGAAACCTAACCCTAAATTTTTGAATGAAATCTAATTCAAAGGAAGTTTTTGATGGATAGGATAATCTCAAACTTGTCAAGAATCATGGCATTGTCTTTATGCGAAGAATCAGAGTGAGAAAGAACAAAGGATTGAACTCATACCCTAACTTCATGATGAGCTCGCTACAGCAACAACGGCGGCAGAGATTTCCATTGACGACGGTGGAGACCAGCGGCAAGAGGTCGCTGGCGACGAGGGGACGATCCGGAGACCTGAGTCGGCAGAATAGGATACGCGTGGGCGAAGGGTTTTTGGAGGATTTTCCAAAATTTGACCCGTGGGTATATATATCCTGACCCTGTCGGTGTGACCGAGTGGAACGAATCGGTGGCACCGAGATGCAGAATCGCAAACGGTTTCTACAACTCGATGTGACTGAATTGTTCAAATCGGTTGCACCGAGATTGAAAACCTAGATCAACTCAATGAACTCGATATGACTGAAAGGAATGAATCGGTCAGACCAAAATGCATAGAGAGGTTTTGGAAGTCTAATTCTATGACAAATCGGTGACTACGAGTGCTCCTCACCCAGAGGGTTCGAATCTGACTTGATCAAACTTTGTGATGTAGCATGAATAGAGTTTGAGACAAGAAAAGCATAGATAGCTAGAGGAAGTTCTTAGGCATTGTTTTCAATCCATTTGGCAAAATAAAAAGAGCCAAACAATCAAAGCAACAAATCGATTTCCTCGAATGAGAAAAATATGCGATCAACATGCTCACATAATAAAATGGCAAATGAAATATGTGGCAAATCATGCACAATCACTCTAGCATCTATCAAGCAATTCGCGATGACTAGGTCATCTATATATGAGTATATTGACTTAGGAGTCAAATGAGAACATTTGATCATAGGTCATACTCATCATTTAAGCACAAGTGGGGTTACCACTTTTACATAAAGCATTGTTGTGTTCACACCATTAGAGTTCCTTTAGCCCAATTCTTAGAGTAAAGCTCCCCCTAGATGTGATATCCCCCCTAAGGGGGATGAACTAACCTTGGGTTTTGTCGATGATGACTTCATATAGGTGTTGAAGATGTGGGTGCTCAATGTTGATGTAGATCATTTGGTGCTATCCATTGGAGTGAGTTGCACTTTCAATACCTATATGGATTAGTCCCACAAGGAACAAACAAGGGTATCCATGGACATAGAGTGAAGTACACACAAGATGATGTCCATGAAAGCATTAGATTACCTTGTCCCTTGTCTTACCAACAAGAGGGTTTGTGACTCCTTGAACTAGTACAAGATGTGGAAGTTGTTTGCACTTACCCTTGCCGAAATGAATATGACTGAAGCATGTTGGCGGAGTCACCCACAAGAACTTTCTAGTTCTTCTTCTTCAGGGTCCACGTCAACTTGATGGGAATCCTAGGGGTTGTAGGCATACTTGATGAAGTAGAACTTGATGTATACTTGGGAACCCAGTTGACCAAGGCCTTTGGAGCTTCTTCAAATGCATCAATCTCCTCTTGAAGCTTGTCCTTGCCCTTTTGCTTGTGGTCTTGTGGTGGAAGATCATCTTGAGCTTGTGTCCCCTTGAAGGAAGTAGGATCATACTTCTCTTGTTGAGGATAAAACTTCGTCTTGGGGTATTGATCTTCTTCCCACTCAACTCCATTGACATTGATTTTTTGCTCAAAACCAACACCTTGATTCTTCCGGTGCCTCCCTTGCTTGCGTACAATTTCCTCAAATTGTTTACTTCCGGCAAGGCTCTTGTAAACACCTTTCTCTATAATTCCCTTCAATAAGCTATTTTCTTGCTCAAGTGTAACTTAGCTAAGAGTATCATTAGTGGAATCAAGAGAACTACTAGAAGCAACAATATTGGATTTAGCATGATTATTGTTACTACTAGAAGAAGAATCTTTCTTACCCTTGTTTCTAGAGTTTACTTCTAGCATGTAAGTAGACAAGAGTAAACACATGGCAACGTAAGAACAACTTTTCTTATGAAGGTCATCATTGATTGCCTTTAAGAACCCATCTCTTGCTCAAGATTGAGCTTTTCAAAGTGTAGTTTCTCATGAGTCTTTAAAAGCTCTCGATGATCTTCTAAGGTAGTTTCATGAGCTAACTTAAGAGTGTTTACTACTTTAGTTAGATGCTCAATCTCCTTCTTATCATCGTCATTCGTTTTATCTTGATTAGCATGATTAATAGCAAGTTCATCATAGTTTTCATCACTAGAATTGTCAACAAGTAAATCATCATCACCTAGCAAATCATCTTCATCACTATTGAAACCAACATCACTATTGCCATGAAGCATCTTCCAATTCCTTCATTTGGTGGCTCAAATATGTCATAGGAGTTGGTTGACACAAGTGCTAGACCGCAACTCCTTGATCTTGAGTATATTCGGAGTCGGAGTGATAACTTCTCTTGGAGTGCTGGTCGGAGTCGGAACCGAATACCCATTCACCAACATGAGCTTGATGTCTTCGTTTTGTGTAGCTCCTTGATGACTTGTCCTTCCTTTCCGAATCCTTGCTTTTGCAAGAGGTTCTTCATTCATAGCGATCATCTCTACTCCTTCTATCTCTTGGAGGTGATTCTTCCCTTTTCCTTCTCCTTTTAGGTGAGTCTACTCTTCTTTTGTAGGGAGCCATACACTCATTGGAGTAGCGTCCGGGTCTTCCACCATTGTAGCAATTTTGTTCACGACTGGAAGATCTTTTTTCATTGTAGGACCTTGAATTGGAACTCCTTTCCTTGCTTCTACTCTTGTAGAACTTGTTGAAGTTCTTCACCATTAAGCTCAGTTCTTCAATGAAGGCTTATTTCTCACTTCATGATGTAGGAGCATGATAACCACAAGTATAAGGGATCACACCAGTTTTCGAGGGTAGAGTATTCAACCCAAATTTATTGATTCGATACAAGGGGAGCCAAAGAATATTCTCAAGTATTAGCAGCTGAGTTGTCAATTCAACCACACCTGAAAGACTTAATACCTGCAGCAAAGTATTTAGTAGCAAAGTAGTATGGAAGTAACGGTAACGGTGGCAAAAGTAACAGTAGCAGTTTTGTAGCAATCGTAACAGGGGTAACAGAGAAGTAACTTAGCAAAGATCAGTATGAAACAAGCTCGTAGGCAATGGATCAATGATGGATAATTATGTCAGATGTAATTCATCATGCAACAGTAATAACATAGGGTGACACAGAACTAGGTCTCCAGTTCATCAATGTAATGTAGGCATGTATTCCGAATATATTCATACGTGCTTATGGAAAAGAACTTGCATGACATCTTTTGTCCTACCCTCCCGTGGCAGCGGGGTCCTAATGGAAACTAAGGATATTAAGGCCTCCTTTAAATAGAGTACCTAACGAAAGAATTAGCACTTAGTGAATACATGAACTCCTCAAACTACGGCCATCACCGAGAAGTGTCCCAACTATTGTCACTCTGGGGTTCGCCGGATCATAACACGTAGTAGGTGAGTATAACTTGCAAGACAGGATCAAGAACTCACATATATTCATGAAAACATAATAGGTTCAGATCTGAAATCATGGCACTTGGGCCCTAGTGACAAGCATTAAGCATGGCAAAGTCATAGCAACATCAATCTTAGAACATAATGGATACTAGGGATCAAACCCTAACAAAACTAACTCAATTACATGGTAAATCTCATCCAACCCATCACCGTCCAGCAAGCCTACGATGGGATTACTCATGCATGGCAGTGAGCATCATGAAATTGGTGATGGAGGATGGTTGATGATGACAATGGCAACGGATTCCCCTCTCTAAAGCCCCGAACGGAATCCAGATCAGCCCTCCCGAGGAAGAACAGGGCTTGGCGGCGGCTCCGTATCGTAAAACGTGATGAATCCTTCTCTCTAATTTTTTTCTCCCCTAACATGAATATATAGAGTTGGGGTTGAGTTCGGTGGAGGTCTAGGGGGCCCACGAGGCAAGGGGCGTGCCCTAGGGGGCGCCCTCCACCCTCGTGGACAGGGTTTGGGCCCCCTTCTGTAGATTCTTTCACCAATTTTTTTTATTAATTCCAAAACATGACTCCGTGCAGTTTTAGGTCATTCCGAGAACTATTATTTCTGCACAAAAATAACACCATGGCAATTCTGATGAAAACAGCGTCAGTCCGGGTTAGTTCCCTTCAAATCATGCAAGTTAGAGTCCAAAACAAGGGCAAAAGTGTTTGGAAAAGTAGATACGTTGGGACGTATCAACTCCTCCAAGCTTAAACCTTTGCTTGTCCTCAAGCAATTCAGTTGACAAACTGAAAGTGATAAATAAAAAAAATTATAGACTCTGTTTGATCTTGTTGTTGCAAATATGTAAAGCTAGCATTCAAGCTTTCAGCAAAGATTATGAAGTAACCACACTCACAATAACATTTAGGTCTCACATTTACTCATATCAATGGCATAATCAACTAGCGAGCAATAATAATAAACCTTGGATGACAACACTTTCTCAAAATAACCATAATATGATATAACAAGATGGCATCTCACTAGCCCTTTCTGAGACTGCAAAACATAAATGCAGAGCACCCTTGAAGATCAAGGACTGACTAGACATTGTAATTAATGGTAAAAGAGATCCAGTCATAGCCATACTCAATGTAAATTAATAACCATGCATACAAATGACAGCGATGCTCTCCAACTAGTGCTTTTTTATAATAGGACGATGACTCAACATAAAAGTAAATAGATAGGCCCTTCGTAGATGGAAGCAGGGATTTGTAGAGGTGCCAGATCTCGAGTTTTGAAACGGAGATAAATAACATTTTGAGCTGCATACTTTCATTGTCAACATAACAACCAAGAGATCACAATATCTTCCATTCTACATACATTATAGGCGGTTCCCTAATAGAATGGTAAAGTTTATACTCCCCCACCACCAACGAGCACATTCCACGGCTGGTCCGAAACAACGGGTACCGTCCAACTAACAACAATCCTGAGGGAGTTTTGTTTGCAATTATTTTGATATTATTTGAGCATGGGACTGGGCATCCCGGTTACCAGCCATTTTCTCGTGAATGATGAGCGAGGTCCACTCATCGTGAGAATAACCCACCTAGCATGGAAGATATAGACATCCCTAGTTGATACATGAGCTATTCGAGCATAGAAAACAAAATTTCATTTGAAGATTTAGAGTTTGGCACATACAAATTTACTTGGAACAACAGGTAAATACCGCATATAGGAAGGTATGGTGGACTCAATGGAACAACTTTGGGGTTTATGGAAGTGGATGCACAAGAAGTATTCCCGCTTAGTACAAGTGAAGGCTATAAAGAGATTGGGAAGCGACCAACTAGAGAGCGACACAATCATGAACATGCATTAAGATTAACCAACAATGAGTGCAAGCATGAGTAGGATATAAATCACCATGAACATAAATATCGTGGAGGCTATGTTGATTTTGTTTCAACTTCATGTGTGAACATGTGCCCAGTCAAGCCACTCGAATCATTCAAAGGAGGATATCACCCTATCATACCACATCACAACCATTTTAATAGCATGTTGGCACGCAAGGTAAACCATTATATGTGGTTGTATGTTGCGTATGATGTCTGGCTTGTATGCTTCTAACTTTGTTGAATTGCATCTGTTTACTTTACACATAATTCCTATGAATATGACATGTGTTCTTGTTTCTAGAACATACTATATCTGATCGCACCATGTTCTTACATAAGACTACTGTTCTTGCATATCCTGCATCAGTCACTTATGATAAGGCACCTTTAAGTCGCCACTATGATATTGGTTGTGTCTTGCATATGATTTCTAGCATGTACTGCTTCTAATTTGTTGAAATGCCATATAGTTTGAACTTGGCAGAGTGATATTGGTTGCATCTTTCATATGGTGTCTAGCTTGCAGTATTTCTAATTTGTTGAAATGCCGTCTGCTTAGTTACCACATCATAGCTGTGCATATGTCACACCATCCTGTTTTTCATACATATTCCATCCTCGCTTCATGTGTTTGCCTTCCATCCGAGTAGTGTTCGTCAGTATCATGCATGAATGAGTTCTGAAGAACAAATTGTATCGGTTTGATTTCACAATGCAAAGTCATTACAGCTGAAGGAAATTAGTCCAACAGTAGATGATGGTGGTCCTTCGGAGCAACTCAAACAGGGGGTCTCTACAGATTCTATGCTGCCATCCTCCCAACAAGATTCGCAAGACAACATAAGGCTAGACAGTCAACGTAGCTGTGTAGATGATGAGCACATCTCCCCTACTCCACCATCACAGGTGCTTGCCCTAACTTGGCACTATTATATATGGTTGCATGTTGCGTATGATTTCTAGCTTGTATTGCTTCTAACTTTGTTGAATTGCATCTGCTTACTTTACACATAATGCCTGTGAATATGACATGTGTTCCTGTTTCTAGAACATACGTGTACATGATGAGCACACCTCCCCTATTCCACTATCACAGGTGCTTGCTCTAACTTGGAACTGTTATATGTGGTTGCGTTTTGCGTATGACGCCTAGTTTGTATTGCTTCTGATTATGTTGAATTGCATTTGCGTAGCTTACAACTTATACCTGCAACGATCACTTACCCATAAGACACATTTAACTTGGGACTGTGATGTAGGTTGCATCTTGCATTGTCTTCTAGCTTGTACTGCTTCTAATTTCTTGAAATGGCACTTACGACGAGACACTATTTACCTGATAGAGTGATATTGGTTGCATGTTCATATGGTGTCTAGCTTTCATTTCTTCTAATTTTGTTGAAATGCCTTCCGCTTACTGTTTTTTCATACATATTCCATCCTCCTATCATACGTGTGAATATGCAACGCTGTCTTTTTTTGTATATATTCCATCATCCTATCATGCGCTTGCCTTACATCAAAGTAGTGTTCGTCTGTATCATGCACCAACAAGTTATGCAGAGCTAATTTTATTCATCTTCTTGTGGTTTTGACTTCATAAGGCAATATCAAAAAAAAAGGAAGGAAAAGAGTAAGTTAGGTGATGTTGGTGGTCCTCCGCACCGATGCAAACAAAGACTCTCTAGATTTTCCACTTCTGCTGCTAATGAAGTTGAAGTCCCAAGTCTACATGATGAGTTCATCTCCCGTACTCCACCATCGCAGGTTCTTTCTCTAAGTTGATAGTGTGATAATTGGTTTCATGTTGCATATGTTGTCTAGCCTGTATTTCTTCTATTTTGATTAAATTGCACCTGCTGAGTTTATATGTTATACAGGTGCATATTACATGGCTTTTTGTGTCTAGAATACACTGCATCTATCTATCATACCATGTTCTTACATCAAAGTACTGTTGTTGTGTATCCTACATCAGTCACTCATGATTGGACGCTTTTAACATGGCAGTTTGATAGTGGTTGCATCTTGCATTCATTTCTACATTGTACTGCTTCTAATTTTTCGAATTGCCACTTATGACAAGACACTTTTAACTTGGCAGAGTAATATTGGTTGCATCTTTCATATGGTGTCTAGCTTGCATTACTTCTATTTTCTTGAAAATCCTTCTTCTTAGTTTACACATCGTAGCTGTGAATATGTCACGTCGTCCTGTTTTTCTTACATGTTCCATCCTCATATGGTTGTCTTACATCAAAGTATTGCTTGTCTGTATCATGCATCAATCAGTTCTGAAGAGCGATTTTATTCTTTTGTGTTGTGGGTACAGCTTGACATGGCAAAGTCAAAAAAGAGTAAGGAAAATAATATAGTAGGGAGTGGTGTTACTCGTCCGGTGAAATGGAAAAGGATCTGCCATCGAGATTCTACAGGTACTTATAGTGCAGTAGAAGGTCCAAGTCCACCGGCTACATCTACAAACACACCTAACACTACTTCCGAAGCACTACTTCAACTGTACCAGCATCTCAATGAGTTACTCATTTTTTTTGCTCCGGAACTGGCCAGTTCCCAAGCTGCCTTCATACCTAACAGTACTTCCGAAGCACTGCTGACGCAACAGGACTTGGGAAGATTAGATGAACCTCATGAGCATCAACACCAAGACGGTACTTGACCGAGTCAAGTCGCAGTTGCATGCTCCTTTATATGTACTCTCACAGTTTGATGTACACTAACACTTCCCATATTCGTTGTTGAACTAGCACCACGACGCAAGTGGAAACAGACATCAGGGATAATGCTTGACAGATTAACAAAATCTAAAGGAGTAAGAATGGAGATCCATTTTGAGGCAGGTTTAAAAAGGCCACGTGATGCTACAGAGTCAGCCAAGTTAGTATCATAGGCAGCCGTTGTCGTTAGGTGTCATGCACGTATCCTCCCAACGTGGATCCAGTACAGGAATGAGAAAGACAATACCCAGTTTAACACCTTCCTTGACCATTTATCTGTAAGTAATGTTATTCATCGCAATTAGTAATATTTTCTTGCTCTGTCCCATACTTTTCAAGATTCCTCCTAATAAGACTCACATTCTTTTTTCAACAGATGAGGTTCAAGTTGGATCCAAAAGATGATGCAACTAAACAAGCATGCACTCATGTTTTTTAGTCCGCTCTGCGACAGTATCGGCACCACCTTAGAAAATCTCACTTTGAAGGCAAGGCAAACAATGAAATCGCCCAAACATCTCCAGTGGAATATTTTACAGATGAAGGATGGACAGCCCTCGTTAAACACTGGTCTGATCCAAAGTATCAGGTAGGCTATATGTACTTGATCAGAAGACATATTGAACTTGTATTTATGTATGTGCCTTACAAGTGTGTCTTCTTCTAGGCTAATTGTTTGAAGAACAAGACCAACCTTTCTAAAGTGAAATTCCAACAGACAACAGGATCTCGTAGCAATATTTCACACTGCGAGGCCCTTGTAAATAGCTGCTACTTCCTTCTTTTTTCTGTGTCGTATTATCATATCTATATTGACTTGTTCCAAATACAGAGGAAAGCCTGTGCGGACCAAATAGAACCTGAAGCGAATGCAGTGCAAATCTTCAAGGTTTGCCACACCAGCAAGATGAAGGGCATGAGCACACCAGTTCAAGCCATTTTTGTAAGTCCTTACTCCTCTTGCCTTTTAACTGATTGGTACTATGATGTGTTCACTTAACAACTTGGTTTGCAGCCAATGTCAGTTACTCTGTTCACTTCTACACACAGTTGTCATTTCACCTTACATGGTTTTAAAGAGATGAAGGATATTCTTTTGGTCTTGATCTGTAATCTAGTTGTTATGTTCACGTGCGCACACAATGATAAAATAGCATGTTTGTTTTATATTTGTTTGCCCATTATATGAATGATGTCATACTATGTTCATCCTACTTTAAACCATGTCTCTTTATCCTTAGATGTCAACGAATGTGAGGAAATAGACAATACAGTAGGCATGCTACATGGACATATGTTCCGAGAGTGATTTTATTATGTAGTTGGCACTACAATACATGCTAATGTATTACAGTAGTTCACCAAAATAAGTTATGTATAAACGTGTAACCTACTTTGTTTGTTTTTGTCTCATTAGTAATTTATCGGGTACACTAATCTACAAGTTCAAACTTTCACCAAGCTATGGAACAAATGATTGAACAGCCACAACCACCTAAAGGTGACAAGGCTACCACATGCACAATGTCACCTCTTGTTGCAGTGCATCAGTATCTCTCCACTAACAGTGCAAAAAGAACCTTCCTACGTAATTCTGGGTTGGTTGTCAAGGTAACCTCGTCCAAATCGCCTACTGAACAAAATCTTCCGGCTAGACAGAGTGATATATCTGTGCTCCAGACACAAGTCCAATCCCTAATGGATGTCATTTCAGAAACAAGAATAGTGGTTGACAAATGTCGTCAAGATATGAATGGTTTTGAAATGAGACTATCATACATTTGCTGCGTTGTGCAAGAGCAATGGTGGACAAAAAGGTGAACATCGTGCTGCTCCATCAGATTCTACAGCCTGAAACATTAGCACAAAGGTCAAATGATCTGTGCTTCTATACATCTGATGGTGCTTTTATCTGCAAGGACTGTGAACTTCATGCCAACAGGCCTTTTGTTGTATGGTTGGAATTTATTTTGTTGTGATACAACATTTATGATGCTACCAAAGGCTATAGTAATTATGACACTATTTTTGTATATTGTAGGTTTATCTTAGTAATGTATTCGGTTGAAAGCTTCGTAGGAGCCCAACATGACAACATTTGTCGGGCCCATTCCAACTGGGCTAAAAACGATTATGGACCGAAATATGCATGTAGCCAACTAAAAATATCTGGGCCTAAATCAGCATAAGCTTTCATATTTTTCCGGTAGGCATGTGCCCATAGTGGGCCTTTAACAGGCCTAAACATAATTTGGGCCCTCAGTAAACAATAGGCCATTTACATGTATAAATATCTCGAGCCCATAAAAACATAGGCCCTTAATAGGCCAAAAGTGAGATTGGGCCCGAATTGTGCCAAATAACCCACTGGTCTTAGGAGGCCGAAATGGTGGCCCATTTACGGTGTGGATCTTTCATAGGTCGAAATTCGGATGGGTCGTAAATGCGCCGACCTAATACACGGGCCTTTTACAGGCCAGAAGTTCGGTCGGGCTTGATTAGCGTCATTTTTATATGGGCCGTTCATGGACCCAATGTGACGTTGGGCCACATATGGACCATGGATTTCATTTGATGTTAACAGGCCAAAAATCACAACAGGCCGAAAGTGGCCCCAAATCTATAGTGGGCCTCTAACAGGCCGAATGTCTGACATGGCCGAATATGACCAAAATCCTTCACGATCGTACATGGGCCGAAAGTTTCAATGGCCTGTAAATGGGCCCAAATGAAGCAGGACATTTAACAGGTCGGAAATACACCAGGCCGTAATTCGACCCAAATACTTAGCAGACTATTAACGGGCCAGAAGTGACCATGGGCCACGATGATGAAAACTTTAGGACAGGCCATTGATGGGCCGATTTGACACTAGCCGTACGGGCCTTAACTAAGAGTGTTGGGCCTTTAGCTGGGCCAACCCATTATGATGGGCAAAATCTTGTGGGCCTTTAGCTGGGCCGGCCCATTATGGTCCGCTAAATCTTGTGGGCCTTTAGTTGGGCCGGCCCATTATGGTCTGCAAAATCTTGTGGGCCTTTAGCTGGGCCTGCCCATTATGGTCTGCTAAATCTTGTGGGCCTTTAGTTGGGCCGACCCATTTAAACTTTATGGGCCACTTTTGGGCCCGTCCATGTGTCAGCATATCATAGGCCCATCTTAACTCTTGGATAAGTGACACATGTGCCAACATGGAGCTGATGCATGGTTCCGTCGGCCAATGAGAATTTTACACGTGGAAAATCAGCATTGGTCGTGTCTGTTAGCGGGTTATCGGATCCAAAACCGGACCCGATAGCTTAACGGCGTCCTGTTACGGTGGATGCCATGTGTCGGTCACCCTTGACGAAAGCACTTCTATGACGCGCGATTTATCGTCATGGAAGTGGACACTTCTGTAATGATAATTTTGGTAACGTCATGTAACACTTCTATGACAACACAGGTATGACTATCTTGATTCTGTCATAAAATCGTCATGGATGTACATGCATGACAGAAAACGTGACCTACTATGACAAACACGTATCATCACGGAAGTGTATCTTTTTTTTGGTGGCATGATGAGGTATGTGCCTGAATGTATGTTAAACAGAGATGGTGCAGGCAAGGTAATAGTCTGACAAGTAGTTTCACTAAATACCAAGTTATAAATAAGTCTCTTCTCCTTATCTTTGACAATAAAATCGTGTGCTACCATACTCTTATAGTCTATGAAAATAGTGGGCGGCACCTTTTCCTCTTTCTCATAATGACTAATAGGTATCTCAAAGTGTTTAGCAAGGCGTGAAGCAAAGATACCTCCAAAAACAGGGCCCTTTGAATGGTTCGGACTCAACCATTTTGCAACTATAGCGCCTAAACTGAAAGTTCTATCATGAAGTAATACATGGCGCAAAATAGCAAGGTCAGGAGCACTGAGGGCCCCATTGTTCCCGCGACCAATTAAACATCTACTAGCAAATATTGCATAGTAATGTAGAACATGGAAATGTACACTAGTAATCCTTGCATCTAACACTTTTCTCGTTTCCCTACAGCAATTCTATCAATAAATTCATCCACATCACTAGGATGTGGTTCCTCGACGCTGCCCTCAAAGGGCATCTTGCAAGTCACACAAAAATCATAGAATGACATCTCCTTAAACTCATCATATAAATAAAAGTCCACCAAAGGTGGTGATCTCCTAGCATGGAAATGAAAGTTTTGCACGAAAATATTAGTGAGTAGGAGATACTGTTGACACTGGCCGTGGATGAAGTCGGTGATGCCTGCATTCTCAGCCAAATAATAAAAGTCATCGTAAATTCCACAACCCTCAAGAATGCATCACAAGGCCATTCACATGACCGAATCTCCGCGGTGCGAGGAAGATTGTACTTGGGCTTTTTATTCTCTTCATTTTGCTTTTCCTTCAAGCTTCAGCTCGAGGAGCCTCTCAACAATCTCTTCAACATTTTCTTCCTCTAAGAAATTTGTGAAATTTTTAGTGACTCAAAATAAGATTGCACCAAACTCAACAAGATTGATAGCAACTACTCCCACAAGTGCCTAGAGACTATACCATGCATTAGAACTACTTTGGACCATATAAATTTGACATGCAAGCTCAAGAACAGGGTCACCTCAGCAACAAAAATTTGCAATAAATAAAGCGCTAGCTAAAAATCTAATCGGACCATTGGAGGAGTCACATACACTACAAAAAAATACACTTCCGTGATGATACGTGTTTTTCACAGTAGGATGCATTTTTTGTCATGCATGTACATCCATGACGATTTTATGACAGATTCAAGATAGTCATACATGTGTTGTCGTAGAAGTGTTCCATGACATTACCAAAATTATCATCACGGAAGTGTCCACTTCCATGACGATAAATCGCACGTCACATAAGTGCTTTTGTCAAGGGTGACCAGCACGTGGCATCCACCGTAACGGAACGCCGTTAAGCTATCGGGTCAGGTTTTGGATCCGATAACCCGTTAACAGCCCGGACCAATGGGAAATTTCCACGTGTAAAATTCTGATTGGCCGGAGGGAACACCTGTCAGCTCGTCAGTGGGCCAGATGTCACCCGTCCATTGGAGGAGACATGCCTATGATACGTTGACACGTGGCTGGGCCCAACAGAGGCCCATATAGGTTAAAAGGCCAGCCCAGTCAAAGGTCCGTAGTACTTAATTAGGTACTAGTGGGCCAGCCCAATAACGGCCTGCTTAATGAAGGCCCATTTACGGCCCGAAGCCAGATCTGGCCTGTTAATTGTTCGCCCAATATTTGGGCACATTTACGGCCCGAAACCAGATCTGACCCGTTAATTGTTTGCCGAAAATTTGGGCCCATTTACGGCCCGAAGCCGGATCTGGCCCGTTAAGTGTTCACCAAATATTTGGGCCCAACTACAGCCTGGTGACTTTCGGCCTATTAGAGGCCCGATGTAGACATGGGCCCATTTCAGCCCGGTGTGACTTTCGGCCTGGGAATGGCCCGTGTTGCCCATGGGCCATATATGGTCCAACGGGACATCGGCCCCACTAATGGCCCGTGCTAAAGGTGGCAACAGTTAAGCACAATGTGACTTTGGGCCTGTTAAAGGTTTGTCGCATAATTCGGCCCATTGATGCCTGTACTAAGCTTTCGGCTCTTAAAGGCACAAGTTATTAGTGGGCCAACTAAGGCCCGAGATATGTTTCGGCCTCGTAACGACCCGTGAGCTAACTGGGCCCAAAAAGGCACGGTATACATTTTAGCCTGCTGAAGGCTCGTCGACGACTAGTGAAAATTGAGGCCCAACATGCATTTCAGCCTGCTAAAGGCCTGTGGTGTCATCTGGGCTGTAACAGGCCAGTTCAATATTTAGCCTATTAATGGCCCAACGCTACCTAGGCCAAACAAAGCGTTGGGTCGACAAAAGGCCCAACTAAAATATAGGCCGGTGTAACTTGTGGGCATGGCGCAATGTGTGAAGGCCCCAATCATTCGGGCCCAAGAAAGACGCAGGCCGGCCCAATTTTGGCCCGCTAAAAACCAGGCCCGTTAGAGTCGAATGTTTTGGCCCGGTCGACTACATCTGATTTTTTTCAGATAGCGAATGATGGCAGTAACTAGTAGGAATTAAGAACAAACCTACTCTATACAATAAAGAAATTATGGCATAGTAACTAAGAATAAACCTACACTATACAATAAAGGATTTAAGGTATATTACATCCACTGGGCATCGAAGTTCGCCACCAGTGATCATAAAGCGGAACGAAGAAGCAGATTACAAAAACTGGGCACCATTGTAGCGTAACAAAATAATACTGAACCGAGACCACTTCCAAGACAGTTCAAGAAAGGTTAGCCTTGCGGGGGAACTGCTGCACAAGCTGCTGAGCAAGGCTGTGAGACCGGCCTAGCATGTCGGTCATAGCTTCCAGGTGTAGCTGTTTAGCGATGAGGTTCTCATTGGTGTTCTCCGCAATCTTTCTTAGAGATAGGACTTCAAGTCGAAGTTGAGTTGCAGAATGCCTTTCTGCTAGAACTTGGGACTGAAGAAGTCGAACTGATTCAGACAACGAATTCTGTGAGCTTGTCTGACTGTTAGTCTCAAGTAACTTGAACACTGCATCAAGACAAGACTTTGGGGTTGTCTCGCTATCTTCAAGATGTTTTGCCTTCTTTGCTGCAATATATGTTGGGTTTGTCTCACAGCCTTCAGCAGACTTGTGCATGCCATCAGGCATATCACCCTGAAACAAAGCAGAGAGATGACAGGTTTTGCACGTGTATAAACAAAGATGATAACTGTTCTGTCAATTCCATCCAATTTCAAATTAGAAAATAAAGAGTAAGTTCAAAATATCAATAGCATAATTTGGCATTGTTCATAATGCGGGGAGCTTCACCACACTACTGGATTACCATGTCAACATAACAAGCATAGATGAAGGGCAAAGAAAATCATTGTATCTATTTTGGATAATGTGCATGGCATGTTGTTCATATCATCAGCCACATCAGTAAGATAAAACAGGAGATGACAAGGTGCAAACGTGGGCTGCTTCACCACACACTGGATTATAGATCCACAAAAACAAGCATACATATAGGGAGTATTAAGTAATGTGCATGGTATGAATAAGGAATTTGGTTTTACAAGTAAAACTTAGAACTTACGGTTCTTGCGAACATGCATTTTGGTAGAAACAACAAACTAAACAGCAGTAAACGATAGGGAGTATGAGCAAATTAAACAGCAGTTGAGGATAAAGGCTTTAGAAGGACTGACTTACATTAACAGTTAACACCGGCTTTATAATGCCCTTCTCCATGTCAAGGGAAGGATAACTCAAGAATTTCAGCACATAATCTTCTTCATAAGCATTGCCTGTACTCTACATTTTGTAGAGAGTAATTATAGATATGATAATACTGGAAGGGATAGAGGATAATGAAGATAAGATGCAGATTGATGCTACATAATCAACTACCAATCCCTGGAAGTACAAGCGTTACAGGACAAAATGTACTGACAAGAGCAATGGGCTACACTTCTGCACTGGCATTGTCTGTGTATTCTACTTGTTGGTAAGATTAAATATAGATCTGATCTTTTTAGTAAATGGTGGGCGAGGGAGATAAGATGCAGAATGCTACAAAATGAACCAATCCCTCTTCCCATAATACAAGAGTGTTTTGAACACTGGTGTACTGTACAAAACGTTCTTATATTATGGGACGGAGGGAGTAGCTGTTAATGTAAGTACAGTGATAGACCACGTTCAGTCCTTACAAGAGGACTGCAGAGCTAAACCTCTTCAAAAGCATTGGGTTGATTCTAAATTTATGTAAGAGTCCATACGGATCTTATAATGTCCACCAAATGGACGATTACGAGGCTAACATGTGCAGTGATGCTACATAATCAAACAGCTATGAAAGTAAGTATGGTCATACAGGGCAAGAGGTACTCACAAGAGCAATGCAGTGTGCAGTATAGTTGCGAGATTCTGTGGTCCCTTGAGAACGAATGTTCTTCTGCTAACAGTTTTCGTACAAGTGAGACATTAAGGCAAATGCAGAAATGTAGTTCAAATTGTGATGTGATATCATAGACAGTACCTTACGCTGCAGCCGAGACCAATGTGTAACAAGATTATTCCAGTCACCATCGGATAAATGTAGCACCGGAGACTTTACAGAAATTTCGTTCAGAGGCTTGCCATCGAAGTGCGCTTGCCTCAGGTAGGAACGATACTTCATCAACGAGTGCTTGAAAAGCGCAACCAACCCTTGCTCGTCTTCACAATCCAGTTTGCTCCTCGCCTATTTAAAAGAATGAAATCTTGTGTCTTCTGTCAGCAGAAACATATGCAGTAATGACCATGAATAACATTAGTACATTACTTACGCGTAAGTTGCGGAGGAAGACTGGAAATTGTTCTGTGTCTGTGGTATAATCTTTCCATGAAGGAAAGATGCGCACAAATTTCCTGATAACAACATAAGCTTCTTCTTCTAAACTGGGAAGAAATGGAATAGGGGTCATATTTGCTGCAATTGGGTCTCTCTCTGGTTCGAAAAGGGATTTGTCAACTGGATTTGGTGTACTCTTTGCTGGAATGGGGGTTTTGCGTCGTAGAGCTGGTGCTATGTCAACTGGCATAATCATACTGTTTGCTGCAGTTGGGGTCTGCTGAGTTGGGGCATCAGAAATGACCAGTGTAGTAGGGCTAGAGTCTGCTAGAGTTGGGGTGTTTTGTGGGTCAGGTGATATTGCAACTACACCTAATGGGCTATTTGATTTATCAGGTGCCACTACCTTTTCCAAATACTTTGCTTGTGCTCCTCCATGATCAGCAATCGCCCTCTTCCTTTTGAACGTCTGATACACAAGAACAACATTTGAATGGATAAATATGGTATGATGACAGATGGAATATGTACTGAAAATGGATAGGCAGGGCGTATTCACATACACGATGTGTAAACTAAGCTAATGGCAGTTCAACAAAGTAGAAGCAATGCAAAGCATCAGTTGCAAGATATGTGCGAGCAATGTAACCTTGGAAAGTTAGAGCAAGTACCTTGATGGGTGAATAAGATAGGGCATCTTCCTCTGACTCCTCCACTAGGGAGCTACATTGACTTAGGTCTCCCTCTAGCTCAGAATCACTGTTAGGATCATATTCTGAGCATGAATCTGTAGGTGGAGAGCGTTTGCATTGCATTGCATCCAGACTTGATTTCAGTCCCTTAATGCCAAGTTTGACAGCCATGGCATTGTTCTGCTTTATTCTTTTCATGCGCGCAAGCTCATAATCATTATGATGCTGTTCAGAATCTGAGATTCATGAAAACATAAAAAGTAGTCAGATTATCTATGGAATGCATTGCGGATTCAACTCGAAGAGTGTCTCCCTATAAACCCCTGCATATGCAAAGTTCACCCCCCAACCGTGCTGATCAGACCACACACAGAAATACAAACCCCTTATGTCTCTGTAACAGGCAGACACACATTGCAAAACTGAAGTAGGAACATTAGAATCATATGAAATTCGTATTTGAACAAATAAACTAAGCAATTATGAGTGGCATAATGTTTAGCTTCAAGGGTGGAGTGTTGGTAGTGCGACACAAAGCAAGTAGGCAGATTGTATTCCATGTAAAAGATCGAAACATATGTAAAAGCTAGAAATGACACTTTCTTTCTATATAATGCAGTGTCCGTTGCCCACACATGATGGGAGAGATCACATAGAGAAATTCTATTCACACATGTCTACGGTTCCAGTATTTAGAAACAGGATGGTCCACCCTAAAAGAATATTGACAACAAATATGACAAGGCAAGCATAGATGTAGTGAATCAATCATTTACTTGTGAGCTTACTAGGACAAGTATGCAGAATTGTAACTGCAGTAAGAGACCGTCCAAAATCTGAATGAAGAAGTTTGTCTAGCACTTATTGTTTGCAACTAATCGACGTGAATAATTGGATATTATATTGAATGAGTAAGAAAGACAAGTAAAATTGTCAACAAACCTGGCTTGCAGTAGTAATCTGGGTCAATGTCACTACGACCAACAATCCAAAATGACTAGTTTCTGTTCCGAGGGCCGGAATTTTGAAAACCCTGTGAACTTTAGAGGTACTAAAGATTACCGAAATACATCTGAACCATTAAGTGTATGTAGCACTGAGCACACAACAAACCCTAATGACAGTCCTGCCTAATGAGTAATGAATCAATTAGAAAATGGGTGATGAGGAGTGGCTGCTGAGTGTTGAGGACGTATCTCAGGATAAATCGGGTTGGCTTGGTGGGTGCTGCACGCCTGAGCCCTGAACGGACTGGGAAGGTAGGCACGGCGGCGCGCCCGGGCAGCGGTGAACTGTTGGGCGAGCGGCTCCTGACCTCCTGTTAGTCCGGCGTCTCCTCCTAGAGTCATGCCGTCCGGGGACGGCAAGTCGCCGGCGAGGCAGGCGGCTGGGGCGAGTAGAGATCGGAAGCGCGCAGCAGAACAGAGGGGAATCGGGCCTGGGACGACCCAAAATCCCAGGGTGGGCCGGCCCACCGTGGGCACCCTGTAGAGATACACACCCGAGCGGCGAACATGCATTTTCGAAACTAATTTAGGAACATTTAGCTGACCAATTAAACAACTCTGTTTTAATAATATCAGATTCGTATTTGAACAACTAAGCTTGTTTAGCTTGATGGGTGGAGCAGTGTTATTATGACACGAAGCACGTATTCTGATCGTATAGTGATCATAAAAGGGGGAAACTCTAAGCATATTTTTTTAGCAAAAGAGGGTTTCCCCTCCGATTTCTATTAAAGAAACCACCACGGAACCAACATGATCAATTAAACCCTAAGCATGATCAATTAAACCGTATTATGGCTGTGCCATGGCAGATTTGAAGCTGCTAACCGGAGAAATGATATTTAGCATCCATTGTTTGCTTCGAACTAAGAACTAAATTCTAAGAGCTGAAAAGAAAGTAGAGTAACCAAGTTAAGATCTATTTTCTGGTTGAGATCAAAAAGTTGAGGAGATATGAAGTACCACCTCTCTTGCGGCGCCGTGTAGGCATCGGGGGTGCGATGGCTGTCGGTGGCATTGAAGTAGATCTGCGACGGTAGACAGGTGCATTGGGGGATAAGTCCCGTTGAGGTGGAAGAGAAGGTCGTGTGAGCGGCCCCGGCAAAGAGGACGACGGTGCCGATGAAGAGAGAGGACACGATGCAAGGCTATTGGTCTGTCACCGTGGATGAGAAACGTCCATCTCTAGCAGTGGACGACGCGGTCTTGGTAGGTGCTCCGGCATGGTGGAGGACGGTGGCGATGGATGTGGTGGAGGACGGCGGCGATGGATGGGGTGGTGGACGGAGGCTGGTGTGGGGATGGTGTTCAAGCGCGGACGGTGTATGAATGGGAAAATGGAGGGAGAGGTATGGGGAACCATGTTTTTGGGACGCGCCTCTTTGAAATATGGGAAAGTTACAAACTTAGCCCCCGTTTAAAATTTGGACGTCTCGTCGGTTGGGGATAGGACGGTAATCTCGCATCTCGCCAATATTTGCCCAGAGCGATTTCGGGCAAGGAGAGGGTGGTTGGCGCCCATGGTTGGCGCCCACGGTGTATGAACGGGGCTGACAGGTAGGGCGGTTGTGTCACGTCTGAGTGAAGTTACAAACCTGCCCCTATTGAAAATATTTGCCTACATCGATTTCGGCCGAGTCGAGTTTGTTTTGCCGCCCACCGTGTATGAATGGGGAATGGAGGGAGAAACAGAGGTCTTTCGGACGAGCTTGAATCAAATGTGTTTTGCCGCCCATGTTTGACGCCCACCGTGTCGGAATGGGCTCAGAGGCGGTCGTGTCACGTCTAATTGAAGTTACTAACCTACCCCTATTTAGAGCAGTGGAAATCGGGCCGATGGATTGTCCGTGTAATGGGTAGACAGTAATTTCCATCTCCCAAACACTTGGCTTCGGGCAGCCGACGTGGGAGTGGACATTTTGCTGCTTCTTTCGAATTTTGGGACAATAAGCATCCACGTTTACCCTGGCAACTAAATTCGAATCCATTTTGTATTCCTATATGAATCTTTATAAATCATTCTATGTGTTTTTATATATCTTCAAAAGGACGACAAAGATGTATTCCACTGTCATATATGAATATGGTTTACAAATGCCGATACTCAAATTCAGAAGCTAGAATCCAGTTTAAGGTGAATTCGAATATTTGGAACACTTCATGTCCAACTCAAATGTCACACGCAGCATAATGTGTACTCCCATTTAGATATGTACACAAGCGATGTATCAAGATTCAAATACCGAGTCAATCAACCAAGAATGTACAGAACTAACAGACATATAAACACTTATAGAGTATATGGATCAATAATATCAACTAACATACATAAGCCAGGCCGCTGTACTTTTTTTGGCTACAACAGCATCCTTTTTTAGCCAGCATCTTGGCCCTTTCCGATGCGTGCCACTTATGGTCCATCTATACTACTATTATTGCTGAATGCACATTCAGCCCGATTGGCATATTTGTAGGTCTGGCACAGCAATCCAAATGAAATGTCTCCGAGTCTTATCAATTAATACAGACTTGTGCTCAAATAAAATTACAAACCAAAAAACAAAAAACAATTATTACATGATCTCTAAAACAAATGGTTTGATTGATTACATGAACAAACAACACAAAGGTTATTCAACGATGGAAAGAACATTTCACCTATGATTTACCAAGTAGGAATTTAATTTCCTTTTTTCCTTCAGGACCTTAACAATCTGGTCAGTCTCAGCTTGCTTCGTTTTGAAATCCACCAAATATTTAATGGTTGTCTTGAGTACTGCTTGTGATTGTGCTGTTTGCTTCCTCAACATGTCAACTTCATCTCTAAGTGCAGAAGCAGAATCTCTTTCTACCACTAGTTTAGCCTCTAGAGCATCAGCAGTTGGCAATTCATAATGCACGATTGGGCCGGTGCCACTGCTGTGGGATGATGCAACGTCCATGGGGACCTCGCTCTTTGATCTTGGGCTAACCTGTTTTGCCATTAAAGTTCCGATTGGATTCAGAAAAGTTGAAGTTAGCAAAACATCTCAACTGGGAGTTATAACAGCAAACCAGTTAAACAAACAAGGAATTAAAGAGTTTCAATTGGATGCTGAAAAGTAGTTATTAACATCATTGTAACCCGTTGTTGCAGCAGCAAAGCAGTTAAACAAACAAGTAGATATTTAAGTTAAGGCAAACAGGTAATTCTTAACAGTAAGTATCAAACACATAGATAGGCGCAGTCTACAATAGGATTAACAGGCTGTGCATTATGTAATCAGTAGCAAACTAAATTAAGCCAAGCAACGTAATTGAACAATTTTGCAATAAGTGGCTAACTAAAATTCCGAGAAGCAGGTAACTGAACTTACGCTAGTTCTTTGTACAGGCACACTGCAACTTCTTTTTCGCTTACAAGGTTGTACGAAGGAGTCCATGGCATCAATTGCTTGGATACGCAGTCCCAATACTTCTTTCTTCCCACACTGCATGGTAAGTCGAATGGTTAATCTGGTAAGATGGTGCGTCCTTGATATGTTATATGAGGACGTGTAGTCAGACTAGTTGTAGCCACAACACATCACACTGGCTTTTACTGTATATTTCATGCGATTACTTTTGGCATATCGAGATCTAAGCAATCTACAATAGGATGAAAAGACTGGCATCCTTCACATTATTGGCGAACTCAGTTCATAGAAACAAGCAATTCAACCATTCTGTGGGTAAATCAAAAGCGCCACTGGAATATTTTTCACTACCCAATCATACACGCAAAAAGGGGCGACGCCACCATAGGGGCTGGTATGGGCGGCCGCCTCAGGTGGCTGGAAAGTGTGCACCTAGTTTGAGTCGTCCAGGTTGGCCCAGGCTAGTTTTGTTCGTCCCAACGCACGAGCAGGCAATGTAAAAAATGAAGAAAAATGTTTCAATTTGGATGGGCCAATAACATAAGTGCAAGGCAGGCCCTATAGCAGGCTCGCGGCCCAAACGAGCGCCTCCCATATCGATCGACAGCAGGAAAAATCCCAATTCATTCGCTCCAGCCTCCAGTCTGGTTCGCTCCTAACCTAGCCGCCGCTGGACAGACCGACACAGCACTTCCTCGCGCCCTCGTTGGAGGGCGGTCGCCGGGCTTCAAGCGAACGGAAGGACAAGAAGATGAAGATCCAACCCTGGGTGTAGCCTGCGTGGGAGGCAGCGGCGGCAGCACGGGCATGGCATCGAGCTTGCGCAAACGGACAGTCGCAGCTTGCAAGAGTAGCATGCGCAACGAGCAGGTACATCACATCCCTGATTATATCTAATTCAACTCTTCAATTTCTGGCCAATAGTTAAACCTGACGGTGTTGTAAAACTGCTTGTATGTAGGGAATCTATGAGAAAATGAAACCAATTTCTACTTATTTTATAACTCCCCCAATCAATACTGAACTGACTGAATCTGATGTATCTAATCAAGTTTCCGGTGCAAACATACAAGCTCATGTTGTTCTTGAGCCTGAAGTGTCTAATGAACAGACTGCTAATGAAGGATTTGATGCAAACATTTTACATGCTCCTGGTGATGAACATATAGTGTCTAATGAGGGATCTAATGCAAGCATTTTGCAAGCTCATTGAAGGATTTAGTGTCTAATGATGATCTGCTATGTTGAGAGAGACAGAGATTTGCAGGCATTGATGACAAGCAAATTATAGTGCATTTTCATAGCTTGAGGAAACGTCGAGGCCATCTACCAGAAAGTCCCCGTATCATGACAACATAGCATAAATACTTTTCTAATCTGTTGTTTGAAACTATTGGCATACTTGTGCAGGATAGATATATTGATATGCAGTTTGCGCACTGGTTATAGGTGCAATTACACTTCGATATTTTCAGCCAGAGAACGAATAATTCAAGCAGGTACAGACCATGTTTGTAGTCCTTGTACACCATGTTGCATTTTGTGTTTTTTGGTGCTTGCATCATTTAGTGTTTATAATCTGAACTACTTTGGATCATTAGCTGGTTTTCAAAGTGCATGTAGCTTCACATTTCTCAAGTTATGTTGATTTCCGGAGTGCAAGTGCCTTCGTATTTTTTAAGTTAAATGTTCGCCCCTGGTAACTTGAATTCGTGGATCCGCCACTGCACACAAATCATACACGAATGCCAGTACGAATTAAATGAAATGCAGGGACTTACGCTAGCTCGTTGTACAGGCTCACTGCAGCTCTGCTTGCGCTTGGGATGTTCCATGTACAAGTCCATGTTACCACTTGCTTGGATGTGCAGGCCTTGTGCTCCTTGCATCCCCCTCTGCATTTTTGACACGGCGAATGGTTGATCAAATAAGAGGAATCGACCTTGATGTTGTACCGGAGGACAGATACTTACAAGGTTATACGGGTGTGCAGGATGTGTACCAGATCCCGTAGCGCCGTCATGCTTCGCTAAAAAATGGATTTGCTTGTTTCAGATGATATCTCCAGAAGAAATAAGAGTTAAAGTCAGAGTTGCATAGGCGTGTAAGCTAAGAGAGCAGTGAAAGGATATCCAAACATCGTCGGAACAGTGCACAAGGGAGTGATGTGTGGATACCTAGTTCGGGCCGGCGTTTGGGCATGCTCGCCTAGCTAGAGTGCGGGTCACTTCAGAGCCGTTGAGGGTGATGCGCTGGCGTTGGCTGGCCGCGCACGGATGCAGATCTTGAGTGGCAGCGGAGCGCTACGATGCGGTGGACGAGACCGTTGGTGAAGCCCCAACAGCCACAGGGGGCGGAGGTGCGACGATGTGCTCCGTGAAGTAGCCCCGGTGAGCTGGGAGACGGCGTCGGTGAAGCGCACCTGATGCGGTGGAAGTCGGTGCCTGTGAGCCACGTCGGTTGCGGCGGCCGACGTTGTCGGTGGACCACCCGGTGCGGTGGACGAGGGCGTAGATGAGGTAGCTCCGGTGCGGTGGTGAAGCGCGACCGTCGTCTTCGTCATCGTCGTCCGGCACAGAGGTGGGGAAAGAGACGAGATGAGGGGCGATTCGAACTTTGCTTGGGTTGGCGAAGAATTAGGATTTGAACAATCTGGGACGGAAGGGGATGGTGGAGAAGGGAGATTTTGTAGGGCTGGAATTGGGGCCGCCAGATATTTCAATCCGAAACGTGGAAGCGTGAACTTATTTTGTCGTCATCCTTTTTGGGGGGGGGAGTGGGGGAGGGAGGGAGGGGGTGGGTGGCTGGGTGCTACGCGTTCGTCCGACACACGCAACCACCCCGACACGACCCTGGTCTGCCTGGTGCGCCTACATTTGAGAATGCAAACGAATCTTCTTTCATTTGCAAACGAATCTGTATGTATTACCTTGCCCGTGTTTTCCTTGCAATAATTAGTCATTCGAAACGAGATACTCCCTCAGTTCACTTTTGTAAGTCATTTCAGACAACTTAAAATGAACTGTTTTGCACATTGTCTAAAATGTCTTCAAGGTCTTATAAAAGTGAACAGAGGGAGTACTATAAATTAATTAATGAGGAGTTATTTGAAAAAATCAAAATGGATCCACGGTATCCACGCTAACGTGGATTAGAGTGTGTGTCACATAATTAGTTATTTGAATTAGAGTGTGTGTCACGTAGCGATCTCTAATTCTAACGTGGATTTCGCATTTCACTGTATCCACGCTACTTTTTAATACAAATTCATATGCATATGATGAACACCATGGTAGTGAGAAAACTTTTGGATGGATTCAAACATATGACCTACAAAATAGCACAACAAATTGAGTCAATGTCAACTTTTCGAAACCTAGTATGGCACGAATTCGAAATAATTACCCGTATGCATGGTCCTCAGTTCAAATCTTACAATGTACACCGAATTGAAACATCGATATTAAGTCTCGTACTATGTACATTCAAATGTTGTTTTTAGCCCCCCCCCCCCCCGCACACGCTATATACTTCCTGTATCGGTCAATCTTCCTCTCCTAACCACCTTAGGAAGCTATCGGTTTCCAACACACGTTCATTCTTTCTCTCCATGTTTCGATCTCTAAGTCTCTCAACTACACAACCCCTTTTCCACTCTGTTACCAAATGTATTTACCTCACACACCCGCCATTGCACCCCATGCCGAGCTCTCTCTCTCTCCCTCCCTCTCCCTCTCACCCTCTCGCGCTAAATACATGCATTGCCTATCTAGCCCCCCAACCTCTTGTGCGCACGCATGCACGTTGTCTATCTAGGTCACTCCCTCGAGACTGTCTCACTCTTTCTTCCGCACGGCGGGCCACACTCGCTCAATCTCGCTCTCTTTATCTGAGTCTCGTTTAACCTCGTTTTCTTTCACACACAAATGATATATCTCCCTGTTCGGGCCTCGATCGACACACTCTATACTCTCTCACGCAGATTGTCTATCTAGGTCAGTCCATCCAAGCCGCCCCACTCTTTCGACCTCATGGCGGGCCACGCTCACTCAATCTCTCTCTCTCTCTCTCTCTCTCTCTCTCTCTCTCTCTTGTATGTCTTCGATTGACCTCGCTCTTTCTCGGACAAAAACGATATATCACCATGTTTGAGCCCAATTCGACCTATTCACATTGTATACTCTCTCACGCACATTGTCTATCTAGGTCACTCTCTCCAACCCGTCTCACTCTTTCGATCGCACGGCGACCCTATGTGATCGATTGACCTTGCTTCCTCCCACGCACAAAATATATCTACACGTCTGTGACTGGATCATCTCTCAAGCTCTATCTTACAGCCCTCACCCTTGCCAAAAGCTCAATCGGACAATATCTCTCCAGAGCATATATATCTGTTCAATGAATGTCGGACCACACTCACTTTGTCTCTCTATCTATATGTCTCTCGATTGACCTCGCTTTCTCACACCGTATCTTCCACGCATTGAAGCTACCTCTCCATCCCTCGCAAAGCCGGAGCTATTTACATTGCGAGGGGCACTCCAACCTTGGATTAATTTGTGTAGGCATTTATTCCGGTCGGTTTAGATTATATTTTCGTAGCATTCGGCCCACAACTACTCCAAACACCGTTGCAACCCCCGCAACTCCCCTAGTTGATTTCCCTCTGGCTCGGTCATCGCTCTCTCGCACGTCCTTTCTCGCCTTCAACGTCGCACCATGGTATTATTGCAAAAAACTCTGTTGTTCTCTTTAATTATTATAAATAAGCTACAAAACTACACACCGATAGTCCACTTGGAATGGAACAAATTTCGACCCACAAATTAAAGTGCTACAAACTACACACCGAGGGGCCCACATGTCATGAAACAAATTTGGACCCATATACAAATTAAAAAATAAAGGACGAGGATCGAACATGCGACCAGGGCCTTCAAGCCGCACGTCAATAGGCAACATACGTAGAACAACAATGTTTGTTGTACCCCCCTTTGTTCACATAATGTTTTTATATTACCACAGCCTATTTAATGGATAACATGTAATATTATTTTTAGTACTATTCGCCTTCACTTACTGGTGGGTTCCATGTGTGCTCTCTCTCTCTCTCCTCCCCTTCTGCGTTTAGACGCACGGGCAAACACGAAGAACTCGCGGGCGATGTTGCCGTTGACCATATCTGGACGCGTTCACAAGTTACGGCACCAGTTTCACGTACTAGCAGCACTAGTCAGTGTGTACGTGCAATGCACGTTAATTTGGAAGTATATTAAGTGCATGCGGATATTAAGTAGGATATTATTTGCGTGTTATTATGTGATTAGCACTATTTTTGGCATGAAATTAACTGCACGCTAAACGTGTTGAGCGCTCGACATTGAAGCAGTCTAGGTCGTTGGATGACAAGGAATACATGTGGCTTGATGACGTTTTATATTTAATTTGATACGGCTCTAGCAGAACATTCAATCGATCAAACCATAGATTTCGTTCAGTCTGACTCCGACTTTAAATTATACGATGATCGATATAAAATAAACGGAAATGATAAACGTTCGGATTTTAAGCATGGCAATCCGAACGTTTTTCATGGCAAATTTAGATTACGGCGGCGGCGGGGGCGTCTTGCGGTGGGAAGCGGCTCCTCTGCCGTGCTCTGTGTGTCGTCGGGCCACTGACCGACGGCGACGGCGGCGTCTTGCGCCGTTGTTGGCGTACTCCTGGACGTTGGCCTAGCTTCAAGGAAGGCCAAAATGTTCTGGACTTCGGAGCGAGTCAACTGGCGGGAGGAGGCGACTAGCGTTGGTGCAAGGAAGCGGTCGACGGCGGCCATCCATGCCGCTGAGGGGGGCACTGGCACCCGCGGGGACAGGCCGCTGTCAACGGCGCGGCGGAGACATTCGTGTGCACGGCACCGGCACGGGCGCTCACGTCAGTGCACGCGCAGGCGCATGCGCTGGCAGGTGCACGGGCACCGGCACGGGCCGTGCGCGTCAGTGCACGCGCAGGCGCATGCGCTGGCAGGTGCACGGGCGCGTGAAAGTCGGGGGGACCTCGTGGAACCCCGTGGGATCAAGCTCGGCGACAATGCGGCTCCCAGCCCATCAATGCCACGGGGATGGGCGCTGGCGCAGTCGGGGCGACGGGAGCCGGAACGAGGGAGCGGGGACAGGCGCGGCGTCTTCCGCAAGGCCAGTTCAAGCTCGTCCCAAAGCGCCTTATGTTCTTGAGACTGCCGGGCTGGGTGTCTTCCTCAGAAACTGGAAGACTAAGGGCAGACCATCGTGATGCGGCATGGCGTACGTTTAGGTCAGGCTAGTTGGAGGTAGACGACAGGAGAATCGGAGAGGAAGAGAGAAGATTGTAGCGATACCGGGTAGTGCGGGGTTGATTTTAAACTGCGGCGCCGGTGACATTAAAAGTGGGAGCAGTTGGGACGAAGGTGGGCAGCGGAGCCTGGTCAAAGGGCTCACCTCCCGGTGAGCCTGCACAGCGGTCTGCTCGCACACCTCCCTGTCAGCCGACGCAACGGTCTGCTCGCACGCCTCCCGTCGACTCACACGCTTGCTCGGACGGCACCTGCCGATGAGAAGCGGGACTCGTGGCGGCACGTAAATGCCCACGGTTTCAATAGTGAAAGCGTTCGCCTTAACGTGACAGGTCTTTGTTCCAAAATACCTTGGCTCTTCATTTGTGCAACTTGTGATAAGCAGCTTGTCTCAAATTGAAGAAAAAACTTACAAAGTAATATTTGTGCCATATCACGTGACCATGCTCAGTTTCAAGAATTTATGCTCACTTTTGGATTTTCTGAAATTTAAGATCCAGGATTCGAAACAATATCATAACCTGCATCATGCAATAAATTTTCAAGCCGTACATCTGTCCTGTTGTATTTCTTAAGAAAGGATTTGGTCAAAATTTCGCTTAGTTAGACTTCAGACAAGTTATATATGCAGAGTAAAAGGATAATCCCTCCGTACTAGTGCATTGCCTGATAAATTAACTCAAGTACTAGGCACGAACAAATGGGCTCAATTCTGTGCTCATCCTGGTGTAGTAGTAGTAGTACTAGGCAATGCAGTTGACGGGTGACCTTGACGAGCGGTGACCGAGGGAATTGAACCGTGCTCGGCATGGTAGGTAACATTGTCTAGTTACTAAAGCATCCCTCCATTGTTCATCAGTAGTCATTATGGACCGGGGACATGAGGGGAATTTCCTAGGCCTGGAATTCTAGCTGCGAGATATTTCGACTCGAAACGCTGAGGCTCGACTGGTTGGGGTTGCCTAATGTGCGTACCACACACGCCACCGAAGGACACAAGCCCGGTTTTTTTATTATTTTTTTACGATCAACACGAGCCAAGGTCTGGCTGGTACGCCATTGGATCCTAACATTCGAGAATACGGAAGGAACCTTTTAAATTGCCGAATGAATCTAGGTGTATTACAATGCCCGTATTTTCCTTGCAAATACTAATCTCAACGTGGTAATTGATTTATGACGAGTTGTTGAATTAGAGTGAGTTTGTGATATAGTGATCTCAACGTAGATTTCACATTTCAAGGTATCCCTAGTAAGTTTTCCAATGCAAATTTAAATTTAAAAGATGAACAATATGGGGTGAGAAAAATTTGTATGTATCAAGCATATGACCACACACACACACAGAGAGAGACACACATGCACGAACACAACAACAATCCAATAAGTATAGTGCATCTATTTTTCCAAACCATGCATGTATGACACGAATTCAAAAATACTCCTTCTATTCCTAAATATTAATCTTTTAGAGAGTTCAACAAGTGACTACATACGGAGCAAAATGAGTGAATCTAGACTCTAAAATATGTCTATATACATCCGTATGTGCCAGTACATTTGAAATCTATAAACAGACTAATATTTAGGAACAAAGGGAGTAAAATGTAAGACATGCATGGTCCTCGGTTCAATATTTAAAATGAACATGAAACTGAAACATGAATATTAAGTCTAATACTACACTACATGCAAATGTTGTGTTTAGGCAGAGCTATGATTGTCGGGGGTCAACCCCTCGACCTTAGATAAAATTGTGGAGCTCTCTTTAGGGTTGTTTAGATTATATTTGTCCCCACCCTCCCAACGACCGATTGGTTGTGCGCCCCCCATCCCTCCTCCCCGGGAGAATATCATGTGCCCCCACACCTTACATGCTATATGCCGATACGAGTTGCTTGGAGCTTGTAGATCTGAGATATAGCAGCTCACATCATGTGTCTTAATATTTGTACAAAAACTACTCAGATGCCCTTGCATCCCATATCCAATGACCTTGAAGCTCGTATCACCGTAGCATCTAAGATGAAGGCGTACATCATATTCTCCTGTATATAAGAATATCATGTGCTACCACACCTTAGATGCTTTGGTGATACAAGCTCTTCGGAGCCGTTAGATTTGTGACCCAACACCTCCTCGGTAGTTCGAATGGTTTTTTTGCAGAAAATCCCCAAAAGAGTTCGGCCACTGCTTACAAGCACAAAGACTGCTCAGATGCCATTGGATCTCAGATCAAGTAACCTCAAAGCTCGTATCACCGTAGCATCCAAGCTGCGATAGCACCTTATATTTTCTCGCACGGGAGAATATGAGGTGCTCCCGCACCGTAGATTCTATGGTGATACGAGTTCACTAAGATCTAATGGCCCATAGTAGGAGGTTTGAATGTTTTTGCAATATACGGCTGAGAGAGTTTGGGAAAGGCGCAGAAAGTACACGTACTATGCATGTGCCATCTGATCACTGATCATACGACCTAGATGCACATATCACCATAGCGGGTAATTAAGCTACGGGGAGCACCTAATATGAGCAATGGGGAACCGTTGAATCGAAGATGCAGCGGCACACACGAGGCCCGAATGTTTTATTTGCAAAAAAACCTTTGGAGAGTTTGGAAATTGCGCATAATTACAAATACTACTCCCAAGCCATTGGATCTCACTTCCAACGGTGTAAAAACTCGTATCACCATAGCATCTAAGCTGCAGGGTGGATGTGATATTCTATGCTGCTATCATTTTTGTTCGCAAACTTGCAAAATACGTGTAACTCATGCTGTTACTTGTCTAACCGCACAAAGTGTTTGTTCAAAAAAACCATCCAACACTGAAATATCGGAACAACACACGGGGGTCCAACTTGTCATTAATCAAATTTGTACCTAAAACTAACAAATCTGAAAGACGAGATTCGAACTGGCAACCTGGACTACAAAGCGTAAGTCGATAGCCTCAAACAACAACGGTTGTTGGCTTTGTCCCATCACTTGATTTTATACAGTATTACATTGAGTAGAGTAGAGAGAGTGCCTCGTCAACACGTGCATGACCGTTGACTCACTTACTGGTGGGTCCCAGGCCTGTGATCTCAATCTGTCTTCTCTCCATCGTCTAACCTTTGCACGGGCACACACGAAGAGCGGCGCTAGCTTGCCGTGGTGTTATTACAAATAAAAAAAGCTTGGAAAATAGAAGAATCGCCTAGAACAAGAGACGTTGTGGCTGGTCGAGACGGAACTAACCACGTCAATCCTCTGTGTCACGTTTGCATGATGAAGCTGTGTGGCTAGTGGGCTGTTTTCGACCGACTGGCTGGGTCGCAAGGTCGAACCATAGGTACTACGTCTGATACAGTATATTTTTACACACACATTTTTTCCTCTGTGCCGAGACGTGGCACACCCTACCGTGCGGTTTCGGGGTCCCCCGGGTGGTGCACACATATATTCTTCCTGACGTGGGACGCCCTACTGCGCGTTTTCTAGGTCCTCCTCGGTCATAGCGCCGAAGCAAGTAAATGAGTCGTCAAATCACGAAAGACCACCTTTCCCGCCGAGTACATCAGTGAAGCACGGTGGCTAGCTAGTTGGACTAGTTCAACCGATCAGCTAGGCTGCCGCCACATTTTTTTTCACCCCTTTTTTATCTACTTGCCGGCAGGTAAATTTAAATATCCACCGCGGCGTTGCTCTGGTGTTTGGGTACGGCAGGATTTTTAATTTTTTTATTGACGGGAGCAGGCGCGGCAGGGTTTTAATTTTTTTATTGACGGGAGCAGGCGCGGCAGCAATTAGTCACGATGACTCCGCCTGTAAAACCCACTGCTCCCTAATGTGAGAAGTCGTCGACTGGTGTTTTACCATGGTGAAAAACAAAAGATCCCCCACTCCTTGGCTGTCTCCCTCTGCCTTCCCATAGATTGCATTAACTTTCAGCCGTTTCGCCCCCTTTGCTTCCTCTCCCCATTGCTTCTACCTGGTGCCATGGCGGCGCAGCAGATCATGGAGTCCAAGGTGAGGCGCCTGACACAGGAGCTCCTGGCCAAGGATGCAGAGCTCAGAGCCAAGGACGTGGAGCTCCGTGAGCTCAAGGAGGAGAGGAGTGTCATGCTCCTCCATTATGTGCTGGAGTTCATGGAGCTTCAAAAGCGGTAGGCGTGCACCACAAAGATGCTCGAGGCGTCGGCGACATTGCTACAGAAAGTGGGAGATACGCTAGGCCGTCAAGGGAGCCGACTGGAGCGCGAGCGGGCCGATCGTGACAAGCTCCAGGATCGCCTAAGCCACTTGGTGAACCAAGTTGCCATGCATGTGTTGTGGCTGCGCTATGCCTACCGTCATGCCAGCGCGACAATGTCGGCCGTCGGGCTAAACTAGTTCCACCACCCGGTCGACTTCAATGAGTGGCGGCTTCCTGACCTCATCTCCTTCTTCACCTATATCTCCGTGGAGCTGAGCCGTCACCGCATGATGGTGGGGGCTGAGCTGGACAAGGAGGGGTTGTGGGCTGCCGTCGCCATTGCCGGGTGGATCCTTTCAAGGCTCCATCACCAGAATCCATTCGTGCCATTGGACTTCATCTTTGATGAGCTGGCTCCCGTCGACCAGGGGCACTACAAAAAAAGACACATCCGTGACATTTTGGGCCGAACGAAAAAAATTTCCTTCATACATATGACACTTCCATGACGATAATTGTGACAAAACCCGGTATCATCATAGATGTGGTGGGCTCCTACTTCTATGACAAAAAATCATGACAGAAAATGGGCTTTTCGTCCTGGGCGGGCCGGAGACGCAACTGCATGACATTCTTTGGGCCATCCATGACGGAAAAAACCATGGTAGAAGCGAGGGCGAGGAAAATTTCGGGGAGTTCCCGATTACGGTGGGAGGTCGGGGGCCGAGCGATGCGCGTTTCTCTCGTACACATACGCGCGTGTGTGCGAGGTGTTGGCTCTAACTGAACCCGAGCGAGGAGTTGGGCTCTAACTGAACCCAAGCGATCGATTGATGGCTGTTAACTGAACCTGATCGAGCAGTTCCTTCGCTACTACTACTAACTGAAGCCGATCGATTGGATGAACA